>NC_052666.1:10371374-11063874 GCF_016802725.1 Solenopsis invicta
GATGTCAAAGACGCAAGCTGCATCAGGACTCAAGCTCCGAGAAAATAACGAAACCTCCAATTGCAAGGTATGCATCAAACAAAAACTAAGTAGCTTACCATTTAATCCTCGTGTTCACAGGTCTCAACGTCGCCTCGAAATTATTTACTCCGACTTGTGCGGACCAATGCGCACCAATTCAATAGGAGGCGCACGTTACTTCATGACAATCATCGACGATCACTCGAGATGGTGTCATGTCTACTTCTTGAAAAGCAAGAGCGAAGCTTCGGCCAAATTCACCGAATACAAGAAACTCGTCGAGAATCAGACTGGCCTCAAAATAAAGGCATTCCACTCGGACAACGGGAAGGAGTTTTGCAACTCCGTCATGGACACACTGCTGAAGGAATCGGGCATTCAACGCCGACTAACCATACCTCACACCCCTGAGCAGAATGGAATCGCCGAACGCAAGAATCGCACTTTGGTCGAAACAGCACGATGCCTATTGGATCAATCTAATCTCCCAACTCACTTCTGGGCTGAAGCCATTAATACGGCAAGTTACATACGAAATCGTTGCATCTCTAAGAGCCTAGATGGCCGCACGCCACACGAGCTCTGGAATGGAACAAAGCCCGACATAAGCCACCTCCGATCATTCGGATGCAAAGTGCTATTTTTAAACAAAACACCGAACAAAGGAAAATTCGAACCAAGGGCCATCGACGGCATCCTAGTCGGTTACGACGACACCTCGCGAGGCTATCGCATCTGGGTCCCCAAAGATCGAAGGATCATAGTCGCAAGAGATGTAAAATTCTTAGACGAAAACGATCAGATCGACACACAGGAAGAGCTCGCGGATGACATCATCGAAAATAAAATGAAAGGAATTTTCGACGACAAAACCGAAGCTGACACACACACCACGAAAATCGGAAGCAACAGAACCATGGACCAACCAGAGAACGATCCAACGGAGGGCATAGCCGACGCACCGGCTGAAGAACCCGATCTACACATCATTCCGTCGTCCGACGAAGACGTTGAAGAAGTTCAATGCGATCCACCAGACCAGCCTGTACGCGGGCCAGGGCGCCCGCGACGGATACTTACCGGAAAACCTGGTCGTCCTGCAAAACAATATCACCTAAGAGGATCCTCACAACAACGAGAACCAGATCGGGCTAACAATGCTACACGGGAATCTTCACCGGAAGACGAGGAATCCTCAGACGATCCCGAATGGTTTGACGCACAATTTGTAATGTCTGCATCTGAGATCCCTTTTTCACAAGCTGTTTCAGGTCCCAACGGAGAGGAATGGCGAGATGCTATATACGACGAGATAAAATCCCTGGTGAAGAACGACACTTGGACACTCGTAGACAGACCAGAACACGACAGGGTAATTGGTTGCCGCACCGTACTGAGAAACAAATACCAGTCCAACGGGGAACTCGAACGCAGAAAAGCCCGCGTAGTCGCCAAAGGTTTTTCGCAGCGCCCCGGCATTGATTTCCATGACACTTATGCCCCCGTGGCAAGACTCGGATCGCTGAGGTTGCTCATAGCAGCGGCCGTCGAACGCGATATGCAGATCTCACAGATAGACATCACCACGGCATATCTCAATGGAACCATGGACACAACAGTTCACATGGAAAAACCAGAGTACCTGCAGCTCATGATCGAAAGGATCGTCGCAACGGAATCCGACACTCGACTTGTCAATAAGGCAAAGGATATGCTAACACAATCAAAGACGGGCGACAAGGTTTGCAGACTCAACAAAGCCATATACGGCCTTCGGCAAGCCGGACGACAATGGCATTCGAAACTGGACACTACCCTCAGGGAGCTCGGGCTAACACCCACCAACGCTGACCCGTGTGTTTATCACGACCAAAGCAATCACGTCCTCTTGTTAGTCTACGTAGATGACATAATCGTCGCATCTCAACACGCATCCTACATCGAACGGATAAAGAAGAAACTTGCTGATGCATTCACGATCAAGGATCTTGGCGCCATCAAGTATTGTCTAGGGATAGAGGTACATCGGACCAGGGAGGGTATCCACCTCTCTCAATCCGGATACACTCGTGACATTTTAGAGAGGTTCGGCATGAGCAACTGCAAACCCTCGCCAACCCCCATGAATATCGGTGCAAAACTACATAATAGTGACGACGATACACACAACAATGATTCTGCACTTCCATATCGCGAGCTCCTCGGCTCGTTGATGTACTTGGCGCAAGGGACTCGTCCCGACATTGCCTATGCCGTTAGCGCATTAAGTCAATGCATCACATCCTACAATAAAACTCATTGGACTTACGCCAAAAGGATACTCAGGTATCTCAAGGGAACTATCGGACACGGTTTGACCTACACCAAGAGCAACAAATGCTTAACCGGGTTTGCAGACGCAGATTGGGGCAGTTGTAGCCTCGACCGTCGATCTTACACCGGAACTGTTTTCCTACTCTCAAACGCAGCCATCTCCTGGGAAGCGAGGAAGCAGAAAACAGTAGCGCTTTCATCCACCAAAGCCGAATATTCCGCACTCGGAGACGTCGCCAGGGAAGCGATCTACCTATCCAGATTTTTATCCGAAATTGGACTGGCATCTCTATCAACGGTAACACTTCACAACGACAATCAGGGAGCCGGAAAACTTGCAGCGAATCCAGTATTTCATTCACGGTCAAAACATATTGACATAAGGTGCCACTTTATCAGGCAAGCTTTAATCGAGCATCCAATAAGTCTCGTCTACACACCCACTGAAGAAATGATCGCAGATGTGCTGACCAAGGCTTTACCAAGCAGGAAGCATCAATATTGCATCGAAGAGATCGGAATGAGAAGTCCCCGAACCGCTCGGACTCAAGTTTGAGGGAGGGTGTTGGACATCTCGCAAACATTGCGTCCGACAACCCAATAACATCGCGGAGGAAGCCTCGCGAGTATCGACCTATCGACACTCGCTCCCGCCTGCGAGTGCACTCTCGCAGCACTGGGCACGGACGCTTGGCGTCTCGCCTCTCTACATCATTCTTCTTTCTCTCTACACGCGATCTGCACACGGGCTCTCGCCGTCTCATCTCTCCTTTTGTACGATCGAAACTGAATACAATATACTAGTGCTTTTATGTCATACACTGAGTTCCTATCAATCTACCTGCCCGGTTCCTGCCCTACTCGCTACAGATATTACGTAGATAGACAATTTACGTATAAACAAGAGGATTAAGGAAATATTTGAAAAAGATTAATGTTAAAAACACGAGCCAAAAACTTTCCAATACAAAGATGTATTATAAAACCTGTTCTTTAAGCTAAAAGATTTAATTATTTGATAAAACATTTAACGTGATAGATTTGTTTAAGAAAAGTATTAATTAGATAGATTTCAATTTTATAAGTTCTTCGTTAGCTTTTTTTTATTACTACACGTTGTTTTGTTTCATATTGCGTAGTAATGTGTAATGTAGTACACACACTAGTTCTAATCATACTGCGATATAAAGTGAAAAATTAGTTGCAAAATAATTGTTAAGTATGTTGGTTCAATAATTTATAACATATTCAAAGTACAACAGTATTTTTCACGCTTTTTAAGAGGAATATTAATTTGCTGGATGTTATTGTTTTAAGTTTAATTAGTTTTTCAACAGTTTTTATTAAAACACGTTGCGATTTGTTTTATATTGCGTTGTAATTTGATATGTGATAATAATTATATTACAATATAAGGTGCAAAATTAGTTATTACATACGTTGGTTTAAATATTTCATAACATATTGTACAACAGTATATTGCGTTGCAATAATTAGTAATGTGATACATAATAGTCGTAATCGTTACGAAGCTCGCAGTGACAAATTGATGTGTTGTAACTTTAATAAAAAGAATATGTACCATCTTCTAAGCAAGCATATTTCTAGTGTTTACTTAGTGTTTGTATGTTACATTTAAATAATTAAAAATTATACTATTTCTTGCATAACGTATTACATTTTTAACCTTTCCTATTGTATTGTCCTGTAATAAGATATATTATTGTTTTTAGAGCGTCTCAGTGTAAATTCTCTCCATATTCTCATTTTTGCAAAATATCATTGCGCCTGTATGCCTTTGTGAAAAGAGGAAGTAAAATAATCAAGAAGACATGTATTAGAAGTTCAAACAATTACATTTAATATTTATATGTAACAAATTCTTTGAATTTTAATTAAATATACACAATTTTTAACTAAATATAGAAAACTTCTAATGCTTTTATTATATATGAATAGTTCTACAAGCTGAGTTATAGAAGTGACAGCTTAGAAGTATTCTCGTATATTCATTTATTCATTAAATACTTGTTTCAAACGTTAATTCATTAAAAATTCAAATTGCATTAACGACAGAATCAAAATAAGTATGATTTAGTGGCAGATCAGGAAAAACGATTCATATTTTCACTAAGTAAAGTGACAAACACATTTGAGGAAGGAGGGAAAATAAAAACAGGTACAATGACTCGCATTGAGCCTAATTAGCTCATGACCATATTTATATACACTTTTGTCTAAACAGTTGAAAAATTTGAAAAGTAAAATTTATATGTATGATATCTCGCTTTCAGCATTTACAAAACACGAGGATTATTAAAGTAAGTAAATATTTAACGTTCCGGTAACTCTCATATTCATTTTATATGTTTTTAATATTATTTTCATTAAATGTACCAAGAGACATGATCTCATAAACTTACATCTGTCAAACAGCATGAGAACGAGCGAGCATGATATATACATTGACAAGACCTGAATGCAACGTAAATATGCTGTAATTAACAGACATCTTATTTATATTGCTTGCATATAATATTTTACGCTCGTTCATATAAGGTGAATATGAGAGTTACGGGAATGTTTAGTAATTATTTGCTTTAACGATCCATGTGTTCTGTACGTGCTGAAAGTGACATATCATACATTATACACATATGGATTTTACTCTTCAAATTTTCCAACTGTTTAGATTAAAGTATATATGAATATAATCATGAAACAGAGAGCTAATTAGGCCCCATGGGAGTAATTAAACCTGTTTTATTTTCCCTTCTTCCTCGAATGTGTATGTCATTTATACTAGTAAAAACATGAATCGCTTTTCCCGATGTGTTACTAAGTCATACTTATTTTGATTCTGTTGTTAATGCACTTTGAATTTTTAATAAATTAACGTTTGAAACAAGTATCTAATGAATAAATGAATATACCAGAATACTTCTAAGCTGCAACTATATAACTCAACTTCTATAACTCAACTTTTAAATTTAATCATATTACAGGCATTTGAAGTATTCTCGTATATACATTTATTTATTAAATACTAGTTTCAAACGTCAATTCATTAAAAATTTAATTTGCATTAACAACAGAATCAAAATAATTATGACTTATTGGCAGATCAGGAAAAGCGATACATACTTTCACTAAAGTGACACATTCGAGAAAGGAGGGAAGATAAAAACATGTTTAATTATGCGCATTCGGCCTAATTATTTCATGTCCATATTTATGTACATACTACACTTCTATTAAAACATGTGGAAAATTTGAACTGTATCATTCATATGTGTGTAATATATATCTTACTAGCAGATCGTACAGAACACGTAGATCGTTAAAGTAAATAATTGCTAAACGTTTCAATAGCTACCACATTTGTTTTATGCGGTTCTAATATTATTTTCATTAATTAAACCAAGGAACATAACTTTATAACCTTACATCTGTCAATTTGCATGAGAACGAACGAGCATGATATATACATTGACATTAGCTGAATGCAATGTAAATATGCTGTAATTAACAGACAGCTTATTTGTATTGCTTTCATGTAATAATTCACGCTCGCTCATTCTCATGCAGTTAGACAGTTGTAAGGTTATGAGATTATATCATTTGATTGAATTAAAGAAAAAAATATTAAGACAATATAAAATGAATTTGAGAGTAACTGGAATGTTTAGTAATTACTTACTTTAATGATGCACGTGTTTTTTAAATGCTGAAAGCGAGATGTCATACATTAAACATATATGGATTCTGCTCTTCAAATTTTCCAACTGTTTTGATAAAAGTGTATATGAATAATGTGACCATGAAACAGAGATAATTAATATTAATGCAAGTAAATATATCTGTTTTTATCTTTCTTCCTTCCTCAAACGTGTTTGTCACTTTTACTAGTGAAAATATGGATCGCTTTTTTTCATCTGTCACTAAATCTTACTTATTTTGATTCTGTCGATAATGCAATTTACATTTTTAATGAATTGACGTTTAAAACAAGTATTCAATAAATAAGTGGATATACAGAAACACTTTTAATGCCTATAGTATATATGTTTAAATTTAAAAGCTGGATTATAAAAGTGACAAGTTAAAAGTATCCTTGTATATATTTATTTATTCATTAAATACTTGTTTGAAACGTTAATTCATTAAAAATTCAAATTGCATTAACGACAGGATTAAAATAAGTATGATTTAGTGGCAGATCAGAAAGAGCGATTCATATTTTCACTAGTAAAAGTGACAAACACATTTGAGGACGGAAGGAAAATAAAAACAGGTATAATAACTCGCATTAAGGGGATGCTGGATTGGCGCAATTACCGACATTTTTTCTCCAAGCATTTTCTTCAAATTTGGTTTACAGAATTGAAAATGCTTTTACACAATTAAAATATACATGTAAATCTAGGGGGGGAAGTAACATTATATGTAAATATCAACAAAAAAATTGAAAAGTACAGTAATAATCACTCACATCTGCACTCATCCACACCGTAGAGCTGTCAAGCCACGACAATGTGGGTTAACCTGACAGTTGTACAGGTTTCCTGGGCACAACGATACCTAGCCCCCTTTCGGATAACGCGTTAGAACAATACTAAATTATCGAAACTTAGATCGGAAGCTTCAAAAAAAGATTTTGTTTGGAGAAAATTATATGCCTACGTGTACGTGAAATCGAGGTACAGAACGATAAACAGAACGCTTATAGCTATAGAAATAGTTCCTAGATTTTACGACAGCGGCGCTGTGTAACTATAGGGAGAGTCTAGGGATTACCGGCAATGTCGCACGAATAGCAACACATTAGAGTGCCTATATAAAAAGTGTATTCGGGGAAACGCTATTAGCGCTATTTGTATTATTTTATCTATTATCTAATGAATAATAAAGATAGAAATTACAAATAGCTCTAATAGCAATTTTTCCGAACACACCCAGTAGGGAGCACACGAATGGTTAAAATAAATGCACCTCTATTTCGCGTGCACGTAGACATATAATTTTATCCAAGCAGAATATTTTTTTATTAGCTTTCCATATAAGTTTTAATGATTTAGTATTATTCTATCGCGTTGTCCAAAGGGGGGCTAGGTATCGTTTTGCCCAGCAAACCTGTGCAACTGTCAGATTCTGATATTTTTGTGACTTGACAGCTCTACGGTGTGAATGAGTGCAGATATCCTCAAAGGAAGAAAAGAACAGAAAAAATATACGTTATATATAAAACATTTGATCCAACAAATATAATTCGGATATATAATAAATGTATGACATTTACATCTATCTCTTTATTTGTTCATATATACCAATTATTTAGAAGCAAATTAAAAAATTTGTATGTGGTAAGATTGAGACAGGAATTCGTTATTAGATTTAAAAAAGTACTCTATTGTGAATCACATGGCAGAATCACATTTACACATTTATATGTATATACATAATGGATGTATACACACACACACACACACACACACACACACACACACACACACACACACACACACACACACACACACACACACATAAAATACATACAAACAATTTCAAAAAAAAAGAAAATTGATAAATTTATTATTCAGTATTAGTTTATTACAAAACTACAAACCCGAAATGTTCACGTTACAATATTTTCATCATTATCATATAGATATATGTTGTGACTAGTCTGTCTTTTTTATACAATCAGGTTTCATAAAAGTAAAGACAACATTCAAAAGAAAGAACATACATATTCATGTTACTAAAAATACACGTTACCAAAAATACAAAGAAATGAAAAAAAAAAAAAAATTACAAACAGAAATGTATTAAAATTGTTACAAAGTAGCAATCTCGAATTCATGAAAAATGATCTACCATTATTTTGATTACAACAGACAAAATGTAACAGAGTTCACGCAGCACGTTTGTATTGCGTTCATATAAACGAAAAGAAAGAAAATGCGTTGCTACGGACTACATGCTTGTAAAGAAGACTAAGATTCTATCGATGAAAAGTCTGTTACATCTCGTATGTGTAATGATTGCATACGAGAGAATACATTTCTCCGCAAAAATATAAGTGCAGTTGGACTGTTCGCACAATTCGTGTCAGATTTTCGAAAGATCGGTGCCAGATGCCTCCTTCGAAACTCCGAATGTGTATCACATTTACGTACGTCATGTACATAACATGTATAGTATACACATGACATATATATTTTATATGTATGTATGTGTATACATACAGGCATATACATATGTACGTTAATGTGACACACGTTCGTATTTTGTCACGAAATGCACGACACTTTGGAAAGCGGTATGAAATACACATAGAGAGTCCGACTGTACTTACACTAATTGACATAAAAGTTTACAAGTTAGAATTCGTTACGAAGTGTAATGTTTTAAAATTGCAATCTCGCATTCATGAAAAACGATATAAGATAAGAAAGTTACAACTAAATATGAGTCTATGATATACAATTTTAATTATTTTGATTACAACAGACAAAATGTAACAGAGTTCACGCAGCACGTTTGTATTGCGTTCATATAAACGAAAAGAAAGAAAATGCGTTGCTACGGACTACATGCTTGTAAAGAAGACTAAGATTCTATCGATGAAAACTCTGTTACATCTCGTATGTGTAATGATTGCATACGAGAGAATACATTTCTTCGCAAAAATATAAGTGCAGTTGGACTGTTCGCACAATTCGTGTCAGATTTTCGAAAGATCGGTGCCAGATGCCTCCTTCGAAACTCCGAATGTGTATCACATTTACGTACGTCATGTACATAACATGTATAGTATACACATGACATATATATTTTATATGTATGTATGTGTATACATACAGGCATATACATATGTACGTTAATGTGACACACGTTCGTATTTTGTCACGAAATGCACGACACTTTGGAAAGCGGTATGAAATACACATAGAGAGTCCGACTGTACTTACACTAATTGACATAAAAGTTTACAAGTTAGAATTCGTTACGAAGTGTAATGTTTTAAAATTGCAATCTCGCATTCATGAAAAACGATATAAGATAAGAAAGTTACAACTAAATATGAGTCTATGATATACAATTTTACTTATTTTGATTACAACAGACAAAATGTAACAGAGTTCACGCAGCACGTTTGTATTGCGTTCATATAAACGAAAATAAAGAAAATGCGTTGCTACGGACTACATGCTTGTAAAGAAGACTAAGATTCTATCGATGAAAAGTAACATCGATTCCGCAAAACTCTGTTACATCTCGTGTGTTGTAATGATTGGATACGAGGGAATAAAGTTAGTCGCAAAACATTTTACGTTAACACATATACATATGTATATATGTATTGATAACAATATGAACTAATGGAAGATGTATACCTACATATTCATATATGCATATGAATATATATACATATATATATTTATGTACACACACGTATACACACACACACACACACACACACACACACACACACACACACACACACAGAGGCGTTTATTTATAAATTGAGATAAAGAATTTGTTCAAAGTAATATATCTGTTTCTCTACTAAAAATTAAACAACAAAAACACAAACACACATACAGGAACAGACATGCATTATCTCATCATCATAATTGTAAGTAAGAATGCAATTTTGTTTCAAAATGTAAACGTAGTACTAGAGAGAGTATTGAAAGCCATTGACAGTATTGAATCTCTACAACAGTGAATGAAAGGGTGACAGAAAGAGAGAAAGTGTGTGTGTATTTGTGTGTGTGTGAGTATCTCAGAGAAGCTGCTGTCCCCACGTTTGAGAGCAAGAAGAGATAAGCCAGAAAACTTGATGAATAAAGTAAATTCTAAATATGATTGTATGATATAAAGTTTCAAATGTAAGAAAGGACTATTTCGTGGTTTCAAAAATTTAGAATAAGAATATATTCAGAAAACAATAAATTTCTTCATAAAATATATTTAATATATTTTAGAGAAAAATGTTTCTCATCATCATAATTGTAAGTAAGAATGCAATTTTGTTTCAAAATGTAAACGTAGTACTAGAGAGAGTATTGAAAGCCATTGACAGTATTGAATCTCTACAACAGTGAATAAAAGGGTGACAGAAAGAGAGAAAGTGTGTAAAAAAAAAAGAAAAGAAAGATAATGAAATAAAGTTAATTTAATATGCCTCTATGTGTGTGTGCGTGTGTGTACATAAACTAAAAGAATGAATTAAAAATACCCTCTATATCCATTGCATTGTGCTGTATATCCACTGTACGGATATGCAGCGTACATTGTTGCTGGTGGCCCGTACATTGGTGCTGGTGGCCCATACATGGGTGCTGGTGGCCCGTACATTGGAGCTGGTGACATGTACATCGGTGCTGGTGGTTGAACGTTGAAGAGTGATGGAAAACCCCCGAATCGTTGAGGGCGACCAAATTTTCTCCGTTCCCTTTGTAGTACCTTCCTCACTGCTGCGTTCACCTTCTGAAACACAAAAATTTTTTTTATTAATAATTATTATGTTATTTAAAAAATGTTTGTTGTCATATTGATTTTTATCATCAATATTTTGTACTTACTTTATTTATCACATTTTCAGGCCTGGCTTGTCCTTGTCCTGATCGTGGAGACGGCATCTCTTTCAAAGGCGTCGCCGTCGCCGTCCTTGCGTATCTTCGCGACTCTCTGTACGATATATTGTCGTCAGATGTATCGTACAGAGACTCAAGTACCGGTGACGATGGCGATCGCGACGTTGTCGCCGTCGCGGATGCCGATCGCGACGTTGTCGCCGTCGCGGATGCCGATCGCGACGTTGTCGCCGTCGTCGATGCCGGTCGCGACGTTGTCGCCGTCGTCGATGCCGGTCGCGATGTTGTCGCCGTCGTCGATGCTGATCGCGACGTCGCCGTCGTCGATGCCGGTGGCGACGTTATAGCCGGTTTTTGAGGCATGCCGCCCTCACTTCTACCTGTAACAAAAAAGGGGAACAAATTAAAAATACACTGTATTATTTTTGTCTAGCGATTATGTCTAAAGGTAATCTCTGATGATTAACTTACTTTTTCGGCCTGGTGGCATTTTCTTCCGCAACGTGGACCACGTACAAAATGGTGTCGTTGTCTGCGACACTTGTGCCTTCTTCTTCTTCCTCTCGGTAAAAAAAATCCAAAGTTGAAATGTAAAAACACCAAGTTGGAATCCAAAAACACCAAATAATTGCCGATATGATGCAATCGGCGGTTTCACAAATATTTCCGGTAAGGGACAAACGTCCGCACACGTCTACGGTGAGCAGCGGAGAGGCAACTTGGACTGCTTGGACACTTGTATCTTGTGCCTCGATTCTTTTGAAATGTCTCAATGCGCGCCCTCGCAGACACCGCGGATGTGTTTCATTGGCAGATATGCTCCTAGATCATCCAATCAGACTTTCACGTTTAGAAGAATGCACCAATAACGCTCGGCACCGCAGTTGTAAGGCTACTGTCTATCATGCTTTCTCGCTCTGCCCAGCGTAAAGCGAGAAGGTACGTGGTTGTAACGCGCCTCACCACTTTTCTTCCCGCTCACCGATCTCCAAGAAACATGTACGTGTGCGGCTTTGCGTGTGTGCGGCAACAGAGCTAGCGCAGGTTACTCCCGCTGCCGCGCACCCGCCGGCTCACGAAACGCATCTTGACCAAAACGTCGCGTTCGCTGAATCGTCGCGTGTGATTTTCTTTTATCTCTTTCTCAGTTGGTCTCCTTTTCTCTCGTTGTAGCTTTACACACGAATTCTGATGTCAATTTGTCGAACCGCGCGTTCGTATTCGCGAGGCGCAGCGCATTATTTTCACTTTTCTCATAAATTTATATTTATGAATAGTTGTATAAAAAGTCATTCTTGATATATACGTATGTATAATCATGAATGTACGTATAAATATATACAAAAGTTAGTAGGATTTTATTAAAATTTTATACATAACTTTTAAACCATTTTTTATTAAAAGTACAAGTACATTATTGTAGAAAAATATTAGGAAATTTAAATATGCTTTTCTAATATCAATTGAAATAAAATTTTTCAAGAACACAAAAGATATATTCGCCATAAAAATTTACAAAGAGTGTTGAACGTCAAAATAAGTTTAAAATTTTTACATATGTCCAATTTCAATCTGATTCCTAATAGAAGAGCATTTTTGAATTTCTTGATTTTTTTTACTTATCAGATTAAACTTACTTATTAGATTAAAAAAAAAAAAAAATGTTTTTCTGAGGGATTGAAACTGGAATCTGGAACCTTTTTCATATTAGCCACACAGCTAACCAATTTGACAATTTTTCTTCCGTAACGCTATAGCTGACAAAAATATTTTATTACTTTTTTAGCGGATTCTTCATCAAGTACATTTTACAATAGTAATGTATAAATGTGTTACGCTCTTGTATTCGTACTATATAAAGTTAGCGCACACCGCGAGAAGACTTATTGTTAGAAAATTTTCGTTCGGTCAGTCGGTCTCACTCACCGTTATGCGCACACATTGCTCTTTCTTGGTGTGCGCGCGTTTTTTGACGGTGAGCTGCGTTTGCTATATCTGCTGTCGACTGGCAGAAATAAACAACGATCGCGGAGACCGTTGATTTGAGGATATCAACAGTGACACAGCGTAACGTGTAACGTAATAAAGAGTGATTTTTCTCCATTTTTCGTGTTATACGTTATTTTGATATTTAGAATTTGTGTAATCTTATTTATACAATTTATTTTATTTATGCAATGGGTGTCAAAGAAACAGAGAAGAAGCGTTCTTCGCACAGGCACAGATATTGTCGTCGAAAAGCATACATGCAAAGGTTAGTACATCATGCGTATAATTTATTGAACACAGGTCTACAAAATTTCGGGGTGGGGGTCTTTTGTGCTTTAAACTTTGAAGGATGTTTTTATATAATGTTTTTATAGGATTTCGATGCGCTAAAAACGACTACGTTGTCCGTTTTTTTCATTACCGATTTGTTTAATAATCGCAAAACCAGTTTTTTCGAATTTAATTTCTTTATGATTTTTTGCTGGCTACAGAAAAAATGATAGGGAGATCAGTTTTACGGTTTTTCACACAGAAATGTTCCCACAATATTAAAAATATTCTTTTGCAACTTAGAACAATGTTTTATGCAAACCGTCAACACAAAAGTTAGATAAAATCGTGAAAAATTGAAAAAAAAAAAATATCTAAATATAAATGCAAGTAATTAAAAAGAAAAATCCTTAAAAAAATATTTGTCCATTTAGGCTTATAAATGTATGTTTCTCATTTAAATCTATGTTTGAAAAATAAATTTCTGACCATTTGTTAAGAAATTTGATTACACAGTAGTAATGAAAGACTTACAAAACCATTAGATATCGATTTTCATGATATTTACACACATTTAAAATTATTGTCTTTGATATTGGAACCGTCATTATGATTTGTTCATTTATTAAATCGGCGACCAAAAAAAGTACAAAACATGCTCTCGTATAATTTTATAACTTCTTGAGTGTTATTCGATGGCAGTTCGTCAAACTCGAGATGATGTCGCATACCGTAAGTGACGCGCGCAAGAAGCATTTGGGCTTTTAATAATTTTTTAACAAATGGTCAGAAAATAATTTTTGAGAAAAAGATTTAAACTAAAAACATGCAGCTATAAATCTAAATGGCCAAATATTTAAAAAAATTTTTTTCTTTAAAATTACTTGGTTATATATTTCAAAAATTATCATTTTTTTCCAAATTTGTATGATTTTATTACTTTTTAGTTTGTGGTTAGCATAAAAAATGGTTAGCATGTGAAAACTAATATCCCTATCATTTTTCCTTTAACCAGAAAAAAAACAAAGAAATCAAGGTTGAGAAAAAGTGTTTTTGCAATTATGTACAAATATGGAAGGTGATGGAAGAAAACCGACAACGTAGTTATTTCAGTGCATCAAAATCTTATAGAAATAACGTTCAAAATTCTGAGCACATGTCCCCCCCCCCTCAAATTTCGTCCACCTATGTTATTTAATGTAAAATTATGAATGATAGATTATTGAATATATTCAATTATCAACTGACGAATAGACTGACAGATAAAAAGTTATTCACCCATTATATATTGATAATTATGAAATGTGCAAAATGTTATACAACATGCTTGCGTATTGCGATGATCCTTTGTTTATTTTGAAACTGGAGTAAAAGGAAAATTATAGCAACAGGAAAGCGGCCAAATTACAAGCAACAAGTATGTAAGTCCTTTACTTTTAAAAACATAGTAATTTATTCTCCTTTAGTGTTTACATTGTTGTAAACATAGAAAAATACTGCATTATCTAGTTGCTGCTTGTAATTTTGCCGTTTCCCTCGTACATTTGATAATAACAAATATTTTTTTAGTAATTTTTGAATAAGTAGGTTTGAAATAAATAGTAATAATTCTTAATTTTATTGTAACGTTTAGACACTAAAGGCGTACATTTTAATCGTATTGTACAAAAAAATACCAGAAACGTCAATTGACGATACTGGTTATGAATACCACAAACGTGTATTCACGATAGTGGTGAAATAATTATTAGAAACGTGTATTGTATTGACAATACAGTTAGTAATAATATTAATGAAGAACATTACAAGTGTATATCAGAAACGTTATGTAAACGATACTGATGAAATAAGTAGTAAAAGTAAACAATTTTAAAAATATAAAAATAATTTTTAGTAAACTAAATATCATACGGAATAAACAAAGGATCTATTTATTGAAAATGTAACAAATTGAAAATTTACGTACGTAACGATGACACATCACATTTTTTTGGAAAAATCAATTTTTTTATCTTGAGATTTCCCGTAAATGTTTATTGTAATATTTTATTTCTGTGCAGGCGACAATTATTGAAAAGGTTGAGTGAAGAAGTAGCCAATAGTAAAAAAGAAGATAACGAAAATATAATGTTACAAGACATGATTCCTGCCACGGAATCGAAAGAGGTGAGTACCCAAGAATTATGCATGGGCGCTATGCCAATGAGTAAAGATGAACACAAAAATGTTAACAAAGATGACGATACTATTGTCATCGAGAGCAAAGGCCTTCTGGATGTAGAACGTATTCATTATGAACCAGAAGGGAATTGCATTGTGAACTTGTCTTTCTTTCTTAAAGAACTGCATAGATTTTTTGATAATCATGCGCGAGGAATTGAGTGCCAATTTAAAGATTGGATTCTTGTAAATACTCGTCGCAAAGGATTTATGACGCAGTTCTTTTACAAATGCCAAATGTGTCATTATGAAGCAAGCATTTGGTCACATCCCATAGACGATGAAACTATGGACATCAATACGGCTCTCACAGCTGGAACCATTAGTAGTGGGCTTGGATATGCCCAAATGGAAGAGATATTTGCAGCTGCAAATATACCGTGTATGTCTGAAAAGACATATATCAAACATCGAGAAATAATAATCGATGATTTTGAAAAAACAGCCTTAGAAAATATGAAAATAGCAGGCGAAATGGAAAGGCAACTCGCTATAGGGAATAACGAAATTATCAATAGTATTCCGTATATAACCGTTGTTGTAGATGGTAGTTGGGCGAAGAGGTCCTACGGCACCGCCTACGATTCACTTTCTGGTGTTGGAGCTATTATAGGTTATCGCACAGGGAAAGTCCTCTTCGTTGGCGTTCGCAACAAATTTTGCACGGTTTGTCATATGGCGGAACAAAGAAAAATAGAGGCAAAAGTTCATAAATGTTATAAAAATTTTGATCGTAATGCAAGCTCTGCACGCATGGAAAGTGATGCTATTGTAGAAGGATTCAATCATAGCATTTCACAGCATAATGTAATATATAGAACAATCATTGCCGATGGTGATAGCAATGTGTATCAGAGCATCATTAATAATAAACCGTATCAGGAGCAAAATGTAACAGTGCGAAAGGTCGAATGCACTAATCATTTGCTTCGTAATCTTCGCAAAAAACTGAAAAAGATCGCAGATACAATTGTACAAAGCTTACGTAGAAATCGTGAGTTTATTAAATATCGAAATATTGTGAGAAACAATATTGAAAATATTGTAAAAGAAATATATGAATCGGCTGAGCGTCGAAGGAAAGAGCAACAACCTCAGCATTGTCAAGCAATAGAATTACGCGAAGATATATTAAATATTCCAAGTCATATCTTCGGTGAACATAAACGATGTGCGGAACGTGGTCGCACATGCAAAGATGTCGACAATAAAAATATAGAAAATTCTGTTCCGTATCTAAAAAAGTACGGTCTGTATCCGAAAATACAGAATGCAATAAAATATTTAAGCGCTTATTCCGATAGTTTGTTGCTTAATGTAACAAATAATTATGTAGAATTATTTAATTCGGTAGTCTGCAAAGCAATTGCCGGAAAACGCCAAAATTTTGGTGCACGAGGTTCTTATAATGCCAGAATTGCGGGAGCTGTTATTCAGCATAACACGCAAGAAGTTCTTACAAAACTACATAAAAATGTTTGCAACACTGTCCCTTCTATTATTGAAAATCTGGAGAAGCGACGACAGATAAAAGTAGCTCGAACAAAAGAATATCGAAAAGTGCATGGAAAACCTAAAAAGTTTAAAACAAAGGAAGGGACAGATAGTTATTACGGACCTAAATCTCAAAAACCAGATCTCTCACCTGACGTATTCGAACAATTCAAAAAAAAACAACTTGAAAAATTATTCGAAGATGGGAGAAACTGGAAACAAATCGAATGTGATACCAGAGAACAAAGTAAATGCGAATTATGGCAGACGTTGAGAAAAGAAAGATTGACATCATCAAATTTTGGACTTATATGTCGTATGAGGCCAACAACGTCTTGTGCAATAACCGTAAAGAACATTTTGTTTCCAGCATTAACCGATACTGCAGCCATGAAATATGGTCGCGAAATGGAGGAAATTGCGAAACAAGATTTATCAGAATTATTAGAGAAAGATATAAAACCATGCGGATTGTTTATAGATTGTGACAATCCATATTTGAGCGCTTCTCCTGACGGACTTCTCGATGAAGATGGTTTAATCGAGATTAAATGTCCTGCTTCAGCTGAAGCTATAACAGCGGAAGAAGCTATTCTTACATTGCCTCGATTGAAAGGCATTTTTGATAGAAAAGATCCAAACGTAATGAACCGAAATCATCGGTTCTTTTATCAAATACAAGGACAACTGAATATAACGCGGCGTAATTATTGCATTTTTGCTTTATGGACGCCAAAAAGCATGAAAACAGTGCGTGTAAATAGAGACATTGATTTTTGGCAAAATCAAATGCTGTCTCTGTTAAAACGTTTCTATTTCGAATGTTTGCTTCCTGAAATTGTGGACAGTCGACATAATAGACACTTGCCTATTAGAGAACCGAATTATATAATAGAAGCAAAAGAAAAGTCCAAAAATGCAATTCATTATATTAATAAGCGACAACATGAAACGACAACCAATGAACAAGAAAAAACGATTGACAAAAAACGATTAAAATATAATAATATTTCAATAGGGACAAATGCTACTGTTCCTACTGCTGTAGTAGAGGAAGATGACTGTGTAATAGTAAGTCATATAACTAACTATAATCCTACAGCTGATGAAATAGCAAGCCTAAGAAGAGTTTTTGATAATCGTCAGATTTCTCTTTCTTTGGTGAAAAAGAATGTTTTGCCCAAACATAGTAAATTAAATGACGATTCGTTAGACTTATTCTTACGCCTTGTGGCAGAAACAACATATTTAAAAACACAAAGTGTACACTATATAGAATGTCCACAATTAATCGAAGCCAGTTATACCGAAAGTGTACAAATAATTGGAGGAAATTGTACTGATCACTGGCGTTGTATATATTTTGACGGAATCAAACTTTATGTATATGATAGCCTATCGGGCTGTACATACAATAAATTGGCGTCAAAAGAAAAAGCATATATAAACGCTCGTTTTCCACAACTGAAATGTTCGGACATAAGCTTTGAAAAAGTTCAATCGCAACCAGATGGTACGTGTTGTGGAATATACGCAGCAGCTTTTGCAACAGATATAGTGTTAGGAAAAAATCCTAGCAGAGAAACATATTCTAATGACGTTGAACTTATGAGACGTCACTTTGTCAATATCTTAGAAAATAATGAACTTTTGCCTTTTCCGAGACAATAAATATTCTTTGAACATATTTATTTCGAAGAATATTGTTATGCATTCGTGTGAAAAATTAATTGCATACGTCTCATAAATCTCATGTGATAGGACAAACAAAAAAAATAAAATGTGCAACTTATACATATATTCTGTGTATATAGTATTATACAACAGCACAGAAGTACTGTTTAATTAAAAGGCAGTACTGTTAATCTATGTTATAGGCAAAATACAAGAGAACAGAGAAACGATGAAAAAGTTTGGTTACGTTTCACGGGAATGGGCGATGGACGGGCCCATTTCACAAATACAGATACACACACATACACTTACGTGTGTGTGTGTGTGTGTGTGTGTGTGTGTGTGTGTGTGTGTACTGTGATGTATATACATACATATATAAATTGTGAGATACATACATATATATATATATATATATATATATATATATATATATATATATCACAATTTATGATTTGAGCAGATATATTGACTATTTTATTATAATGAAATAGTCTCGTATAACTTGGTAAAAAATGCGTGGCTAGTATTGTCGAGGTTTCATGTTTGATCCCTCAGAACGAGAATTTTTTTTAATCTAGTAATTTAAAAAATTAAGAAATAAAAAATGCTCTTCTATTATTAATTACATTAAAATTGGACACAAAACACGTGCAAAAATTTTAACACTTATTTTCACGTTCTCATATATTACAAATTTTCATAGCAAATACATCTTTCGTGTTTTTGAGAAATTTTAATTCAATTGATAATAGAAAGCATTTTTAAATTCCCTAACGTTTTTTTTTTATAATAACGCACTTGGTACGAAATAATTAAAAATTGTTTCAAAATTATGTATAAATATTTTAAAAAATTCTACTAACTTTTATATATATTTCAATATTCATTAATAAATTATTGTACGTACGTATGTATGAAGAATAATTGTTTTGTAATTATTTATAAATATATTTATAAATTTGTGAGAAAAAGTGAATATAATACGCTGCGCGTTGCGAATGCAAACGCTCGACTTGACGAATCGAATTTGTATACAAAGCTACAACGAGAGAAAAGGAGACGTACAGAGAAAAAGATAGAAGAGAATCGCGCGCGATGATTCGGCGAGGACGACACGTTTCATGACCCGGCGGGCGCGTTCCGGAGACACGTGTGTGTTGTGTGTTAGCAACGGCCGTGGCTAACCAATTGAAAGGTTAGGTTACGCCGCGCGACGCGCGGTGATCGCGCGATTCTCTAGTGCTCGAGATTCGTCGTCTGCCGCGTTGACTTCTCCGACGGCGTCGCGGGTAACCGTGGATGCGGATAACGCTTGCGTCGTTTCACGTTGATCTTCCGTTGTCGCAATGTAATAAATTGCGCGTCGTGCACTTGAGTGTCATCCAGAATGTCGCGGTAAAGAAATAAGCAGAAACAAGAGAGGAGGCTAAGGAGGACCTGGGAGGCACCAGACAACGGCAGAACAATCACGGGGTCAACGTTAAAAACTTCGCTGTTGCGCATCGTGTGTCGGAATTATGACTCTTTCTTCCGGTTAGGCATGAAAAAATACTTTAACAATTTGAGCAGAAGTGTATATATTGACGGTACTGCTGAAGTAAATACCAGAAACGTCTATTCAGACGATACTGGTTAAATAAATATCAGAAACGTCTACTAAAACGATACTGATAAAAAAAATAGAAATGTGTATAACAATACTAACTAATTATAAATATCAGAAACGTCTATTCAGACGATACTGATGAAAAACGTGTATGTCCTCCTTCAAACCATGGTTGCGTTTTTACGCATAAAATATAAACAATCGACACACATTTTATGTGTATACAATGTAAAATATACGTAAACAATACGTATAATAATCTGTGTAAATGTAATCTTGAATCATACGGCATAACCCTGATTCAGACTATATCACTTTTGTCTGAAATAGTTTTTCCGTATTTTTTACCTTTTTTAGAAATATTTACATGGGACTATTTAATAAGTCACCTGTATACGCACATTTATTAACCATGGTCCTAGTGACATTCTAAAATGCTCATATGATAATGTAAGAAATGGAATTAAAGATGTTGACATTATCGATCGATATTATCGACATTTTTAGTTCCACTTAAATGAGGTCGCAGGATCGTGGGAGTTCAGTCGTCTCTCCAGCATCCCCTTAAGCCTAATTAGCTCTGTTTCGTGACCATATTCATATACACTTTTATCTAAACAGTTGGAAAATTTGAAGAGTAAAATCCATATGTGTTTAATGTATGATATCTCGCTGTCAGCATTTAAAAAACACGTGGATCATTAAAGAAAGTAAATACTTAACGTTCCGGTAACTCTCATATTTATTTTATATGGTTTTAATATTATTTTCTTGTAACAAACCGCTTCCGCGCGACCCCCCCCGACGGACCGGTCACCGTCCGCAAAACGCCGGCCGAACATCCGCCGAGCGTCACACAAGGCGCTACGCGCCGATAAACGACTTTAAACGCGCCAATACGAGCAGCGAGGCATCCGCGCGTCGCGGCTACCGCGCCGCGCACGCGCACCGGCCCCAAACCGGCACGCGCTAGCGACGTGCTCACGCGCCTCCGTCCGCCCACCACGCAACCGATCTCGAGCGGCGGGGACGCTGGCTCCGACACGAACCGAACCGCCACCGAACGTTCCCGACGTCTCGAGATGCGGGTATAAAAGCGCCGGAGCAGCAAGATGCTGGGCTTCTTCTCCGCCGACTGCTCGGACCGCTACTCCGCCGACTAGTCTCCGAAGAAGTCTCCCGAGGTAGTCCTGGGGTCAAGAGTCTTGGCCTCTGTCGAGCGTTCTCGACGGCTACCGCTTTCGCACCCGTCTCTCCTCGCCGAAGCTGGGCTCAAGTGTCTTGGGCTCAGGCAAGCGTACTTGCCCGACCGGCTTTCCTCGACACCGATCCGATCCTATCGCGGCGGCTACAGAAGAACGGGGTAAAGCGTCTTTGCCTCCGTCGAGCGTACTCGACGTAGCCGTCGCATCCTGCCTGCGAGCAAGATCACAACACAACCGCCGCGGATTTAAAGAGCCGCTCAGCCGAGCGACGTCCCGCGCCCCGCTACCGTGCTGGCGACCGCGAAAAGCCGAGCACGCGACCTCGCAAGGCCGAAAAACACGGGGCCGCCCGCGCGCCGAAAACAATCGCCGACCGCGCAAACCACGCACCTGCCGTGGGAAGAAGCGGCAACCGCGCCGACGACGTTCCCCGCGCCGAACCCGTTGCCCGACGGTAATCCTCGATCGCCGCGATCAAAATCGTCACCTCCCCGCGCACGATACGGCCGACGACGTATCGACGGTGACGCACCCTCTGTACATATTAGCTGTAAGACATTTGTATTCGTCACTCAATAAAACCTGTACCTATTTTACACGTTCAAACACACGAGTCTAATTCTGTCTTAACCCGGATCGTGCCCTGGAATTCCCGACGAGCTACGTCCGTGCGCGATCTCTATCCAAGAAAAACGGGTTGTTACATTCTTTAATTGAATCAAGCGACATAACCTCATAACCTTACATCTGTCAAACTGCATGAGAACAAACGAGAATGATATATACATTGACATTACCTGAATGTAATATAAATATGCTGTAATTAACAGACACCTTATTTATATTGTTTTCATGTAATATTTCACGCTTGCTCATTCTCGTGCAGTGTGACAGATGTAAGGTTATGAGGTTATATCACTTGGTTTAATTAATGCGTATAATATTAAAACCATATAAGAAGAATGTGAGAGTTATTGATTTAGCAATTATTTACTTTAATGATCCACGTGTTTTGAACGTACTAAAAGTGAGATATCATATATTAAACACATATGGATTCTATTCTTTAAAATTTCCAGTTGTTTAGACTGAAATGTATCTGAATATGATAATTAAACAGAGCTAATTAGGCCAAATGCGAGTAATTAAATCACTTTTTATCTTCTCTCCTTCCTCGAATGTGTATGTCATTTTAGTGAAAATATGAATCGCTTTTCCTAATCTGCCACTAAAACATAATTATCTTTAATTAAAATATCTCTACACATTATTTAATCATTTAAAAATACATAGAATATACAAAAGACGCAATAAAGATCGTTAATATAGTCTTTTTTTTTAACGTAAATGATGTCGTAAAAATAACAAACAGTTAACGTATATACATAATTTTAACAAACAAAACAAAACAAAAGTTACATAATTTTACTTTTGCTATACTATCCTATTTATGCATAAATGCTTATACATAAATACCAAAGCATTTTATCCAAAAATAAGTGTAATATATACGTCAAAGTGTTAATGTAATCTAACGTATACAATAAAATTTTTAATTTTGATTAGCTAATTTTTCTAAAGACTTACAAAAACAACAAATTTTTTTATGCATAATGGCCTTTATTATTAGCCACAAGTAATTGTGCGGTGTCCAATCGTACGGTATCCAATCGTGTGGTGTACAATCGAGCCGTGTCCAACCGTGCGGTGTCCAATCGTGCGGTTTCCAATCGCGCGGTTTCCAATCGTGCGGTTTTCAATTGTGCGGTTTCCAATCGTGCGGTTTCCAATCGTGCGGTATCCAATCGTGCGGTTTCCAATCGTGCGGTATCCAATCGTGCGGTATCCAATCGTGCGGTGCCCAATCGTGCGGTGTCCAGTTGTACGGTTTTCAATCGCGCGATTCTAAAACTTGCGGTGTCCAATTGTGTAGTAAGCGTTGCCAGTCGTGAACATTCTAATCATGCGGTGACCAATCATGCGGTGTCCAATAAAGCCGTGTCCAATCGTGCTCTTTGCGTTTCCCATCGTGCAGTGTCCAATCGTACTATGTCCAATCGTGTGGTGTCTAATCGTGCGGTTTCCAATCGTTACGTGTCCAATACTGCGTGTCCTAGCGTGCTGTGTCCAATCGTTGCGTGTCCAAAGAGGATACGACCGAAGCTATATTACCGAGACTGCATGGCAAGTCCATAACAGTCTGTTTCTAGTCCAAAATGGTCTTACACAGAATCGGTAGAAGAGTGTTTCTCCTCGTATGCTTATCATGACAAACGCATGAGTACGCGGCAATCGCGCGCTTTAGCGAATCGCGTAACGGATACAGATAACTAACCTATCCTGGTCTTGCCTCCTGTCACCTGATGATAAAACCCAATACCATTGCTCAGATAGCGAGATGCAAGCGCTACTAGCAGAGAAATAATCTTTTACCCAAAATACACTGCCCAACAAAAAAACGATAATTTTTCGCTAAGTTATGCCGATTTAAAGAAAAGTTGTTTTTTACGAGATAATAATGAATTATAAATTACAATGTCGCCGTTATCAATGCAAATCACTACAATTCTGTTCAAGACACGTTGGTTCAAAAACCTATCCCCGTGTGTGTGTGTGTGTGTGTGTGTGTGTGTGTGTGTGTGTGTGTGTGTGTGCGCGCGCGCGCGCGCGAGTGCGTATTTTCATACTACAAGGATAAAAACCTCGTAATTAGTCAATTCCACAGTATTCAAAAACTCCAAACTCTACTTGTGAAGTGCGTGCGTGCGTGCGTGTGTACCCAAATAGCGCACAACATTAAAAAAAAATTCAAGTTTATATCAACAATACTGACTTCATTTTGAAATGCAAAAAGAATTTTTTACTTAATTTTTTCTTTGTTTTTTAGAAAAAGAATTCTTTTTACATTTCAAAATAAACTCCATATTGGTGTCATAAATTTGAATTCTTTTTTTTAATCTTTTTGAATTCTCGGTGCGTGTGTGTGTGTGTGTGTGTGTGTGTGTGTGTGTGTGTGTGTGTATACACACACACGCGCGCACAAGCACACGCACACACATAATTTAATATGTATACATATAATATATACAGGGTGTTTCAGACCACCCGTACACCCCTTTTCTCTTCGCAGGATTAGGACCAATCAAAAATATGTTCAGAAGAAAGTTGTAGGGTTTCAAAAGATCTATTCAATGATCTTATCAGTTTGACCTTGGATGGCGTCGCCAAGGTCAGATCGAAATCACATTAAGTTTTTTAAATAGAACACCCTATTTTTGATTCCAGAATCTAATAGCTGGTGTCAAGACCTTTCCAAAACACTATAAGAATGTTTATTTTCGTTGACTACTTTCCGAGTTGTGCGGCTTGAAAGTTACACTACCTCCAGCATCAGCATTACTCAAGATGTACCATGTGGTGGTTACTTAGTCGGATTTAATCTTGTGTGTGGGTGTGTGCATACGTGCATGCGTATGTGTATGGGGGAGGAAAAGGGGAGTCAAAGTTTTATGTACTCTGCTTTTGTTTATTAACTGGATTGATTATGTTTGATGATCAATCATGTCCAGATTGACTGTATGCATTTTCCCGTGCTTAGCATTATCCAGAATGAACGACGTGGACGTGACGAGAATTTCATCCCATTGGGGTGCTTGATTCACGTGAGTCCCCTTGCCTCTCACGTTTGGGGTGCTTGATTCACGTGAGTCCCCTTGCCTCTCACGTTTGGGGTGCTTGATTCACGTGAGTCCCCTTGCCTCTCACGTTTGGGGTGCTTGATTCACGTGAGTCCCCTTGCCTCTCACGTTTGGGGTGCTTGATTCACGTGAGTCCCCTTGCCTCTCACGTTTGGGGTGCTTGATTCACGTGAGTCCCCTTGCCTCTCACGTTTGGGGTGCTTGATTCACGTGAGTCCCCTTGCCTCTCACGTTTGGGGTGCTTGATTCACGTGAGTCCCCTTGCCTCTCACGTTTGGGGTGCTTGATTCACGTGAGTCCCCTTGCCTCTCACGTTCGAGAATGAATGAGTGTATGTTTTGTTAAGCGACTAAATGTTCAAAGTGAGCACCATTCTCTGCGATGCAAGCATCAACTCTATTTTGAAAATCATTGGTTGCTCGAAGAATTTCCTCGGCACGTAAGGATCGAATTGCTTCACTTATTCTACGAATCATATTATCCCTCGTAGTCGGACGTTCATGATAGACCAAGTTTTTTATCCTTCCCCAGAAATAATAATCAAGGACGGTGAGATCTGGTGATCGGGGTGGATAATTGATTGGACCGTATTTGCCTATCCACTTGTCGGGGAACATAGTATTTAATGCCGCACGAGCAACTCTCGATGTATGAGACGGACATGCATCTTGTTGGAACCACATGTTCAGGCGCAATTGCAGAGGAATATTTTCTAGTAAGAGAGGAAGATCTGTCATTATCAAGGCGGAATATCTATCACCGTTTAGATTTTCGTCAAAGAAAACAGGACCTATGATTTGATGACTTCCAATAATTCCACACCAAACATTGACTTTCCAAATGGTTTGATGATCTACTTCTCTCAACCAGTGAGGATTATTTTGTGCCCAATAACGAGAGTTCCAAGTATTAACAGATCCATCACTTTTAAGTGTACATTCGTCAGAAAATAAAATTTTCAAGTGGAAATCAAGTGGTTGCTGTCTTATAAAGTTGCAAAATACAAGTCTCTGTCTAATATCGTTATAATTCAACGCTTGATGAACAGACATTCTGTAAGGGTGAAATTTGTTATTTTTTAGAATGCGCCAAACACTGATTTTACTAACACCAGAATCTTGTTCTCGTCGTCTTAAAGAGTCATAAGGGTTCAATTCTGTCGATGCAAGAATTTCCACTGTTCTTTCATCCATAATCGGACGACGAATTTGTGTACCTTTGTTATGTTGAGGCTGAACGACACCTTTAATTTTGATTCGTTTAGCCAAACGTGAAAAAACATTTCGCGAGTGAGGAGTCCGATCAGGATAACGTTCCCGCCACAATCTTTCCGCTGCAATGAATGTACCTCGACACTCACCTAAAATTAGCAGCATATCATATGCTTCTTCATTGGAATAGGACATGGCTAAATAAACCTAGACTAATAAAGAGGGTCGGATTTTTGTTGCGCGATTGATACTGATATGACGGTTATTGAAGACGTAGGTGACAAGTTTGAGAGAGTTATTGTCACTCGTGTTGAGTTGAGTCACAATAGCGTTGTGGTGAATACATCTCTACTACATCCTATGCAAATAACAATATGTATAAAATCACGAGTTAGACATCGTTACGCAGAAAGCCGCGCTCGTTATTGCTCGTGTGCTACCGTTAAAGTAATAATGTAATTACATAATATTATGACATACATATGTATGTGACTATCTACGGTCGCGACAGCTAACTTTCACGATTTTTCATGATCTGTTTTTGTTGGCCCGGCTCGCGTGTTTACTTTCTTTGTGTCGGCTGCACGGCTTTCTGCGTAACGCGTGATTTTATATTGTTATTTACATGGTGTTGGCGGTAGTGTAAGTTTCAAGCCGCACAACTCGGAAAGTAGTCAACTAAAATAAACATTCTTATAGTGTTTTGGAAAGGTTTTGACACCGGCTATTAGATTCTGGAATCAAAAATAGGGTGTTCCATTTAAAAAACTTAATGTGATTTCGATCTGACCTTGGCGACGCCATCCAAGGTCAAACTGATAAGATCATTGAATAGATCTTTTGAAACCCTACAACTTTCGTCTGAACATATTTTTGATTGGTCCTAATCCTGCGAAGAGAAAAGGGGTGTACGGGTGGTCTGAAACACCCTGTATATGTATATACACGTATATAATATGTATACTATTGAATAGATTCTAATATTTTTATATACTTTTTTATTTTTTATAAGTGTCCTTATACATATTTTTTTATGTATGAGAAAACATATAAAATATGCGTATCAATTGTTTGCTGCTCATATAGAGCATTTCCAGGAGATGCCACGTGGAAACCAATTGACACATGTGGCAAACCGAAATCCGCCACCAACATGCGCGCGCATGCAAGTTGCGCCGGCAAGCCGCGGGCGTGAGGCGTGAGCGCCGGCGCTAGTTCAGACGCTGCCGCTAGGCGGCCGCTTTCTCGGGAGTCAAATGCATCCACCGAGCGCATATAATACGCGACCGCAACCCGTCAAGTACGCATCTTTCAATCGAGGCTGAGCTCCTTCTGGGCCTTTCAATCACGAGAATCGTTATCAGAGGTGATCTCCTGACCGGGCCCTCTAACTTGGTGTAACTAGAAATGCGCTCCGTTCCGGGCCCTCTCTCTTAGTGCAACCCGAGGTGCGCTTTCCTCAGGGGCCTCAGTTTTTGGTCAAAAAGCTTCGTGGCATGCCCTACTGCCTCGTCCACGTCTTCGACGGGACCGTCCCAGTCCATATCCCCATCCAGATTGTCCGGGCTGCATCTGCCCCAACGATTGCCAGGGTATCCCGATCAGTGATGTGAACTCGGCCCGGTTTTTCGCGCATGCGCGGCAAAAACAGCTGCTAGACAGTACTGGCCATAATGCGACCGTTATGGGCGCAAAAGTCTCGGGTGACTCGTGTTTTGGCGCGAAAATGACGGGCTCGTCGAAGGAGGTTAAGCTTCAGTGCAATATTTACACAAGGTAAGTTAGTAAGTATAACACTTATTTATATATTTGTTCATGCTGCATGATGGATTCTTTTGGTCAAGGAGCTACTAAAAAACGTAGAAGTAGAGAATTTCAAAATGCTTGGCTAGATGAAAATATCTTTAAAGGATGGTTAGCTCCTCATCCTTCAGAAAATAAAGCGTTTTTTATTGCATGCAATAAAACTATCAGATGTTGCAAAACAAATATAGTTGAACATTCGCCAACTGTTAGACATATCGAGAACGTAAAATCTTGTAATTGTAAGACTGCTGACCGTATTGATACCGAAGATAATTTGTCACATAAAGATAAAGTTAAACGCGCAGAAATTAAATTATCAACTTTTTTTGCCGAGCATAATATAGCTTTTCAAATCGCGGATCATTTAACACCTTTAATAAAAGATATTTTTATAGATCCCAAAGTTGTGCAAGATTTCTCACTAGCTCGAAATAAGTGCGCAAATATTGTTAATAATGTCACTGCGAAACGGGAAATTGAGACAATCGTATAATATTTAAAAATTTGTAAATTTTCCATTTTAATAGATGAAAGTACGGATATCTCAGATACTAAATTAATGTGTTTTCTTGTTCAATATGTATCACCTTTGAATAAAAGAATTACAACTCAATTATTAGAATTAATATCTTTAGATGCAAGAGATTGTTCCGCGAATAAAATTTTTGAAATATTTATAAAATGCTTAGAAGAAAAACATATTCCCATAAAAAATGTTGTTGGAATGGCATCTGATAATGCGTCAGTTATGATTGGACGCAAAAATTCTTTTATGAGTCGTCTTAAAGAAGAAGTTCCAAATTTAGTAACGTTAAATTGTATTTGCCATTCATCCGCGATTGTAGCCAGTAAAGCTTGCAAAAAGTTACCTTCTTCTTGCGAAGATTTAATTAGAGGAGTTGCCACTTACATTTCGGGCAGTGCGAAGAGATGTGCAATATTGGGTGAATTCCAAGATTTTTTTAAAGTTGAACGAAGAAAAATATTAAAATTGTCAGATACTAGATGGCTTTGCTTACAAAAGTGCGTTGTTAGATTGTTAGAAAATTGGGACGTTTTAAAAAATAATTTTTTGTTAGCAACAGTAGAAGATAAATTAAAATCCGCGGAAAATATATTACAATATTTAAATGATAATTCGGTTAAAGCATATTTGTTGTTTCTAAAATACGCATTAAATTATTTTAATAATTTTAACGCATTGTTTCAATCGCGTAACATTTTAATTCATAAATTATACGAAAGCAGTCAACAATTAATTCGTCAATTAGCCGACAATTTTTTAAATTACGATAATGTAGAAAACATTTCAATTTCAGATTTAGATAATAATGTACAACATATAGATAACATACGAGTAGGACCGGAATGTGATAGTTTTTTAGAAACATTATCTGTGGAATGCGTGCAAGAAATTAAATTAAAATGTTTGGATTTTTATGTTACGGCAGTTCGAGAAATGCTAAAACGTCTACCTTATAACGATGAATTTTTTAAACAATTAAATTTTCTAGATCCTAAAATTGCTCTTTATAAAGACGGTAGAAATAAAATTAAATATTTAACTCATATTGCTAAGCAAGTTGAACATATTAATATATCAGATTTAGCTTTCGAGTGGGACATATTACCAACGAGTTTTGACGAACAACAAAAAATACAGTTAGCTTCTCTTCCAATAGATGAAATGTGGAATAATGTATTGCAATGTAAAAATTTTGACGGGGAAAAGATGTTTCCAAATTTACAATTATTAGTTGAAGTAGTCCTTTGTTATCCTCATTCCAATGCCGAGGCTGAAAGAATATTTTCTATTGTCACAGACGTAAAAAGTAAAAAAAGAAATCGATTGTGTAATAATACTCTTTCCTCAATTTGTGTAATTCGATCAAGTTTTCAAGCTAAAAACATTAATTGCTTTACATTTCAACCTGACGTGAAGCATTTCGAACTGCATAACACGCAAAATTTATATAAAAATCAATGCACATCTGATAATGCTTAATATTTTTTGTATTACTTTACATAACATTTTTTGGTTTTTACATCTAGCCCATCTAGCCTATATTTTCTTTCTGCATGCTGCACATTATAATTTTTATTATTAATTTTTATTTTATTTTTCAGAGTTTAATTATTATAAGATATTACATTTTTATTTTGGTTTTCAGAGTTTATTTTTTATGCATTATTTATACATTTGTAATAAAATATGCAATAAAAATGTGATATAGTAATAAGTATGTGATAAAAGCCAAAGATGCAATATTTTATTTTGTAAATTATTTTTTATTTATGTTATTAAATATGTTTATGTTAAAAATGTGATAATGTAACATGTTAATTTTGTATTTTTAAAATGTATTTTTTTATTGAAAACTGGTAAGGTTTTTGGCAGTTTTCCTTACCCTTGCAACAAATGTTGGTTTTCTTTAATAATTCTGCCAAAATAAATATTTTATTTTAAATCTTTATTTGTTTTCTTGAATTATTTCAGCTCCCTTTCCCTTTCTTTCAGCGTATCTTTAATTCTATTATTATTAAATATAGATTAATTTTTAATAAATAATAAGTTGCAAATTTATTAAATTTTCTTAAACATTTTCATATCACTATGTACGGGCGATCAACAGCACATCTTTTTCTTGATATTACGTACGTTACTGTTACCGTATGCGCCGCGCATGCGCGAAAAACCGGGCCGAGCTCACATCACTGATCCCGATACCCGATCAAGGAAAAGCGTTCCTCCCCTGGAAGCTAGTGGAGATTGAGCTATCACTACACGACGGGGCCGCAGCTGCCACGAGAAGTCAAGGAACCCAGACGTCGCCACCCGCTTCGACCACGTCCAGCGGCACCCAGACTCCTACGCCACGGGCACTCCGTCGAGGCTCAAGAGCGTCGTCGTCGTAGATATCGCTCCGTCACCGCGTTTTCCGCGTCCTAACACGCCAGGACTATCTCTCTATACGGAGTAACGGGAGAAAAAGAGGAAGAAAAGGGACAAGCTGATCCGTAACCTATTCGGCAACTGACCGACTTTTTTAGGCGCCTCCAAGCGCCGCCTAAGCCAAAGAGAATAGAGATCACACTTACGCAAATACACTTGTACCAAAAAGCAATTTTATTAAAGAACACGTGAACATGAAACGTTCATCCATTTGTGGAACCTTCTGACGCAATAAGATAACCCCACAAATTGGTGACCCCGATGTGATCAAAAAATCAGCACCATGACAGAAGCACATGGTAGTGGCACCAACGCAACGGAGGAACGTCCGCACATCCACAGAGCAGCATTCAAAATACCTCCTTTGTGGACCGATGAGCCCGAACTATGGTTTGCCCAGCTGGAAGGCCAGTTTATGCTAGGAGGCATAACGCAAGACAGTACGAAATACGCTTATGTATTGTCACACATCAAGATAAAGCACGCTAAGGAAATCAAGGATTTGATCACAAAGCCTCCTGCAGAAAACAAATACGAAACTTTAAAGAACGCCATCATACAAAGGCTATCGATTTCGCAAGAGCAACAGATTTGACAGCTACTGGAACATGAAGAAATAGGGGATCGTAGGCCGTCACAATTCCTACAAGCTCTCTCAAACTCTGCCATCCCGGACCAGCTACTACGAACCCTGTGGATAGGCAGATTGCCGTTGCAGCTACAAGCCATTTTGGCCACTCAAACGGCAGATGATCTCGAGGCAGTAGCCGAGCAGGCCGACCGCATTCACGAGGTCGCCAACAGAGCTACAGGAGTCACTAGCCTACAATCTGCAACTCCAACATTCGAGCATCAAATTAAAGAACTCACTAAACAAGTAGCAAGTCTAAGCGGACGATTATCACGGGCAGCAAAAAGAAGCAAGAAACGTGACCGTTCCCGGAGCCGCAACAAAAAGAAAACAAAAGAAGGCAACGTGTGTCTTTACCACAGGCGATTCAAAGACAAAGCTAAAAAGTGCACACAACCGTGCGAGTTCAAGAAAAATGAGGAAAACTAGATGGGCAGTCGTTGGTAGCGGCAAACAGCTCCAGCCGAAACCTTACCGCTTCTTCGTCGCAGACGGCAGCACCAAGACAAGATACTTAATCGACATCGGGTCAGACGTCTACGTTTTCTCCCAAACTCTGGTTCACGGCCGGCGGCTAGTCAGCGCGGGAGAACTAATCGCAGCAAACGGTTCTGCTATTCAAACCTATGGCGACTTGACGATAAGACCCGACCTTGGTTTACGCCGAGACTTCCTGTGGCGATTCATTGTGGCAGATGTAACTACACTAATAATCGGTTCCGATTTCTTAGCACATTATCACCTCTTGCCAGACATACGACGAAATCAACTAGTGGATGCCAAGACGGGACTGAGAACAAACGGAGCGACGAGAGGGACAAACCTACCCTCGGTCAAATCCATAATTGGAAGCACTTCGTATCACCAACTTTTGTCACAGTTCCCGAAGATCACGCAGAGCTCGGGTACTTACCAAAAGAAGCAGCCACAGTCTACCGTGCATTACATCAAAACCACTGCTGGGCCACCAGAAGCAAACCGACCACGAAGGTTAGCGCCCGAAAAACTAAAGGCAGCAAAGGCGGAATTTAACCTCCTTCTGAAAGAAGAAATTATACAGCCTTCTAAAAGCCCGTGGGCCGCACCACTCCACATGGCTCCGAAGAAAGGAAACGCTTGGAGGCCGTGCGGAAACTACAGGAAACTAAACTCAAAAACGGTACCAGATCAATACTCGATCCCTCATATAGAAGATTTCACACAAGGCCTTAAAGGAAAAACGTTGTTCTTCACGCTAGATTTGGTCCGAACGTACAATCAAATTCCAGTGCACCCAAAAGACATCGATCATCGCACCCAAAAGACGGCGATCACAACGCCTTTTGGGTTGTTTGAGTTTCGCTACATGCCTTTCAGGTTACGCAATGCAGCGCAAACGTTCCAAAAGTTCATCAACGAGGTACTACACGGCCTAGATATTTGTTACGCCTACATCGACAACATCCTCGTTGCCTCCAGCAACGAGGAGGAGCACAGAAAAGATCTAGAGGAGTTATTTCGTTGCTTATATGCATACGGCATTCAAATAAACCCAGCCAAGTGCACTTTTGGAGCCACAGAGGTCAAGTTTTTGGGATACATAGTATCCGCAGAGTGCACTCAACCATTACCAGAAAAAGTTCAAGCAATCAAGGACTACAAAAGACCTGAGAACATCAAGCAAATAAGGCAATTCTTAGGCACCTTAAACTTCTACAGAAGGTTTATCCCAGGAGCAGCAAACGACCAAGCAAAACTGCACGACGTACTGCAAGGACCCAAAACAAAAAAAGGAAAACTCCGATTGAATGGACTCCGCAGCTGGAACAAGCGTTTCAATTTTGCAAAGACAGTCTAACAAAGACAACGAAAGCAGAAGCGAGAATTACATTAACCACCGATGCATTAGACACAGCATTAGGAGCGGTGGTACACCAGGAAGTCGACGGAAATGTGCAGCCGTTAACATTCAGGAGTAAGAAACTCAACCAAGCGCAAGTGAAGTACAGCCCGTACGACAGGAAACTTTTGGCAATCTACACAGCGGTGAAGCACTTTCGGCACTTGTTGGAAGGCCGGAAATTCACCATCTTCACAGATCACAAACCGCATTCCAGCAAGATCCATTGCGCAGTTTCCCCCGGCAAGCGCGGCACTTGGATTTCATTGATCAATTTTCAACAGACATCCGACACGTGGCCGGCAAGGACAACATAGTCGCGGACGCAGTCGAGGCCATACAGAAAGCGCCTGACTTCGAAGAAATGGCAAAGTCACAGAAAGAAGATCCCAAACTCCAACAGTTGCTAGACGGCAGCATACAATCGTCACTCAAACTAACAAAAATTCCGATACCCGGGACTGAAGTCAAATTTTATTGCGACGGGTCAACGCAAACAGCGCGTCCCTACGTAACGGAGCCATTTAGAAAGCAAGTATTCCAAGCACTGCATGGATTATCGCACCCCGGCATTAGAGCGACGGAGAGATTGGTCAGACATATGGCCTAACATCCAACGAGATTGCCGAGCGTGGGCACAAACATGTCTGCAATGCCAAAAAGCCAATGTACACAGTCATGCCATTGGGAAATTTTCTAGGGCCGACAAAAAGGTTCCAGCACATACATATGGACTTGGTCGGACCCATGCCAACGTCGTTTGGGTATAAATATTGCTTAACAATCATACATTGCTTCACGAGATAGTCGAAAGCAATTCCTGTTCCCGACATCGCGGCCGAAACAGTAGTCAGGCAGCTTTTCGCAAATTAGATAGCAAGATTCGGAACACCAACAAGGATCAATACGGATTAAGGACGACAGTTCGAGTCCAAACTATTCAAGAAACACAGCGTACCATCCAGCAGCCAATGGGATGGTAGAGAAGCTCCACCGGCAATTAAAAGCAGCCATAAAGAGCCACCAAACAAAAGCATGGGCGGAGATACTCCTAGTTGTTTTAATGAGCATCAGGGCCGCGTGGAAAGAGGACCTACAAGCAACGCCGGCGGAAATGGTGTACGGAGAACCAATTTGGTTACCGGGGCAGTTTCTCAACGAAGCCGACAGCGAAACAGACACTTCGGAAGGATTCGTAAAGGAGAAACAGAACCTGAAGAAAACGAAAAAAAGGCTACGACCAAAAATAAGAAGGCACAAACAAAAAACCACGTTCATATTTAAAGACTTAGCTACGACACAACAAGTTTTCTTACGATATGACACGCCGACGAAATCGCTACAGCGTAAGACGCCACCGTAAGACGGACCATACGAGGTCCTAAACAGAGGAGAAAAAACGTTCAAAATCATCGTCAACGGGCGAGCCATCAACGTTTTAATTGATAGATTAAAACCCGCTTACATTTTGGAACCAGAAAAAACGGAACAAAATCAAAGCGCAACAGAACAGGCACCTAAGGTACCCAACGAAAAACGGACGAGAAGCGGACGAATATCACGTCCACCAGTCCGTTTCCAAGAACTTTAAGACAATCAAGGGGGTCATGTGGCAAACCGAAATCCGCCACCAACATGCGCTCGCGCGAGCGCGCAGGCAAGCCGCGGGCGCCAGCGTGGACGTAAGCGCCGACGCTAGTTCAGGCGCTGCCGCTAGGCGGCCGCTTTCTCGGGAGTCAAATGCATCCACCGAGCGCATATAATACGCGACCGCAACCCGTCAAGTACGCATCTTTCAATCGAGGCTGAGCTCCTTCTGGGCCTTTCAATCACGAGAATCGTCATCAGAGGTGCGCTTCTGACCGGACCCTCTAACTTGGTGTAACTAGAGGTGCGCTCCCCTCAGGGCCCTCAGTTTTTGGTCAAAGAGCTTCGTGGCACGCCAAACTGCCTTGTCGACGTCTTTGACGGACCGTCCCGGTCCATATCCGCATCTAGATTGTCCGGGCTGCATCTGCCCCGACGATTGCTAGGGTATCCCAATACCCGATCAAAAAGTAGCGTTCTTTCCCTGAAAGCTGGAGATTGAGCTACGACTACACGACGATCTTCGGCGCCAGTTCACCGCAGTCGCCACGAGGAATCAAGGAACCGAGACATGGCCACCCGCTTCGACTACGTCCGGTGGCACCCAAACGTCTCCTACGCCTGCGTCTCCTACGCCTGCCACGGGCACTCCGCCAAGGCCCAAGAGCGTCGTTGTCGTACCTATCGCTCCGTCACCGCGTTCTCCGCGTCTTAACACGCCAGGGCGATCTCTCTACACGGAGAAGAGGAAGAAAAGAGACAAGCTGATCCGTAACCTATTCGGCAACTGACCGACTTTTTTAGGCGTCTCCGGGTACCGCCTAAGTCAAAACCAAAAAGAATAGAGATCACACTTACGCAAATACACATGTACCAAAAAACAATTTTATTAAAGAACACGTAAACATAAAACATCATTCATTTGTGGAACCTTCTGACGCAATAAGATAACCCCATGACACATAACGTGGAATTCTTTTACAAAAATTGATTATATAAAATGTATTAAAAAGCTCTACGGAATATATAAAAAGAAAAACGAATATAATAATTTAATTTTGTAAAGAATTCCAAATTAATTATCTCTCATAAATGTTCGATCCGCCACAAGGCTGCAAACTGCACTATATGTAGAGCTTTTTCTAGATTGTTCCCCTCGAAACCCGCAATCTTTTTACTCGATCTGCGTTGAATGCCACGAGTAAATGTATTAAGTTTTCAAGATCATTCCGCTCGAAAGCCGCGATTTTTTTATTCAATCCGCACTGAATACTGCAAGTAAATGTATTAAATTTTCCAGATCGTTCCGCAAGAAAGCCGCGATCTTTTAACTCAATCCGTATAAAGTGCTGCGAGTTAATGTAAAATTAATATTGTACAGACTCTGTACATTAATTATACAACATACCTCTGCAGGTCGGAAAAACAATCCTTACTGTTACGCAGTACTTCGGCATTAAGTTGCAAGCAAATTGAACTGCGGGTCCAGCTATTGTTTGACGTATCAAGCTTTAATTATTACACAACCACAACAAAGTATTACTGTCCCTCATATTTGTTATATTACAGTCATTTTTGGATATCGTTCTTAAATATAGTTTATTTCTAAATGACAAATAAATTAATTTTTGGGGACAGAGCTACTGGAAATAATTTTTTTCACCTTTTTCTTCTTTTTCCTCCCATTATTTTGCACGTATTGCTTTTTATTTATTTCTCAAACGCATATATAAATGCGAATTCGTACTAAGTACTGTAATACTTCTTCAAAAATGCAATCATAATATTCAGTATCTTTTTTAATAAGAGTAATTACCTTTCGTATAACATAATTTTCCGTAGAAAAATAATCCCCATGAAAATTATTGAAACATTTTTCAATTTTTAGCTATATGATGTGACGTGTCGCTCCGTAGCGCCGTCCCGGAGAGCGATAAGGCCGTGGAAGGTACCCTGGGCTGCGCCTCTCCCCCCCCCCACCTACCCGAGAGGGAGAGGGGGACGCGAATGCTATTTTATTACCGCGTCTTACCGCTCTATAATCCTAATTCTCCGTGTATTTTGTTTGTGCAATGTAAAATGGACTTTATTAAGAGCGCTAAGACGCATCAAAAACGGCGAAACCCGAGCGGACGGCAATGCGAATTGTGTGTGCCCAACGAAGATCCGAGCGGAGATGTCGACGAGGAAGCCGAAAGAACGACGGAAGTCGCAACGCCGCCGAATCCGCGCCGGAAAGCTAAGTCGCGGTTCCGCCTATCTATTACTACCGCTTATCTTCCCGAATACCGCCTGTATTAACACCGTCCTTTATTGCAGCGAATCTTGCCGGAGGAGCCTCCGAATAAAACCAGCGGACTGCAGGCCGCTGAGCCAGCATCCCGGACAATGCCGTCAAAGGCTTGGCCAGCCCGACGACTGCAGCAGGGGATAGACGTCAAACTTGGAGCGTCAACGCCGGAAAAGATTCCGGAACGTCCCATCCGTCCCGCCGACCGCTGAGTAAAAGAGCAGCAGTCGCCACACAACGTAACAACGGCGCGGAGCACCGAGAGAAAGCAAGAAGGTAAATCGCGAGTAGCGGAGCAAGGGAGAAGGACGCACTATCGACCGCTCAAGAAAGACTACCGCTAGGAGCGAGAAGGATGCGCGTGAGAACGCGAATCAATCATCGGCGTAAATCGGCGAAGAGGGACGTTGTGACGTCACGAGAAAATTCGGCGGAGCCCGACGAGCCGGAAAGCGCGGATCGGCTTATCACTGTCGTGTGCGCCACCACAACGCAAGGTATAGCCCAGGAGCCGAGGACTACCGCCTGCCGATCTTCCTATTGTAAGCCGCCGCTCCGGTAATCGTAAGTTAAGTCCTTGAGTGAGGGTCGATCTTCGTGCAATTCCCGTAGTCTTACCGTATACCGCACTTATTGAAGCGAAGCATCTCGCGAGTAATTAACTGTGCCAAAGTGACGACACTTCTAGAGAGATCGACCGCAGCTCAAGAATCGTTAAGTCCCTCTCGGGGTAAGGGCACCAACAGTCACGCGTATCGTCTAGATTGTAAGTAAAATCGCGTATCATCTTGTGCTGCGTAATTGTGAATTGCCGTCTCGTACCGAGCCATAGTATTAAGGATTATAGTACCGTACCGTACCGTACCGGGGGATTTCGGAGCAGGATTGTACTCCGACCGAACCTGTCGTGGAGAGTTTTTTGTAATAGCGGAATCGCTTGGTGTGTGGAATTCGCGCGGTTCGGTCTCGGCGAGGCGCGATACCGTTCGGTCTCCGCGAGATTCGCAACGCCGCGGAGTTGCGCGAGAGCCGCCGGCGATCGAAAGACCGCGAAATAATTGTCGGGATTATTAGCCGCGAGTGAGTACTGCCGTCGGGGGCGTGACGCCCGTGCGGATTTTATGTGCGAAGAGAGTATTATTCGTGCCGTGCGAGTTCACGTGATGATCACTATCGCGCCGCGTGTTGTTATGTCGTCGTAACTGTCGTGCCGTGTATTTTGTAATTTGTCCCGTCCAAATGTGTTCTGCGATTTGGTGATCTCTCGATTTTCTTTGGGACGTTTCCGAGTAGTGAGATTGCGTCTCCATTAATTCACGGGCCAATCGCGTTAATCTGTCTCGTCCGTTAAATTTCTATTTTCCCGATTATTCTAAGAGCATCCACTACCGCGTGCAACTGCGTAACTTTTGTAAATTCAATGTACTCGTTCACCGTGTCTGAGTATTTTAAAATATATTACTTATTATTGTTAAAATTACCCATGGCGTTGTGATTGCGTTTCCCTCCCCCTTCCCCACCACACTTAAGAATTACGCCCCTCTGCCACTTGCGGAGCCGGCCGCGGGCAGCGATATTCGTCTTGCCGTGTCACGTATTTACCGCTCTTTGTGAGGTGGCGCAAAAGATCGCACCTGGCGCCCAATTACTAATTACGTTGAGGGATTTTCGTTTATCGCCCTCCTTTTCCCTTTTTATTGGGCGTACTCTCCTGCGCCTGGCGAGTGCAGGAAAAGTACGTCGCAAATTTTGGCGCCCAACATGGGGCCACGCCAATTCCAATTTTATATTGCCAAGAGGGGTGAAACGCAATCCGCTAATTATTGCTTGTCTGTTGTGAAAATTTTGTGTTAACCCACTTCTTATCCTGCAGCTGTTTCTGTTACCGGGTGTGCGAGAGTAAACTCTTGAGTGTGTGTGCCATCCGTCACCCGTAAGTAATGAGACTTTCCTCCTCATAATAATTACCGCTGCCGTATCTGAGAAACTGGAATTTGTGTGCCACCGTATAGTTAGCTACCGCATTCCGCACGAGACAAGGACGCAAGTAGAGCACCGCGCGCTAAACAAGGACGCAAATAGGGTACCGCGCCCGAGACAAGGACGCAAGTAGAGCACCGCGCGCTAGACAAGGACGCGAATAGGGTGCCGTACGTTAAACAAGGGCGCGAACAGGGTGCCGTACGTTAAACAAGGGCGCGAATAGGGTACCGCGCGTTAGACAGAGACGCGGATAGAGCTCGGCACGCGCTCCAAGACTACCGCTACTTGCGCGTCTACAGCGTTTAGGGCTTCCTTGAATTGTTACCGAAGATTGTCGCGAAATAAAACAAATTAGTTTAGCACATTTTTTATGAGAGATTTGGAATTGTATTCGAGCCTGACCCGTACCGTCCTGCTTTAGGGTGAGTAGAGTGGACAAGCCGGAGTAACTTAAAAATTCACCGTTGACTCCGGACAAGAAAAATATCGTCGTGTTTAGGCATATTCCCCCCCTTACCGTCCTTCCGTTATTGAGATTGAGCGCTCGAACAATTATTTGACTTCTCGTATATCGCGTTTCGAAAATATTTGGGCCTTGAGCAGTAGCCTTACCTGTTTAGTTCCTTATTGTTTGCCGCGTATTTACGCGTTTCCCCGATCCACGTCCGTCTCCGAGCCGAGAGGACGTAAAGCCGCAGCGTGCGCTCATCGTTCAGATCTTACAATCCCTGTGACGGACAGCCAAACGGGATGTCACGTCACAGTACATAATTGTAATTTTTGAATTTCCATTATGTACATAATTTTAATTCTTGAATTTCCATTATGTACATAATTTTAATTCCTGAATTTTTATTATGTCTAGACATAATAAAAATTCATCCGATTTTTATGTCAATTATGTCTAAACGTAATTTTAATTGTGCCGCTAGGGAATTTTTAAGTCAATTCTTATGAATTGATTCAAGCTTGATTCGATGTCCACGTGTCTCAGGTTGCCGATAACGAAATCTAGATAGTGCGCTTCATAGTTTTCGGTGTCTACGTGCATTAATACCTCGAATTCGATGTCCACGTGTCCCAGGTTGCCGATGACGGGGTCAGGATAGTGCGCTCCATAGTTTTCGGTGTCCAGCTGTAATAATACCTCGAATTCGATGTCCACGCGTCCCAGATTGCCGATGACGAGGTCCACATAGTGCGCTCCATAGTTTTCGGTGTCTAATTGCATTAATACCTCGAATTCGATGTCCACGCGTCCCAGGTTGCCGATGACGAGGTCCAAATAGTGCGCTCCATAGTTTTCGGTGTCCAGGTGTAATAATACTTCGAATTCGATGTCCACGTGCCGATGACGGGGTTCAGATAGTGCGCTCCGTAGTTTTTGGTGTCGTAATAATACGTTGAATTTCATGTCTAATTTTAATGAGATTTGTTAATTATTTTGGCTAAAATTTGGGAAAAACAAATTCGTAATTCCGACCGGCCAACATGTCGAAATACGGATTCGTTTATCCTAAATTTTAGTCAAATTAACCCTTAAATGCCACACTTCTCAAGAATCTCGTAAATGACACATGGGGTCTAAAAGACCCCAGCATGAAAAATGTCTCCTTACTTATGGATTTTTTGATATTTAGTTATGAAAATTATTTTCAATGTTGTTCAAGGCTTAGAAAAGAGAACAAAATGCTTATATTGTTAAAATTTCAAATTCAACATAGCATAAAAAATTAAGATCCCCAACAGTTAAAATATTGGCTTCAAAATAAAAAAAATAAAAAATAATAAATAAATAAATATGAGCTCCATTTTTGGCGGGAACATTTGAAAATATATAATTGTAAAGGGTCTGGGGTCCGCTGGACCCCGAATGGCATTTAAGGGTTAATTAACAAATCTCATTAAAATTATGCTCGTTTTAATCAGTAAGATCAGCCGTAACCCGGTACAGAGCCGGATTTTTCATTTTGGCTGTTAAAAATTTATAATAAAAAAAATACAGACTCGCAGCTAACCCAACCTGACACAGGTCTCCACCGTGACTCCTGCCGATTCTTAAGGATCGACAGGAGTACGGGTGCACTTTATGCACTAAGGTCGGTATTCATGGTCGATTCTTATTTTAAGATCGTCTTAAGTAACGTCTTAAGATGCTAATACGGCTCTCTGATTGGTTGATGGCATCTTAAGGTGACACTTAAGACGATCTTAAATATAAGAATCGACTATGAATACCGGCCTAAATGCATTTTAAACTGCACTTTAACTGCAATATTCGTAATTATGTACATAATTTTAATTCTTGAATTTCTATTATGTACATAATTTTAATTCCCAAATTTTTATTATGTACATAATTTTAATTCATGAATTTTTATTATGTACAATTCACGCAATAAATGCCTTCCAATATAGTGACGGCACGTTCATTGATGAGTCACCACGTTTATCTTCTCGGTAGTTTTCACGTTCATGACCGTAGAGAACTTGCGCATTTTCGGCCAATCCAGTCCGTCCGATTATAGCCACGAACGTGAAAACGACCTAGAAGGTAACACGCAATACCAAAACAGTATTGGAAGGCATTTATTGCGCGAATTGTACACACGGCGTCAGAAATGCCTTCACACCAAAATGGCTGATATGCCCCAATAGTGGCCATTTTGGTGTAAAGGCATTTCTGACGCCGTACGTGTGTACATAATTTTCGTGAACTCTAGGAACTTGAGACAATAACGTTCGCAACACTGATAATGAAAGTGGCTACAAGACATGATTCTATACAGCCCTAGCGTTTACATTTGTGCACGTTACTTTCCCCGCGTTTTTACATAACCTTGAATAACAATTGTGTTTAACCAGTTAATAATGTTCCTCGATGAGTGTTTTCAATAGTCTCCATAGTTCTGAATCTTACTTGTAATCAGGTAAGATAATTTGTTTTGATTGGTAGATTTTAATTTTAAGCTACACGTTCAACTACCTTTTAGGAAAAAAAGAAGAAATCAGAAATGTCGAGCGACGAAAGTATAGCTCATCGGCTAATCCAAATCGCAGCTAATGCATCAAATCAATCAACATTAGAAGAGAGAAATTTTTCTTCATTGATTTAATCAACAAGGAGAAATTTTAGAAGACAGGAATTAACATCCACCCCTCACAGAGGTTGAAAGAGGATGAGAACTTTCAAAAAAAAAGTCATGTTAATGAAGCTGTCAAACGCCGATTTTTTTCCATCAAAGCCGGAACTAAAATTTTTAAAGGAAAGAGAACTAGGTATTTACGGTAAAATGTTTATTGTTTCGTTTGAAGAAACAATAAACATATACTATTGAAAAGAATGCGTTGTGTCATGATTCTAAAAACTTATTATATCTAGGTGAAGCGAATACAGTACATGAGATACAAAGAGACAGTTCTTGCGAGGAATCAAGGCGAGCATAATTATCCTTTTTCATCCGCATATTCAGTATATGTTACGAATGTGCGGAATTGTGATAGCAAGAATGCAACAAAATAAAAAAATTATTCGCATCAGTTTTGACAATGGATCTGACTTGGAGACCAAAATAGGACAGAGTAAAATAGTGGTATTACCTCTGAAAGATTTTCCAAACGATTTGCCAATTCTTGTAAATGAAGATTTTGTTCCTCGTCCATCATCGCACACTAATTCTATTCTATCACCAACTCGTGCTTCAATCGTAAATCAAACGAGAGATCTCGCACGGAATGTGAATAATCCAGAACAAAGTTCACCTTCAATATTGTCCAATACCACTCTTCGCGAACGCCGTCATTCGACAAGGATATGGCGACAAAGGATTGAAGAAATGGACGAAGAGAATTTAGATGAGGATGACGATGATCATTTGTGTGTGCAAACATTATTTGTCTTGTAAGATGTTCTTATAGCGAAAAGGGATAGTTTTCAAAAATTCATAAATATATACTATTTAATCACCAGCAAATAATGATTTGTTATTACAGTAACGCGTAGGTAAAAACCAAAATTAATTTTTTTTAGGTCTCGCCAGAGTTTGATCCAGCAAATAATTTTGTTTCATTCCCATCTCTACCTAAAAACGCAGAAACTGCAACCATCGATGTCTCCAGAACCAATTGTGTCAATGAACTGTTGAGTCTTTATGCGGACGAGCAACTTCTGAGCAAAAATTTAAGCGTGAAATTTATCGGCGAAATAGGAATTGATGGCGGTGGCCTCACGAAAGAATTATTTAACATCTTTTTTGACAAATGCTCGAGCACGTTTTTTCAAGGTGAAGATTGTCTCGTTCCGTACTTGCCATTAAACAAATGGAGCGAACAAGACAAATTCATTACAATTGGACGGATTCTCGAACACATGTTAATTTTAACTAACAGTATTCCAGCAAAATTATCGAGGATTACTTTAACATTGATCGGAAAGTCTGATGCCAATATTGATCCTACAATACTATTGCAGGAATTAATGAATTATATAAATCCATATTTAAGAAAAATTCTTCAAAAAGGTCAAAGGAATTTCTCATCTCTGACAGAAAAAGAACAGGAAGTTATTGGGGACTTTTTCCGATCAAATAAATTTTTCGCAAAAGCTAACTTTGAGACTTTTTCAGAACATTTACAAGTAATTGCTACCAAATTGTTGGTCGACATCCCGCGGAAATTAATTGACAAACTTCGTCAGGGTGCACAACCAGAAAAATATCCCGATTTTTGGGCACGTTGCAATTTAACAGTTTTTTTAGATATGCTGGTATCTACACCGACCAAAGTCGTCAATTGCTTAGTCACCGACCCTTATCTTACAAATGAAGAAAATGAGGTGCTACATTATTTGATTATGTACATCAACTGTCTTGATAAAGACAATTTAATAAAGTTTATATTTTTAATAACAGTTTCGTATCAAATGCCAAATGTTATTAATATTAAGTTTAATGACTCTGTTGGATTGAGCCAAAGACCTATATTCACCACATGTACGGATACATTAATTTTGCCAAAAACTTACGTAAATAATAACGAGTTAAAAAATGATTTAAACATTTGTTTGCATACCGAAGAAGTCAAAGAGTATACGTCACATTGATGTTAAAATTTCTTTTAGTTTGTTAAATCAATGAGCTAAATATTCAGTTTCATTTTTAAACTACGTACATGTGCGATTAGATGGTAAACAGTACAAAAGATAAATGTGATATATGTTGATAAGTTGACTGATTTTTACTGTGGCAATTTTGAAGGAATAGTACATACTCATGTAAACGTGCAAGAAAAAAGAAAAAGTTATTTTAAGTTATGTATGAAGTTTATGAAGTTTTTTGATAATGTTCCTACTACTAATATTATTACCATTAATTATTACAACATTCGTTTTGTTATGACATTCATTTATTTTATTATTATCAAAGAGGAAAATTCATTTTACGTTATGTATGGAATTATGAAGCAATGACATTCGTTTATTTTATTACATACAAACATACAACAATTACACAAACAGTGTTAAAATACAACATATTTTCTTACGCAATTGTACCAAACAATAAGATGTACGAAGTGAGAATAATAAAAATTTGAAGAATATCTATTCAACGAATTCAATGTTCTCTTTAATTTATGAGGAAAAAACTGGTGAAAACTTAAACGAATGTAAGTTTTTATGAGTGAATTTTATTGGTCACTGATAGATTAACAAAACTTATAAATGTACATTTTACTTGCGTCGATAAGGTAGAGAAATCAACTCATCAATAAATTTACACATAATGTGTATTTCTCGCGATCTGAATTATCCAAAGCTATGACATTTTCCAGATGCATTTTTTGTACTTCATTTAGGTCTAAACATGCAGTAAAATTCGATGAAAGGGAATCAGTATTGTCACGATTTACTATAGGAGTAGAAACATCTACTCCTAATATTCTCAAGGACTCAGAAAGTCTTTCGTGTAAATTCATATTAGTTTCGAAAACATCCTAAACTGCGGTCGAAGTTGTATTATAATTTTGCAACATTCCTTCGAGCCACAGTTGACGCGGTGAGCGATTATTTTCTGTTCTCAAATTGTGAACATTCCATGCAGACTGGAATGATATCAGTCGTCTATCAATAACCTTCTTATATACATACTGTACACAAAACCTGTGCACAAGATTATTCACATCCATAATATTGTCGTTTTCCAGAGCATATAATAAAGAATAAACGGAGTCACACACTTCTTTAAAAACGTCAATCCATAATCTTTCTATTCTCTGATTATGTACGAATTTTCCAGTAATGTGACTTTCTCTATTCAAGCCACGAATTGTATTCATCAAAAAAGCCACGAGAATGTTTTCATAACCATGATTTGACCGTACTCGTGACGGTAATCCATAGCTGCCTACGGCTTCTGCAAACAAAGTCACGACAGGTTCGGCTTGAATAGAAGTCTTGCATGCCAAATAAATTATCAGCCGAGAGTATCCGTCAATACAGCCATGAATTACGAAGCCCTATCTGTAAAAGAAAACATATAATTACAAACGTTTTTAGAAACCAAGGCAATAAAATATATTCGTACATACCTGGAGAGCTTCAGATGTGCATCCATATGCCACAGACTTTGGTGTTGGTACCTCCTCTTGATTGATTGACTCCATCTACTGTACTCGCTGTTCCTATGGGATCGATTTCATTTAAAGCTTGTCTCACTTTATATCTTTGTACATGAAAACTTGCTGCTTTTAAATACGCTTGTACCATCTGTAAATGAACATAATGTAAATAAAAATAAGAATAATATGCTAGTTTTAGACGCATTTGGTATCTTACCGTTTGTCCAGCGTTTGAATGCTCTTTGTGGACTTTTACAATTTCTAATTTTAAGTCATCGTCCGAAATTTGAGCATATCGTGCACATGCATATTTAAAGAATATAACTTCTGATAAACAGTTTTTTCCGAACATCCAAGATGCTTCGCCATTTCACTTACTGTCCATCCGTCATCATACAGCATTTTTAGTTGACCTTGATTTATTTGGACGGTGGAACGCCCTGGTCCTTTAAATAAATTTTCAAGTTACAAATTAGAGCAAGTAAGTTAATAACTTCGGAAAGAAAGTTATTCTAAAACGTTTTACCATTGAAAATTTACTAAACTTTTCAAATCTGATTCAAATAAATTTTGAAGTAATAATAAAAAAATCACCATTCAAGTTAACTCTCGGAGCTACGTAAATCCTCGTTTGTTGTCAATCATTTTTGATAAGTAGTAAAACTTCGATTGCTTCTTTCAATTGGTTGTATGTTTCTTCTGATATCGCTGTAGATATCCTTTGTAAATTTTGCTAAGCAACAGGAAGCAAATGTTGCTCTATATTTCCAGCATATTGATAATACCTCACTGCTTCACTAAGAATTTTTCTAATTCTACGAAGAGTACGCACGACGTGTACGTCTACACGATTTTCCATTTCGCTGAAACATATTATGATGTTTTAATTTTCAATCAATATCTGTCGCTATATCAACAATAAAAATGTGTTTTTTGCTTCCTGTTTTTTGCTCTTAACTTCTTTGCTACTATCTCATATTTCGCAATTCCGTCGCGTAACGTGATGTTTTTTTGTCACTTCTGAAGTTCGTCAATTTTCATCTTGAGCGACAGAGAACAAAAAAACAGTGCGTTACGCGACGGAATTGCGAAATACGAGATAGTCGCAAAGAGGTTAAGAGCAGAAAATAGGAAGCAAAGAGCACATTGTAGATCAGCTTTAAATGTAGATTTGTTTGTCTGATAAACGACAATTATTACGCTTTTCTGGTAATTTCAGAACTTATAAATAAGTCACAGAAAAAACAAGAAACCCGATCATTTGACTATTGACATAGCATAATAATACTAATAATAATAACAGTGTACACTTACCCATAAATTGCATTAAGTTAAAACTTACAAATAATTGAATTATTCAATAACACAAACTCGTCTCCAGGAACACAATACACAGTTTGGATGGCGCCTATTACATAAGTTATGTAAAAACGCGGGGAACGTAACGTGCACAAATGTAAAAGCTAGGGCTGTATAGAATCATGTTCTGTATCCACTTTCATTATCAGTGTTGCGAACGTTATTGTCTCAAGTTTCTAGAGTTCACGAAAATTATGTACACACGTATTGGGGCACTATTGGGGCACATCAGCCATTTTGGTGTAAAGGCATTTCTGACGCCGTGTGTACAATTCGCGCAATAAATGCCTTCCAATATTGTTTTGATATTGCGTGTTACCTTCTAGGTCGTTTTCACGTTCGTGGCTATAATCGGACGAACTAGATTGGCCGAAAATGCGCAAGTTCTCTACGGTCATGAACGTGAAAACTACCGAGAAGATAAACGTGGTGACTCATCAATGAACGTGGCGTCACTATATTGGTAAGCATTTATTGCGCGAATTGTACATAATAAAAATTTGGGAATTAAAATTATGTACATAATAGAAATTCAAGAATTAAAATTATGTACATAATTACGAATATTGCAGTTAAAGTGCAGTTTAAAATGCATTTAGGTCGGTATTCATAGTCGATTCTTATATTTAAGATCGTCTTAAGTGTCACCTTAAGATGCCATCAACCAATCAGAGAGCCGTATTAGCATCTTAAGACGTTACTTAAGACGATCTTAAAATAAGAATCGACCATGAATACCGACCTTAGTGCATAAAGTGCACCCGTACTCCTGTCGATCCTTAAGAATCGGCAGGAGTCATGGTGGAGACCTGTGTCAGGTTGGGTTAGCTGCGAGTCTGTATTTTTTTTATTATAAATTTTTAACAGCCAAAATGAAAAATCCAGCTCTGTACCGGGTTACGGCTGATCTTACTGATTAAAACGAGCATAATTTTAATGAGATTTGTTAATTAACCCTTAAATGCCATCCGGGGTCCAGCGGACCCCAGACCCTTTACAATTATATATTTTCAAATGTTCCCGCCAAAAATGGAGCTCATATTTATTTATTTATTATTTTTTATTTTTTTTATTTTGAAGCCAATATTTTAACTGTTGGCGATCTTAATTTTTTATGCTATGTTGAATTTGAAATTTTAACAATATAAGCATTTTGTTCTCTTTTCTAAACCTTGAACAACATTGAAAATAATTTTCATAACTAAATATCAAAAAATCCATAAGTAAGGAGACATTTTTCATGCTGGGGTCTTTTAGACCCCATGTGTCATTTACGAGATTCTTGAGAAGTGTGGCATTTAAGGGTTAATTTGACTAAAATTTAGGATAAACGAATCCGTATTTCGACATGTTGGCCGGTCGGAATTACGAATTTGTTTTTCCCAAATTTTAGCCAAAATAATTAACAAATCTCATTAAAATTAGACATGAAATTCAACGTATTATTACGACACCAAAAACTACGGAGCGCACTATCTGGACCCCGTCATCGGCACGTGGACATCGAATTCGAAGTATTATTACACCTGGACACCGAAAACTATGGAGCGCACTATTTGGACCTCGTCATCGGCAACCTGGGACACGTCGACATCGAATTCGAGGTATTAATGCACGTAGACACCGAAAACTATGAAGCGCACTATCTGGACCTCGTCATCGGCAACCTGAGACACGTGGACATCGAATTCAAGTGATTCATAAGAATTGACTTAAAAATTCCCTAGCGGCAGAATTAAAATTACGTTTAGACATAATAAAAATCGGATGAATTTTTATTATGTCTAGATATAATAAAAATTCAGGAATTAAAATTATGTACATAATGGAAATTCAAGAATTAAAATTATGTACATAATGGAAATTCAAAAATTAAAATTATGTACTGTGACGTGACATCCCGTTTGGCTGTCCGTCACAGGGATTGTAAGATCTGAACGATGAGCGCACGCTGCGGCTTTACGTACTCTCGGCTCGAAGACGGACGTGTCGGCGAGTGCGCTTACAATTTTTGTTTTGTGTGCGTGTGTCCGTCCGTTAATTTTAGCGACGTTTTGCGGATCGGCGGCTAGCGGATAGTCATTTTTTGTATCGACGAAATCTCACCCGGCGAGCAGACTACAAGAAGGAGGACCTGCCGCTACTTGAGACCTTCCGGACCGTGCGCAGGATCATAGTAGCGCGCACGACAGGTGATCTCTCTTCATTTAATTACGTTATCTCTTACCGTCGCGCCTGTACGCAACAGTAAGGCCGCTGAAATTGCAGGACGCAAAGAGGGAAGGTCCGGCGTAGGGGATGTCGACACTCCACGCAGATCATCGCGTAGGAGACTCCGAACGAGGAGCTGCGAGAGAAAGTTCCTGACGTGGTCCCGAGCGCGGGGGCACCGGACGTCGAAGAGTCCGTTGGGATAGCCGTCCGGCTTCGGGAAAACCACGGGAAGAGTCGCGAGCTGCCCGAAGACACCGACCTACCTCGAATTGCGCGCCACGGCGCGACAGTCTGATTAGAATGTCGCGAGGACCGCGTGATAAAGCGGAACCAATAGAGCGGCGCGACGAACCCCCGTGCGTGGGGCGAGAGATCCTGCGTGCCGCCTGCAGTGTTGATAGACGGGCCGGGTTTTCTCGCGCATGCGCGACGGTAGAGCGTGGAAAGCAGCGACGTAGCTTTGCAAATGTAGCTAAAATGAGCGCATAAAGACCCGGCGTACTACTTTATTTATAGTTTGCATGAACAAAAATGTTACACAAATAAAAAAAAGTATATATATATATATCTTACAATGTATTATTTTTATTACATATTTGAGAATTTATTTTTATATTTGTTATGTTAATCAAATTGCAAATAATAAATTAAATTGCATTATAAAAACTAATTGTATTTATATTACCCTTATATTTATATTATCCTAATTTTTTATTTTTACTTATTGTAATCATCTGAATAAATTTAAATAATATTTCTGAGATATTTTAATAAAATATACTTTAAAATTATATACAATTAAAGAATATAATATGATTACAATGAGTTAAAATTTAAGAGTTTTAAAAATATTTTACAAAAAAATATATAATATATAGATAAAACACAATAATACTTAAACAGAAAATTTGCTCAATTTTTAAATTTTAAAAAGCATTTTTTTTTAATACAAATAACTTTATAGATTTTTTCTTTTTTAGTTTTTATTTTATTTTTGCATGAACTTTTAAATAACAGCGACATATGCGACGATGCTTTTGCAGTTAGATATATTCAACTGTAAACACGTAATACAATTTAGTTGTTTTCTATATGACACGTGACGCAACAAAAAAAACGCACCCATGAGACGGATCCTTTTTTGCCTCGGCGGTTTCTTCGATAGGATAGGCTAGGTTAAGGTAAATATATATTATTTAATTATTATGGATTTAAATGGAAAAGGAGCAATTAAGAAGGATAGAATTAGACAATTTCAATCATCATGGCTAGATGAAAAAGTTTTTAAAGGATGGTTGGCTCCTTGCCATCAAGAAAATAAAGCCATTTGCACTATATGCAATAAGACCATTAGATGTATGAAAACAGATTTAATTCAACACTCACAGACGGCCAAACATATTAAAAATGTAAATTTGAATAAAAATAATGACACTTTAGAAAATGTTAATGATTTGAGACAGACACCAAATTATCTCATAAAAACAAAGTAAAACGAGCCGGAATAAAATTAGTAGCATATTTTGCTGAACACAATACCTCTTTTTATTCTGTAAATCACTTAATTCCATTATTGAAGAATATTTGCATAGAACCTGAAGTTGTACAAGATCTTAAACTGGGCCGAATTAAATGTAAAAAAATTGTTACCGGTATATTAGCTAAATGCGAAGTTGAAAAACTTGTTGATAATTTAAAATGTTGCAAATTTTCAATTTTAATTGACAAAAGTACAGATATTTCTGACACAAAATTAATGTGCGTTCTTGTTAAATATGTTTGTCCTAAAAGTAAAAAAGTTATGACACAATTATTAGAATTGTTATCTTTAGACGGTAAAGATTGTTCCGCGAGTAAAATTTTTATAAGTTTTAAAAATCTTCTTGAAGAAAAAAAAATTCCAATTAAAAATGTTGTCGGAATGGCATGTAATAATGCATCAGTTATGATGGATGCAATAATTCGTTTGTGCAACTTATAAAATTAGAAGTACCACGATTAATCACATTAAATTGTATTTGCCATTCCTCCGCGCTAGTAGCCAGTAAAGCTTGCGATAAATTACCTTCTTCTTGTGAAAATTTAATTAGAAATATTTATAACTATGTTTCGGGCAGTGCAAAAAGATGTGCAAATTTACGAGAATTTCAAGAATTCTTCAATGTGGAAAGGAATAAGTTGTTAAAATTATCAAATACTAGATGGCTCATATTACAAAAATGCATTGTTGGAATTCTTCAAAATTGGAAGGTATTGACAAATTATTTTCTATTAGCAGTCGTTGAAGATAAATTAAAATCTGCAGAGATTATTTTATCTCATTTAAACGACAACATAATTAAAGTGTACTTTTTATTTTTAAAATATGTGTCAGATTTTTTTAATAATTTTAATGCTTTGTTTCAATCGCGTAAAATCTTAATTCATAAATTATTTGTAAATAGTCGACAATTAATTGTTCAAATAGCTCAAAATTTTATAACTCCAAATTCATTAAAAGATATTAATAATTTAGATACAAGTAATGAGAAAAATATTTTAAATTTAGAATAAATATATGTGGGGCCCGAATGTGAGATTTTATTAGAATCATTATCTTTGGAATGTAGACAAGAAATTAAATTAGCATGTTTGAATTTTTACATAACGGCAGTTCAAGAGAACTGCTTAAACGTTTACCGTATAAGGATCATGTTTTCGAATGTTTGACTTTTTTAGATCCAAAAATAGCACTGTACTATGAAAATAGAGCTAAAATTAAAGATTTGACTAATATTGCCACAATTGTAGAAAACATTAATATTACAAAATTAGCTTATGAATGGAGAATTTTACCTTCCATTTTTGATGATGAGCAGAAAAAAGAATTAGAATCTTTAGAGATTGATAACATGTGGCATAAAATATTAACATACAAAGATTTTAATGATCAAGAAGTTTTTCAAAATTTAAAATTATTAGTAGAAATAGTTCTTTCTTTTCCCCATTCAAATGCTGAAGCCAAACGAATTTTTTCAATGGTAACCGATATAAAAAATAACAAAAGAAATCGTTTGAATAATGATACTGTTTCTGCTCTTTGTGTAGTTCGGTCAAGCTTTCAAGCTAAAGGCATTAATTGCACTAATTTTGAAATTGATCCTAGGCATTTAGAACTGCATAACGCACAAAATTTATATAAAAATCAAAATACATCTGATGAGACTTAATAATTTTGTTTTTATATTTTATTTTGCTTCATAATTTTGCTTTTCTTTGTTATTTTGCATAGAGTCACACATGTAGCCAGTATTTTTTATTGTTAGTTATTGCTGATATAAATTTTATTTAAAAATTTTAATTACAAGTTAATTATTATTTTACTATTTTTTTTTAATTATTTATTTATATTTCTTGTTTATGTTTGTGTAATTTTATTTTAGTTTTTAAACAGTTATTTTAAAAAGTGCACATTTTATTTTTATTTTAGTATTAATCATTTAAATATTATTTAATTTTATTTTTATACAATTTTATTTTCCCATACAGCACAAAAATTGCAACAACATTATTACAACGTTGCAATAATATTTTTGCAAAGAAAAGATTGCAGAAATATCGTTACAACGTATTGTATATATGTTGCGTAAGTTCTGTACTGTATGAATATAGTTCTTAAACGATTGTTTAAAAGTGCACATTTTATTTATTTATTTATTTTTTTTTTTGTTAACTGTTTAAATATATAATTTAATAGGAAGGACCGTCTGAGGAGGGGTTTTTAGTAGGTAGGCAATAGATGGTAGAATCTTTTACGATGTACCTCTATTGAATTCCACACAACCCGGAGCACGGGCTCTAGGGCGTCTTGCTCTTCTTAAAGTGAGAATCGGAAAGTCATTGTCTTTTTGATGAGGATTAGAAGATTGTCGCTTTTAGAAGGGTCTTGCGAAGATTTTCCCCTTAAAAAAAAAAAATTACTAGTTTATCTTATTTAAACATTGCTAAAAGTATTTGTCAATTTTTATTTTAGTTTAGTTATATTTCATTTTTTATAAATTATTTTTTTTATAAATTATTTTGTTTACATTTTATTAGTAAATATTATTTATTGTTTAATAATATTTATATTATATGTATGTGTGTAAAAATTTGTAATATAAAAAATTTTATAAATTTGAAAAATGTTACATTTCATATTTTATTTATTTATTGTTTTATATATTATTATATATATTATATATACATTTACACACACACACACACATACATACACGTATATGATGTGTAAATATCATTAAAAACCTATTTTTTGTAAAATAATTTGTTTGGGGTCTTAATGATCTCCTTTTTACTATCAACGGATACTTTACTGCAGCTTTAATGGACGCGCATGCGCGAAAAAGCCCGGCCCGTCTATCAACACTGGCCGCCTGCCAAATTTCTTCGCGTTATCGATCACTTTGCTGTGGATCGTCACGGGTGCGCCATCAAGAGCCGAGACGATAGGAGCCCCTTTCGAGTACGCGTCACATCCCCGCACGAGGACGAGTTTCGAGCCAAGCCAGCGTCGTGGTGAGACAAACGAGACTTATGTAAAGCCACCGATTTCGCCGGTCAGATGAGTCGCGCGTGCAAGAGTCGCCTTTAGAGTTAACGTAAATTCGCCGTAAAATCTTCCGCCGGGATGGGAACACGCCAGTGATCGCGTGCTGTCCACGTGCTCAACCGCCGTACGCCTCATCCGACCAAGTCGCGTCTTGATTCTTTTCGGTTCCGTTTATTGAGAGCGTCGCCGACCCCACAGCCAAGTCGCGTTAATTGTGTCATATTCTTGTGTGTCGTCTGTAGTAGCGTTTGTATGTGTTCCTGTTTGGCGATCGCGTATTTCCGAACGCTTGCTTCGTATCGAATCGCCATATAATTCCGCGTGAAATGAGAGTGCGTGTGCAGAGTTGCGAGTGTGCACGGCGTTTGTCCGCCGCTACTTAGAATGGAATTTTGACTCTCTCCGTTCGGGGAGCTCGTACCGGCGACCGCATAGTATTTTCCGACTGCGCCCGGGTCGCGAGACATCGTCGCAGAACCATGTGGGTAGTGTTAGATCTCGGAAATACATTGTCCATTACTTTATTAAATTGAAGTGTTTTCTTTAAGTCCCCTCGCTCTCCTCTACCACCCCGCCCGCCGCGAACCACTCCCTCTGCCAATTCCGTGGCTGAGCTACCGGTTAAAAGAGCCCGTTACTGCCCGTGACGAAGTAAAGTATTTTCGCGTTCCTTTTCCCGGCCTGAATCGCGAGATCGGTAACGTCCTGATCTAAGAGTGGCACGCTCGCTCGTGCCTGGCGCCCAATCGTACCGTCTAACTTCGCGCACTTGATGTGAACGACTTTGCGAACATCTTGGCTACCTAACTAGCTACCTCACGAGCAATTAACGTAGTTGCACCACGCTCGTGAGTGCGGTCGCAGTACATAATGGAAATTCAAGAATTAAAATTATGTACATAAAAATTCTAGAATTAAAATTATGTACGTAATAGAAATTGAAGAATTAAAATTATGTACATAATGGTAATTCGAGAATTAAAATTATGTACATAATACAAATTGTAGAATTAAAATTATTTACATATTACAAAATCGGCAATTACAATTATGTGCATAATTTTAATTTCCGAAAAAATTTTATGTCATAACATAAAATAAATTCAGAATTAATATTTTGTCTAGACATAATTTTAATTCTGCCATTTTCAATTATGTAATAGTTTAATAATAATTCAATGAATTATAAATATGTCTAGACATAAAATAATTTCTTTTCTTTGAGAATCAATTTAATTTGGTAGAATTTTTATGATAGTATTAAATAGCAAAACGGCGTGCCATAGATTTCGCCACTATCGTGACCTTTTTATTCCCTTTTGTTATTACTTTAAGATCACTTGCAGTAAAATCAAACCAGATTATCATAGGCCCTCGTTTTGTATTTTCTCTTCTCTCTCTTTTCCGGCCGTTCCTCGGAAACCTATAAAAATTGTTTTTCGAGACTAAGAGTTACTAGAGTCCTATATAAAGAGAGAAGCGACATTGATGTCCGAAGCTCTGATTGGTAATCTGATGGTTTCTCTGATTGGGTATCCCTTCCTAAGCAAGCAGCCATATTGGGACCGCAGCTGTTTGAACAGTCGACCACAGTCGACATGGTCGATACTTAGGTTAGAACTAAGAAGTCAAGCAAAGTCAAGTAAGAAAAAATAAGAATAATTATAATTAAGACCAAAATATTTAGACACGATCCCATGATGCGCACGGAAAATCGATACGTGCAAGGTGTGTACATGCGCGCGTGTGCGTATACGTTTGGCAGCTGCGTGCCAGACGAGAATTGATTATTATATACACAACTTGCACGTAGCGGTTCTCCGAGTCTGAGATCATGCCAAAACGTTTGGGCCTTAATTATAAAATTAAAATTTATTATTGTAAATAAAAGGTTATGTAACTTTGATTTATATTTGTTTCTTATTTTTTTGTTTATAGTGTTTATAATTAATATTAATATTATAAATATGGTACGAAGATGCGAAGTTTTTGGCTGCCCTGTTAGACAAAGTCAGGGGTTACGATTATTTTACTTTCCAAAATGTGAAAAACAACGTTTATCTTGGCTATCTTGGATAAGAGTCAAACGACCTGGATGGATCCTTAAAACGAATAGTCGTATATGTGAAGTAATTATCTCATCGACTAATCATTTTTATGTATAGCCGGTATATTGATAGTTGATTCTTATATTTAAGACAGTTTTGAAATAAGTACCGACTATGAATATCGACTCATATGACATTCTAATGTAATATGATTTTACTTTTTACATGATATAACATATATCTGTTATTTTGTATATATATTTTCAGTTGCACTTTGCTTTAAATTATTATGAGAAGCGACAGGATGGCAAGAAAATATTAAAAAATACAGTTATACCCAGTTTACAACAAGAGTCATTAGAAAATCAGTCATTTGAAAATCCAGAGCTACAAAGAGAAACATTAAAATACATGGAAAATGCAGAGCATTTAAAGACATCATTGGAAGGATTTCAAACTTCTAAAACTAAAGCTTATTTATCGGATATTACTAATGTTTTTCATGCGAAAAAATCAATCGTTTTACATGATTCAGATTGTTCAACATCTGTTTTATCAAAGAAATTGCTATCTCAAATGTCTTCTGTTAGAGACTCTACAGTAGATAAAGGAATTACTGAACCATCTGAATCAAGTAATAATATTTCTTTGAGCCATCCTGATTATTCTTTTTTAAATGACTCTATACCAATAGAAGTTACACAGCCATTCTTATTTTGTCCAGTTAACAAATCTGATATTATAAAACATGACGAAAGTTTTATACAATCTAATCTAACAGAAAATGTCAATACTCAAACAAATATATTTGAATACAATAATGTCAATACTCAAACTATTACATTTGAACGTCATAATATCAGCACTCAAACAAATATATTTGAATATAATAATGTCAGTACTCAAACTAATACATTTGAACATCATAATATCAGCACTCAAACAGATACGTTTGATATCAGTATTCAAACAAATAAATTTGAATATAACAATATTTCTGTTGATAATTTTGTAACAATCGTTGAGGCATTAAAGAAAGAGATAGCTAAGAAACAGAAGAGAATTGAAAGCCTTGAAAAGCAGCATAATATTATTAAAAAAACTAGTAATAAAGTTTATAAAATGTATTCTGACATTAAACACAAGTATGCAGCTCATTACAAACAAGTAAAACGCTTGAAAGAAAATAAAAACAAGATTTATGGTATTCTTGACAAGAAGTTGCATCCAGATCAAATAGAAGCTTTAAATAGAAAATCAAATAATGGATTAAAATGGAGCTTTGTTACTATAAAAGATGCTCTTGTTTTTAAAATGAAATGGGGAACACAAGGTTACATCAATTTTGTTAAGCGTCTTCCTATTTATCCTAGCATTCGGACATTGCAAAGACAATTATTTCATTTAAAATTTAATAGCGGTATTCTACTAGAAGTGTTTGACATGATGAAGACTGAAGTACCTTGTATGACCACAGAAGAAAGAGAATGTGTAATGGTACTTGATGAAATGTCAATAAAACCTGGCGAAGTGTTTGATCCATCAATACAAAGAATGATTGGATACTGCACTTTTCCTGCACACTCAGGAATTGCAACAAAAGTTTTAGTTATTTTATTAGCAGGAATTTCTCGTAGATGGAAGATTACTGTTGCTTATTATTTTACTGGTACGGCAGATTTCGAATGCAAAATAGAAGATGTAAATGCTACAGGAAATGCATTGAAAACAATCATTCTCACTTTAATTGAAAAAGCAGAAAATATTGATCTGCGTGTTAACTCAGTGATCAGCGATATGGGCAGTGACAACAAAGCCATGTGGAATGCATTCGGAGTTGGTTGTACCAAAGAATACGTAAAAACAAGCATTATACACCCTGTTAGACCAGCAAATAGATTATATTTTATTCCTGATCCAGTACATTTGTTTAAGAATATTAAACATATGTTGGAAAATAATAAAAGTATTCGTTTTCCTGCAGATATCTGTGCCGCGAATAATTTATCTAATTCTTTAGTAGATATTCAACATATTGAAACATTACTGCATCATGAAAACAAGCATGAATTGAAAATAGCTTATAAACTCAAAGATACTAATTTACACTGCAAAAATCAATATAACAAGATGAAAGTGTCTACTGCTAGTTCAGTTTTAAATAAAAGAACAGAAACAGCGTTAAAAACTTATGCCAATTATACAAGTGATAATTCATTTAAAACTACAACTTTTTTTATTAATCTTGTGGATCGTTGGTTTAACATCATGACAAATAGATCTCGTATCTTTGCTCTCAGTAAATCCAATATTAAAATGTATAATGATGTTATTGCTCATCTAAGGAAAATTCAGCAAATATTTCGTTCCATGTTAATAGGGAAAAAAGGACACTGGAAGCCAGTACAATCTGGAGTAATAATGGCAATAGAAAGCATTATCGAATTGCAACAATATTTTTTAAATGAAAAGGGGTATAAATTTTTTTTAACAGGCCGTTTCACTCAAGATTGCCTCGAAAATCTATTTTCTCTCTTAAGATTTAGACAACCTATTCCAAACCCTCTTCTTGTTAAGCAAAATTTAAAAGTTATTACAATCACTCAAGTTTGCTCATGCTCTAAAATTACAAGTTATAATGATGATGAGAAAGATGATAATGTTGAACAAGTAAAGTTAGATTTCTTGAAAACGTCACAAGAAATAGCAGCAGCTAGACAAAAAGCAGAAGAAGTAGATGTTTTCATGGAAGGTGTTGCCATTAATATTCCAGAATTACAAGATAGTCACATGAATTTAATTGATTCTTGAGAATGGCCCATTATATATGATATTGCTGGAGCAGTTGTACATTCCGTTAAAAATAGCATGAAAATATGTGATACATGTTACAAATCCGTTCTGTGGCAAGGCATGGATTCTCATTCATTTTCGATTGTTGTAGATTTTCGAAGTTATACAGATAATAGCTTGTGCAAGGTATCAGATTCTTGTTTTAAAGCTATCATGAAAGCTGAAATTACATTTCGAGAACTGAGAGACTCATTTGAAAAAATAGAAAAGATTAAAATTATTGACTATCTTGTTGAGAAGTTACTATATGTTTGGGAAGTCAATATTCCACAATGTCACAATATTACTGTAAAGATTTTGACTAAGTTTCTTCGCATGCGATTTAGAATGTTTAATCTCCAACGTAAAGAATGCATGGAGAAGGAAAATAAAAGCCGCACACACAGTAGCAAGACAATGGATATGCATATGATTGTTGAAAATCTTTAAAAGTTTATTTCTTTTCTTTTGTGTTTTGATTGAAAATTAAGACACAAAGGGAAAGAAAATCCAAATAGATGTGTGTTATATCAAAAGTATAAATTAATTCTTACCTGTGATTCTACATATGTGATATTATGAGATTTAAGAATGAAACATTTTTTTGTTTATCTAATATTATATAAATTCTAAATATTATGTAATGTTATGAAATTTATGAGTTAAAATTTTTTTGTTTATGTAATGCTACATAATATATATTATTAGAAGAATACCGTTTAACTACGTTGTAATTAGATATAAGCAATTTCAATCGCTCAAATAGTTATAATAATCGGGAAATTTCCGCAATTATTTGTAAAAGTTTGTTTTTATTTCTTGCGAGGAGTGTTTACTTCTGTTATATTAAAGTGAAATATTAATAAAAGTTTGTATGAGGTAATGGTATTATAAAGAAATTAATATCAAAAATAAAAATGTAAAAGATATAATTATTTTAATGTACAATATTAAAAATAAAAATTATGAATTTTCATTAAAAATTACAAGATCACATCTTTCGTATTTTGGCATAATAGTTTTTCCGTCGTCGTCCACTTGAACTTGTACTAGTTTTCATGAATTGCTTCATACAATATATCTTACTCTCCATTTGTTCAATAGCAGAAAGCATCATTGCCACTTTATTTAGGTTTGCATTATGCTCATGTTCCAGATGGATAATTAATTGTGAAGCTTCATCATTTTGAGTTTTTAGCTGATCGATGAGCAATGTATTACTTGTAATATCAGCAGTTTCAGAATTAGATTGATTTACAGAAATGTCTGAAGCTTTATCAATAATTGTGCACTGTAAGAAAAAATGATTATATTAAAGAAAACTACGCATAAAAGATACAACTATTTAAAACAGATATACATACACAAATATGATATAATTAACTCTCCTCAAACTAACCTATTTTTCATTTCTTGAATTATCTGGATCATAGGTGACTTTTATCTGTACTGATAAAAAACAACGTGACTTGATAAATAAGTCCTCATATTAGCAATTTTTTTAGAAAAGGGAGATCAATCCCATCTATTTTATTGTCTATCCAATAAATTTAAATTGAAAAATCTGAGTCAATAATATGATCCAGGTAATTTAACCTCTCTGCAAAAAATTAATAAGACAACTAAACTAACCTGATCAATATAATCCAGCTTCCTTTTACCATCATTACACATTTGGCTCACTTTCTAACAAAACAGAAAAATAGTCATGTTCAAACATAATAACCTTACTGCAATTAATAAACACAGAACCGATTATACAAGTATTACTTACTTCTTGCTGTGACATTTTTAACGTTTGGATATGATCCCGTGACGTGCGCGAAAAAAAAACGTGAAAATTGCTATGTGTATTAAACAATAAACCTTAATTTCACGCTGACGGAGTATCAATTATGACGTTTATTAAGTGCAGTTTGTTGACATGGAGTGGTCACAATATGGCAGTGCTGAAAATGATGGTGGGGATTCGAAGAATATATAGAACACTATTAGAGGTAGTGGTGGGGGTTCGATGTCGCTTCTCTCTTTATATAGGACTCTAAGAGTTACCGTCCCGCGTAGTACCGACAGATCCAAATGAGGGAGGGGAGTGACCCCCTTCGGTGGATTGACGATTTGACGGCGGATCAAACCAGACAGCATTTGGAGGATAGGGGGCTAAGCTTGCAAGGGATAGTACCGGTTTTGAGAGAGCGTCTTAGGCGTTACGAAACCGCGGTGTTGCGCGAATCGACCCGTATCGATACCGCATCAGGGGGAGCCACGATGCCATTGACACCTCCACGCGATGGGAGGGGGGACCGTCCCGAGTTGCATTTTTTGGATCCCTCACACCAGGGGCGGGAGGGGGAGAAGGTAAATAGTTACGCGAAGGAAAATCGCGGTGCCAGATCCCGCTAATCGACAGGGGCAGTACCCCGCACCACGGAGCCCCGTTCCTCGCATAGCTCCGCGTCGGACGCGTATAATTTGATGCGTAAGTGGAATCTCCACTTTTCCGGGAAGAAAGGTAGCGACGCGGAAGCGTTTCTGTTGCGAATAAAAGAAGCTCGCGCGATAGTACCGATTAGCGACGCCGATCTGTTCAAATGCCTCCCGTTATTTTTATCGGACATAGCGTTATACTGGGTGCGTCTCGAAAGCGGACACTGGTGTACCGGGGATGATTTCGAGGTAACGTGGCGATCGCGTTTCGGAGATCCGGATTATCAATACGCGCTTCGCGACGAGATATTCCGGAGAACGCAGGGGGAGCACGAATCGGCTGCCGACTACTTAACGTGCTTAGGCGCTTTGTTGAGTAGACTATCACCCCCCTGGCAAATGGTGGAACAGCTAAACTTCGCGCATCAAAATATGTTGCTGCGCATACAACTCGCGATACGGCGTCACGATTTTGCCGATTTTGCCACGCTAGAGTATCTAGCCACGCGACTAGAGCGTACTCTAGCAGCCGAGAAAACTTACTGACCCCCATTACCGCCCGAACAATCAATTTTTCCGGATTTAGCCTATCACCCCCACCCCCCGCCCCCCAAGAGGAAAGCGAAAACTATTACCGTCGCGTCCGCGGAAACAAATAGAGGCGGCAAGAAGAAAAAGCATTCCGAATCTACCGCGACCAGCGAATAAGCCCGCGAGAGACACCGGAGCCGTCACCGCGTCAGACAGCGGTATTAACCTAGCAATCAATTTAAAGTGCTGAAATTGCGAGAAGACGGGACATCGCGCACGAGAGTGTTCCGAGCTGCGCCAAAAATATTGTTGTAGATGCGGAAAGCGCGTCTACGTGAATACATGCCCGACGTATAGAGCGGGAAATGCAAATCGGAGCCAGTAGAAAGGGTCCCTACGACTCCGACGCTAGGTAACGAGACCCAAGACCCTCCTAAAAATTTCGCTATAATCGTAGAATCGTACGTTACGTTTGAATCAGACGAATTACCGCCCCTTAAATACTTCAAAATCAAAATAAAGGAACACACTCTCGTTGCCCTTGTAGATTCCGGATCGAATAGGACATTGTTAGGACGCGAGGCCATACAAATAATAAGAAGTCTAAATATGAAAACAACCAAAAAAAGAGGCACGCGTATTCGAACAGCCAACGGACAAATAACTACGATAAACGAGGAAGTTAGCTTACCGATCACGCTTAAAGAATGTTGCCATCATATTACCGTCGCGTTACTACCGACCCTGGCAGTTTCGTGCATTCTTGGCATGGATTTCCTAACACAGTTTGGAATAATTTTAAACTTTGCGAGCAATGAATGGTATTTTGCCAAAACGCCGCACCAACGATACCCATTTAATACTGGCGAGGATACACGAGAACTTCCGTGCTGCGGACTTACCGAATTAACAGCCAAACAGGAAACAGAATTAGGACAATTTTTGCACACCTTACCAGAACCCCCTAGAAAAACTCGGTACTACAAAACTAACTGAACATCGTATTGACGTGGGCGAAAACGTGCCGGTAAGACAGCGCTGCTTTCTCGTATCGCCGAAGGTACACGAAGCCATTAGGGCTGAAGTACATAAAATGTTAGAGGCCGGGATAATCGAACCATCTCACAGCGAATGGTCGAACCCGATAGTAATGGTAAAGAAGCCTAATGGCAAATACCGTTTCTGCTTAGATTTCCGCAAAGTATTAGGAGTACAAATTGAAAACCGCCGTTTTCCAGTAGATGGCGCCAGCGGTAAATGCTGGCGCCAAACGTTAGATCAAAAATTTTTAATGTAAGGTTGGGCATCTGGCAACAATTCCTTATCATTGCAGTTGTGAATTTTTATCGGCGTTATATATTTTTTTGTGATCGAAAATGTCGAAATTTGTGCCCAATAAGCGTCATTTGCGGGAAGTTTTGCTTTTTTTCGAAAAAATCTGCGGCTGAGGCGCGTCGAATGATTGTAAAAACTTATGGTGAGGCTTCCATTAGTGAAAAAACGTGTCGAGAATGGTTCCAACGCTTCAAAAGTGGTGATTTCGGCGTAGAAGACAAGGAGCGTCCCGGACAGGTGAAAAAGTTTGAAGACGCACAATTGGAAACATTACTGAATGAAGATTCATCTCAAACGCAACAGGAGCTTGCAGATTCATTGGGCGTGACTCAACAAGCTATTTCACATCGTTTGAAAACCATGGGAATGATCCAAAAGCATGGACACTGGGTGCCATACGAATTAAAGCCGAGAGACGTCGAACGGCGTTTTTTCGCGTGCGAACAGCTGCTCCAACGGCAAAAATGGAAGGGTTTTCTGCATCGTATTGTAAGCGGCGATGAAAAGAGGATCCATTATGATAATCCAAAGCGAAAAAAATCGTGGGGCTACCGCGGCCGTGCATCAACATCGACGGCCAAGCCAAACATCCATGGCTCGAAGCTCATGCTGTGTATTTGGTGGGACCAGCTCGGCGTGATTTATTATGAGCTGTTGCAACCGGGTGAAACCATCACAGGAGCTCGCTATCGAACACAACTAATGCGTTTGAGCCGAGCATTGCAGGAAAAACGGCCACAATACGAGCAAAGACACGAAAAAGTGATGTTGCTGCACGACAACGCTCGGCCACATGTTGCTCAGGTCATTAAAACCTATCTGGAAACATTGAAATGGGACGTCTTACCTCATCCGCCGTATTCTCCTGACATCGCCTCTTCAGATTACCACTTGTTCCGATCAATGGCGCATGGCCTGGCTGAGCAGCACTTCCATTATTACGAAGAGGCCAAAAACTGGGTCGATTCGTGGATCGCCGCAAAAGATGAGCAGTTTTTTCGACGCGGGATTCGTATGCTGCCCGAAAGGTGGGAGAAAGTAGTGGCCAGCGATGGACAATACTTTCAAGAATAAGTATGTAACTATTTTTCAACAATCAATCCTCAAATTTTGACAAAAAACGGCTGTTTTCAATTTGTACTCCTAATAAATAGCCTCTCAAAGACGCCTACCCACTACCGAATATGACCGGAATAATAGACAAATTGCGAGCAGCCCATTATATTTCGACAATCGACTTGAGTCAAACCTACCTCCAAGTGCCACTGGTAAATGAAAGTCGCGAAATTACCGCCTTTAGCGTTCCCGGAAAGGGATTGTATCATTTTAAGCAAATGCCGTACGGACTTACAACCAGCGACCTTTCAAAGATTATTAGATCGTCTCATTGGCCCAGAAATGGAGCCATTCGCATTCGCCTATTTAGATGATATCGTTATCGCTACCCCCACACATATTCTGGTTAAAGAAAGTATTAGGAACAATTACCGCTGCAGGTCTTACAATAAATCCCGAAAAATGTGAATTTTACCGCTCCCAGGTGCGTTATCTATGATTTATATTACAAAAACGAGGTTTAACGGTAGATCCCGAAAAGACACGACCCATATTAGAGTATCCCGTCCCGCGAAATCTGAAACAATTGCGTCGCTTCCTAGGAATGTCGTCCTGGTACCGCAGATTTATTCCGCAGTTTGCACCAAAGAGCGAACCACTGACGCGTTTGTTGAAGAAGGGCAAGCGCTGGGAGTGGGGGGATGATCAGGCTCGCGCGTTTAATACGTTACGCGAACATCTTGTCGACGCGCCGACCCTGGTCTGTCCGAATTTTGAGCAACCGTTTGTACTACAAACCGATGCGAGCTCGGTTGGATTGGGAGCAGTATTAACACAGACAATCGCGGACAAAGAAAGAGTAATAGCGTTTGCGAGTCGGATACAGAGAAAAGATATTCCGTTACTGAACAAGAATGTTTAGCCGTCGTTTGGGCAATTCAGAAGTTCCGACCGTACTTAAAGGGCTATCGCTTTACCGTCATTACCGACCACAGCAGCTTGCGATGGCTGCACAATTTAAAGAACCCCACGGGTAGATTGGCGAGATGGGCCTTAGAATTATTAGAATATGACTACGAGGTCATCCACAGAAAAGGTGCGTTACATCACGTACCGGACGCGCTCTCGCGGATGTACGAGAGTATCGAAAACACCGAAGATGCCGAAGACTTAAAAAATACCGAAACTACCGAAGTTACATGTGTGAACGCTGCGATAGACATGGCCAAATGGGAAAATACGGAGAACGAATGGTATCGAAAAAGATTACACAAAGTCGCGAAACATCCGGAAAAATACACGCAATGGAAAATCGTAGATAACAGACTTTACTTCCTGCGACCGAAACCGGTGATCTCGGAAATCGTCGAAGATCTCGATAGATGGAAGTTAGTCTTACCGAAAGAATACCGCAACGAAGCGCTCAAGGAATCCCACGATATACCGCAGGCGGGACAAATCGGCATCAAGAAGACGTACCAGCGAATCGCGGTTCGATATTTTTGGCCGAACTTATTCCGCGATGTGACCAGCTACGTGCGAACGTGCGACATATGCCAACGCGTTAAAGTCGAACAGACAAATCCGGCCGGCTTGATGGGACGCAGAATCGCGGACGGACCGTGGACCGTGATAGCCGCGAACATTGTTGGGCCACTACCGCGGAGTAGAGCAGGTTTCCAGTACCTGTTAGTGATTCAAGATTTATTCACGAAATGGGTAAAATGCAAAGCGTTGCGTTCGGCGACGGGGCCAAAAATCCGTGAAGCCTTAGAAGATCTCGTAATTTCGCGCTGGGGTAGTCCGTCAATTCATATTGACGGACAACGGCACCGAGTTCGTCAATCAAACGCTCGAAGCCTTCTGCAAGGAAAACAACATCATGCACACTACCGTCCCACCGTATCACCCCAAGCCAATCCCGTAGAACGAATTAATAGAATTCTGAAAACAATGATTATCGCGTTTATCGAGAAGGACCACCGCAAGTGGGACGAACATCTACCGGAATTCAGATACGCGTATAATACCGCCTTTCACTCATCGATAGGAACCTCACCAGCTTTTTTAAATCTCGGACTGGAGTTGATTCCAGGACGGTCGCTCAGTCGTCAAAGTAGGGAAATTACCAAAGTAGAGACCGTAGGTACCGCAAAGTGGGGAGAGAGAATGCAAAAATTGCAGTCTCTAATAGCGTTTTCGATTGGGATGCACTGGCTGCACTCAGTGTCAGGCGCGTGTTCGGTTGGCAGTGCCAATGCGCACTTGGCTAGTGTTACGTGTTCGTTTAAACGCACGACACTCGCATAGTGCGCACTCAGTGTGCACTAAGTGGCACGAGATATTTTGACCGTGCCAGCTCAGTGCACTGGATGCATGCAAGCATCAGTGCATTATTGTAAGCAATAACGAACAAAGTTTCAAATTTGAAAAAATGAGCAATCCGGATTTGGATCTTTTTAATATTTTGGAGACATTTTTGGAATCTTCTTCTAGTTCAAGCGAGGAAGAAGAAATAATTGCAATCTTCCGAACTAGAAGAATAATTCCAAAAACTGTAAATTATGTAGAATGTGTGAAAAAAATGGATAATAACACCGTAAGTGTTATATCTTTTATACAAGTACATCAATTTTATAACTTTTTTAAAATATAATTAATTACTTGATGTAATATAATAGCATTTTTTTAATGATTATATACTATTTAATTACATATAATAAAAATCATTACTTACTGAGCACGAGATTACTTTTTCAAGGTTACTTTTTTCTTTTTTGCGTGATTTATTATAATTAACTCAAGTGACACTTGCACTGAAAATTTGGGCGTGTTCTTTTGCATTTGCACTATTCAGTGCAACTCATGGAACTTGTCCAGTGTTGGCGTGAACTGAGTGCGCACTAACTTTTTCCCAATCGAAAACGCTATAAGAGACTGGGTTATTGAACATTTAAATAGCGCCTACGAGAAGCAATCCACACACTATAATTTAAGAAGGAGAAGCCGGATGTTTAAAACCGGCGATTTAGTGTTGAAGCGGCAGCACGTGCTGTCGTCCGCCGCGCAAAATATCGCAGGAAAATTAGTACATAGATTCCAGGGACCCCTGAAAGTAAAGCGAGTGATCTCGCCGGTCGTCTACGAGTTAGAGCGGCTGGATGGGACGCCCGCGGGAAGGATTCACGCTCAGGACCTCAAACCATATTTGATTCCTCCTACCGACCCCTAGATGTATCCCGCCATGAAGGACCGAGATCTGCGACGGTTGTCCCGCCAGTTCTACCGCCGTCAGGTCTGGCGATTTGTGGAGAACGATCCGGGATTTTAGGCGGATTTATGGGACACCATGGGGCAGGTCCACCGGTGGAGATTCGTCCCGGAGGGAGAGAGCCGTTCCCGCGTCACTGAGTTTCCGCGCTCCCGGGACAGCGGCTCCCAGACTGGGGTCGGCCGAACCCCATCGGGCCGACCAGCCGGGAGGCGGGAAGGACGGAGGCCCGCGAGACCGTCGACCGGAAGGTCAAAAACCCTCCCCCGCCGACGGTGCCACTAAGGGGTTCAGGCGGGTGCTGGAACTGCGACTCCCGGCTACATTCGTACGCCGAGTGTGATCTTCCCCGCCTACAAGGATTTTGTTACAGCTGTGGAGAAAGGGGGGTCACGGTGCGTACCTGCCGGAACTGCGGCCCAGCATACCACCGAATGGACCCCGCGAACGCGCCCGTCCCTCTGGGCCTGTACCAATTTTATTTCCGAGACTCAACCTCTGAAAGCTGAAATTTTGTTTTGTTTTGTTTCTTCAGTTTACCTTTATGTTCCGTGATTGTTGGGGGGCCGAGTGCGTTTTTCTTTTAGTATGTGTATGGTGGAAGTAAGGAGGCGAAGGAGAGGAAAATATAATTGTATTCATCATCTCGACCTAGACCTGTATTTTTTTTCTAATTACCTTTCCCTCCTTCTCCCCCGCGTCAAGTCGACGTGTGAGAGGGCGGATAACCTGAGGGATCAGGCGCGTCGGGGTCGCGCGCGGGTTGAAGGACGCGAGATGGAGGAGTCGCGCGGAAGACTGTCGGACCGAAACCCCGAGCAGGTATGGACACCTAGTACCATCCTCGGAGGCCGAAGAATGGAAGCCTCTGCAGGATTGCCGGAGTGGTGATCGGAGTTATCGGCGCTGATTCCTCTACGGCCTCCCTGGGGCGGGAGAGTTGTGACGTGACGCTCCGTAGCGCCGTCCCGGAGAGCGATAAGGCCGTGGAGGGTACCCTGGGCTGCGCCTTCCCCCCCCCCAACTCCCGAGAGGGAGAGGGGGACGCAAATGCCTTATTTTATTACCACGTCTTACCGCTCTATAATCCTAATTCTCCGTGTATTTTGTTTGTTCAATGTAAAATGGACTTTATTAAGAGCGCTAAGACGCATCAAAAACGGCGAAACCCGAGCGGACGGCAATGCGAATTGTGTGTGCCCAACGAAGATCCGAGCGGAGGTGTCGACGAGGAAGCCGAAGGAACGACGGAAGTCGCACCGCCGCCGAATCTGCGCCGGAAAGCTAAGTCGCGCCTATCTATTACTACCGCTTATCTTCCCGAATACCGCCTGTATTAACACCATTCTTTATTGCAGCGAATCTTGCCGAAGGAGCCTCCGAATAAAACCAGCGGACTGCAGGCCGCTGAGCCAGCATCCCGGAGAATGCCGTCAAAGGCCTGGCCAGCCCGACGACCGCAGCAGGGGATAGACGTCAAACTTGGAGCGTCAACGCCGGAAAAGATTCCAGAACGTCCCATCCGTCCCGCCGACCGCTGAGTAAAAGAGCGGCAGTCGCCACACAACGTGACAACGGCGCGGGGCACCGAGAGAAAGCAAGAAGGTAAATCGCGAGTACCGGAGCAAGGGAGAAGGACGCACTACCGACCGCTCAAGAAAGACTACCGCTAGGAGCGAGAAGGATGCGCGTGAGAACGCGAACCAATCATCGGCGTAAATCGGCGAAGAGGGACGTTGTGACGTCACGAGGAAATTCGGTGGAGCCCGACGAGCCGGAAAGCGCGGATCGGCTTATCACTGTCGTGTGCGCCACCACAACGCAAGGTATAGCTCAGGAACCAAGGACTACCGCCTGCCGATTTTCCTATTGTAAGCCGCCGCTCCGATAATCGTAAGTTAAGTCCTTGAGTGAGGATCGATCTCCGTGCAATTCCCGTAGTCTTACCGTATACCGCACTTATGGAAGCGAAGCATCCCGCGAGTAATTAACTGTGCCGAAGTGACGACACTTCTAGAGAGATCGACCGCAGCTCAAGAATCGTTAAGTCCCTCTCGGGGTAAGGCACCAACAGTCACGCGTATCGTCTAGATTGTAAGTAAAATCGCGTATCGTCTTGTGCTGCGTAATTGTGAATTGTCGTCTCGTATCGAGCCGTAGTATTAAGGATTATCGTACCGTATCGTACCGTACCGGGGAATTTCGCGGGAAATCGCGCCTGGCGCCCAATTACGTATTCTCCTGCGCCTGGCGAGTGCAGGAAAAGTACGTCGCAATGAATTAGTTGATCTGACGGATAAATTAGGAAGTCTTTAGAAACACACTAAATCCAATCGTTATTTCTGCTGTCTTCAAGAGACATGGTCAATTTTCCCAAATAGGGATATTTGCTTTTAAATCGATGTGCTACGTATCCCGCGGCATATTTTAAGTCCGCTTTTACACAATATCGACGTGCATCCAGAGTACAATGTGCATAAATCTGTACCATTTAAATTTTCATTAAATATGAAAAAATCATCATCATGATTATGTTCGTCATTCATGTTTTATTCTAAATTATGCGCAAAATCTTCTTGTAATTCCTGGTAATATGTTTATAATATTCAAAAATATTTCTTTTGTGAGAATTATTTCGTCCTGTGAATTATTCGAATAACTATGATTATTTTGAGACGTTGATGCAACTGAAGATAATGGTAATGGAGTCAAAGCAGTAAGTGTTGTTGGAATTTTTAAAGATGAGCTGAGTGTTTCGCAACTGATGGATGAAATACACCTTGTATCAACATTTTTCTCAGCATTGTGATTTACGGAAAACACTGCACGACTATGTTTCACGATGCCGAGACCGGAGATTCCGAAGGTGCCAGGTTCAAACCCTAGGTGGGGTGTTATTTTTCGCAACAAGTTTTTTCAGGGAAGAATGGGTATATAGTTGCAAATCAACTTTAATTATTATATTAAATTAATTAATTTAATAAAAATCGTGATATTACTAATTCTTATTCGACATGCTGTGTTACGCTTGGAAAAAATTTGGCACACATTCTGCTTGAATTCAAAGAAGTATATAAAATTATACAAATAAATATAGGCACTAAGATCTAGCTGCGACCAAAAAAAGCTTTCTTATTATCGTTGTGTTGTTACATTATTGGTCCAAAAACATATCTGTAATTCGGAGTACATATGTTTTGGTCAATTTGATTAAACACAGAAGATATTTCATGCTGCAAAAATTTTATTTCAAAATAAACATCGGAAAAAAATAGTTTATAAGCGTATATAATAACTTCAGTACACAAAAAAAAATAAAACTAAAACTGCTACTTAAACTGATTCATAGTAATTATAACATAATATTTCAACTTTTCGGACGCGATATCGCACATTTATTAGAAAATACATTAAAAATATATATACGTATCTTATGATCTTCCACTTATATTGTAAACCTTGAAATTAGAAGAAAAATGGTTTATAAACATATGTAATAACTATGGTATACAAAAAAGATAAAACTAAAACTGCTATTTACACTATTCGTATTAATTATCACATAATATTTTAACTGCAGAAAAGCAGTATCACAAATTAAAAGAAAATCAAAAATTTCCGAAATCAATGATTATAATAGTAACTGCATAATAAGAGGTAAATATGGAATGGCACATTAAGAATAATCAAGCATTCTATTGCGTCATGAAAGTTTTATTTATCGACAACTTTGTAATAAAACTCTGAATAAAATCTTTTCTGCTGTAACCATATTGAATACCCAGTCATAATATATTATGTGAAAAATAAATGTATTTTTTTCTATAATAATTTAATACAGATTCAATAGCAAGTCGTAGCGAGAGTTTTAAAAATTATCTGAAAAGTTAGGGCTTTAAAATAACCACTGATAGATATTTATTTATTTTAGCTTACAAAAGCCATGAACGGACGTTTACAATCTTTATCCTTAACTCACGCATCCACCCATATCTCGTTCCATTCCATATTAGCCTCTCTCTGTTTGTACTCTTTATACGTATTTCTCTCATTTTTTCTCGTACTCGCGGTATTAACTATATCTCCTTATACTTATTCTTTTACCTATCCTTGGTACAGCACGGCGCAACAGTGCGCCCAGGCAAACAAACACCGTACCATATACAGCAAGTCTGTCCACCCAAACAAACCCCCGCACCACACTGCATCCACGCCTATATTTATACCTATGCCTATGCCTAATTCTCTTTTCATTTTAACTCCTAATTTACATTCTTCTTTCACGTAACACATCCTCACATTCTTCTTTCTTTCTATTGACAATATCGCATTGTATAATATAAAATGTTAATGTTTGAATATTAAACACTCAAAGACTCCCTAGTAAATGTTACAATACGTCTTTATTGTCAGAAACCAGAAATAGAAGTGCCACTCAGGACGCTCAGGCTCAGGCAACAGGAAATTTAACCTAACTCCCACCACTATGTCTAGGTGCAGAAAAGTGGAAATGCCACTTTACAAAAAAAGGAACTTGAATTAAAACCGAACGGAAATTGACGCGCATTCAAAAACTCAATACTTTCTTTGTACCTCTATTCCTTGATTCCTCCCTTCCTTCTTTTCAGTTCTTCCTTTGTCTTTCTCTTCTCTCCTCTCTCTTCTCTTTCCTGCTTTTTATTCCAAATATCTTTAATAACTCTTATAGCTTCCTTTTCACCCAGCCTTCCAGAAATTACTTAGTATCCCCACGCAGAAATGCAAAAATTACGCATCTTATGGAATTGTTCCAATACAACGTGACAAGAATTACCCATAATGTGAATGCTTGTTGCTGTAAAGGAGGCGCACTTCCGTCCCTTCCACTTCTGCTGTCTTGTTCCATACAATCCTTCTTCAACTTCTGTGAGCACAATCTCTAAAAGCAAAAAATCCAGCTCCATTTCTCCTTCTTCTTTAACCAGCAGCCTCCGTTTCTTCCAATTCTTATTAAAATTCCGGTTCCTCTTTCCTTTCTGCTTACACCTCTGTCACCTCCTTGTCCTATATATTTATTCTATTTCCTTTTTTTTTTAATTTTTCTTCCTGTACCTTTTCCTCCATCCTTTATGCTTCATAATTTCAATCTCCAACGGCCGGTAATCTAAGTTCCCTCGGTCTCCTTCTTCATATATCAAGTTACCCATCCTTAATTAACCAATTACTTATACATTCAACTATACCTTTACATTTCCATTTCCTTTACGTTTACTTTTACAATATCTATATCTATACTTATGTCTATACCTGATCCCATTTCCTACCTTACATTCTAATTTTCTTTCGCTACTTCTTTCTTATATCACTCTTCTCACCGTCTCCGTACTTCTATACATTCCTTCCAATCACCTTTCATTCATTCCTTCTTTCATTTACAATATGCCACTCATTCTCCATAAACCATTCTGCCTGATTTCTTGCATTACCTATCGCCTTTTCTTTCCTATAGCTGTTTCTGCATTTATTTCTACTAATTTATTCCTCTAACCTATTCTGACACTCTTTCTCTTTGCCTTTTTTGTTTTCCTACCTTCCATGTTTAATTCCTACCTTAACGGCTCTCCCGGATTCTCCTGCCTTATTGCCCGCCCTAACCTATTCCTGTTCCTTCCACCTATGTCTTACAATATCTCCTCAATTCTTTTTTCCCTACATCCCCTTCCAATTACCTCTCTACCTTCTTACCTCTCTAGTTCGTACCTCTTTACTTTTTAACACTTTCTAATGTATTACAAACACTCATACTCAGCCTCACTCTATCTCCATCCACATCCATACACCATCGCGCCACCAAATAACCACTGATATAAATTGTAATTATTTCCCAATTTAGTGTTTATTACATTTGGCGCCTAAAAAATTTCTTTTTTTCTTTTCTTCTCGCACAATCCGCCCAAATAATTTTCTACAGGGTTAATTTTTTAAAACCAAAATAAATATGCAATTTAAACAATAAGTTGAAATATAAAAATAAAATTGCTCTTTGTATCAGAACTTATACACTTAATGCTGTAGTGAGCACGCGTATCCGATATTTTTCTGTAACATTTCCCATCACGATTAAAAATAGAAAATATAATAACTTGGTAAATTTAGATCGCATGATGATTGCGTGTACTGATCACAATCGAGTCGTACACGTCAGAGATCACTTATAAAATATAAATTGTATTAAATCAAACATCATACACAGAATCTAAGGAATTCATCCAGCGATACTCACGCGCACCTTCCCCGCACCTCACGGCTTCCGCCGGCGTCGCGCGCCGACACCTTTAATATTTCAAGCGCAACAAAAAAATAATTTTTATAACGTAGCAATAATAAAATTGTAAAACTCAACCTGCAAACTTATTGTGCGTGCACTCCGCTGCATCACTGTGCTCGCAGAATCGAAATAACTTTAACATTAGAGTCATTAAAAATCCTTAAAGATTTCAGAATAAATTAATTTTTAACATGTAAAATTAACAACAAATTAACAACTTTTTCTTCGGAAATATTTTGCGTGCATATACCACTACCGCATTCTATGCTTCAAATTAAGATAAAAATTGAAGTCGCTAAAAATATTTAAATATTTAGAACAAATGAAAATAAATTCTACATTAGCAATATTAAACCTTCAGCATTTTTATAATATAGTGATTCTATGAGCAAGCCATTACCGCGCTATGCGTATTAAATTTTAAATTCTGCTAGAATTATATTTTATATTGATGTTTGAAGTGCGAGAAATAAATTCTAGGCAACGCATGCATTGTCTCCGCGCTGCGCTGCTCCCGCTGGCGTCTACCAACTCATACGTTCCGATTCCTCGTATCTTTTCAGGACAATTAAAAATAGTAGCAGCAATTAAATTATAGATTTCGACTTGCAATTTTGTTATGCGTGCTCTCCGCCACCGCAAAATGCACACCGGATCAAAATAACGTAAAAATAAGATATAAGAAATGAGACTCGTAAAATTGGTAATAACAGCGAAAAAGAACGGCGAATACGAGTCAGGCGCGGTAAATGGTACGCAATAAATAGTAATCTCTTTGGATTCTTAAATTGACAAAGTTTATTAGATTAGACGTTTCGGCTCATCCTTCGAGCCATCTTCAGTAAATACAATAAGGCGCAGCTGAAATTGAAGCAAAAGACTTCCTCATCAGGAAGATTTTACACGTTTGGACGAGTTGTTAGGCTCGAAAATCGGAACACGATTCGAACTCAGCGTCAGCAATTATCCAAAGTATACAAAAAACTCAGCGCAATTTACCACTTGCTAACAAATTAGCGCAAAAATAGATTACAAATAATTAAGTCAACTCAGCGGTTAGCACGTCTTTATACAGGGTGATTCAGAACGACCCATGTGTCCCTGTAAAGACGTGTTCTTGAATAAATTCTGAGACGATTTTTCCTGTACGAAAAATTTGTCCGACACTTACTTTTTGAATAATAAGAGGATAAAGTTAGCGAATCACGGGCCGTGTACACATGGTAGACAAAGGCGGCGCAACTCACCGTCCGACACAGGTAAGCGCCCGCGTCGGACGGTGAGTTGCGCCGCCTTTGTCTACCATGTGTACACGGCTCGTGATTCGCTAACTTTATCCTCTTATTATTCAAAAAGTAAGTATCGGACAAATTTTTCGTATAGGAAAAATCGTCTCAGAATTTATTCAAGAACACGTCTTTACAGGGACACATGGGTCGTTCTGAATCACCCTGTATATGACAGTCAAGATTACAAATTCATCATTTGTAATACCTGATAATTATAGTCTCAATATATATAGGAATTATTAAAATAACGATTACAGTGACAAAATAGAATTAGAACTAGAAGATTATGAATACAAAGAGAAATATAATTATCATAACAATAAAAATTATAATTACAAAAATTACGATTGTAACACCGAAAGCGACGAAAATGTAAGCGATGATAAATACAATTTTGTAAATAACAAACACAATTATGTTATTAGCGATACAAATTGATACGAATTAGAGAGCGAATCAGATAGCAAAACAGATCTAAATTACGAATAATCAATATAATTCAGATAATGAAATTAAATATAACAATTTAGATAACGAATGATAAAATGATTATAAATGATAATAAAATGATTATTATTATAATAAATATGACAATTCAGATAATAGTGATTAGCATAAAAACAATAGTCAGTTAGATGAATCATACGATGAATATTATAATAATGATTATAATAATTCAAATAATAATGATTATTACGATGATAAATATAAAAATTCAGATAACGAACCAGACAATTGTTATAATAATGAATACGATAGTCAATCAGATAAATCATACAACGAAAATAACGAACAATATGAGTATTTAAATCATAGGAAATATTTGAGTCAAAACGATATATAAAAATATAGTAAAGATAGCGATAATTACGACTATAATGTAGATTCATACGACAAAGAATCAAATTTAGATTATATTATGATGATAGATATAAGGGCAAATCAGAATAGTACTACAATAAACCTAACCTAACCTAAATATTACAATGACTATAGAGACTATGATGATAAAAGTTATATATCAGAAAAATTATATATCAAAATTACGATGATAGAGATAATATGTACGATAATAATGAATACGATAGCAACAACCATTATTATAACGATAACATAGATTCATACAACGACGAGTCGAATGGCGAGAGCGAATCAGTTCTGTATCGTAAATATCGCTTGAAGTCCCCAGAAGTTTATCTGATGTAAAAATAACTTGATATGAATGATAAAATATCAATTGTATTACACTTATCACACAGCGAATTACCTATAAACTTCAAATACGTTGCCCATTCCAAGTGCGAGCAAACGCTGACTGTAAAACATGTGATGAGCGGGTAAATAAAGGTGCAATTTGTTCACTGATCCTGCTGTCTAATGTCCCATATTTTCACAGATATATCGATAAAACTGGTTGCCATGTAAATCCCACATGAATGAACAATGCATGTCATAATCGACTGAGAATGACACAGCATTTTCGCTAACGGTTTATAAGAATTTGGAGACATACTACTCCTTTCAAGTTTTCCATGCACTGCGTTTTCCGGATTCTGCATCATCACCTATCATAAATTAACAATTGTTAGTCTAAATGTCTGAGATATAGCATAAACAATCAAAAGTAAACATAATTTTTTATAAAACTCACAGATATTCTTCCCAAATTAGAGTTATAACAAGCGATTAACTTGCCTATGGATATATCCAACTAATTGTAAGCCATGTGACTATCCTTCGATCCGCTGGCGAGCAAGAAATGACACAGCAAAAATTCTAATTTAGTTACGCCATTCATTCTTTTTCAGCTAGACCTTTGCGCCGCCGCGCCACGCCATCGTCGTCGATAAATTATTATTCGCCGATTTCGCCGCCGCCGATTTTAAAATTTTCGCCGAACGCCGCCGTCGCCGCCGCCGCCGCCGAAAATTAATATGACACGCCAAGAGAAAGCAAAATTTCTATATTGACTAAAGCTGGAACATTCTGTGGATATGTCATTTGTGTAACGGTAGCCAATCAATTTATAACTTTTTTATAAGGCCTATCGCACATGAAATAAAGGGTCTCGCACATGAAATACATAACATAACATAAGCACAACATAAGACCGATGCACCAATGAGCATCAAACATAAAATCGCCATATTGATTTACATAAGATTCCCATTAGTCAAGAGACCTTATGCTACGCTTATGCTCTGTTATGCATTTCATGTGCGAGTCCCTTTAACAGTTAGCACAGTCAGATCAGTCAGATGCAGAACTTGCAAAAGTAAGAATGAGTAGGAAGCAGAAGACTACGCCACTACTATTAGTGGCTGCTATTTAGATTATTCTGTTATAAAGTTATTAGACTTAGTATTTTATTATTTTCAAACAGTTTATAAAGCAAAATGTCACTTATTAATAAATGTGCGGAAAAAAGAATTGAAGAATCAGGTGAAATTATAGAGATAGAGGATGCCAATGAATTCAAAGAAAATAGAAATCTTGTGGTGAATATCGAGAATTCCACTCGTACTCGAAGTATCGCTAGAGAATATTTTGGTATGCTACAAGATAATGAAAAAGGCATTGTAGTTGACAAATTTCATGTATATTGTAAGATGTGCTTTATGCATCCTGATGGTCGAAAAATTTATAGATACAAAAAAGCAGTTAGCACTGGAAATTTACTTACTCATTTGAGAGAAGAGCATAATATCAAATCAACGGCTTTATCAAATGAAAAAATCAATATTAGGAGATTCCTTGAATCTCATAAACAATCTCAATAATCAAGTAAATCCTTAAAAATTACTGATAAAAAAAAGAACTAACTGATAGCATGACTATCTAGTTTTGCAGAGATTTCATCCTATTTTATGAAGCTGAAAAAGATGGGTTAAAAGACTTTTTAAAAATACAAAATCAGATGTACCACATCCAAGTACATTATCTCGTAGTTCACTCTCAAGAGTGTACAATGACTGCATATTTGCTGTTAAAGCAAAAATAAATGAAGATAATCCAAGTGCAATTTCATTAACTATAGATGCATAGACTGACAATTATCGTCATATTCCATTTATGACTTTTACTTTACATTGGATATCACCTACAGAAACACAGTTGAGGTCATGTACATTACAAACAAGTTTTTTACCACATCCTCACACAGCAGATAATATTGTTGAAGAATTAAAAAAAGTGCTAACACAATTTAATTTAAATAACAAGATTGTAACTCTTGTAACTGATGGAGGATCAAATATGATCAAAGCTGCAAAAGATATGAAAGTTGACAGAGTACCTTGTGTTGCACATGGACTTCACAATTTAGTGACAATAGATACTCTTTTTAAATTACCAGAAATTAATAGTTCTATAATTAAAACTAGAAGTATTATAAAAATTCTTGCTTTTAAAACTCAAGATATTGAAAAAGCAAAAAATATTACACAGCAAGAGGAAATTAATAACATACTTGATAATATTGAAAATCTGGAAGAGATTTTGGAAGCTGATGCAAGATTTGATTCTACACTTTCTAGTAATGAACATTCCTATGCGCAGACATTTCCTTCTTTTACATCTTCAGGATTACATAAAGATGTATCAACCAGGTCGATAGTACACTAGAGATGCTGGCAAGTTTACTTAAAAATAAACATAAGTAGAACGTATTAATGTATATAAAATTTATCTATCCAAATTTGAATATTGGCACTTATAATATTTGAACTTATAAAATATTATTTATGTTAGTAATTTTTTGTTTGCAAGTTTCTCATTACATTCAATTACACATTTAAATATAATTATAATTTATTTTGTAGAAGTAGTGATACGCTGCTTAGAAATGTAAAAACGTTATGATGCAATTCCTACAGATAGCGAATGGAACAACATCGAAGATATAGCAAACTGTTTAATAAGTATTAAAACAGCAACAGAAATTCTTTCTGGAGTAGAATATTCAACAGTCAACTTAGCACTTTTATTTAGGTTTGTAATAAATTTTTGATAAATATAATCTAATTCAAAGATTAGTTGAGTAATTTAAATATAATCTAATTCAAACAATATCATAAAATACATATAGTCCAGTAGAATTAGACTCAAAAACACCCGTTTCAGGGAAAAATTGTAAGTGGGCATATCTTTTCGGGAAATGCTTCGGAAAGCCATCAAGAAAGAAATGTATGTGTTTGAGACTCGTGACTCGTGTGGAAAATATGCGAAAAAAAATCGGAAAGTTGCAAAAAGCAGGTTTTTCGTGAATAGAACGAAAGATATTGATTATATAGAAAAAAGTTTAATATGAAAAATGTAGGTATTCGAAATACCTATGAAATGAGACCTTGATCGTAAAGATCGGTAAAGAATTAAGTTAAGTAAAAAAAAAATAAAGATCACCAAAAAGGGCGTTTTTTTTACTCACTCTCTATTCATCGAGATTTTAACGCAGGGCTTTGAAAGTTTCGTAAAATGTAGTCCTAGTTATTATGAAAAAAGTCCAAAAAAGTTGAGTCCAAAATGTTTATTAGTTTTTGCAAAAAGCTATTTGTTCACTAAAAACTTATCTGCGGAAAACTTAATTTCTTCATCTTTGAATAGTCGCACAGCAATTTACAAAAGTGGTTTTTTTTCTTCAAGAGTTGCACTATCATATACACTTTGTAACAAAACGAATATTTGCAATTTAACTATTTTAAAACGGCTTCGAAAAGTAGGTATCTATTTTCCTTATAAAAAAATGGAATAACTCCGTTAATAGGCATCGTATCAAATAGCCGTATGAAGCATTTAACAGCTGCTATTTTTTTACGAATTTAAAAGAAGTTACCCTTCGATTGCTTGGAGCCGAAATAACACTTCTTTTTTAAAAAATTACTGTGACTCTAATTTTTAAGATTAAAAGCTGAGATTTGCACCACGTGTAAAACAAGAGTTAAATTTACTGTTTTCAAAAATTTCAAATTTTTTTGTCAAAAAGATTAGTCCATACGTTTGTCTAAACATTCGTGAATTTTGATACGCAAGCGAGACACCGAGTCGCGGCGGAGTGGGGAAAGCGGCGCACCAGCGCCGCTAGACTTGCGAGCCGCTGAGCGGCGCGCGCGAAGATAAAATGCAGGCATTTGTTTTACGTGTATAAACTTGCATGAAAAGGAACATCGAAAGTGCAGCATTACCTAACAGAGGGAAATGGTCTTCCTCACTGATTTAGCTCAAACTTCGTAATATTGTGCATTTTGGAAGTTAAAACACGAACATCAAAGAAAAAAAATTGTCGCATTCCAGCAGGTAAAGAGTTATAAAACATTAGAGAATTTATTGTAACCTCACACGTTTTCGTGTCGCTCTATGCCATCGGTTTGACAAACGTCTATAAAATTAAATTTGGAAGAAATATAAGATTTAATGTAGTAGATCTTAAAATAATAGCAATATCTCACATTGTCTTTTGTTTAAAGGATTAAAAGTTTATTTTTTACAATGTCAACCGAAGCAACGCAAATATGCTTACTTTGCGATAAAGTGTTATTGCCAGAAGACAAACGAACAGTCAAAAAGCGGGCTATCTCATCTCTCATCGAAGCTAGCATCAAGAGGAAAGATAAGAAGCATATACAGATGAAAAAATGTACATCGCTCAACATTCATTCCAACTGTCACACATTGTACCTACGAGAAGCAAACATTAAAGCAGCATTAAAGGCTGCAACAGCATCCACTTCGCAAATCCGTCGAATAAGTGATGAAGCGCGTAATTTTGATTTTAATAATTTCTGTTTTTTCTGCGGCGATGATGCGTCGGATGATTAAATATGTAAAGCTAAAAAATATGCGGGAAAATATTCCAAAGTTCGTTGTGTTACGAGCAATACTACACGAAGTAATATATTACAGATTATAAATATATATTACAGACAAGAACAATCCGATAGTAATGAATGGTACAAAGCAGTATATTGTCGGATAAATAATATATCTGACTCAGTGGACCAAAACGCGCGTTATCACGACAAATGTTTTACGCGATTTTGTAATTATCGACCAACAAATCTCTCAGGACGTCCCCTTAGCAGTGTTACGTCCACCGCTTTCCAATTCATTATCAATTACATTCTTGAAAACGACGAAGAATGTCAATTCTCTTTGCGAAATATTCTCGAGCAATATACAGGAGGAGAAGAAGTCAATCTTCGTTATATGAAGGACAAATTAGCCAAGTATTTCGGAAAAGATATTAGCGTAACTAGCGTGAAACATGATTACATAATTTGTTTCGTTGATGTTAGAGACAAAATTCTGTGTGATGAATGGTACAATAACCGTTTAAAAAATGAAGAGGACGAACGCCGAAGAATAGTGGAAGCCGCAGCTCATATACTTCTTCAAGAAATTCGAGCACGTTACTATGATATTAATAATTATTCAGCTCCAAATTGTTTTTTAGATGACATACATTCCGATATATCCCCTAATTTAAAATTACTTTTAGAAATCCTCTTAAAAAGCAATAAGACAGGCACGCATAATATACAAAAATATGAGAACAGAGTCGCTACTTACGCTCATTGCATAATTTCATCCGTTAGACCGCGATCATTCATATCCCCACTCTTGTTAGGCCTATCTACAATGATGCATAAAAAACATGCATCGAGAAACCTTATCGATTCGTTATCCCATCTCGGTCTCTGCGCGTCATATGAAGAAACTTTGCTTTTCGAAGCTTCGATCGTGCATGACCCTCAACAATATAATTTTACAAATGCTTATCTCCAAATTGTCTTCGATAACGCCGATTATATTAGGAGTACAAATTGAAAACCGCCGTTTTTGTCAAAATTTGAGGATTGATTGTTGAAAAATGGTTACATACTTATTCTTGAAAGTATTGTCCATCGCTGGCCACTACTTTCTCCCACCTTTCGGGCAGCATACGAATCCCGCGTCGAAAAAACTGCTCGTCTTTTGCGGCGATCCACGAATCGACCCAGTTTTTGGCCTCTTCGTAATAATGGAAGTGCTGCGCAGCCAGGCCATGCGCCATTGATCGAAACAAGTGGTAATCTGAAGGGGCGATGTCAGGAGAATACGGCGGATGAGGTAAGACGTCCCATTTCAATGTTTCCAGATAGGTTTTAACGACCTGAGCAACATGTAGCCGAGCGTTGTCGTGCAGCAACATCACTTTTTCGTGTCTTTGCTCGTATTGTGGTCGTTTTTCCTGCAATGCTCGGCTCAAACGCATTAGTTGTGTTCGGTAGCGAGCTCCTGTGATAGTTTCACCCGGTTGCAACAGCTCATAATAAATCACGCCGAGCTGGTCCCACCAAATACACAGCATGAGCTTCGAGCCATGGATGTTTGGCTTTGCCGTCGATGTTGATGCATGGCCGCGGTAGCCCCACGATTTTTTTCGCTTTGGATTATCATAATGGATCCACTTTTCATCGCCGGTTACAATACGATGCAGAAAACCCTTCCGTTTTTGCCGTTGGAGCAGCTGTTCGCACGCGAAAAAACGCCGTTCGACGTCTCTCGGCTTTAATTCGTATGGCACCCAGTGTCCATGCTTTTGGATCATTCCCATGGTTTTCAAACGATGTGAAATAGCTTGTTGAGTCACGCCCAATGAATCTGCAAGCTCCTGTTGCGTTTGAGATGAATCTTCATTCAGTAATGTTTCCAATTGTGCGTCTTCAAACTTTTTCACGTGTCTGGGACGCTCCTTGTCTTCTACGCCGAAATCACCACTTTTGAAGCGTTGGAACCATTCTCGACACGTTCTTTCACTAATGGAAGCCTCACCATAAGTTTTTACAATCATTCGACGCGCCTCAGCCGCAGATTTTTTCGAATTGAAGGCAAAAAGCAAAACTTCCCGCAAATGACGCTTATTGGGCACAAATTTCGACATTTTCGATCACAAAAAAATATATAACGCCGATAAAAATTCACAACTGCAATGATAAGGAATTGTTGCCAGATGCCAAACCTTACACTTAAAATTTTTGATCTAACGTTTGGCGCCAGCATTTACCGCTGGCGCCATCTACTGGAAAACGGCGGTTTTCAATTTGTACTCCTAATAATACAAATACTATTGACGGTCGAAATACTTTTCATGCAATGGGCGGCATAATGTGTGTCACTCCATATTCATCGGTCGTGTCTAATCAAAAAGTGAAAAGATTTAAAAAAATTCCGCCTGCAGATACTGTTGGTAAATTCAGATTTATTCCTCTTAAACAATTTGAAAAAAGTAACGTATCAGGCCTTAATAGCGTTACAATTAAAGATTTAAGTTTAGAGAATGAAATTTCGCAAGACATTGTCTCAACCTCAACTGATTTTATATGGTTTTATGGAAAATACGCTAACCCGCAATATATTTCAGGTTGGAATGGCTTTATGGAGAAAACTACAAAAATACGCAAATATAAAAATTATTCCATTGCCATTTGTTAATGCTCCGCCTAATGATTACAATACTATTTTAACAGTACTGCTTGAAGCTGCTCAAAAGTGTAAAGTTAATAAACAGCAGCATACTTTTGTTACATTCGATCAGCCACTATATCTAAAGGCTCGAGAAATTATTGCATGTTCCAAGGGCACCGAGAACGAGTGTTATCTAAATTCTGTTATTGTTAGATTCGGTGGTTTTCACACATTAATGTCATTCTTAGGTTCGATAGGATTTATTATGGAAGGCAGCGGGTTAAAAGAAGCTTTTTCAGAAATATACGCCGGAACTTCAGCTGAAAAAGCTTTATCAGGATATGCATTTTCAAGAGCTGTTAGAGGCCATATTCTTGTTCAAAATGCTTTAGCAGAAATTATTTTAACATCTTTAAATTTTACTGACACTGAACAGAAATTTTTAAATGACTTATTAAATAAAGTAGGAGACAATGATTTTAAAAATGCACTTGCAAAAGACGAATTTAAAATAATAAAAAACAGATTCACTTCTCAATTAAAATTCCAGAAAAATAATGGACCCACGGCGCAACTTTGGGTTCAATATTTTACATTGATAGAAATTGTTAAACAATTCATACAAGCAGAGAGAACGGGAAACTGGCAGTTACACCTGAAATGTTTGCAACAAATGTTACCGTATTTTTATTCGAGCGGACACACTTTATATGCGAAATCGAGCCATTTGTACCTCCAAGATATGTTCCAGCTAGATGATGTATTAAATTTTTCCGAACTTTATAAGTTTTGTAATTTAGGTTATTTTACAATCAGACGCACTGATAAATATCGATCAGGTATTTGGTCAGATATGACTATCGAGCAAATGTTAATGAGGCCAATGAAAAGCAGCAGTAGCCTCACTCACGGTCGAGGAATAACTGACAGTGTGTTATGTAAATGGATTTTGTCTATGATTGTTCTCGTAGAAGTTTCAGAAGCGATGGAAAATTTTTGCAATGTTTCGTACTGTACCAGTGAGCAACATATCGACGCAAGAACTTCAAGAATATGTAGAGACGCCACGGATTCAAAAAAATTGTTTGAATTTTTTAAAAGTCATGATCCATTTCCCATTACAGATAATATAATTTCTATTACTTCCGGCATTATTGGCGATAATACTATAAATTGTTATAAAGCGTTAGAAATAGGCACTTCTTCTTTGAACGCAGTTATTGGCAAAAACTTTGGATCTGTTAAGATTGAAAGAAAACGAAAAGTATTATCACTCAAAACTGTCACATCATCAATAAAATTTAATAACGAAGTCATTACGATTGATCCAACTTTAATCTTTCAGCGACTATCATTAAAGATTGAAACAAAACAGAATATGAAAAAGTTCTTAGCATACGAATTTGCACCATATCCTCTTCCACTTTTTAATGAGGGCGGTATGAGAAAAACACGAAAATCTGTTTTTTATGATAATTTTAACTGCATTCCACAAATACCTCCTTCTGATAAAGTTATTTATGTTGATGGTGGATTTCTTTTACATAGAGTCATTTGGCATGTAAATAGCAGTGTCGATGATATCTTAAAGCAATACGTTGCATATGTGTTGAAACATTATTCAAAATATTGGTACATTGTTTTCGATGGCTATCCAGATGATGTTTCAAATAATATAAAATCTGCTGAAAGATTACGTCGACAAAACAAAAACTCAGGCCGCGAAATAAATTTCGATAGAAGCACACGAATGTTATTTTCTCAAGAAAAAGTTTTAACTAACGACAAAAATAAGAAACGTTTGATTGGTCTGTTATGCAAAGAGCTTAATAGAGCTGGCTGTAAAACAAAAACAGTAGAAGAAGACGCTGATTTTTCAATTATTGAGACTGCAATTAACGTTTCTACTGCAGATAATATTGTTATTACTGTAGGAGAAGACGTAGATTTGTTAGTAATATTAACGCAATTAGCGTCAGAAAATTCAAACAATTTTTATTTGAAACCAAACAGAGGCAAAGTATGTGAACAAATTTACACTATTAATAGTTTTAAATATCCTGAATTAAAAACTTTAATCGCTTTTTTACATGCATTTACCGGTTGTGATACTACATCTTGCTTCTATAAACAAGGAAAAAATAAGATAATTAAAACATTACTTAAAAAACCCTATTTACAGATTTTAGCCAAACCATTTTATAATCAAAATGCTACTCAGCTAGAAATATCCAAAAATGGTTGTGAAATTATTGCTCACATATACAGTACGAAAAAAGAACAAGGTAGTTTAAATGAATTGCGTTATTCACATTTTGCAAACTCAACATTAAAAACATCGATCAAGTTAGAATCGCTTCCTCCGACCCAAGCGGCTGCTAAAGAACATGCTTTAAGAACTTATCTACAAGTACAACAATGGCTTGGGCATAGAAATAAAGCAACGCAGTGGGGATGGAAGATGTCCGTTCATGGTCTTCAGCCAAAATATACAGAAGATGCGCTTATCCCCGACGAGCTGATAAAAACAATAATATGCAGATGTGAAAAGGGCTGTAAACCAAAAATATGCAGTTGCAGGAAACATGGCTTGCGCTGTTCACATCTTTGTTTCAATTGCCATGGTGAATCTTACTCGAATATTGAAGATATTCCTATACAAGTTCCTGACAATGAAGCTGCTATTGATCTTAACACTGTACTCGAAGAAACAATTACAGAAGAATCAGACATGATAGAACTCGAAAATAAAGAACAAGATAATGAAGAAGAATATTAAGTTATAATACTTGAACCGTGTGAAGAAAATAAGGAAATTGAAAAGCGAAAATTAGAATGAAGAATATAAAGCACATTGTAACTTTTAAATGTTATTTTAAAAAGGTTAGTTTTTATATGTATTTTTGACAATGCCATTTTTAATGTTTCAATTTGTAATTTAAAATGTACATTAAAATATGAATTTAAATACAACTTATATATAATAATTAATTAAATTAAGGAGAGAATTGAAACAAATGTCTACGTTGGATCTTCGCGCGCGCCGCTCAGCGGCTCGCAAGTCTAGCGGCGCCGGTGCGCCGCTTCCCCCACTCCGTCGCGACTCGGTGTCTCGCTTGCGTACCAAAATTCACGAATGTTTAAACAAACGTATGGACTAATCTTTTTGACAAAAAAATGCGAAATTTTTGAAAACAGTAAATTTAACTCTTGTTTTACACGTGGTGCAAATCTCAGCTTTTAATCTTAAAAATTAGAGTCACAGTAATTTTTTGAAAAAGAAGTGTTATTTCGGCTCCAAGCAATCGAAGGGTAACTTTTTTTTTAAATTCGTAAAAAAATAGCAGCTGTTAAATGCTTCATACGGCTATTTGATACGTTGCCTATTAACGGAGTTATTCCATTTTTTTATAAGGAAAATAGATACCTACTTTTCGAAGCCGTTTTAAAATAGTTAAATTGCAAATATTCGTTTTGTTACAAAGTGTATGTGATAGTGCAACTCTTGAAGAAAAAAAACCACTTTTGTAAATTGCTGTGCGACTATTCAAAGATGAAGAAATTAAGTTTTCCGCAGATAGGTTTTTAGTGAACAAATAGCTTTTTGCAAAAACTAATAAACATTTTGGACTCAACTTTTTTGGACTTTTTTCATAATAACTAGGACTACATTTTATGAAACTTTCAAAGCCCTGCGTTAAAATCTCGATGAATAGAGAGTGAGTAAAAAAAACGCCCTTTTTGGTAATCTTTATTTTTTTTACTTAACTTAATGGACCGATCTTTACGATCAAGGTCTCATTTCGTAGGTATTTTGAATACCTACATTTTTCATATTAAACTTTTTTCTATATAATCAATATCTTTCGTTCTATTCACGAAAAACCTGCTTTTTGCAACTTTCCGATTTTTTTTCGCATATTTTCCACACGAGTCACGAGTCTCAAACACATACATTTCTTTCTTGATGGCTTTCCGAAGCATTTCCCGAAAAGATATGCCCACTTACAATTTTTCCCCGTTTCAATCCTAATTTTACTGGACTAATATTGATATATGGTATTCTCATTTGACTACTTGCAACTTTTTATATTTTTATATCATAAATTTATTTTATCATAAATTTAAAAAAAGTTGATTATATTGAATGTGTTGCATTTTTTTTTTAGGGCAGAAATTGAGAGCAGCATGTGTGAAAATGAAGATGATTCATTTATAATAAAGCAATTTAAGAAAACTATTTTACAGAATTTAGAAAAGCGATTTCCAATTCTTGAAGCTTATGTTTGCGGAGCACTTCTGGATCCGACTCTTCAAAATGTTAAAGGTGTTGCAGAATATCTTAAAAACAAGCAACAATCTGCTGAGGAATTTTTAATGTATATGATTCACAAGATGGTTCCTTTGAATATTAGAAATGACCAGGTTAAATTATTTTTACATTTTATTATTAAAATACTATAAACGATATTTTAGATCAGACAATATTTAAAAAAGTTTTTGCCAATAAAATCATATCAATTATTAAATATAAAATTATTGTTTTTATTATATAATTATATTTTTATATTTAATTCTGCTTTTTTATAATAGCTACCTAAGAAAACAGTAGACATTTATTCTGATAATAAATCGTATCAAGCTCTTGGAGTTAAAAAATTACGATTGGAATTAGCTGCAAAACACGCAAATATTATTCCTCCTGAAGATCTTATTCTTATTGAAGTTAAGAAGTATTTACATATATCAGAATCTATCGAGGATCCTCTACATTGGTGGAATAAAATGAAGTTATCATTGCCAAACTTGTACAAATTGATGTGCTGCATTTATGCCATACCGATTACAAGCTCAGCATCTGAACGTGCATTCTCTTCTGCAGGTTTACTTATCACAGCAAAACGTTCCGCGTTAAAACCATCAAAATCTAATAAAATCTTATTTATCCATGATAATTTTAAATTAATAAAAGATATATATTTAAAGTCAATTAAATAGGTTACATAAGTTTTATTATTTAATGCGAAAAAGTCTTTCATGTAAAAAGTCTGATGGTTAAAGTGAATGATATTTTATTTTTGTTACATATAATGATTATAATAATTTTGAAACTGTTATTTTATTTTTTTACAAGGAAATAAATTAGAAATAAAATATGTTCTAGAAATAAATATTGTGTTTTATCTTTATAATCTTATTATATGTATTTTGTATATACATATAGTTATACATACAATTATTGGCGGATCCCGATAGCACACAAACCACTCACAATGGCAGATGCCTAGAGATTTTCTGTAGGTTGGGTTACATAAGTCAAGATGATTGGTTGGTGGGTTATCGGGATGTGCGCTATCGGAACCCTCCCTACAATTATACATACGTATAACTATATGTATTGTTTGCTATCGTTTTTATTTATTTAAATTATCTATACTTATTAAAAATTGAAATTAATGTTTATTTTCAATTAGAGGAATTTAAAATAACTATGTGAAATTCATTATATAATTTATAACATTATTGAACATGATAAACAATTAAAATAATTGCAAACTTTTAAAATGTAAAAATTAAATAAAACTAAAGAGAATAATATAAAATACAAGGAACATTTATGTTTCTTGATAATTTTCAAATATATCTTTCAAATATAAGTCTGTTTATTTAATTATTTTAGAGTTTAACTCATTTATTTAAAAAAAAAAAATATATATATATATATGTATATATTGACGCCATCATTCGCCGCCGCCGATCGTTACTCGAAGTGATCGTTAATTAGTTACTCAAGTTTTAGCAATCAAGTGAATAAATTGTGTATTATGATACTAAAGTGATAATTTACGAAAGGATCAAGAAAACTTTGGTCTGTCTCATCGTGGAGACAACTAATTGATTGCTGTACAGAATAATACGTAAGTAAATGCATGTCCAAACTTGTTTATGCAAGCACGCGCGCGCGCGCTCGCTCTCCCCCCCCCGCTCTCTCTTTCTCTGTGAGAAAAAAATATTACTGTTTCTAAAAACTCGAGATGTAAATACTTTTGTAGATTTCGTGCAGTTCTTTGTTCAATTCTTCGACTGTACAAAGAATTTCCTGGCACAGAGAGAGAGAAAGAGAGAGAGTGAGAGAGAGAGAGAGGGGGGGGGAAAAGACTTGTGTGTTGTATCAGCTGAGCGCAGCAGGCACCTCACGACACACCCGCGCGTAACGGTGAGTGCGCCGCCCCTGCGTACCATCTGTATTCGACCCGTGATACGCTAACTTAATCGACTGATATTTCAAAATCTAAGCGTCTGACAAATTTTTGGCAAAGGAAATATCGTCTTAGAATTCGACCAGGAATACGTCCCTTAAAAGACAACGGGTTATTCTGAATCACCCTGTATAAGAACAGAAAATAATAAGTTTCCACAGCAGTTATAGAAGGCATATTGGCGAATTTTAATACATCTTCTACAGCAATCTTTGATATTTTTGATATCAATAAAATTTTACATGAACAGCTTTTTGAGTTATTGCAAGTTTTAGGAATTGACCTTCTTGTTCCTATTATAAACAATAATAATAATAATAATAATAATAATAATAATAATAATAATAATAATAATAATAATAATAATAATAATGATAATAATAATAGGAATAGTCCTACTCCTTTTTTTACTGCAGTATTAGAATTAAATGAAGAACAAAAGCTGCATGGAAAATATTAATGTTTCCAAAGAAAAATCTAATACAGAGAAATACACTCGACGCCAAAATTAAGAGATCACCTATTCTGACTCCAAAAATAAGCATAATTCAAAAGAGTGTAACTTTGTCAAAAATTAAAAAATTGAAAAAAAATTTTTTTTTTAATTAAAAAAAACATTTTAAAGCCTGAAATCTCTAGTTTTGATATTGATAAGTCATTAAACGATTTACAGATTGTTTACAAAGTTACGCAGATATAAATGGAAATGCGTCAAATCTCGAAATTGTTTACAAACTTTGTAAAGATCCACAATGCAAAATAAAAATTTCACGCAAATGCGACTTACAGAGTAAATCTTTACCTTTAATTTGCGTTTTTATTGAGCGTTGTACGATTTTTTTTCTTGAATTTCTTCTTTCAGTTCCTAGTGTAAAAGAATCTTCAAGAAAAATCAACTTAAATAATCGAAGGGTTTCGTCCTTTAAAATAAGCTCTAAAAGATCGTTTTACAATTTTCTTTTTACGAAGTTCAAATATCGATTTCAGCAAAGATTAAGTGAGCGTTTAACAGCAAAATTAAAAGATCACTTACAGTTACTCTCCAAAAAAGAGTGTAACATAATAAATCAACAAAAATAATAAATCAAATGTTTTGGACCTGGTTAGGTGGCGCGCATGCGATCAGATGTGTGAAAAATGTGTGTAGTAATTAAGTTAGCGGAGGGGTGCGAAAGAGGTGCGAAAAGGAGAAAGAAGGGAGAAAAGCTAGGGCGATTGAAGGGAGAGTTAGGGAGACGAGAAATAGGAGGAAATTAACGTTCATAGGAAGCAGTCTAGAAGTAAGGTTAGGGCAGGATGACGAGTAAGGCGGGAGATGTCGGTAAGGAAAAAGCAGGGACCTTAGGCAAAGAAAGTTAGTGACAGAGGATAAATCTAATGGTCGGAGAGTATCGTTCAGTCTAGAGTAGACGGAAAAAGTGAGTAAGTTAGTGTTCGTTATTTGAAACTAATTTAAATGTGTCGCAGGTTTCCTGCCGTATTCGTGCGGCTCTGTCTGCTTCCCCGGCCTCGTCGTCGTTCCCGGTGGATCGAGGAGCTGGGAACGACGGGGAGACGCGGGGGCAGGGCTTCGCGGCTTTTCGCGCTCTCGACAGCCGGCGCTCGCTCTTTCGTTCGAGGACGGTGTTAGGAAAAGCACGCGACTAGCAACCGCGATCCTTTGTGACTCCGTTTTCGAGAACGGCGATTCTTAGATCGTACAGAGCGTTTCTATTGCGTTGGCCCAGAGATCGCTGAGCTCTGTGCCAAAGTGAAATAAAGTGAACTTGATTAAAACCACCAGTGCGTGTCTCTTAAGATACTTGTAATTTTCGTTTAAGCGCTCTAAGTCCAGAGAGTTCGTTTGGAACGAGGCGATACGCGAACAGATAGTATGGCAAAAAGAAATAGAGAGGTTAAAGAAAAATTGGCAAGAGGAGGTAAAAGAATTAAAGTGAATGATAACAGATCTAAAGCAGAAAATAGAACTAATAAAGAACAGAAAGAATAAACGGATGATATAATAGAGCAAGTAGGAAAGAATGTAGAAAGTATGGAAAAATGGAAAAATGAGGTTAGGAATGTAGAAGACGAGAAGTTGTACAACAAGGAAAAGGGATATAGTGATAGAGGGGGAGGGAGTAGGTCATCAGTAAGGAGCATGTGGGGCAGCGTTAGGAGTAAGCTCAAGTGGAAGCAAAGGTTTTAGTGACAGAGAGGTGTATAAGATAAAATAATGGATGGCTGTAAGGGAAAGAGAAGAAAGGAGCAATAACATAGTTATTAGGGGGGTTAGGGGATAGAATGAAAGAATTTATAAAAGAGGAACATAAGAAAACATGGATTGAGAATTTTATAGGTAAGAAATTAGATGTTAAATGTAGAGTGATGTGCAGGTTAAGCAGTTCAGTAGTAATTGCTAAAATAGATGGAGAAGAGAAAAAGAAGGAAATTATGATTAATAAGAGTAAGCTAAAGGGAGGGGGGGGAGAATATTTATAGAAAATGATTTAACATGGGAGGAGAGGAAGGTACAGGAAAAGATACATAAATGACGGAAAGAGCGAAGAGAGAAGAAAATGGAGATAAAAATAGGGACAGGTAGAGTAAAAATAGGAGATAGGTGGAAAAACTGGGAAGAAATTGAAGAGAATATGAGAGGAGAAGGAGCTAGTGGGAGTACGAGCGAGACAAACAGGGAGGCAAGAAGTGATGAGGAGAGGGATAATGAAGAGAGAGAGAGGAGAAGTCAGGATTTCAACTAAGCCAAGAAGTGGAAGAGAGGGGAAGTGGCGAGGGAGAGATGGGGAAGAGGAGGAGAATGGTTTTCTGGAATATAGTAGGAATATGGAGACAAGACGTGGAATTTTGGAATTTTATAGGGAAGATGGATTATATATGTTTAATTGAGACATGGGTAGAATGGGAAAAAATTAGAAAGAAATTACCAAGGACCCATAAGTGGGAATGTAGTATTGCGATCAGGGAGAAGAATAAAGGTAGGGCAAGAGGTGGTTTTATTATTGGCGTAAGTAAAGAATGGGGTAAGAAACAATTGAAGTTAAAGAGTGAAGAAATGAAGGGGCTGATAGTTACAAAGGTTAAAAATAGTGATTATAAATTAAAATTTATAATAATGGGAATATATGCATCTAGGAACTGGGAAGCAATAAGAAATACGATTAAAAAAATAACAGAGAAAAATAAGGAAGAGTATATAATAAGAGACTTTAATGCTAGAATAGGGGAAAAAGGAGGAAATGATGAGGAAGGTTGGGGGGTAATACGTAGAAGCAAAGATAAAATAGTAAACAACAGGGGGAGGGAATTTTTAGATTTAGTAAGCGAAATCGGAGGGAATATTATGAACGGTACAACAAAAAGCGATAAAAAAAGAGAATTCACATACGAAGCAGAAAGGGGAAGCTCAGTAATAGATTTTGTAGTGGTAAGCAAAAACTGTAGAGAAATTGTAAACGATCTCGCGATCGGACTCGGATCACATGCCCCTGGTCTTGGAGATAAAGAACAGAATAGGAAGAAAGAAGAAAAAAGTTATGGAGAAAGAAAAGGACAGAGAGATATACAGATAAAGGGAAGAGGATATAATGGAATATAAAGAGAAAACGGAGGAGAACGATGAAGAGGAGGCAATAGTGGAGGATTCTATAGAAGAAAAATGGAAGGTCTTAAAGGAATTAGTACTCAAGTCAATAGTAAAGATAAAGACGAAGGAAAAAACGAGAATGAAATTGGGTTTCAAAGAATGGTGGAACAGGAGTTGCATTAGAAGAAAAAGGATCGTGCACAGAGCTTATGACAATTGGAGGAAAAGTAAGCTTAACAGAGAAAGATATATAGAAGAGAGAAGAAAACTCAGGGAACATTTAGATGAAAGGAAGAGGCGATGGAAAGAAAAAGAAGAGGAGGAATTAAGAAATCTTAAGAATAAAGCGCAAGTATGGAAAGTAATAAATAGGAAAAGAGGTAAAGGCAATTGGGTCAAAAATGAGATCAGTAAGAAAGAGTGGACCAACCATTTTAGTAAATTGATAGGAGGCAAGAATGAAAGAGTAGAGATTGTGCAGAATGACAAAAGTGAAGAAAGGAGACATCCAGGGGAACAAATAGCAAGCGACACAGATGACCTGAGTGATGAAGAAATAACAGAAGCTATAAAAAAACTAAAGAAAGGCAAAGCAGCAGGAATTGACGGACGTTGGAAGCCTGGAAATTCGGCGGTTCTAAAGTAAAGAAAAGGCTGGTAAATCTGATAAAGGAAATTTGGCAGGAGAAGGAGATACCGGAAGACTGGAAGATGAGTGTCATTGTTACACTGCATAAGAAAAAACACGGAAAGGGTGAATAATTAGAGAAATTGCTTTGTTATGCTTAGCTTATAAGGTATATGCAGAAATTCTAAGAAGAAGAGTAGTAAAGGAGCTTGATCAGAAATGTATAATAACGGAGAGCCAAGCAGGTTTCAGGAAAGGAAGAGGAACAATGGATAACATATTCATATTGAGTTGTTATTCAGAGAGAGAGAGAGAGAGAGAGAAGTATAGGAAAACAAGGTTTTCGCCTTTTCGTGGATCTAAGGGCAGCGTTTGACAATGTTGATAGAGGAAAGCTATGAAATCTGATGGAGAAATGAAGGATAAGCGGAGATTTAATTGACAGACTAAAAGTAATTTATAAGGAAACAAAAGCAGTAATCAGGACAAAAAAAGGACTATCGGAGGATTATCGGAGGAGATCAAGACAAGAAAAAGAGTAAGACAGGGGTGCATCCTGAGTCCGATTTAATATGAATATGGCGGATTTAGATAAGTATTTAGAGAATAGGGGGATAGGGGAAATAAAGTTAGGGAAAGAAAGAATATAGTCGTTAGCATACGCGGATGATGTAAGCACTCTGAAGAGATTTTTAAAAGATAGAAGGTTAGAGTTGAACGAGGAAAAATTGAAAATTATGGTATTTAATAGCGAGGGAAGGGAGAAGAAAAAGAAATGGAAATAAGATAAGAGAGAAATAGAGGAGGTTCAAAATTTCAAATACCTAGGTTTCATCTTTAATAAAAAAAGAGATTACGGTAGTCACATAAAAAAAGTAAAAAAGAAAGGTAGAATAGCAGCGAACTTAGTTTGGGGACTAGAAGAAAGAATATGCAAAAATGATTTTGTAAGAAGATGGAAATTATTCAGATATTTAGTAGAGAGCATTATGTCATTTGGGGTAGAACTTTGAGGATGAAAGGAAAGAAGGGAAAGAATTAGGAAAGATCTGGTTAGATTATATGAGGTGGGTATTCAAACTTGATTTTTGTACACCACGATATCTGTTAACAAGGGAACTAGGTATAAGTAAGCTAAAGGTAGAGTGGGGTATTAGAGCCAGAAAGTATGAAGAAAAGATAAAGGAAATGGAGGAAGATAGATGGGTCAAGATATGTTGAGAAGAAAAAAGAAGAGCAAGATGGACAGGGTTATATGGTAGAGAAAGAGAAAGGTATTATAACAGGAAATGGTTGGAGCTTAACTACGATAGATAGTATGCCAAGGGAAGAAAGAAATTTAATAGAGGAAATTAGAGAAAAAGAAAGAGATGTGCAAAAACAGGTGGAAGATAGTAAAATAAGGGATGCTAGATATAATAAAAGATATAGAGATTTCACCGGAGAAGATAGTACAACAAAATATATAGAACAGGGAATCACAAGTGGGGGCATGAGTAGCGAGGGAATAAGAACTCTAGTTAGGTTAAGATGTGGGAATATGGAAAACGATAATAAATACTGGTTAGAAGAGAGAAAAAGATGTATTTTTTGTAAAAAAGGGAAAGATAATATGGAACATTTTACTGGAGATTGTGTGGTGGCTAGGGAATGGTTCGTAGAAATAGGAGAAGATGAAAAGAAAGAGAAGATATTAATTAAGTTTTGGAGGGAGAAAGAAAAGTATAGAAAGAGCGATGAGGATGATGGCGTAGGTAAGAGAAACTAGAACATTATGCGTATATAGTTATATGTAGAAGTTAGAAGGAAGATTAGAAAGTGGACAGTTAGATAAGTGTAAACATAGGAAATAATCACTAGTCAATTAGTTATAAGTTTTTTACACTTTGTAAAAAGATCTCTAGCGATTTTATTGTTTTGTTTTTGCTGTTGTTTTACGGTTGTTGTTTTGTTTGGCTTGTAAAGCTTATATTATATTTTAATGTATTATAAGATGTTAACATAAGGTAAACATATGTAAAGTTGTAATGTGTAAAGTTGTATATATGTAAAGTTTGTCCTAAGAAGGTAGGTTTAGATAAAGGGGAAGGAGAGTAGAGGAAAGACAGACGTTCGACAGGGAGATAGGGCAAAGGGGATGGGAGGAGAGATAATAGGGATAGTATGCGTGAGAGTGTGGATGTATGCGTGAGAGTGTGGATGTATGCGTGGGTTAAGTATATTTGTAAACCAAGTCCCACTTCTTGGCTATAGCTGAAGTTGAAATAAAATTCATTCATAAATCAAATGTTTTAAAACGCATTTTACAGTTAATGTTTCTACATACAATTTTAATATCGACTTTGAAAAGACATACTGATTTTTTACGGAGTTATATGGATAAAAATAAAGATGCGGCAAAATTTATTACGAACTTTGCGAGTTTATTTGACGTGAATTGAAAATAGCACACAAATGCAGTTTACAGCGTTCGAAACCGTGAATCTTTATTTTTAATTTGCATATTTGTTGAGCGTTGTACGATTTTTATTCACCGATTTATTCAACATTGAAAAGAGGAACCATTTTTGCTTCAGTGTTAAATAACTCGGTGTAAGGAGGTAAAAAAAAATCGTACAAAAGTAAAAAAAAATCGCTCAACAAAAACGCAAATTAAAGGTAAAGATTCACGCTTTCAAATACTATAAACTTTGCATTTGTGTGCAATTTTTATTTCACGCTGTACAACTTAGCAAAATTTTTATAAGATTTTGACATTTGCCGGATTTTTTTTACGAACTTTGCAAAGCTTCACAGCGTGAAATCAAAGTTCTACAAAAATGCGGATTACAGCATTCAAAAGCGTGAATCTTTATTTTTAATTTGCGTTTTTGTTGAGCATTGTACGATTTTTATTCATTGAATTATTCAACATTGAAACAAAAGAAGTCATTTTTGCTTCAGTGTTGAATAACTCGAAGAAAAAAAATCGTACAACGCTCAAGAAGTGCGCAAATTAAAGGTAAAGATTCACGCTTTTGAATGCTGTGAACCGCATTCACGTGCAATTTTTATTTCATGCCGTGGAGCTTTGCAAAGTTTGTAAAAAATTTTCAAATTGGATGCATCCCCATTTAAATCCGCGTAACTTCGTGAACAATCTGTAAATCATTTACTGAATTATCAACCTCGAAACTAGAAATTTCAGATTTAAAATTTTTTTTTTTAATTTTTTTACAATTATTTTAACAAAGTTACACTCTCTTGAATTATGCCTATTTTTCGGAGTCAGAATAGGTGATCCCTTAATTTTGGCGTCAAGAGTATACATGTATTATCCGTAAATTTATTAAATTCTTAGATACAGTTTAAACTTTTTAGATATAATTATTTGAAACAGTTCAAAGTTTTTTTTGTACAATGGAAATATTCAACGCAAATATTATCGCATTTATAATAAATTACAACAGATGTTAGACAGTTCATATATTTTTACTTTAAAAATAATAATATATTTTGTCTGAGTTGTGTGCGTGTGGGTGTAATTATTGTACATTAATTTCATATCCTACATAATTAATAATTATTTTACAATATTTGATTTTATAAAAAATATTTAATATTTATGCATATATGAAATTATAATTATTAAAATTAATTTATTTCAATAAAAAAAAATTAAAAACTAAATTTAATTTTTTAATTGAACGTTATATGTGTGTAATGAATATAGTGTTGCGGAATATGTGTTGTAAACAATAAAATAAGTGTTAAAAATTAATACGCATTGTTGAATTATCTTTTAAATTAATCCGTATCATTGAATAGAATGTAACAAAAGAAATAAATTGCATGAAACACAAAATTCCTTTTAGAGATTTTAAGTAACGCGAACAAACCAATTTATTTTAATATGGATTGAAAATATACAGAGTCAAAAAAAGTGATGAAAAAAAATAAGTTAGAGAATCCTAAACTTCCTGGCTAAATGAGAATGCTTTCTCACTATCAAGAAAATAAAATATGAGGAAACAAATGGAGCATACGGAGGAAAAAGTAAAATTGCAATAAGATGTAATCAAACAAAGTGATAGATATCACATAGAAATTCAAATGATAAAAAACCTTCAATCTGAATTATTAGAGGTAACAAAACAAAAAAAAACAAGAAGCTCTAAAAGAAACTATGATTAAATCCAAATAAAAAAACCCAAATAACCAGTTTATCTAACGAAATAATAATATTGAAAACGGAATTAAACATTGAAAAGGCGAAGAAATCAAATGTAATCAAACAAAGTGATAAATATCATATAAAATCATATGTGTACTGCATGTAATAAGATCATCAAATGTTGTAAAACAATTTGTTATAGAACACTCACGAACGCTCAAACATATAGGAAACGTAAATTTAAATAAAACAATTAAAAATGTAGAAAATAACAAAATTAAAATTATCATATAAAGATAAAGTTAAACGAGCCGAAATTAAATGAGCTTCCCAATATAAAGAAAATATTGATAATAATAGAGCCACATAAAGAAAACGATAAGCAAACAGAAATTAACAGCATTTTTTGCAGAACACAATATAACATTTAGTACTGCGGATCATTTAATTCCACTATTGAAAGATATCTGTGTAGATTCTAAAATTGTGCAAGATATTAAATTGGGCCAAACAAAATGTAAAAATATTTTAACAAATGTAATTGCAAAGCACGAAACAAATAAACTTGTTATATATTTGAAAACATCTAAATTTTCAATTTTAATTGACGAAAGCACTGACATTTTTAATACAAAAATCATGCATTCTCGTTCGGTTATCACCAATTAATAAAATAGTAACGACACAATTATTAGACTTAATATCTATAGATGCAAAAAATGGTACCGCAGAAACTATCTTTCAAAATTTTAAAAATCTTCTAAAAGAAAAAGAAATTCCTATTAATAGACAAGAGTTGAAATTTTTTGCGCATTTGTCAGATGACCATTGTCTCTAAAAGGTACCATACAATGTGGAAGAATACTATATGCAGCATCTCCAATAATGTGTGAATTATCAGGAAAATAGGTTTCCGGTAATTGAAGAAAATCTGCCACTGGTGAGTTCCAAAAAACTCTTGCATCATGTACAGAGCCTACATGTCCGGCATAACAATGGAATAGTCCATGCGACTCACAGACAACTTGTACACGCACCGGCATAAATGGTGTCTCTCCGCGCTGACGCTTGGCTGTCGCACACACGTGAGGCGCGCACGTACGTGTTTCAAGGCAGCGCGGCGGAGGTCGGGGTGCCGGTAGAAAGTAGTGGGGGGCGTTTCGATACCGCATCTTCCTCGCTTGACGCTGGATCGAGAGAGAAGACACGGAATCGAGGCGTTCGAGAAACTGACAGAAATGGTATCCCTTGCGCCTATACGGCCGGTATACGGGATATCGTAGTTTGTCGCGAGCTGTTTTTAATTGTAAGCGCTAATTTTTAATTGTATAAAGAAATTTACTCGGATACGAATATTTACTTAAAAAATAATGTAAATAGAATTACGATTTTTAATAATAAATTGAAATTATGTCATCACGGCAATACAACACTTACACGAAGGAAAAATTTTTTTCATCTAAGCAAATTATGTCTGTTTAAGATCATAAATTCTTCTAAAATGATTTTATATTGTTGCTTATATATGAAACAATGAATTGTTGAGTTGATATTTAATTTTTTTTCTGTACAGCAGTAAATTAAAATTATGTCATCACGGCAATATATTTTAGCTTCAATTTGTGGGACTATTACTTTAAATAGAGAGATAATTTTAATTAATTAATGAATATAAATCTCTTTAATTACTTATTAAAATAATCTATATTAGAAAATAATTTTAATTCGATTAATTTATAGATATGTTAACATTATCGGGCAAGCCAGTTTACTTTGTAACTGACAATGAGTTAAAACAATACTCGGAGAAGTGACAGACTTAATTCTTCATATTTTGGCGTTACAAATTACTGTACGAAATTTACGAAAAATCAGACGTTTATTCGGGTCCTCTCTCAAAGTATTGTTTTACGCCAATTACAAAGTAAACTGGCTTGCCCGATAATGTTAACATATTGTTACGACCTGGTAAATCGCCTCGTACTCTCGCACTCGCACACCTCAGTAACATTCGCGCACACTAATAAAAGAACAGGCTTTTATTAGAAAGAACGATTTTATTGACAAGACGAACTGTGAAAACCAAAAGTCCGAACATAACAACAACATGTCGCTAACGAGCGAGTCTCTTCATTTAATCAATCTACACTTTATAACATTCACGGCCGTAACAATATCTATAAATTAATCAAATTAAAATTATTTTCTGATACAGATTATTTAAATAAGTAATTAAAGAGATTTACATTCATTAATTAATTAAAATTATGTCGCTATGTAAAGTAATAGTCCCACAAATTGAAGCTAAAATATATTGCCGTGATGACATAATTTTAATTTATTACTGTACAGAAAAAAATTAAATGTCAACTCAACAATTCATTGTTTCATATATAAGCAACAATATAAAATTTTTTTGGAAGAATTTATGATCTTAAACAGACATAATTAGCTTAGATGAAGAAAATTTTTCTTTTCGTGTAAGTACTGTATTGCCGTGATGACATAATTTTAATTTATTATTAAAAATCGTAATTCTATTAACATTATTTATCAAACAAATATTCGTATCCGAGTAATTTCTTTATGCAATTAAAAATTACAACAGCGCGCGACGAACCGCGGTATCCCGTATACCGGCCGTATAGGGGCAAGGGATACCATTTCTGTCAGTTTCTCGAACGCCTCGATTCCGTGTCTTCTCTCTCGATCCAGCGTCGACCGAGGAAGATGCGGTATCGAAACGGTTCCCACTACTTTTTGCCGGCACCCCGATCTCTGCCGCGCTGCCGTGAAACACGTGTGTGCGCGCCTCGCGTAGCTCGCGTGTGTGCGCGCCTCGCGTAGCTCGCGTGTGTGCGCGCCTCGCGTAGCTCGCGTGTGTGCGCGCCTCGCGTAGCTCGCGTGTGTGCGCGCCTCGCGTAGCTCGCGTGTGTGCGCGCCTCGCGTAGCTCGCGTGTGTGCGCGCCTCGCGTAGCTCGCGTGTGTGCGCGCCTCGCGTAGCTCGCGTGTGTGCGCGCCTCGCGTAGCTCGCGTGTGTGCGCGCCTCGCGTAGCTCGCGTGTGTGCGCGCCTCGCGTAGCTCACGTGTGTGCGCGCCTCGCGTAGCTCGCGTGTGTGCGCGCCTCGCGTAGCTCGCGTGTGTGCGCGCCTCGCGTAGCTCGCGTGTGTGCGCGCCTCGCGTAGCTCGCGTGTGTGCGCGCCTCGCGTAGCTCGCGTGTGTGCGCGCCTCGCGTAGCTCGCGTGTGTGCGACAGCCGAGCGTCAGCGCGGAGAAACACCATTTATGCCGGTGCGTGTACATTAATTGAATGAAAACCTTTCCTATTTATGTGCGAGACTGGATCTTCTTTTGGAGCACGAATTTTTATGTGAGTTCCATCAATACAACCTATCACATTAGGAAAACCACAAACTTGTTCAAATTTCCTCATTACATTTGTAGCAATCGCACCTTTGAACCATTGAATAAACTGAGGAGCAATGCAATGTAGAGCAAACGTTACTCGTCTTAATGCTCTGAATGCAATTGCTTTTCCAACTCCGAATTTCGTTGATACTAACCTGAAGATAACAACATAAATAAAATATTACTCTGAAATAATTAATAATTTTTTAATCTTCTCTCATGTATATGTTTGAACATTGTCGATCCTAATTTAACTTACTATAAATTAACAATTTATTTGTTTTCTTTCTTTAAATTTATGTAATAATATTTTAATAAATGAAATCATATCTATAAGAGTCAGGAGTAAACATAAACCAAATTGCAGTCAGGAGTTGCTTTTCAACAAAGATTGGTTTTCTTTCAGGCAATGCATTTGTGGCTTTTAGTACTGGCCCGATTAATTGTAACACCTCTTCGAATGTTTCCGGAAACATTTTGCAAGACATAAACTAGCCGCTATAATTTCTTGTTGCTTTAAATTGATAAACAAAAATTGAATATGGAAAATAAGTAATGCTTTAAAATATTTATAAATATACCAAATATTGTATAGAAATATTTGCACTCACCGAAAATGTTTTTTTAAATACGTGTCTTGTGTATCCAGAAATAACTCTTTCAACAAAATCTATTATTTTTTCTTTTACAACCGTTCCTCCACGTGTTTCACCCACCATTAAAATTAAATGTAAAATTTCCAATTTCGAATATTCAAAACGTCCTCATATTCTTTGCCACTATAGTAGTCGTCAGAACTGCAACTGGATGATTCATTATAGTCACTTTCATTAATGTCATTAATTAAAAACTTTGTTTAAAAACTCACAATAGTAATAGCGCAATTTATTGTTGTGGAATCTATTTTGATATCACGCTTCTAATGCGTTTAACATCGTTCCATCTCAAAGCGTACATGCGCATATTGAAACGAAACACATCCAATGCGCTAAACAGAGTTTATGCGAACGATGCATGCGCTATGTGCAAAACGGAACACAGCTTATATCATGCAACGATTTTCCTAAGAAGAATTTCACTAAAGGGTGAGATAGTGAATCATTTGCGGTGGCGTTTATATATAACCCAAGTGGATGCATTCGACTACTGAGAAAGTTTCCCGCAGCGCAGCCGCCTAGCGGAAACGCCGGCAATTACATTGCATGGCACCTTATGCTCGCGGTGAGAGCGCCTTGCGACGATGTGCGCGCTTGCTTATTTCGTATATATCGTGGCGATCAGTGCTTAAGCCGCTACATTATAATACGATATTATTAATTTAAAGAAGATACAGTTAGAATGGCAAGTTCAAGTGATACTCATACAGCACAGAACATTGCAGCAATGTTGCAATGTTGCAAATCGCAATGCAATATTGTGGAGGTACTGTAGAAACATTGCGATATCGAATGTTGAAGTGTGAACGTTTTTTTAATATTGAATCTCTCTATGTTGATTTTTCTACATTAATTGTTAATGTTAAAACAGTAACGTTGAAACAGCACTGAATAAATCATTATCATATCTTTATTTTGTAAAAAATGAACGAAAATAGAAAGTTATGTAAATCCAAATACATAAATATTATCGATATACGAAATAAATATGTGGATAAAAAAAAGTACAATTTACATCTCAATAATCAGACAATATGTTTAAAATGCTTTTTAAGCGTTTTAAGAAAAAAATTTTTTTAATTAAATTTAATTATTGTGGCATATTGACTTTTTTGTAATTGTATTCTTATTTATACGAATGACAAAAAAGTTATTCCAGATGATATTCTGCATTTGTAAAAAATAATACAAAAAATAATTATATATATATATATATATTTGTATAAATATTATGCTTTATACGTTTTATTTTCGATAACATATATGGGGCATCTGCGTGAAAGAGGTTCACCTAAAAATGAACTGTTTAAGATTTTTTTAAATAATAATGAAAACATGTTAGTAGACGTGTTGTACAAGATTGATGATAAAAAAAATAAGTATTATATGACTTGCATCAAAGATATTGAAGGCTATCGTTTAAATTAAAAAAAAATAAATTGTTCTTTTTTTAACATTTGTAGCTAACATTAAAACATTTTTAGAAACACGATTTTTTTTAGGAATTATCCTTTACTTTTAGATAAAAACATTAATTTAAGTGACAAAAAATTAATAGTAATAGAAAAATTAATTTTTTAGTTTTAACTAAAGAAATAAACAATTATATACATTTTTAAAAATCTAAAAAAAATTTTCAAAAATACTTCAATACATGTAGGATATTGTACCATAAAACAAATTTTGGAATTTCAATGGGATTCTTTCAAAAATGAATATTTTTTTCAAATACAAAATTATAATTTCAGCCAACAGCTAGGAAATATCAATTTTTATTAGTCAATTATTTAATACTACATACATAATATATAATATATATTAATTACTAAATTATATTTGCTTTACGCTGCGTGTGATTTTTTTGGTATCACGGCCGAATCCTACTTCTTTGCTACAGTACATGGAAAAGGTGATGGTACTGGTGAAAATTTAAAACGATTAGCAAGAAAAGCTAGTTTGCAAGAAAGTGTAATTCTCAATGCTGAGGCATTGTACACATGGGCTAAAAATAATATGAAAGAGACAATAATTTTATTTAATAGGAAGATAAATCAAGACAAATTAAGTAAGTTTCTGGAAACAAGAATCGTATTAGCAAAAATTATTCCGGGAACATTAAAATATTATGCGATTGTTTCTGCGAGCAAAGATCAATTGATTAAGAAAACAATTCAGTTTTGATGAGAAATGAGATTTTTTTCCAAAGAAATATAGAAAAAATAAATAAGAAATACAAAATGCAAAGACTTCACAACTATTTTTTTATTTTATAGTTATTTATTAAAAATATATTATTTACGTAGTATTAAATAATTTACCAATAAAAATTGATGTTACCTAGCTTTTGGTTGAAATCATAATTTTGTATTTGAAAAAATATTCGTTTTCGAGAGGATCCCATTGCGATCCTAAAATTTGTTTTATGGTACGATATTCTATTATACATGTATTGAAATATTTTTGAGAATTCTTTTAGATTTAAAAAAATTGATATAATTGTTCATTTCTTTATTTAAAACTAAAAAAATTAATTTTTTTGATACTATTAAATTTTTCTCACTAAAATTAACGTTTTTATCTGAAAATTTCTAAAAAAAATCATGTCTCTAAAAATGTTTTAATTTTAGCTACAAGTATTAAAAAAAGAAAAATTTCTTTTTTAAATTTAAACAATAGCCTTTAATATCTTTGATGCAAGGCATATAATACTTATTTTTTTATCGTCAACCTTATACAATATGTCCATTGACATGTTTTCATTATTATTTTAAAAATCACAAACAGTTTATTTTAAGTGGACCCTTTTCATGTAGAATGCTCCTTATATAAATTTTATTTAATAATATTTCTATTAGGTTCGTATTTTTACAAAGAAATCATAAATATTCTTTAGCACAAAAATTGAACTAAAGGAACGCCGAAATGTCTAATTACGGCTTTATATCTATATCGCGTAGTAAGTGTTGACAGTCGTCAGCTGTTTATAATTTCTTCGCAACTCTAACTGCAGTAAACACGTGGAGGATATGTAAGAATTACTGTGTTTCGATATAATTGTGCTCACCAATTCGTATAATTTAAGTGTTGGTGTAGTATTACGTAGTGCAGTAAGATCTACATCTCAAAAATATACATTTCAAAATAAGTAAATCTTTTATTTTGTTAACCTAAAGATATACAAAAACCCGAAAGACTGATTACAGTATTTGCATTTATAAAAACTGTGATATAAATAGCAGAGAAAATATACTAAATGTCCGATTTCATCGTCTACCTGTTGAAGATAGAGAACAATTAATAATATGGTAAATAGCGGTTGTGATGATTTTGCGGAAGAATCTGATGCAGAATTGAGAATGTTTAAAATACGTATTAGGCATTTTCCACCAAACATGATATATCCAAATAGAAGATTAAAAGAAAATGAAGAACCATTACTATCTCCTATTGATGATGAAGAATTTATTAATGATGAGAATGTACAATGCCACGAGCATTATGTTGGAATACGTATGTTAGATAAAACAGTTGCACAGCAAAACATTAAAATACACAAAGAAAACGTATTCACATGTTCACATTGAAACTTAGAGCAGGGCGTAATATTATAACCCGTAAAAAAAAAAGTGATTTATCAGACAAAAGTTTTTTAAACGCTTTACTTCGACGAGTTCAAGGTTTTCTTTCAACTTTCTTAATAATGCAACTTTTCCATAAGGAAAAAGAAACATATAATGACAAAGAAAAACAGTTAGCAAAATAAATGCATTATACTTTACCAAAATTTAAATTAAATTTATACAGAAAAATGCGTGAAGCTTTTATATTACCTTCAGAAGCGACCATTGAAACATGGTTTAATATAATAGATTTATGGTCTAAAATTTGTAATACTATGTTTCATCATTTTAAAGCAAAAGTAAATTGCATAGATTGGCGAACGCAATTGTGTTTTACTTTTGGATGAGATAAAAATAAAAAAAGATTTTGATTTTCACGAGAAACGAAAAAAAGTTGAAAACTTTGAAGGATCACTCGGACATAGCGCAACAGTTGCGACAAATGCATTAGTTTTTGGTTTAAGGTTTGTTACATAATTCGAAACAACCTATAGTGTATTATTTAACTGGTGCTTTAAATCATGCTCTTTTATCGTCTGCATTAGATGAAATTTTAGAAACAGTGTTAAACACAGGATTGAAATTGCGTGCTATTGTCTGTGATCAAGGCATTAATAATCAAAGTGCTATAGAGCATAAAATTTCTATTGAACGTCCTTACTTTATGCACGGACAACATAGAATATATGCATTTTTGATATACCACATATTATTAAATCTATACAAAATCAATTATTAAAATATAATATTTTGTATTTGTACGATGATAAAAAAATAGTATTGTGGAATGATGTACTCATTATGGTAATTGGAAAACGATAAAGGGACAAGAGCTTGCAAATTATCGGAAAAACATGTAAATCCAAATAACTTCGACAGAATAAAATGCCGTCTAGCTTTACAAGTGTTCAGTCGCAGAGTATCAGCAGCTTTATTAATTGCAAGTGGAAATTGATTCTGAAACTGTAATACATACTGCTGAATTTTTTACAATTCTTAATGATAGTTTCGATTCTTTAAACAGTCACAACTATAATAATCCAAATTCAAATGCTTGTGTTCTATCAGAAATTTGGCTTCATGTGGAAAATAATTTAAAACAATTATTAATAGATTCTTTTTAGTGGCGTACTATTACAAATAAAGGTCTCAAAGTACCATCATGTTTGAAAGGATTATAAATTAGTATAAAATCTATTTAAAAATTATGGAATGATTTGAAATACGACAAAGTCAAATTTTTTATGACTTCTAGAGTAAACCAAAATCCGTTAGAAAATCTGTTTTTCATGATACGTATATATGCTGAAACATATAATCAAAATCCAACTTCGAACAATTTTTGATTGTTTATTATCACAAAAAAACATTGTATTAAATTTATCGAAGCCTGCACAATTTGCAAATTATTTAGATGATAAAGATAACATTTTATTTTCAAGTATAATAACTACATCTACACCTACATCTGTTATTCAAAAACAACATATCTGATATTAATAATTTAATCGAATCAATCATACAGATGATTTTGAAAATAATTTCGAAAATGATGATACAGATAAAGAATACATTGGTCAACGTTGAAAAAAATGTTATTGATGCTTCATATACATATGAAAAAACTTTGGAAGCATCTGTTGTGGAATATTTTGCAAAATTTATTGCTAAAAAATGTGTAACAAAATTAAATTATAAACAATATCGTGTTTTATTTATTGACGAAAATTATGAACAGACACGCAAGGCAAATATTAACATTTTTCCGAGCATATAAGACAAATGATGGTCAAGAATCGGGACATTTATGACTGCGTTTCGCAACTGCATCATGCGTCATTATTGCGCTTAAGGGTATGAGCGTTCCGCAAAGCGTATCAAATCATGAAAATTTACTAAATATCATGAACATACTTAACTCCCCTAACCTTATAAGTTATATCTTAACCTATTATACTTGCAAGAAAAAGACATAATTTAAACAATTATAATTTTAAGAAATGGAGCAATTAATAATTAATTTTTTTTTAAATAATGATAGCAATGATACCGAAATTGAAATATTTATTTTCTTTGACTCGAGCGACGAAAATTTAATAAATAGTGCAATTATTCGAAACATTTCTTCTGATTTACGAGTAAACAAAATTCTCAAAGTTCGAAACTATGTAGAAAATGTAATTAATCATCTAAATGTCGAAAATCGTAAAAAGCTCTTTCGGTATATAACAAACTAAATAATTTGTAATAAATACAAGTATAATATTAATATAATATTTGCGTAGTCATGTAATAAAATAGTTATAAATAAAACAATATATTATATAAATAAAATTATATTGACAGATTATATTTAACCTCATTCGAAAGAGTTTTATTATCTATTAATTTATTATTAATTGGTTCAATGCTGGAAGTAAAAATAGCGATTTTGAATAAATCAATTCCATCAAATTATATATTGTATTAATATATTATTTGTATCCATTACAAATTATTTTTTTCTATTATACACTGAAAGTGTTTTTTAAAATTTTGGTATTTAAACAATTTATTCCATTGCTAGTAATTTAGCTTATTCATTACTTGATAAAATTTTTAGTAAACTGAGATATAAAAAAAAAATAATTGAATTAAATTTCTTGAATAATTTATTTCTCTCCCTTTCCTTTGATTTAAGTGATGATAAAAATTGTTAAATACTGCAATTATTCCGGACAAAGAATTAACAACGTTTTCTACATACGTTTAAATTTTGGGAATTTCGTTAAAGTCAGACATAGTGTCCTGAATAGTTGCACTATAATAAATCTTTATCATAATTTGAGTAAAAAAAAAAGGAAGAGAATAAAAATGTATTAATAAAAAGTTTAATTTAATTAACAACAAATATTAATTTAATTATATTTTTTACATCTTAGTTTACAAAAGTTTAATCAAGTATTGAATAAGCTAAATATGTTAGCAATGAAATAAATTGTTTAATGATTAAACAAAAATAAAAGTAATTGCGAAAAATAATTGTTAAATTTTTTAATTTTAGTATTTAATGCATTCTTTTGAAACGTAATCTACATCAATAAAAATAGACATAAGAGACTGTATAAATTTAAATTAAAGTATAACACATGTCTACATGCTTTGCGTTGTGGAAAACAAAAATCGTTTTTTATGTAATTTTATGTGCTGAATCTCAATCCAGTCACACAATTAGTCTATCACGTGAAATTATCGAAATAGATTGGATTAAATGGCCCATAAATAGCGATTTTGGCCATGTTTATTGACTTATTGCAAACAACGAAATTTTATTTCTATAAATTCTTTTTCGCAATGATATCAAAGTTTGACGTTAAAGAATCTATAATACATTATAGCATAACACACACTAAAGTCTACCGAAGTTATCAGCAGATTGTTATTTTAAATTTTAATAAATTTTATATTTGAGATTTATTCACAAAAGTTGAAAGGTTGATCTATTAGCCTAAAGTGTAATGCTAAAAGTAAAGAGTTATAGATTATATAATTTCAAATTTTAATATCTCTGCGAAAAAATTCGTATAAATAAGATAAAAACTTTTTAAGATAAAAACTTTAAAAGTACTTTAAGATGTTATGTGCAAAATTGGCACAAAATTTTATTGTTAGCAATAAATTGACGAATACGGTCAAAATTGATATTTTTGTGTTATTCAAATCAATTAGCCGTTGGTCCCGTGTTGCTCGTGCCTTTTTGCAATCGTTTTCATTCCTGAAAACACCAAAAATAAAAACTTTTCTAGAAAATTAGTACCAGTTGAAATTACTAGTGCTTCTACTCCGGACTTGAAGCAGTTTATGCGTGCATTTTTATTCAAAGTCAACTTTACAACGCAGGAACGTATTGTGAACATAGCCACTGCGCGCATATGCAGGTTTGCGGACCACCGCACAGTGGGATGAACACCTCCTTTTTCGGTCATTGACGCACAGTCTCAATATTTTTTAATAAATATTTTGAAATTTAGTATAACTTGTGTGCTTTAAGTGTATAAAATTATAAGTTATTGTAACTAATGATAAAGATATTTTATACAAAGTGTTTTATTTTAAATAATGACACAAAATTCTTTTTATTAAAAAATAAATATTTAGAATAAGAGATATAGATTTGGAGAGTGACAAATAACAATAAAATTAATTTGACTGATTGAAATTAATATATTTTATTGACAATAAAAATAAATAATTCAGCCTTTATTAGTGGATTTATTCCGAATAAATACACTTTGAAAACTTATACAATGTCATAAATTATAAAAACTAGAGTAAATTAATTACGAGTAAGTGATACATCTTGAAAATATCTAATTTATCATAAATTTTAAAAAATTAAATGCGTTTTGTGCTATACAGAACCTTCATCAGTAGATTTATTAAAAACCAGTAACTTCAATAAATTATTCGAAAACTATATTTATATATCTAGCATTTTACGTGGTGGCAGGCATTTCGAGTATCACCACGCATTATAGAAATCCTAAAGCCTTCCAAATCCAAATTTAAAATAAATACGCAAATCAATATATAAAAATAAATAAATAAATAAATAATAAATATATCGATATCCATGTCCGTAAGTTAAAATAATCGATAAAATAATTTAATTTCTCACAGATTTAATAATATTTTTAGAAATCTAAACATTACAACTGCCTTTTATAGTTTGAACAAGCTCTGCAAATTTATTATCAAAATTCAAAAAGATTCTTTTCCTACTTCTTGAAGGTATCTTCAAGATACAACAGAGGCAGAATTTTGAGTAAACATAACATCAGAGTAATCTTCAATCCCCAGAAGAAAATTGCTCAATTACTCCCTAACCCCAAAGATCAAAGACCAAGCCTGGGAACACCAGATGTGTACGAGGTGTGTTCAAAAAGTATCGCGAATTTTGAATTTTCGCGGGTTACATATATTCGAATTTCGATCTTTTTGTGGCGTTATGTTGGTACTCATGTCTCTCACTTATGCCGACAAGCTCGGCCATTTTGAATGTTCACTTAATTGTTGACAGCTGCTTTGCTTGCACGTGTTTTGGATCGTCTTCGATTTTTACCTATTCAAAAAAATGGATCAAAGAACCTGTATCAAATTTTGTGTGAAAAACGAAATTAAGTGCGCGGATGCATTCCGAATGTTGACTGTGGCATACGGAGAAGCTACCTTGGACCGAAGCAACGTTTATCGGTGGTACAAAATGTTCTCAGAAGGCCGAGAAGATGTGAACGACGAAGAGCGTGCCGGACGCCCGAGCACTTCAACAACAGACGAAAAAATTAATGAAGTGGAGAAAATGGTATTGGCCAATCGTCGAATCACCGTTAGAGAAGTTGCTGAGGACCTAAACATATCGATTGGCTCGTGCCATTCGATTTTTATCAATGATTTGGGCATGAGACGGGTCGCCGCGAAATTCGTACCAAAATTGCTCAATTGCGACCAAAAACAGCATCGCATGAACATTGCTAATGAGATGTTGGACTCTGTCCGCGACGACCCAAATTTGCTCCAGAGGGTCATAACTGGTGACGAATCGTGGGTTTATGGTTATGACGTGGAAACCAAAGCTCAATCATCTCAATGGAAGCTGCCGCACGAACCAAGACCGAAAAAAGCGCGCCAAGTTCGGTCGAATGTGAAAGTTTTGCTGACAGTTTTCTTCGATTGCAGGGGCGTGGTGCATCATGAGTTCTTGCCACAGGGTAGAACGGTCAATAAGGAATATTACCTGCAAGTTATGCGCAATTTGCGCGAAGCAATCCGCCAGAAACGCCCGGATTTGTGGAAAAACAAAAATTGGCTTTTGCACCACGATAACGCCCCTGCTCACACATCGTTGCTTGTGCGCGACTTTTTGGCCAAAAACAACACACTAATGATGCCGCAGCCACCGTATTCCCCAGATCTGGCCCCCTGTGACTTTTTCTTGTTCCCTAAACTGAAGAGGCCCATGAAAGGACGACGTTACGCTACGCTTGACGAGATAAAGACGGCATCGAAGGAGGAGCTGAACAAGATAAAAAAAAATGATTTTTTGAAGTGCTTCGAAGATTGGAAAAACCGTTGGCACAAGTGTATAATATCTCATGGGGATTACTTTGAAGGGGACAAAATAGATATTCATGAATAAATAAATAATTTTTGAAAAAACACAAAATTCGCGATACTTTTTGAACACACCTCGTACAAGATACCTTGCGTCTGCGGAAAAGTGTACATGGGAGAAACCGGGAGAAAGATCAGTACGCGGATCAAGGAACACCAGAGGTGTGCCAAATACAGCCACTTTTCACAATCAGCCTTGGCGGAACATTGGATGGAGACTGGACATGCCGTGCAGTATTATAAGTCTACCATGTTGGCCCCGTCACAAGGCTATTTCGCCAGAAAATATCGGGAAGGTCTGGAAATCTTGAAACATCCTGACACCCTCAACCGCGACAAAGGCCTTCAAATCCTATTTGGCATACCGTTCGCCCAGGTTTTTAATTGACCGGCTGGCCAATTAAAACGCTCCGATTGGCTGATCAAGTCAAATTCCCCACCCCAACCCCCACCGGGCGCAACGGGGATATATAAGGACTACCACAACCAAAGGGAGCTCAATATCGGAGCTCTCAACCCTGATGATGCAAGCCGCAATGTTTGCGAAGCGTGGCATCCATTCCTCTCGGTTAACAATAGAAATAATTTGTTATGATTATTATTGTATAATACCAACATTAAAAGAAATTTAATTAACTTTAATATTTTTTTAATAAAATTAAAAAGCTATGAAAAAAAATAGCTAAGTTAGATATTATTAATTGTGACAAACCAATTTTAACTCTTAAGCGGACGTGCCGCTGCACTGATGTGAGTGCCGCGCGTGCCCAATAACGTTTGGCCAGGAGACGTGCCGGCTTAAAGGTTAATTTCAAAGTTTTTGTGAAAAGGAGAAGAAAGGAGATACAAATCATACATATTTTGAAACTATATACACTTTTTTCTATTGTTTGAGACAAAATTTAGTTTGAACTGTTATAGATCATAAACTTTTCAGACGTTTAAAATATCCAAATTCGATTATATTTAAATTAATTATTTGAAATACAGGGGTGGGATATAATAATATAAACATCTGACATATACACAATATTTATTTATTAATAAGGTGGGCCACCATTTGTTTGTAGAACAGCTGCAATTCTTCGCGAAATAGATTCGTACAGTGTCTGAATAGTTTTAAACGGAATGTTGTTCCATTCTTGTACCAAAGCATCCGCCAATTGCTTCAATGATGTTAGAGATGGAAATCTGCTCCTTATTCTCTGCTCTAAAACTCCCTACAACGGTTCAATTATGTTGAGGTCTGGCAATTGTGCTGGTCAGGGAAGATGTTTGATGATATTCTGATGCTTCTCAAACCAAGTTTGAACATTTTTGGCTGTGTGTATAGGCGCATTATCATCTTGGAATATGGCAGTGTTTGGCAGCAGTATGCTAATCATAATAAGAACTTCATCATTGAGGATGTCGAGATATTTATTCGCAGTAATCCGGCCAATGATGTGAATGAGAGGACCAGCTGAATACCACGATATAGCTGCCCAAATCATAACGGAACTTCCCCCATGCTTAACTGTAGGAAGCAGACAGTCCGGATCGTAGACTTCTTTTGGGGTTTTCCATACATTAACCCGGCCATTAGTAGGAAACAATGTAAACAATGATTCATTGGACTATACCACATTCTTCCAATCATCAAGTGTCCAGATTTTATAATCGTGACACCACTTCTTTTGCAGCTTAGCGTTGGCTTCCGTTAAAAGGGGTTTTGCAATTGCAACCCTTCCATGAATGTTAGCTTTGTGGAGCTCCCGCCGTACTGTTTTTGTCGAAACAGTATTAATCAAATGAGCGTTGAGTTCTGCTGTCACTTTTGCCGCGATATTTTTATGTTGTCTGGCCACAATCCTTTTTAATGTTTGTCAGTCTCTATCAGTTAACTTTAGGTTTCGTCCACTATTCCTCTTCGTCGATGATGTTTTACCATGTTTTGTGTAAGCTGTCATTACCGTGGATACTGTCGTTCGTGAGACGTTAAACAGTTCAGCTGTTTTTGTTACAGACGTTTCCGCTAACCGAGCATCAACGATTTGCCCTCTTTCGAAGTCTGAGAGATCATGCATTTCACCGATTGCTTGTTATAACCGTCGCAGAACAAAGCGTATAATACACTGAAATATAACTTACAAGACCTACTACATAAACTGCGCATTACATACGCGTTGCATTATTTATATGGAATCAGTGTTTCCAACATGCGACAAACTGTACTATGTTGCATGGTATTCACATTATTTTGTCCAACCTCTGTATATTTATCTAACAAGGAAACTAACGGAAGTGTCCGTCTCAAATTAAAACGATGTAGTGCAGATAACAAAAAAGGACACGTATTTTTTATACGTGCCCATACGAGTATGCACTTTCACCTAGAAGGTGAAACACTCTGTTCTAAATAAAAGTTAAATGGCTCAAAGAGTACTTTATAATAGCGAAAAAATTTTTTTTTTTAATTTTTTTAAATATTGTACTTTCCCCCACCACTTGCTTATTTTTTTTTATAAGCAAAATAAAGATTATTTTATTACAAATTCTACGGTATATGATAAAGTTACGATACAATATTCCCATTTTCCAAAAATAACACTTGTTTCGAGTTCAAATCATTATGCGATGGTTCAAGTTAAAATACTCATGTATAGTCGAGTCAAATTAATTATAGTTACCGTACTTTGTTTTCTCTTTCTTATTTTATTCATGTCAATTTATTTGATTAATCAAATTCAAAATTATGAAAATTGTGCAAATCATCATATTATTATATTCTTAAGAACATTCGTTCTACGCGCTGTATTTCGTCGAGAATCTTCTGTCTCGTTGGTTATGCGAAAGTAAGAATACGAGAAACTTCGACGATAGAGATAATAATATTTTGTGTGCGAAGCAAATAAGTTTTTGTCGTGGTCGTCCGTACACGCAAGGAAAGGTCGGCCCAAGCAAATAGCGAGTTTACCGGTCCGGTCCGGTGGCTGTTTTAAATCGTCGATGACGATACAGTAATTAGCCCATCCGAGCCAATGAGACATTTTCCCGCCGAATTTGCTTCTCCCGGCTTTTTCTTCGCTTAAACGAGAGCAGGGAGGTTCGCTCTCTCTGCGAGAGATCGGCAGATTCAGATTCGAGAAGCGACGCGAGAAAGGTACACCGTATCCGAAACAGAGCGAGACAGAAGTCGAGAAGTGTCGGGAGTTATACGGCGCGCGAACTTGCATTTGCTGTCGATACGCGCGTCTTGACTAAGATTGCGCGGGCATTCTTGCTCATCATCGAGACAGAACCATTCTCGATCACTGTTCGATTAAAGACAATTAATTGACACTTTAATTCTATCGAGTGATCACTCTGTTCGCCTTCTTTTCCTCTCCCGCCTCCCATTTCACTCATTATACGAAAGTTACGCTATCGTCGTCGCTCGCGCTCTCGCGTCGGACTCGCTCTCGTAATCGCGCGCTCAGGGCCGTGTCTAGGCCGAGCGCCGCAAAATTTAAACGTTCACGCAGTTCTGGCTCGCGCTCTACTCGGAGTGAATTCCGGCATCTCAACGCGCGCATCACGCAACAATAAACAACACTGGTCTACAAAAAAAATTTGAAAAGTTTACTTGGAGCGGAGTAAACTTCCGGTATGTATTTTGAGCACTTAAATCCGAATCCAGGTCTTGTTTTGCTCTATCAGCTTAGGTTTTTTAAAAAATGGCGGATTCAATACGACGCATATAGCGTTTTACTGTTTTTTAACGGATCATTTTAAAACTTCTAACGTAAAGGTTTTTAGACTCACTGATTACGAAACTAACATTAGAATTCCAAAATTCAAGATGGCGGATGCAATATGACGGACCATAGTAGTGAATTTTGATTTTTTAAAAGAATTGTCTTGAAACTTCAACCGTGGTATTCATTCTATTACAACATTAATGTTGCTTTTATATTTATGAAAATTTATGTATTCAAGCTTAATTTACAGTAGAATCTACTTCAGAAATTTTTATATTATATCTATGTTTTCAATTTCTTTTTTCAAGAAAGAAAGAAAAAACGCACCCCGAAAAATTGAATCCTTTTCTACTTGAGAATCCTTACTTCATACCATGATTCGCTTCATGACTACTAGTTGTCAGCTAAACTCACAACAGATTTGGTCCAATCCAATTATATAAGACAACCGCGACACATCAACTGATACTTTTTAAGTTCATTAAAAATGGCTTGTAAAAATAGTTCGAATTTGTTTTGCGTCGTTTGTGGAGAACTTATAGTAGCAAAATATGCAAGGCCTTTTACAGATCTTGTTAGGAAAAAATGCGAGGAGTGTTTCGGTATTTCTACTAATAGTTTTAATAACTCTTGGACTCCAAAAAATATATGCTCTTATTTTTTTTAGGTCTCAACAAATAGAAAAATGGAGATAAACGAACCAAACGCTTTTCTTCCCCTATGATTTGGCAAAAGCCTCAAAACCATCAGACAGATTGCTACTTTTGTTTATCTGTAGTTAAAAGGTATAACAATAAGAGTAAAGCTTTTATAAAATATCCTAATGTTCAATCAGTAACTTTTCCAATTCTAAATGATAAAAATAAAAGTCATGGTTCTGACTATTCTTGATACTTGGATCAATCAAAATCTGCAAGTGAGGTAAGCGACGCCAAAAATGACCATGAAACATCAGAATGTACTAATACTTTGGCTAGCAAAGAATACGAAAGTGAATCATCAGAAGTTGGCAGTGCTGAGGAATCGGGTTATGATATAAATAAAAACAAAAAAATTTTTGATCAAGATGAATTAAATTTTGATCAAGATGAATTCAAAACATAGTTCAGAGCTCCTAGCATCTTGGCTCAAAGAGAAAAACTGTCTTGCTCCAAAAACCAACATAACTTTTTATCGTAATAGAGACATTTAGAAAATTTTTCTCTCCAGAAGATGATTTAGTTTATTGCAGTAATATTGGAGGTTTACTCATTGTCAGTAAGATCGGAATATTTTTTATGAAGCAAGTGACTGGCGTCTTTTTATAGATTCATCGACAAAAGTTTGAAAGTCGTTTTGTTACATAATGGTAACGTTTATGCACCTACTCCTGTAGCCTATTCTGTAATATTAAAAAAAGAATATGAAAACCTGAGTAAAGTTCTCACAAAATTACAATATAATGTACATAAATGGCAAATGTGTGGTGATTTAAAAATAACCACAATTTTATTAGGACAACAAACCAGCTTCACTAAATATCCATGCTTCATGTGTGAACATGGGACAGTCGTGATCGTGATAAGCATTATATTAAAAAAGATTAGCCGCTTAGACAAAGTTTAGATCCTGATTCTAAAAATGTTTTACATGAAAGTTTAATTCTATCATCTCAAATAATACTTCCGCCATTGCACATAAAACTTGGTTTAATGAAGCAATATGTGAAAGCTATGAAAATTAACGACAGTGATGCATTCAATTACATATTCTTAAAGTTTTCAAAACTCTGATGCAAAAATTAGGGAAGGAGTATTTGATAGTCCTCAAATAAGAACATTATTACGTGATGATGAATTAAAAAAAAAAAAAAAAAATTACAAAAAAAGAAGAAGCTGCGTGGAAAAACTTTTGAAAAGTGATTTCCAAGTATTTAGAAAACAATAAGGATCCGGACTACAAAAATATAGTTTAAAAAATGCTCAACAATTTTAAAAACATGGGATGCTTAATAAATTTGAAAATGCATTTCTTGAATTCCTATATTAATTACTTCCCTGAGAATCTTGGTAATTTTAGTGAGGCGCAGGGAGAAAAATTTCATCAAGATATCAAAGACATAGAGAAAAGATATCAGGGGATTTGGGATGATCATATGATGGCAGATTATTGCTGGTGTTTAAAACAAGATACAAGAAAATCGTATAAAAGAAGATCGATTCGTAGATCATTCAAGATTAAAAAAATATGTTATTCAAAGAAAACAGAATAACATTTATTTTTTACTTAGCATTGGCGCCCCCGTTATAAACGGGTTAGTCCTAATTAAAGTGGTACCTCCACGTGGTTCAGGATGGGTAACACAAAATCCATTTCAAAATATCAAAGTTCAGTAAATTTGACATTAAAGAACTCTTTCCTTTATTTATGACTTTAGGGGATTCAAGTGTTTTCTTATCGATAGAGTCGTCTCACTTGCGTTTTATTGTTTTCCAAAATCCCGGTTGAAGTTTCAAGACAATCTCTTAAAAAATCAGATTCACTAACAGTAATATCACCATACCAGTAGTAACATCATAAGGTTCGCCATATTGCATCCACCATCTTGAATTTCGGAATTCTAATATTAGTTTTGTAATCAATGAGTCCAAAAACCTTTACATTAGAAGTTTTAAAATGATTCTTTAAAAAACAGTAAAATGCGCTATATGCGTCATATTGAATCCGCCATTTTTTAAAAAACCTAGGATGATAGAACAAAACGAGACCTGGATTCGGATTTAGGGGCTCAAAATACATACCGGAAACCTATCCAAGTAAATTTTTGAAAATTTTTTTTGTAGACCAATGTAATTAAAAACTTCTCTATGGTACGCGCACCCGTCCACGCGTTCGTGCGCTACGGAAGTGACTCCCTCCGATTTTAATGTGCCTTTAATATGTTGTACAGATAAAAATAAGAAACACGTATTTTTTCATACGTACTCTAATGCACTTTTAAGAGTAAAGCACACTTTTGAAGAAAATTGTTTTTTTTTCTTTCAAAGCGTGTATCGTCAAAATTATAAAAGATAGAAAAAAATGTTCTCAATGAAAGTTGAATACAGTTTTTCTCGCATAATAGATGACAAAAACGGGTGAGGTTTCGAAAAGTAGAACCCTCCGATTTGGCTGCAAATTGATATACTACTGTATTTCGGTGCGTTGATTACGAATATCATAATGAAAATCATCGACAAGGTCATCTTCAAAGTAAAAAATCAAGGTAAAAATCACGTTTTTTTTATTCTTTTACATATATCTTGGTAAATATTAATTTCCTAGAAAAAAGTGTCAAATAAAAAATAAAGCTCTTAAAATTGTCTACAAAAAAGCTTTTATGCATAATTTTCGTAATCGCAACGGTATACGCGTAATCATCGAAAAATAAAATAAAAGCATAAAAAAAAAATACTGCGAAATTGACGAGTCGTAGGATCCATGCACGTGTAATAACTATACATATACTAACACACACACACACACATACGGGGGGGGGGGTGGATTAGATAAGTCGGGGAGGGGCTCTGCTCTTCCCCTGCCAAAGCGTTTACTTTTCACGCAAAACGTATGTGTGTGTGTGTGTGTGTGTGTGTGTGTAAGTATGTGTAGTTATACATGTTTTCAGTGACACGTGCATTTTGCGTGTATGCGTAGCTGCCGCGCGCCAAGCGTCAAGGTCATGGTTCCTGTCGGTGTATATATATATTCGCTTTGTTTATTTGTGTAACAGTCGAGCGTAAAGTGTCGAACGAGTGTCGATTCTTACCGGTGCGTGTACATTGTTAAAATTTAATTAAAATTTTTTTTTCTATTTTTTTTTCTAAATCTTTTTTTATCTGTTTTTGTAGAAAAATGGATAAAAAGTATAATTTAGTTGCACTAACGTCTATTTTAGAAAATCGTTCTTCAACTCTTCAATGGTTGAGAGAAATTGATTTAATTCCGACACAAAGATTCTGTAAAATTCATTAAAAAAAATATGCATTTATTAGAATCTGAGATGGTTTTTGGACGATTTGTTTGTATGAAAAAAAGAAAATATCGACATTCTGCCACTGTTGCCGAGGATACGTGGTTTGAGAGGTGCCATATTTCTCCTGCGGCATGTATTACGTATTCTTTATAACGTATTGCTTCGCTGTCAATATGACGTTTAAACAAACCATTCGAGAAAGCAGTATCCACCATTAATGGTCAGGAAATATCTTGTGAGACTGTGGCTGATAGGTTTTCTTTTTGCCGAGAAGTTTGTTTGGTTGCACTCGATAAGCAGTTTGAAGAAGAGGATCTTTTGGGAGGTGTTGGTGAAGTGGTCGAAATTGATAAGTGTAAAATTGGTCGTCAAAAATATGAACGAGGGCGTGTTGTAGAGGGGTCGTGGGTTCTTGGAATGATTCAGCGTGGACATTCTACTAATTATCGAGTGGAAATTTGTCCGGAAAATAAGAGAGATAAGGATACTCTTCTGGCAATAAAGAAGCATGTGGATTCTGGGACTGAGATTCATACTGATTGTTGGAAGGGTTATAATTTGGAGCAACACGGATATATTCACAAAGTGGTGAATCATTCTAATTTCTTCGTAGATCCTGAAGTTAACTCTCACACTCAGAATATTGAGTCCTCCTGGCGTTGAATGCGTCGTGAATTATCCCGTGGAGGATTTTCCAAGTACTCCTTTGCTGATCATTTATGTAAATTTTTGTGGCGTCGTCGTGTTCGAAAATTGGGTCAAGATTCTTTTAAACAATTACTAATTGATATTAAAAATGTTATCCGGTAAAAGTGTAAGAAAACGTTGCAGCTAGAAAGTGCAAGAATGATATAGACACGTGCCTCTCGGGAGCAACCCGCGCACATTAGTTCTGTGCGTGCGTTAATTACTGGATTGAAGTCTCTCGATAAACTGTTTATAATGAACTTGATAGTTAGAAAGTCGAATTTAGCAACCAAAGTTGATTCCCTGGTTTCACTTAACATAACGTTCATGGGTGTAGAACCCTTGTAATTTAATGCAACTCTAATAGCTTTGCACTACAGACGGCAAATCTTTGTTGAGTTACCCTCATATTGATATATCTGACATCCAGATTCTAGCGCACTTTGAATTATGGCTCAATATGTGTTTATTGGAAGCTGAGGATGTGAGCCCCATCAAACTCCGGCCAAAGCTGAAATAATATCAATTAGCGTTCGACATTTGCTAATTAGAAATTGATAAATGTGCTTTAGATTTAGTGGGGGAATAGCTCCAAGCCCTTGTTTTTTAGGAATAAACATACATTATTGATAGTTTGTTGTATCATATCGCTTACAGTATCAACATTCTTGGTAGAGGTATAGATCACCAAATCATCTGCATATTGCAGTGATTTGATTCCTGGTGGAAGAGACTTAGTGATGTCTTTTAAATATAGATTGAAAAGGATGGGGCTTAAAGTTGCTCCTTGAGGAGTGCCTTTTTGTAAAATGGGTGGCGCTGATAAATTTCCATTAATAACGAAGAACGCTTTTCTGTTCCAGATTAAATTTTCGACAAATTTATGTGTTTTTTCTGGGATTCCAATCTGGAATTCCAAATGTCTTTAAATCATTAATGAGGATAGAAGAGATGACATTGTCAAATGCTGACTTGATATCTAGAAATATACAGATGACGGAGCGTTTTTTAAGGAAGTTGGTGTGTATGAAGCTGGTCAAAGTGGTAAGGCTGTCAATACAAAATTTTCCACCCCTTCTTTTCCAGTGAGCATTGAAATCCCCGAGTATCAGAATATGATTAAATGTGTTGGTTAAATTGAAAAGTTCATTGTAGAAACGTCTTGGCGTACAAATGTTTGAATGTCTGTAGATGTTAATTATTACAAGTATGAATTCTTTTGTTTTCATTCAAATGCTTTGCAATTCTACTGAATAGTGTTGAATGTTACCTAAATCAATTATTTCAAATTGTATGGAGTTTTTGACCAGAATACATATACCCCTTTTGCCAGAAGCATCAATGTCCTTTATCACCGCGAAGTAGTTCTTGATGGTAAATTGATTGAAATTGGTGAAAACCATTTTTTGTAGACAGATTACGCCAATGTCATATGCATGCAAACTGTCTTGTAGTAAAAAAAAGCTGCCTCTGACGCCCCGACAATTCCACTGCGCAATTCGCAACTCCGCACGGGGACATGTCAAACCGACGGCAAAGCGGTGCCGATCAAGAAGAGTAGTCATGTTGATTATGAGATGTCTTTGTTGTAATAAAAGTATCATCTGTAACAAACCGCCTCCGCGCGACCTCCCCCCAACGGACCGGTCATCGTCCGCCAAACGCCGGCCGAACATCCGCCGAGCATCGAACAAGGCGCTACACGCCGAGTTCAAACGCGCCAATGCAAGCAGCGAGGCATCCGCGCGTCGCGGTATCTCGCCGCGCACGCGCACCGGCCCAAACCGGCATGCGCTAACGACGTGCTCGCTCGCTTCCGTCCGCTCGCCACGCAACCGATCTCGAGCGGCGGGGTCGCTGGCACCGACGCGAACCAAATCGCCACCGAGTGTTCCCGACGTCTCAAGATTCGGGTATAAAAGCGCTGGAGCAGCGAGATGCTGCGCTTCTTCTCCGCCAACTGTTCGGACCGCTATTCCGCCGACTGGTCTCCGAAGAAGTCTCCCGAGGTAGTCCTGGGTTCAAGTGTCTTGGCCTCTGTCGAGCGTTCTCGGCGGCTACCGCTCTCACACCCGTCTCTCCTCGCCGAAGCTGGGCTCAAGCGTCTTGGGCTCAGGCAAGCGTACTTGCCCGACCGGCTTTCCTCGAAACCGATCCGATCCTACCGCGGCGGCTACAGAAAAACGGTGTAAAGCGTCTTTGCCTCCGTCGAGCGTACTCGACGTAGCCGTCGCATCCTGCCTGCAAGAAATCCCGCGGTATAGAAGCAGAGGATTTAAAGGGACACTCAGCCGAGCGCCACCCCGCGCTCCGCTACCGCTCCGACGACCGCGAAAGCCGTGCACGCGACCTCGCAAGGTCGATAAACACGAGACCGCCCCGCGCCCCGAAAAGAACGCCGACGACGTAAACAACGCACCTGTCGCGCGAATAACGGCAACCACGCCGACGACGATCCGCGCACCGAAGTCGGTACCCACCGGTATTCGCGACCTCTGCTACCGAGATAACCGTCACCTCCGCGCGATACGGCCGACGACGTATCAGCGGTGACGCTCTCGTAACTTTTGTAAATAGTAGTGCTAAGACATTTGTATTTCGTCCGTGTGCTTTACTAAATAAAAACTGTACATATCTGATACGTCAAACCGCAAATCTAATTCTCTCTTAACCCGGATCGTGCCCTGGAATTCCCGACGAGCTACGTCCGTGCGCGATATCTAATCAAGAAACATGGGTTGTTACACATCTTTGCTTTAATGCTGATTAAGATTAGTTATAAAATTAACTGTAAAATTAAGGACTTGCTCTAAAAGATCGTTAGTGTTAATATCGGCTCTTAAACAAAGAATTAGATTTCTTTGTGCAGAGTTTAGAAATGCAGATCGTAAGTTTGATGCGTTTGATGCGTAAGAAAGATCCTGGAAGTAACTGTGATCTCCGACAGAAACAGAATTAGCTAAGGCATTGCCTTGACTGCAATATTTGTAACTTTGCGGATAATAAAGAGGGCGTTCCTTCCGAGGCCGTTCTTGCCCAGCTTTCTCTGCATGCGCTGTTGATTCCAGGATTGGAGTATGTTCCTGAAGATTCTGCGTTAGCAGAAAATGATTCTTTGCGGAGTTTTTTATCCATTGAAGCAATTGACGTGTTTTTCAAAATAAGTCTAGCATGTCCTTTACTCAAAGAAGAAACGGGACATTCCGGAGATAAAGATATATTATTTGGATTTTTACGCTGTTCTTTGTGTCTTCCATAAGCGTTGGAGTTGTTCGACAAGATACACACCGTCTGACGCTTCTTGGGAGTGAAATAGGAATTACTGTTGCTATATTTGGTGGAGTCGTTGCTGTCTCGGTTGCTGCAAATATTTGCAACAACATGCGCATATGTCGGGCGTATCATAGAGATATTTTGTTCCCTTTCCGCATACAGTGAGGATCCTAGTGCTTTAAAACTATTTTTGCTGTAAAACAACGGTTTGTTATTAGAGGGAGAATTATTGTGATGGTTTGGAATGGAAAATCGCGTCGGTCCGTTATTCAACTGCAAGCAAATTGAATAGCTTCATCGTAGCTATTCTTACCGTTATTTTGACCATATACATTGCTGAGTGAGTTCTTCAGCGATTCAGAACTGCTGTTATGGCTGTTGTAAGAGGGATACATAATTCTCACTTTGCGCTTGGCTTTCATAAGTGAAATATCATCATAAGTAGCCATTGTGGTAACCAGTACATATTTCTTTAAAGCTTTGCAGTCGGGCGCAGTAGTAAAATGTTTAAGCCTGCAGTTGAGATATCTGGAAGGAAGCCTACCGCAAGGGCATTCCATCCCCGTAGGATGTCTTCCTTGCCGCACATAAGACATCTCGCGCTACTCTTGCAGTTGGCGCCAATGTGGCTAATTTGGAAATATTAGAAGCAAACCTTAACCTAGGGTACAAAGGCAATAACCTCGTATCTGAATTTGTATATAAAGATGTATCTGGGTAATTCCTGCCTATCAAAGAAAATCTTGACTGTAGACGAGGGGAATTCCAATCCTTCTTTAATTTCTTCCAAGGAAATGATGTTGGAATTTTGCAAATAATTCTGGTTCTGTGAGAGCAAAAAGCTGAAATAAAAACTTTAAGATTGTGTGTTTTAAGTAAAGTAAATTGCAAGAGGTTGTTTGCAGTGGAAGCTTTTGAAACCTCCACGCATGTTTTTCCTGCGTCAAAAGATTTATTGATGATTACGTCATAACAATTTGAGTGATAAATTTGCCCACCGATACTAGATGTGGGATCTTGTCACTAAACAAGTTCTCATCTGGATATATAAATATGGTATAGGAAGGCTTGTCGGTAGGAAGGTAACTATTTTTTCTAGAAATACTTATTCGTTGTTGAAACGGAATAGTGCTGGGTGGCATATTGTTTTAGGTAACTTTGCCTTAACGGCCTCCTTATTTAAAAGTGTATTGTTTAATGAGGGGCAGTTTATATTTAAATCGTGCAAATCTGAAGATGTGTGTTCACACGCAGACCTTTTAAATCCTTTTGAATTTAGAACATCAATATCCATATCCATGACATTTTTATTATTGAGAATCATACCTTTACCTGTAGAATGGCCAATCGCGGTACTTATATTTGACTTAACTGACGAGGTTATGGTTGCTAAGCAGTTTACATGGTTGTCGGTTGGCTTAGCTTGACGTAGACTTCGACTTCTATCCCTCTTTTCTGACTTGGAAGCAGAAAGTTCTTCAAATTGTTGAAATACGCACAAAGGAGCCAACGGGATTCCTGAAAGATCAGGTACTTTGCTGGATTGGGATAAAAGGTTCGGGAGGGAATCCTGGTGGACGCACACCTAGCTCCCCCTCCCGGGTCCCGATCCGCTATGATGCCGGCTATGCGGTAACCGGCCTGACTAAAAACCGACGATCCGCGCAAAAGTACGTCGCCCAAAGGGTTCACTCGATACTATAATACGCGGAGGCTCTAAAAAGAGCCGTTTATGTGGCAAAAAGATGAGACAATCTCAATCCGCAAGCCAAACACCCGAACAATCCCCGCAGGAACACAGCAAGCAAAAGCACAATGGCGTCATTCACGCGCGATTCAGAATCAAGGATATGACTGCCGGAGCTGCTTCCTGGGGAGAGCCGGTAATGAGTATACTAAGGTTACGTCTAGAGATGGGTAATTCGCAAACAAACTGGTAAAATGAACGGTTCTTTTGCGGGAACTAAGTGAACTAGTTCACAATTCTCATACGAATTAGTTCAAATTGAACTACTTTATCCATTGATAATTGCCAAAATGGCGACTGAAACTGAATGCAAAAAGGACGCGTTCAAGATAAAAATTCAGCAGAATAGTGAACGAGGAACGAGTGCGAAACCATTCCGCAGTTTTTAGAAACTGTTTCAAAAACTGTGGAACGATAATGTATCGAATAAAGACTAATAGACTAATGAGAATTTTGTGTAAATTATCAAGACCACTATGTTGGATGTTTATTGGGCCATTGGTCTTATATTATGCTTATATTCTGTTATGCAATTTATGTGCGATAGGTTTTAAGCGGGAAACACACTTTTGCATAGCTGCATAACCGTATGTGTAAAAAAATTATCTAATTACATTTATTTTATAAAGAAGCATAATGTGTGATTGGATAATTTTTTTATGCATATGGTTATGCAGGATTATCTGGATAGGTCATAGACGCGCTCATGATAGTGATACAACGAATGCAACAAATTTATGGACGAGTAGTTCACGAAAGACATGTCAGTGTTGTCAGATACCTTTATCAATTTCTTCCTAAAGCAGCCTCGGATTCTCCCTACATATCCCTAAATTGATTCCGAAAAACTCCAAGTTTCTCCCCACATTTTTCTGTTTATTAATAAACGCTTATATCAATAAACATTTTCCATTTATTTATAAACTGTAAATTTAAGCTATATATAGATCACCTACACAATGGTATAAATAAAATTGTCTAATATTATGTTTAAAATAAAATAAAATATACTAAAATGTTTTATTTAATTATTATTAATTATTAATAATGTTAATTTTATATATTAACATAATAGAGAAAAAAGTAGAATACTTTAGATCTATGTTTAAAAGATAAATATTTCAAACTAATATTATGGGAACTTGTTAATGTGTATAAATTTACCTAAAAAATTATTGAGCACTATAATGCTTCTTTTACATTTTGTTGTCCCAATTTTTGCTTCTATAGAAATTTTGTTTACACGTCCATCATTTTTCCCTTACATTCGACATAAGCTCTGAATTTTATTTTAAAAAAGAATGTTCGCTGTGTACAAAGAACAAAATTTATTTTTTAACCGTTTCAAAATAATTTAAAATGTCAAAAGCTTGAATATCTATTTGGCCTCCATAAACAATTTCACTTACAAATTTTTGTAACATTTGATTTGATGGTTGAAAGTTTGCGTATTTGGCAACAGATATTGTACTCTGAGGATTGCATCTAATGCATCTGTTCTAACGATTAATCTATTTCGTAGCTTATTTTTAACAATAGTCATTATTGAAAATGCTCTCTCGACTGAAGCATTTGAAAATGGTAAACAGAGAAGCGCGAGAGTTAATCTCGAGATACGTTTAAAACGCTTTTCACCTGCAGCATCTACATTATTGTTTATTTTAACCCCAAAATCCTCAGAATTATTTGAGTCTATTTCTAAATGATGCAAAATATTTCACTCTTTAACAGTAGAGTCAACGTCCAAACAAATTAACAACTTTTTACCATTTCAAAATGTAGTTTCAGTTCATCCCATTGATCAATAATGGTTTTAATGGCTTCTATACGAGCAAGTCGCCTAGTTCCTGATAACTTAGCAATTTTTTTCGGCCTACTTTGATTTATAGCTTCGTATATTTTTCTATATTCAATATTTCTTTTTGTACTATGCGAAAACTAGGTATGATCATAGGATTTTTCAGCGGCCAGATGAAGTGAATGGCAAATACATTTTATAACTACTAAATGAGGAATTATACGTTTTAATCTAAATGCTACCGAGTTATTTTTGACAATCATACTGTTTGTTTCATCAACCCCTATACCAATTAAATGTTTTATATTTAAGCTATCATTTTGAAGATGACTTATTAATGGGTTAATTGGTCATATTTTCAGCGGTTCCAGATTCTAATGAAAATAATTTGTAAAATGTTGTACAAATTTTTTTTTTTAAGTAACCTAAAATATCGAATCATAATACACATGATTTTCGTATTATCTATCGCTGTACTTTCATCAATAATTAATGAATAATAAGATTCTCCTAAATCATCAAGCATTTCTTTAAATAAACAAAGGGAAATAACATTTACGATCAACTGTGCATTTTGTACGGTGAATCTTAATATTCTTAAGAATATGAGAAGTCGAGTCCAAATCTTTTATAACTTTACTCAAATCATCGACAGCATTTATTGAACAATGCTCACATATGAAGGCAGCTATTTTTAATTTAGCTATTTTTTGAAGATTATCAATACGTAATGCAAAATTGTCCAGTTTAGGGAGTCGCAAGCATTCCTTTTCAAGTTTGAAATTTTGAATATGTTTTTGGTGTTTCTGTGTACTTTTAACAATTTTTGATATGCCAAAATATCGATTTTAGAATAAGCACAGTGTGCTTTCGTATCGTCTCCAATACAAGGTTTCAACTAACCTAGAAAAGTCATTAATAAATAAGCTTTTATTTACTTTTGTACGTACTGCTTTTGAACGGTTTGTGGCATTGTTAATTTTTGAATAATAAGAGTGTTTATACTTATTGACAAAAAGATATGAACTGCAAAAGAATATAAGGGTGATTATTAATGACTGTTACACCGTTTTACCCTAAGAGGATAACATACCGACAGAACACTGTAATATACTCAGCGCTCGTTAGATGACAGCTGCGCCGAGCAGTGTGTGGGCTATTGCAGTAGCCCGGGAAATATATCAGGTCGTAATTAATATGGTACGCGACAGTGTTGTTAACCGGATTGACGGTATATTTTAAACAACATGAAGTAGTTATACAGCGAGGATTACAGGATGATGTAATATAACTAAAGACGCACGATTATACCGACACGCGGGCATGTGTGTGTGCACATGCATGTAACTCGACGACGTACAGAGCTCGAATGCTCACGCAACGCTGCTCGGCAGAACCCGGCTTCGATCATAGACTACGAATAGCGTAGAGGGAACTCGCCGGTCGCCACAAGTGCCTAGAGTCCCTAGAAGTAGAGAGTCTGGACATCTGTTCCTAAAATGTCGGTGATGATTATGTTAGTGTATGTACGTGAGCTTTATGTGTGTGTATGTTTATCGTTGTGTGCACTTGAACATGTTGTATGCTGTTATCGCATTGGCTAAAGAGGATTAAACAGGGATCCGTATTGGTGCTGCCATTTTAGGTGCACAATCACGTGTATCCAATCACGTGGAACCCCGAGATGTCCAGACTCTCTACTTCTAGGGACTCTAGCAGTGCCGAGTGATACGTACATATAGGCTCCTGCTAAAAAATTTTCCTCAGATTATTTTTATATAATTTTTCAAAATGTCTGTATAATTTTATAGTTTTTTCAGACTTTTTCATAAAAATTGGAATACTTTTTATAAATATTTAGAATGTCTATATCTTTTTTCAAAATTTTTAAATGTGTTAACTATGAAGTATCCTAAGATTTCTATTATTTTTTGTTGTATAATTTCATATAAAATATTATAAAATTTAAAATAGTTAAAAGTATTTTACAAAAATTATAGGATAAGAAATCTCAGAACATTTCAGACTTCACATGTATAAAAAGTTCAAAGAGAAAATGTACACTTTTCAAGTAATTCTAATTATTTCCGAAAAATGTTCCAATTCGTACAACGATTACGAGAAAAATTTTTATTAGGAAAAACTTTTATTATGTTTTCGAGAAAAATATGAAAAATTCTTATAATTATGGAATTGCTCTGAAAAGTTATGCTATTTTTTATTTTTTGTTGGCAAAAGATTTAAGAAAATGTTAGAAAATCTGAAGAATTTCACATAACTTTACATACGAATATTTTGAGAAATTATGTGATTTCTTATGTTATGTCTTTTTTGGAAAAGTGTGTAAAAATATTAGAAAATTTAAAAATTTTTTTATATTTTTTATGGGATTGTTTTCTGATCTTATTGTGATATTATGAAGCTTTATATTTTATGTTTTAGTGAAAAATGTGAGAAAATTTGAAAAAATTTTCACACAAGTTTACACAATTACTTATAAATTGTTGGCATGACACATTATGAAAACTTTTATAGAAAATTATGATAAAAGTTTCTCCAGGGAAAGCTGTGCATACTCCGTTATATTGCATTTATTACTTAGATTATTACTTTTATTTATTAATCTGATTAATAAATAAACGTAGTACGTAATAACGTAATTTAAAATACTAAATATATTTTATATTTACATAAAATAAAAATGATGTATAAAAATGATGATAATTAGATTTTCTTATATCTTTTTCCAACAAGAAATAAAAAAATACCATAACTTTTCAGAGCGATTCCATAATTATGATAATTTCTTATATTTTTCTCGAAAACATCCCTTATAAAAGTCTTTCTCGTAATCTTTGTACAAATTGGAACATTTTTTGGAAATAATCAAAATTACTTGGAAAGTGTACATCTTCTCTTTAAATTTTTTATATGTGTGAATTCTGAAATGTTCTGAGATTTCTCATCCTATAATTTTTATAAAATACTTTTAACTATTTTAAATTTTATAATATTTTATCTGAAATTATACAACAAAAAATAATAGGAATAAAAAAGGATAGAGACATTCTAAGTATTTATAAAAAGTATTCCAATTCTTATAAAAAAGTCTGAAAAAACTATAAAATTATACAGACATTTTGAAAAATTATATAAAAGTAATCTGAGAAAAATTTTTTAGCAGGGGCCTATACGTACGTATCACTCGGCACTGCCAGAGTCCCTAGAAGTAGAGAGTCTGGACATCTCGGGGTTCCACGTGATTGGATACACGTGATTGTGCACCTAAAATGGCAGCACCAATACGGATCCCTGTTTAATCCTCTTTAGCCAATGCGATAACAGCATACAACACGTTCAAGTGCACACAACGATAAACATACACACATAAAGCTCACGTACATACACTAACATAATCATCACCGACATTTTAGGAACAGATGTCCAGACTCTCTACTTCTAGGGACTCTAGGCACTGCTCGGCGCAGCTGTCATCTAACGAGCGCTGAGTATATTACAGTGTTCTGTCGGTATGTTATCCTCTTAGAGTAAAACGCTGTAACAGTCATTAATAATCACCCTGTATAACGTAAGCTCGACTTTATCAAAACTGTTCCAGCGATTTGTGCACATTACAAAATTCCTCATTTTAATTTTTAATTCTTGAAAAATTGACATAAATGTATAGTAGTCAATTTTTCAAGTATATATATTTATATAAAGCGAGTCAATGGTGAGTTGCGATTTCATTTGGTTATTGTTTATTTATATAAGTAATATAGTATAAAATGAAAATAATCTGCGCTGGAACATGTCATCCACATTATTGTGTAGCAAGTTTTAAAATATACGCAAGTATTGTGTTGCTAGACTTCGTATATTTGTATTATGATACTTCACAGCTTTTCACAATCCGTGATAAAGTGAAAATCGCGCACAGGGCAACAAATGACATTAGCGATCAAAATTAGCGGGTGTAAACACCAAGGGGAAGCATCCATTTGGACACAGTACAATTGGACACAAACCACTCACAGCGCTTGAACAAAAGAAACTTGCTAGGCACAAGCCGCTGTGATTGGCTGTGTCCAATTGTACTGTGTCCAAATGGATGTTTCCCAACACCAAGCCATACCGGTTGCGTTCTTTTTCTGATTCTGTTTTTTATATTCTTTCCTTCTTTTTCGGCTTTTTCTATCACTATCTTTCTTCTGTTTGCACGCACGCAGCGTATTACTTAAGTCAAGTAAAATCATAAAGCATAATAGCGCACCGCGCGGTCAAATATTTTTTTTACAGTAAACAGAAAAAAACCCAAACATACTCCTTAAATATTTTGTCTCCCTAAATTTCTCCCTAAATTTGCAAAATAACACTAAATCTAAGGAGAAAATCCACAATCTGGCAACAGAGACCAGTGTTGTCAACTCTCGAAAAAAAGAAAAGCTAAATGGCACTTTTAAAAAAGCTGAAAAATAGCCATATTTTATTAAGTTTTTAAAATAGAGTTGTATAATAAAAAAAATACATTTATAATTATATAATTCGATATATCAATTTATTTAAATACAACATACAATTCAATTTTTAAAATTGCACATGAACATTGTATACAAAATAGTATTATAAAATAAACTATAAGTATTATAACATGTTCTATTATATGTTATGAATGATATAATATAATAAAATAAAAAATCTTAGCAAAGAAAACTACACAAATCATTCGTGAAGTAAACCATTTATATCAAAATTCTCATATTTTTGAGGATAAGTTTTATTAGTACTAATACGATTTAAAATATTTTCCGGTAATTCATAATTGTAACAGCACTTTCCGTGTCTTTTTAAACCATAGCGTATACATAATATTGAATTTATCATATTAACACTTAAATTATTTCTTGATTTTTTTTTATTAAGTTGAGTTGACTAAATATGCGCTCAACTTCTCGATTTTATACTAGAAGCACCAACAGCAATAAAGCTATTTCTACTAAATTTTTAAAAGGATTTTCACCTATATCGTCTCGGTATTTATATACTTCTCCCCAAAAATGTATGTTGTATTTTGTTTCATTTAATTAAATGAATTTTGTTATATTCAATTTCTATTTGTGCAATATGTAAGGAGGCAATATTCATTTCAATTAACAAACGTGTAATAGATAGTTTGTGATGCTTAAGTACATTTTCAACTGAAAATAAATTAATTTTTTCTAATCAATGTTGTCAGGTAATCTCTGTTTTATTTGTTTATATAAAAATAGTAAAAAGATTCTGCATCTAGATCTTACGTTTGTTTCTTCTTCTACATTAATTTTTTTCGTCTTTGAGATGTTCAATTTTATTCTCAAACCTATAACCCAAATTAGGATTAGAATCTAAAAATGGTTAAATATCATTTTTTATAGGATCTACTTTATAAAATGAAAGTACTATCATTTTACTAATTCTACGAGGGCAGTCCGATAACTTAACCTACAAAAGAAAAACAAAAAATTTTGGAAAAGTGGCGATTTATTTCTCAACATAGTCTTCTTTTAGCTCGATACACTTGACCCAGCGATGCTCCAACTTCTTTAACCCATCTGAAAAATACGTTTTCTCGGGGTCTGCAAAGTAGGCCTCCGTGGCGGCGATAACCTCCTCATTCGACTCAAATTTCTGCCCGGTGAGTGACTTTTTCAAGTTTGGAAACAAAAAAAGTCGCACGGGGCCAAATCTGGAAAATACAGTGGATGGGGCAGCAGTTCATAATGCAATTCGACCAATTTGGCCGTGGCGACGGCGGAGGTGTGAGCCGGTGCATTGTCATGGTGGAAGAGCACTTTTTTCTTCGCCAAATGGGGCCGTTTTTTCTGCAATTCGGCGTCGAATTGGCCCAATAATTCGGCATAGTAGAGCCCTGTGACCGTTTTGCCCTTCTCCAGGTAGTCGATGTAGATTACACCTTGTGAATCCCAGAAAACGGTGACCATCACCTTTCCGGCCGATAGGACAGTCTTCGTCTTCTTCGGAGCACGTTTGTCGGGTGAAGTCCACTGTTTCGACTGTTCCTTGGTCTCTGGTGTGTACCAGTGGATCCATGTTTCGTCGACGGTCACGAAACGACGCAGAAACTTTTTCGGATTGCGCTTAAACAGCGTCAAACACTGCTCTGAAGTGGTCTCACGGTTGCGCTTGTTGTCCGGAGAGAGCAAACGTGGCACCCATTGCGCCGATAGCTTTCTCATGCCCAAAATTTCATGCAAGATATGACCCACGCGGTTTTTTGAGATGCCTACTGTTTCAGCTATCTCGCGCACTTTCAATCGGCAGTCTGCTAATACGAGATCGTGGATTTTTGTCACGTAATCCTCCGTGGTAACCATTTTCGGGGCACCTGGGCGTGGCTCATCAAAAACCGACGTGCGACCATGTTGAAACTCGTTAAACCAATTTTTGACGGTCGCCATTGAAGGAGAAGAGTAACCGTACACAGCATCCAAGCGCTCTTTGATTTCGCTGCGCGATTTCCCTTCCAAAAACAAGAATCGACCGATATTGCTCTTTTTCCATTGTTCTAAAATCCGCGGACACGCCCGCTTCCACACGCGATCAAAACAAAACTACGAGTCCGATTCGGCTGAAATTTTGACAGTAGCCGTCTACGAGAATGTATTACACGATAGTAAATCTCTCTGTGGCGTTCTTACGCTCTTTCACTTACACTTACACTTTTTACACTTGTTCGATTTTCCTTGTAAACATATTCAACTATCTTTTATTACTTAGCAACACACTAAACATCTGTTGTTATAAACATTTACTTCTTTATTATTATTCTGCTTGTCAAAGAGTTTACATGTCTCAATAAATTTCTCTCAATCAAATATAAATCTAGTGATTTATACAATAAGTAATCGCTACATTTTTGGTGACCCCGACGTGATAACGGTGTATGTTGAAATCTTTTGACGCGGGAAATTTGATTTCTGAAGTGCTATTTGGTGTCAACAAGAATCTTCGAATTTTGATTCCTGGATTGTCTTGGCTCTTCTCTGAAAGCATCAAACCTTTAATAAAATGCCTGTGGATAGAACTCCTGTTAAATCTGAGTCAACTCCGTCGACTTCGACTACTTCAACTTCAGCGTCAACTGTGAGTCTTCAACAACAGGTCGAAATGGAAATTTTAAATTTACCTTCTGTTATTGAACATCAATCATCGGGTGAGTTCACTCAGATCCATTCTAATGAATTTCACCTGTTGGAACTTCCAACCTTTTGGCATAACCTAAGCTGTGGTTTGCTCAGATTGAGAGTGAATTTACCGTGTACCGTATCCGTTCCAAAGATATTAAATATAGTTCCGTTATTCTCGATGAACAAGCTTTAGTCGCGATTTCGGAAATTGTTGAAAATCCGCCTGAAATTAATAAATATAATCAATTAAAGAAAGCACTCATTCATCGTTTCACGGATTCGGAAGAAAAACGTTTGAGATAATTATTAGCCGGTATTGAGTTAAATGACAACCTTCAGAACTCTTACGTGAAATCCGTCAATTATCCGGTGGTTCTTTAGCAGATAATATTTTACATTCGATTTGGCTACAACGCTTACCATATAGAGTTCAAGCGACTCTTGCTGTTGTTGAAAACGTACCTTTAGTCAAGCTCTCGGAACTTGCGGATAAAAATGTTGAACGCGATACTGGTTTTCAAGTCGCGGAAGTTAATACGCAATCAACCTCTAAACAACCGGATTTTTCTGATTTGGAACGAAGAATCGCTGCGCTTGAAGTTTCTCGTCGTCGTGGCAAATCTTTTAGCCGATCTAGAAGCAAATCAAAATTTAGATCAAATTCACGAAATAAAAAACCTAATTCTAAAAATCAGTCAATTTGTTTTTATCATAAAAAATTTGGCGATAAATCAAAGAAATGTATCATTCTTTGTACGATGTCAAAAACTTTTACTGACTTTCAAGAAAACTAGAAGCGCCGTTGAAGATTGAGGCTGCTTACAACGGTTTACCTTGTCACGGCCTCGTAATTTTTGACAAATCTTCTAATTTACATTTTCTTGTTAACACTGGCGCTGATATTTCCTCAGTTCCTAAGAGAGTTTTGTTTAAACCATTATCAACTAATTTTAAACTTTTTGCTGCTAACGGTACTCAAATTCATACTTATGGTTCTAAAACTCTTTCTTTGGATCTTGGCCTCAGGAGAAATTTCCGTTGGAAATTTTGCATCGCGGATATTCAACGTCCCATTTTAGGTGATTTCCTCGGACATTTTCATCTCCTAGTTGATATTAAAAACAAACGTTTGATCGACTCTGTTACTGGCCTTAAACATTTTGGAAAGATCCAAGAAGTGTCACTATTATCTATTTGTACCATATCTCCCGACTCTCCTTATCACAAGATTTTAGCAGAATTTCCTGGACTTACTCGATTTGCTTCTCTTTCTTCGGTGAAGTCTCATGGAATCGAACATCGTATAATCACGGAAGGATCTCCTAAATTTTCAGTTCCCAGAAGACTTTCTCCGGAAAAACTCAAGTTCGCCAAGGAGGAATTTAAGTTCATGATGGAACAAGGAATTTGTAGACCTTCGAGTAGTACTTGGGCAGCTCCTCTACATATGGTTCCCAAATCGGAAAATGTTTGGAGACTTTGTGGTGATTACCGTGCGTTAAATTCGGTCACTGTTCCTGATCGTTACCCACTGCCTCATATTCAAGATTTTACTTCTGGACTTTACGGTAAGAATATCTTCTCCAAAAATGACTTAGTAAAAGCGTACTATCAAGTACCCGTCGCCAAGGAGGATATTCACAAGATCGCCGTTACTATACCTTTTGGACTTTTTGAATTTTTGGTCATGCCTTTTGGTCTTCGTAACGCGGCTCAAACTTTCCAAAGATTAATGAACTCACTACTCAGTGATTTAGATTTTGCTTTTTGCTATCTTGACGACATTCTTATAGCTTCTAAAAATGAACATGTTGCCCATTTGCGCATTATTTTTAATCGTTTATTACAAGCCGGAATGTCAATTAATGTATCCAAATGTCTTTTTGGACAAAAAGAACTTTCTTTCCTCGGATACTTAGTTTCAAATCAAGGTATTAAACCTACAACAGAAAAAGTAAAATCTATTATTGATTATCCTAAACTTAAGACAATTCATGATATGCGTAGATTTATTGGCATTATCAATTATTATCGTCGTTGTCTTAAAAATGCAGCCGAACATCAAGCTTTACTTACTGAATTTTTAAAGGATAGTCGCAAGAGAGATATAAGAGTTATCCCTTGGAATAATGAATCTGAAGTAGCCTTTCAAAATTGCAAAGAAGAACTTCTTCGAGTTACTACTCTTTCTCATCCTGCACCTCACGTTCCTTTGATTTTAACTTGTGATGCCTCTAATTTTGCTGTTGGAGCGTCTCTAGAACAAACCATCGATAATGTTAATAAACTATTGCATTCTTTTCTAAAAAACTTGATCAAACTCAGAAAAATTATAGCATTTATGATAGAGAACTTCTTAGTATTTATTTAGCTATCAAGTATTTTAAATATTTACTTGAAGGACGTCAACTGATTATTAGAATAGATCACAAGCCTTTGATTTACGCTTTCCGTCAGAAACTTGATAAAGCATCTCCTAGGCAGATCAGACAATTGGATTTTATAGCCCAATTTTCTTCTGATATTGTTTATATTTCAGGCAAGTTATATTCTGTAGCCGATGCTCTTTCAAGAATTGAATCAGTCTCAATGCCAATAGTATCTCTGGATGAGTTAGCTGATTTTCAAAAAGAAGATGAAGAACTTCAAGACTTACTTTCTTCGAACTCTTCTCTTCAATTAAGGAAACTTATTCTTACTGGCTCAACTTCTCCTATTTATTGTGATTGTTCTTCTGAACTAATTCGTCCTTATGTGCATAAATCTCTTCGCAAGAGAATTTTTGATGTTGTTCATGGTCTTGCTCATCCCAGTGAAAGATCAACAGCTAAACAACTTTTACACAAATTTATTTGGCCATCTTTAAAAAAGGACATCAAAGAATGGACTCGTACGTGTCTACCTTGTCAACGCTCTAAGATTTCAAGACACACGAAGAATGTTCCTGTTAAAATCGCAATTCCTGATCAGCGTTTTCAACATGTCCATTTAGACTTGATTGGTCCCCTTCCATCTTGTCAAAATTTTCGTTATTGCCTTACGATTATTGATCGTTTTTCACGTTGGCCTGAAGCTATCCCTCTTAAGGAAATCTCTGCTAATACTGTTTCTACAGCTTTTTATACTCATTGGGTAGCTAGATACGGTTCTCCCTTAACTATCACCACGAATCAAGGATCGCAGTTCGAAGCATCTCTTTTCAAGGCTTTAACCAATTTGATTGGTTATGACAGGAAAAGAACTTCTGCTTATCATCCTGCTTCAAATGGCATTTTGGAAAGGTGGCATAGGACTGTCAAGACTGCCATTATGTGTCATCAGACGAAGAATTGGTTAGAATCTCTTCCTTCTGTTCTTCTTGGTCTTCGTTCATGTTTTAAAGAAGATTTAAAAGCTTCACCCGCGGAATTATTCTATGGAACCACTCTTCGGATTCTTGGAGAATTTTTTATTGAAGAGGATTTTCCTGCAGATCCTGAAATCTTTTTGGAGAAACACAGAATTCATATGAGAAATGTCAGATCTTCACCAACCAATCATCACATCAAGAAATCTCCTTTTGTATATAAAAATCTCTTTAATTGTACTCATGTTTGGATTCGTGATGATGCTGTCAAGAAATCTCTTCAACCTCCTTATTCTGGACCATTTCTTGTTGTCAAACGCATTTCTGATTATTTGTTCTCTATAAACGTTTCAGGTAAAATTGTCAATATTTCTACAGAACGACTTAAACCAGCTTTCCTTCCTAGAGAAGACTTCTCTGCAGTTTCTACTTCCTCACCTTGCTCTTCGTCTACGGAACCTGCAACCAGTTTGGATGTTCTCGCTTCTATTTCCGTTTCTGTTTCAAGACCTTTAAGAACTTACCCAGCTAAAAAAAAAGTTCATTTCGCAACGTAGTCGTTGCTTTGGGGGGAGTACTGTGGCGTTCTTACACTCTTTCACTTACACTTACACTTACACTTTCTACACTTGTTATCGATTTTCCTTGTAAACATATTCAACTATCTTTTATTACTTAGCAACACACTAAACATCTGTTGTTATAAACATTTACTTCTTTATTATTCTGCTTGTCAAAGAGTTTACATGTCTCAATAAATTTCTCTCAATCAAATATAAATCTAGCGATTTATACAATAAGTAATCGCTACATCTCTTGCGATACTGGCACCATCGGGCAGTGAGACTAAGTACTTATCGAACCGCCCTCGTATACATCAGTATTATGCATAATACTAATGTGTTATAAAATGGAAAATAAAAATAATTTTAAGAAAAGATGATTTAATAACATAAATGTATTTGCAATAATAAAAAATATAATTTTATTATTGCTTAATTTACTCAAATGTACTAAGAAACTTTAACTCAGTTGCAAAGAACACAGCGAATACATTAAGTAATTTCTAACAACTTTAAGCTAAAAATAATATAAAAACTGAAAAGAGCGTATGGTAAGATACATCTAATAGTAATTATTGCATAACATTTCATTACATAGTACCATCTTTGTGAAAAGTTATCGCTTGTGCCCCATTATAGCCCGTAGCTTACTTTATTATGACTCGGGTTCCCCGTGTGTGTGAAGTTGGTATATCATTTTAAGGAAATTCACGACAAATTGAGAGTTCTGGCTTTATTTATATTAGTTCTATAGTTTCTGACAGATAAAACAAATAGTTCTGGCCTTTAAAGTAAAAAAACGCATAGGATAAAGTGAGACGTCAGGTTCATGCAGTGTTTCAGTTTGTCCTGCGTTATTTTCCGACACAATTCTTGTAGAATTTTAAAAGATCAATAGTTTTAGAAAAGTTCTAGAAAGATTTCTGACGTTTACTATAGTTTATTTCATTTTTATTTAAAATTCTCGTAAAATATTTACGTTATAATGTTATGTAATAGAGTTCCGTGTACAAAAGGATATGTTTCCTTTGAACGTATCTAAGCGCCTTCCAAAGAGTTCTGATCGAATCCGTTATTAATTAGTTAATAAAAAATTAATACCTTCTACGAAAAATATATATTTGTGTATATGGGTGCGACTTTGTTCTATTTTCAAGAGTTTTGTGTACAAAAAAATATTTTTCCTCCAGTTCTGAATATATTTAAGCGCCTTTCAGGAGGCATTTATATGTTCAAAACTGGATAAAAAATTTTTTTTTTTTTTTGTACACGGAACTGTATTATATAATATTATAAAATAATTATTTTAAAATAATTTTAAATAAAAATTAAATAAACTATGTCAAACGCCAGAAATCTTTCTAGAACTCATGCAGAGCTATAAATTTTTTAAAATCCTAAAATAGTTTCCAATAATGACGCAGGACAAGTTGCGTGAACCTAGCGTCTCACTTTGTCTTATGCGTTTTTTTCGTTTTAAAGGCCAGAACTATTTGTATTATCTATCAGGAACTAAAGAACTATTATAAATAAACTCTCTTTAATTTTTCGTGAGTTTCCAGAAAATAATACGCCAAATTAACATACACGGGTTTCCCTATGTGTCAAAAACTTATCATTTATTTCTCAGAAGATAGTCGCGACTGTCTTCTGTCTTTTGAGCACTACTTCTCAAAGTTTCCAATTTTGCTGATCATCAAAACACGCATCTCTGCGATTTCCGTAGTACACACTGGAAGCGAGACTTACGATATCTCCTTTTCACTTTGGTCTGAACTAGGCTTTTCTGCAAACGCTGTAGTAGGCGTCAAGGTAGGCGTAAGCTTAACGATAAAAAAAAAATCACTTTTATTCAATCGTTTTTTTATTGTCAATATTTTTTAAAATTTGAGCAGTATGAAAACATACGCGAAATTAATTACGATTGATGCTATTTGTGACGCTATTATACAGATATATAATATGATAATAACGTTTATGATTTTGTTTCTCGTTTACATCATTCCTCTAAACATGTTGACATTTGCAGTAATATTATACGTAATGGGAAACAGCGTACAGTTGAAAAACATCATAGAAAATGTAAAGACCTCGTTAGGAAATATACAAATAGCATTATAAGCGTTATTAATACCAAAACTCATAATATAATGTCACCTGTACAATACGTAAAGCAAACTGAACGCGTGAAAAAAGTAACATCCTCAAACATGTCTAAAAATGTAACAATGTTGATTTTCTGCACAATGATGTGAATAAAGAAGAAACACCAATGGAAATGTTTTCACAAAGTCTAATCATCGACGAACATACATCATCAACTATTACAGACGATCAATCTCTTCGTTCTGACGAACGATTGATAATTGAAGAAGACCATGATTCATCATTAAGTCAATTCTCTTTGCGTATAAAAGATATTACGGTTAATGAAAGTTCATCATCAAACGTGTCCGCGGAATTCTGATTTATTTCCGAATTTATCTGAGTTATCTCCGAATAACATTCCTGGAAAAAAGTTATGGGTAGAAAGAAGAAAGTTTCAATACGCGGAAGCTCTTTCATCCTCCCTAAACATTTTTGGGAAAAAATATGGGTTGGCCACGGTGAACCTTTACGAAAGGGTTGGATAGGCGCTTTCAATATTGAACTTGAAAAAAATATCGTCTGTGCGTTTTAGCCATCTCATGTAGCCATAAATGTAAGAATAAGTTAAACAGAAGTAATTTTTTCTTTTAAGCTAGAGGGCAATGCAAACACTCAACATGCATTAAATTTAAATTTTTTGTCAAAGAAAAAATTGACATGTCCTATATTGACACAATTGTGCATGTTGATGTCAGTGGACATGTTTCCCATAGGAATGAACGATATCGTCAAAACATTTGTGGCAAAACCAGAGCAGCGTTAGCCAATGAATTAGAAAAACAATCGGCAATAGTGGTTAAATTAAAAATGCTTGCTAAGGCTGATAAAGAAATATTACATGCAGGAAATTTAAACAATACTTCAAGTTTAGATATTTTACAAAAAATATCATGAGAAAATCGTACAAAATATGATCTTGATAAAGATATCGTTATATTTCTGATCAACAACAAGAACAGATCCGAGGTGACATACTAGACGTTTACATATAAGAATTTTCATTAATACCGTTATTCTATTTAGTGAAAAACAAATTAAATACTTAGCTGCTAATAAATTGTGACATTTACACCTGGATGCCACTAGCTCAATTATTGCACAACCTAAACTTCTTCGTACTGCAACTACAATTTATTATTATGTATGGTTATTGCCAGGAAATATAGACGTTGGGCCGTTGTCTATAGCAGAATTTATATTACGAAGCATGATATTACTGCAATTAAACATTTTTTGGATGTATTCAATGGTAATTAAAAAAAATAACAGCCAAAAAAATAAAAAAAAAACAAAATAGATTTTAGTCTGGAATTAATACAGTCGGTCTGCGGAACTTTTAATGGCATTAAGGTAAAAGTACCAATGACGGACCATGTCCCTTTACTTGGCCATTGACGGACATTTTATTCTTTATTAAGCTATATACATAAAGAAAAAGAAATATTTTTACTGATTTATGTTATTTGGTTATTCAGTGTCTTATATAAAAAATTATGCCACTAGACATTTTGTTTAAAATATTTAAAAAATTGTTTGAAATATCGTAGTCAAATGCACCCTGAGTCTTCATACATTCCTTTAAGATATAGCTAAGGAATGTGTGATACTTTGTTAAGATGATAATAATCATAATATTAGATATTTCTGCATAAATAAAGTTTCTATATAATATTAAGAATATTTATAATAAAAAAAAAAAATAAAAAATTGCTCATTTAAAATATTTTTTCAATAAAAATTTACATGGCTATGAATCGGTAACGTAATAATTTTGCCTGCCCGAAAACTAGCCGACTGTCCAGTTATCGGGCGAGTCATTATCTCAAGTGCTTACTTGTGCGTCCTAGTACCTAGCTGCAACACGCGCTCGAGTTTCTGTGCTTTATTTTTACGTTTTCTATACGAAATTTGTAAGTATATATTTATTATAACATTACTTCTAATGATAGTGTATTAGATTGTATACTTTTTTCTGTTGTATGTATTTCTTTCGTTCATTTTTATTGACATGTAGTATATATAATCTCAAATCGTAAGTTATTTGCTAACTTATCTCTCTCTCGCATTTTTTATTTATAGAAAACTCAAGATAAGAAAAGAAAAGAACAAAGCAAAAACAGTATATAAAAAGACATATACTCAAAAAGATGTGAATAATGCATTAAAGAAAGTGGAAAAGGGAATGTCTACACGAAAAGCCGCTAATATGTTTCAAGAAGCATTTTGTATGCAAAGCATAAAGAGTTGATTCCAGTTGAAGGTGTCAGAGGACCTAGTACTTATTTAACAACGGAAGAAGAAAAATTACTTGTTGACTGGATTTTTTATTGCAGTCAAAGAAGTTTCCCAATAACAAAATCTCAACTTCTTCAGTGTGTGCAGAAACTTGTCACTGAGTTAAAAAGAGAAACTCCTTTCAAGGATAATAAACCAGGCAGGCACTGGTGGGAAAGTTTTTGCCGTAGACATTCAGATGTAATTCCAAGAGTCGCTCAAAATTTAACAATAAATCGAGTATCAGCAACAGAAGATGTTTTGAAGAATTGGTTTAAAGAAGTGAAAGAACATTTACACAAATTAAACGTACTGGACATCCATCAAGAATATTTAACTTACATGAAAGTGCATTCTTCTTAATTCCAAAGGCAGATAGAGTATTGGCTCGTAAAGGATCAAAGTCTGTTTATAAGGTTGTACATGGTGATGAGAAGGAAAGTCTAACTGTTTTGTTTATAGTAAATGCTGAAGGCATTATGTTACCACCCATGATCCTTTTCTGGTATGAAAGGACACCAGCAACTGTTACAAACAGTTTACCTCCAGGATGGATCGCTGGGAACACTGAAAGAGGCTGGATGACAGTAGACAGCTTTTATAATTATATAACTACTAAATTCTATCCATGGCTTGTAAAGAACAACATTCAATTTCCAGTAGTTGTATACGTAAATGGTCATGCTTCGCATCTGACCTTGGCTTTGTCACAATTTTGTAAAACAAATCAGATAGAGCTCATTGCTTTATATCCTAACGCAATACACATACTACAGCCACTTGATGTAGCAGTATTCCATCCATTAAAATCAAAGTGGAAGAAGGCTGTTGATTAATGGAGGATCGATCACGGAGCTGTAAAGTTAAAAAGAGAAAATTTTGCTCCAGTTTTAAAACAAGCTTTGGATTCAATGTTTAATTTAGCAAATATTATTGAACATGGCTTTTAGACTTGTGGTCTTTCACCATTTTCTTCAGACGCTGTTGATTTCAATATTTTAAATAAAAAAAAGAAAAAAAATACAAAGTGAGCATGTGGATCAAGATTTAGCAGACACAAATAACGAACAAGAGGAAGCCAAGAAACATCTCAAATATTTCGAACATCAATTGAGTTCTGATGATCTTCAGGATTTTGAAAATCCTTTATCGAATGGAAGCTTGAAGATTTTTAACAGTGACAATGAGGGTCTTTTTAAGTACTGGGTGGACATGAAACGTCTATCTGGTGCTATAAATAATTACATTAAATATTTTGAACATTTAATATTAATTATAATAAACAATTTTAAATGCTATTTAATATTATAAAATTTTTATAATTACTATTATAAAAATAATTAATATTAAAAATAATTTAATATAATTAATATTATAGTAACTAAATATTTGATCAAATTTGAGCAAATTTGATCAAAATTTATGTATTTACCTAGAGACTTTGTCACTTATTAACATTGTAATTACGTACTTGTTCATATTTATTTTATAAGAGAATGCTAGTAATAGTGTGAACATGAATGAAGACTCCGGACTGGATAAAAATGAAGTGTTGATTGAGATTGTAGATCCAGGGCCTTGTATACCTGTATTAGATATGGATGTACATATTAGCGATTTAGAAATAGTTTTATTACCAGAAAAAAATAAGAACAGTTTAACACTGAAGACAGAAAGTTTAGGTACAGCAGAGGCTCACATAAATACTTCAAAGATTTGTGATTCAACATATATGGTTGATGTAAAGCCTTCTGAAGATTTTCGTCAATGTAACTTGTTTGAAGGTTTGTAAACTATTATTGTATAAAATATGTTATACAAATTAAAGTTAATTTCATTATATTTATATATTTCTCAGTTGATGCAAATGTTGATGCAAACGTTGACACAAATGTTGAAAATAAAACACAAAATGATAAAGAAGTGTTTCAAAGATTCGAGGAGAGCTCAAATTGTAATAAACAAGTTTTAAATATTGGTGCAATTGAAGGTAATATAAACAATTATTTATTTTTAAAAATAGTGTATAAAATAAATTTAATTTTTAAAAATATTGATTACAGAGTTCAAGAATGGTGATGAGGAAAATAAAATTGAGTATGGAGATCTAAGTACGGAAAGAGTGACAAAGATTTTTGAAAAGTCTAATGAAAATGTTTTACGAAACACTGTTCTTAAAGAGATTCAAAACCGAGTGAGTGATAAAACTCAAGGTATGTATAAAAAACTAACTTTCCAATATTTTTTAAATACTTAAATAATGTGATTTTTAATAAGAACACTTTTTACAGATATTGATACGGAATGCATAAAGATGGAAAAAGAAAAAGCGTCCCATCGCCTTTCAAAAGAGCTCTGATTTAGCCTGAAAACATTAAAAGAATAAAGAAAACAAAGTCAACTAAAAAGATCTCCACCGTATTGACGTCAGAAGAGTGGCAACAACATCATTTGGAAATACAAGAGGAAAAATTAAGAAAACAGAGAGAAATAGAAGATAGAAAAAAGCGTAGAGAAGAAGCAAAGAAAAGAAAAGCTGGAGAAAAGGAAGCTAAAAGAACTGCAGCTGAAGAAAAAAAAAACTGAATAAAGAGAATAAAAAAATTGATGGCGAAGAAGAAAACATTAAAAAAAAAACTAATACTAATACATTGTAATTGTTTTGTAATGAACCAAAATGTGTTGAACTGTTAAAGTTTTATATAAGTTTAATCTAATTATTAAATTACTGATAAAAGTGAATTATTTAATATATTGTAAAACTCTTTATCAATTAATAATAAATAAATTTACTTATTTAAAACAGTAATAATAAAAATAAATTATTTATTAGACTGTAACAAAACTTCTTTTTTATTTTCTAACCTAACCTCTTAAGGTTAAGCATTTCTTTCAATATTTTTATATTTTTAACTTTTCTAAAGTTTTCTATTAACTTATTTATTATTTTATTCTTGCTTTTACTCTGAAAAATAAAATTCCTTTCATTAAAATTATTTTAATACACTTAAAAAGTCATGGCCAGTTACTAGGACCTCATAATTTGGACGCTGGGACAATCGCATTTTGGCTGGTCATGTATTGGTACATCGATGTCTACTACATTTTTATTTAAATTACATGAAATACCGCAAAAAATATCACTTTTTTTACTCGTTTAAGCAGAAAATAGTTATAATTTCCTAAATAAAAAAGTTTTTTGTAGCATAAAATTAATTTTATGTATTAGATTTAAGATTTATTTTCTTCGTATCCTTAAGTGGCCCGTTATTGGTACTTTTACCTTAATTTACAAAGTTATATTCAACGCATGTATAAAGAATGTAAAAAATATATATATATGAAAAAAAATGTGACAATTATAAATATATGTTCTTCCCACTTTATAAAAACGGCAATACAAAAAATAAAAAAATGTTATCCAAATGGAAAAACGCAAAAACAAATGCGTTCTATAGCAGCATCGCTATTAACAAATATGTTACATTGTAATTGTGTATCAGCTGCTGCTGAAGTTTATAGCGTATTTATAATTTTTTGGAAATGATTACGAAATAAATGACTTCGACAACGAGTAGTATGACTATGAGAGTTCTAACCCAGGTGCTCCGGGGGGGGGGAGGTGCGCGGGGGAAATGTGGGTGCGGGGTAATGACGTCACCCCGGGACTTACCGTTATCTGTTTACATAAACAGAGATAACCGTTATTTGTTTACATAAACAGAGATAACCGTTATCTGTTTATATAAATAGTAATAACCGTTATTTGTTTATGTAAATAGATAGCGTGGGGTGATTGGGGGAACCCTCGGTGTCTGAGTTAGAACTCTCATAATATATATTTATAATTTGCGTCGCGGGCCTGACGTCACCCGCGGACCTAAAATTCGCGGCGCGCGGGCCTGACGTGGCGTTCGCGGAACTGTCCGCGCGCACAAAGAAATAAATTTGCTCACTCCCCTCGGCCTCCACTTCGTCCTCACCTGTAAAGGTGGTGGTGCTCGAAGAGGATTACCCGAGGAGGCTGTCCGTGGGAACGAACTCCTTGAAGAAGACGTTCATCCACGTGCCTCACGTCATTTTTTCTCACTCACAATGTTTGCTAATCGAGAGCACGGCTACGACTGAGGAACAAAGGGCTGTGCGAGAGCATCCTCCGTCGCACTGCGTATTTACAATTAATCGCATGTATATAGAATGACGAGTATCTTTTATACGTTCTCCGATATGTGGAGGTAGATTTTCATGAAACGATGATTCAAGGGATCGATTGCCGCTGCATGACGCAAACTTAGACAAAGAAGATGCGGATAGATAGGCAAAATGGCGCGGGGACTTACTGAGAGGTGGAGTCACCCGCGCAATACAGCGGTATGTATCCGCTGTGGGGATGGAGGATGTCGGGAGAGGGAAAGCTAGAACCATATAATATTTTATAATGTGGAAATGATGAGAGAAAATAATTTTAGAGCGTATGTTTTTAATACATTTATTTTATTCAGTATGCAATGCATCGTGTACAATAATATCAATAGCATAAGCAATTAATTCGCACTCGATCTGCGAACTCTTATCGTAAGATTTGTGCAACATATGTATAGCTTCGCGTTTATTTACGACACAGTTTTGACGCAAAAAATTTACGAAATATTTAAATTTCTCAGTCACGATAGCGATGCTTTGATACAACGTAAAATATACATGTTCAACGCAGTGCTCTAACTCGTATAAGAATAGCACGGTTGCAGGCTTGAGATAAATACATGCATCGTGTAACGTTAATTTAACAATACTTTGTTCGTTCAGTTTAACAAGTTGCATGTTAAGGTCGTGTATCATTATCGATGATGATGTTTCCGTTGACTGGACGAATCGCTCGATGTCAACACGTTTCTCGATCAGAGTTCTCCATGTTCTGTATGGTAGAATAATCCGGTTGCCGCGTGTATCGCCGAGCGATATCTCCACGGAGCATGAAACTGATGTCACGCTGATGTCAATATCAATCCATTTGTATGATGTTAAGGTTAACGGGAACCTTCTGCTTAGAATGCGCGGTGTATACCGCGAATCTGAAGACGTGCTGAAAAGAAATGGAGATGAATGAAACGTACAATAAAAAGTAATTGAATAAAATATAATTTATATGTATAAAATGATACTTACGATTTATTGCACGCTTCGATCGGAACGTAATAAAGTGCCATTGCGCTTATTTCAAGAGCATTGCGTTGTCTGAACCATTCGCACAAGCAACTGATGCAAGACTGATTGCAAATCATGAGACTTTTTGCGATTAATAGTTCTGGATTTTTTTTTTTTTTAATGGAGAAGGGGAAGTCCCCCTCTTTTCAGTAATTTCTTTGTTATCACTCGAACATGTCACGACACGTTTTTTTTCACGGTCCGACAACGTTGCACATGACGTTTTTTGTGATTAATGTTACTGGAATTTTCTAAGAAGGAGAAGGGGAAGTTCCCCTCTTTCCAATAATTTAATCGGTAGCCTTGAACATGTCTCGACACGTTTATGCTTCTGAATTTTTTTATAGGAGAGGGGATGCTTCCCCCTTTTTTCAATAATTGCATCATCATCGTTATTACATGTCACGACACGTTTTCGCAGCAACGTTGTACAAGAACGAAACATTAAACATAACGTACATGGCGTACGTGAAATGTGAAACACTAAATGAAACATGTATAAGAACGTTAAACGAAATATGAACAATCTATATAAAACATGAACAACCTATATGAAACACAAAAAACGTTGGAGAAACGTTGATATAATGGTGGGGAAAGGAATGAAACGTTGATATAATGGTGGGGAAAGGATATCTCGTATATTACATATGTTTATTCATGTACTTGTGTCCACCAATTGAAAAGTTTGAATACATTTTGCATTGCACAATGTTTATTCGTACGGTGTTGTCCACATTGAAAAGTATTAGCATCATCTAGATTATTTAAATTATCCACGTCTTCGTAATCCACATCCAGGCTCTCGATGTATGCGTATTCTCGTCGACTGTCCAGAAGTAATTCTCCCAGCCATTCTCGTTTCTCGTGCCCTTTGACGTACACAATCTCCTTGTTGTCATAATTTTCAGCACCCAGTACTGCAGTCGTAATCACTTGTCTCGCTTTCCGGTACGGAACCACCCCGTCGGTGCCCCATTTTAGACCATGATGACAGACAGTGAGCCAGGAAGCACAGGATTTTTCGGATTTCATCAACCAATCCCATGGCTGGGGACTGTCAAAATATAATGCGCGAGAACGTTTCCCCCTCTTAACGCCGCATATTCTTTTACGATGAAACCACTTAATCGTCCAAGGGGAAAACCTTGCAGATCCACGAACGTCGGCACAGACATGTCGCGGTCGAAACGAAGACTGTGGTTCATGTCGATGTATCGTATAATATATAAGCGCAGAATTAGGTGATTTTGCGCACAATGTTTGTCAACGGGTTATATTGAATCACGCGATCGTGTATTATGAGTGCATACGCGCCGGTGTTCTCCGGCACGTTATCTTTAGTTTCGAATTCTATTCGCACGTCAACGGTTGCGCTCTTAATCGATTCGACTTGCCGACTGCAATCAATTATGCAGAACGGACCTCTGTTTAGAAAGTTGGTGACGGTGAGATTCGGCTCGAGATACTCGTATCCGAGGTAGTTTTTGTAGAAACGCGCGTACATCTCGTATAGAATAGCCCATTTGTTTTTGGCAAAATCAAGATCCATTTCGATGTAGGGATAAGATTCAGAATTCAGATAAAGTTTCACGTTGGTCACATTGCAATGGTCGAATCGGCTCGTGTCCTCAGACATGTTATTTTTTCGGCCGGTTTGCATAGCGAAAATGACGTAACACGGTTTCTCGAGCTGAGTAGCGGTCTTGATAGCCCACGAATGCTTGGTAGTGCATTGCAATAGTGGATACTCGTAAAGATCCCACGAGCGAAAAGCCATGCTGAGATATCGTCCGCTCTCCAAAGTGCGCAGCATCGAAAGTTTATTTATACCACTCAAGAGCACATGCGGCATTCGCCACTGAATTTTAAACAACTCGAGAACGGGCTCCAACGCCGAATTACCCTTCAGGCAATTGTTATCGTTGCGCGCTCGTATCAAGATCAACTCGTGACGAGCATTGATCATTATGCGTTTATAATCTTCGCAGAATTCCAACAGCACGTAGAGCGGGACACAGAAATTGAAATACCCGTCAGCGGTAGTCATCTGCGTTTCCCAGCCGGCATTTCGCAGAATCACGCTTTTGTCGGATGGCAGCGTTACATAGTTTTTCAGCGTGCTGGTTATGCCCACGTTTCTATTACGATCAATTTCGACGCCGTTCAACTCGTATCTTATCTCGTCGAACATAAACGCAACACAATTATTTCCCAATACCACGTCACCGCTGGCCCCTTGAGGTCTTTCCTTTTTAGTAATTCTCCCCTCGACGTATAGGAAACTCTCGTACGGCAATGTATACAAATCTTGTTGTTGTATGGGTATTCTTATCTCATCGCTGTGCCCGTACGTTGTGTTTGCATACGGCGAATAAGCGTGGGTTTCAATCTTGACGATTCGATCGTCAAAGATCGGCTCGTCTCCAACGTTTAGAATATCAGTCATTTTAAGATTTTCGTACCGCGAATCCCAGTGATTGTAAAAATTTAACGTTTGATGCGCTGAGCTTTTTCTTCTTAGTTGACCGAGTCGGATTATCAATCGATGATGTCACCGTCCTTGTAAAGAATGCGGTATCTCTCCGTGCGCGCTCGGCTCCACTCAACACAAGCATCTCATGTGTGACGCTCGCTTTCGAACGTGCAACCTAACTGTAATCTCTTCTCCGCGAAAGTCCAACAATCGTCCGTTTTGATCGACAACTCGTATGGTGAGAGTCGTAATGCTCCGTACGATTACTGGAAGGTAAATGATCTGATTTGGCTTTTCACTGAGCTTATATCCTGAAGGCACACTCGGCGAAAATTCATGAATCGTATGCACACGCGCACCGTTGTTGTATGCACCCGCAGTTACACTGCATTCAATACGAATTATATTTACGTTAATTATGTTGATCGACTGGTCCGATTCATACCATCTACGCGGTTGCAGTACGCGCTTCGAGAATCCCAGCAGTGATCCAATGCTGTTTGGTTTATTAAAGTTTATTGTGTATGCACATTTAATCTCGCACTTCATTGTGTTATAATTTGCGCGAATCACTATCGGGAACTCTTCTTCCTCGTTGTCATCATTGAACACACCGATATCGCCGCGGACAACGTCACCGGTATCGGGTGCGTTGCGTCGTGGACGTTTCTGCGAAATTGCGCGTATCAAAAATTCGTTTATGGCCGGCAGCTCGTACGATCCTTCGGGTATCGTAATCTCCGCATCGTCTTTGCCGAAATAGAATTTATTGTTCGAGGCGTTCACGTTCGGTATCGTGTTGTAAGTTTCAAAAAGCGTCAGACCGAGTTCGTATTCGGCATCGGTTAAATCTATAACCGGAGAGTAATTTGCAACGAGAACGTTGCTCTTTCCGCTCAGCGTTAGGGTAAACGACATGATGGAAAAAGCGCTCGACGAATACTGAGACTTTGCGGTATCTCGTCGGTCTTTTAAAGGTCTGAAGAAACCGCAAGCACATTTGTCCGCAGAAACTTTGATCGTACGTCTGATAGGACGTTCGATTGTACTCAATCGTAACATTGCTTCCGAAATATCGCACCAGTTCTCGAGGCGGTCGAAGATTACCAAAACTATCGAAATAAATTACACGGTTGCTCCTTTTTACGTATGCGACCCAATGAGTCCCAGGGCCCGCGATATCGTCTAGGTTGACAATACCGCTTTCGTTTCTTCGTACGCCACTGGTCGGTAAAGCATTACGCATGTACACTCCTCTAAAATATGGTATGCGCATACGTTTCGCCAGACAGTTTAATTGCACATCGGTGGTCACTCCCTCGGGCATTTTTATCGTTTTTTCGACGTTTTTTTTTTTCTTCGCCGATACTCCTTGTCCGCGTTTATATAGTCCAAGATACAATCCTCGTCCATGCTTGTACGGAGCAAGATAAAGCCCGCAACCTTGTTCCATTGCGCGATTGTGACGTTGCAGCTCCTCGAGCTGACGTCGCGCGGCTTTGCTGTTGTTTATCGCTTTCGCTACACCGGCTGCACCACCGATTAAAGATCCGAGCACGCCTAACATTGGCAGGATCGGTAACACACCGCCTCGTTTCGCCGACGGAAGTATTCGTTTTTTCATCGTTTTTTTGTCGTTGCTTTCTTCTTTCTCGCCTTCATACCCATGTCAATCTTGGTCTTGGCCTTCATCGCTGTCCAAACGGCTGCAGCGGCGGCTTTTTCGCCGATAGTCGAATCTCCTGCGATGACGCGTCCCAGCGCTTTATCGGCGAGCACCTTATCCGCCGCGTGTCTATCAACGAGTTCGTTGCTAAGAGAGTACGCAATATCGTGTTCGCGGCACGCTGCGTCCAATGGATTTACGCCTCTGTCGCCTCTAGCTAATCGTTTCTTCAACCGAGTGCCCGGACCGCAAAATTGATAGCCGGGAATATGTAATTCGAAAGGAAGCGCGTTTATCGCTCGATTCAGCAGACCTCCGACGCAGCCTTTGCTCGACGCTGACATTCGCCGCAATCTTTAATTCTCGGCGCGGGACTGTCAATGTGCGTTCTCTGCCACGGCTGATTGTGATGCTCGTCGCAGCGACGATACGTTCCAACTTCCGAGTCCGCTCTTATATGCTTCCGAAGCCTGTCCCACACGTGATCGACGTAGTTGCCGTATACGTGTAACAATACGACTTTCGGTATATATTCCAACTGCTCAGCGCTCAAATCTAAAATATCACAGGGATGTGACAGCGTGAGAAACATTTTTACTACTGAGCAACTCGCAGTTCCGCGCGCCTATAAATAGGCGCTCGACGTGTCACGCGAGTTTAGTGTGAATCATGCAATTCGTGCGGCAGTCGCGTACGATACGCGTCACAAACTGTGACGAAAAATTGCAAATGATTGGGGGCAGCGCGCCGCTGAGGAAGCACGGTGAATTGTTGCCGAGTACCTTCCGCGCTATAATTGCGGGACCATCCTCGTGCGGCAAGACTAATGTTCTTATAAGCCTCGAGAGTCCGCACGGTGTACGTTTTGAAAATGTTTATATTTATTCCAAGTCGCTAATGCAACCAACATATCGATATCTCGAAAATCTGTTGACATCGATCGATGAAATCGGATACTTTACATTCTCAAATAACAGCGATGTCGTTCCGCCGAGCGAGTCGCGTCCGAATTCGATCTTTGTCTTCGACGACGTTGCATGCGATAAGCAGGATGAGATCAGAGAATACTTTTCGATGGGTCGTCATTCGAATGTCGACTGCTTTTACCTGTGTCAAACGTACGCGAGGATACCGAAACATCTGATACGCGATAATGCCAATCTCCTAATCCTGTTTAAACAGGATGGTACTAACCTGAAACATATTTACAACGATCACGTGAACAACGACATGTCGTACGACGAATTTTGCGCATTATGTCGTACTTGTTGGCAGCGTGAGTACGGATTTCTAGTGATAGACAAGGATAGTTCGCTCACTAATGGACGATACAGAAAAGGATTTAACAAGTTCGCGGTACCGTGAAACGATTAGTTGTTCTCGATACCTTGAACAGAGACGTTCATCATGGCTAATGTGCGTAATCGCGAAAAACTCGCGATGGAGATTGAAAAAACGAGCGAGGCGATCCGGAAGAAACATCACGCTCTGAAAACTGGTCGAATTGAGGAAGAGATCGCGATGGAGAGACGTTTCAAGCCTATCGTTGAACCTCTGAAACAGATTGTCGAGGAATCCCAGCCGATTAAGAAAGAGGTTAAAGATATCAAAGAGGAAAAGTCGAAACATACTAAGAAGAAACACAGGGATAGTGACGACGACGACGACGACGATGATGGAGCATCTCACAAATATTCAAAATTACCATCGGGAGAAAGGAAACGTTCTAACGTCGCGTTGGATTCACCTGTGCTTCATTCTACAATGATATAATCGCCAGGACCGTCGACGAAAACACCTACGATTGGAGCAGCAAAATCAACGAATAAGGTTCTCGAGGACGTCTTCGAAACCACATTCATTCAGAACAACTGTTCTACATCAAATGCAAACGTTGGAAGGTCGAAAAACGTTGTCGCAACATTTGGGTCCGCTCGGTCAAAAGTACATCGGCGAATTCCTCAGCGGTGGTGGTGGATCGGAGAAAAGTATAGACCATATATGGCGTTCGTCTCGACACAAATGATGCTTGGTAATAAAAAGTTTGACGTGGACATCGATGATAACATCATTATCGACGGCGTGCGATACGTTGGCACACCCGGTCTTTATGAGTTGATTTTTAAAAGATTGCCCGATGATTTTTTCAATAAGGAGGACGATTTGCAAAAGTACAAGAGCATATTATTGGCTACAAACGTACATAGAAAAAATTTCACCGCGCAGAGTCGACTACGGGGCAACAGAGGATACAAGTATAAATACGTGATTGCGCCATTGATGTCAATTGAATCTACACCAAAGAGAAAGAATAAATCCGGAAAGGGAATACCTCGCGCTATGATACTGAACGATAATAAGATCGATTACGTGCACTGGGACGATCCCAATGAGTTGGTGGATCGACTCCGATTGCTTGACGCTTCATATAGAGCCGGCAACGATGCTCACGGCAACGAGATGCTGTCCATCATCGAGGAACTTCGCGAAGCCGGTATAATTATAAATTAAACGCATATCCCGCGAAACGAGTCAGACAGGAGGCTGACTTTGTCCGAAAAGGACGTGCGATAAAAAAAAATGAGCGGCAATGAACGCCGAAAAGACGGGTACGAACGTCTAACGAATGACTTTGAACGGTTCTTAAATAAAAATCGGACGGTTGGGGAATGATTGACGGATAATTATCACGCGGCTCAAGATCGTTGTGAAAAATCTCGAGATCGAGTATTAGATGGTTATCGAACGAGCGTAAATCGGATGAAGAATGAGTATGAAAAATTATCTAATCGACAGAAACCGGAGGACAAAGAATGGTTACTGAAGGATGATAGAAAATAAACGAAGCTGATTTACATTACATCGCGAGTTTACAAAAACATGAGTTCATCAAAGAAAATTAGCTCCGAAAGACGACGTCTCGTCGAGGAATTACACGCTCCAGCGAGACGGCATTTTCCAAGAAGACGTGTTATAATCAAAGGATTCGACGATCTGTGGCAAGCTGATATCGCCGAGATGCGTCCATATTCAAATATTAACAAAGGTCATCATTATATACTAACGGTCATTGATGCGTTGAGCAAATTTGGATGGGCAGTAGCGATGAAGAGCAAGAGCGGAAAAGAGACAGCTGACGTCATCGCCGAGATAATTCGGAAGAGCGGAAGATGTCCACGCAACTTGCAAACGGATATGGGCAAGGAGTTTTACAACGCCGATGTGCAGAAACTTTTGAAAAAGCACAACATTAATCATTATTCCACGTATTCGGTGATGAAAGCATCGATAATTGAGCGCTTCAATAGAACTTTGAAGGAGAAGATGTGGAAAATGTTTACGTTGCAAAGATCTTACAAGTGGGTCGACGAACTACCGCGTCTGGTTTCAGATTACAACCGCGCGTTTCATCGTACGATAAGCATGCGACCCGTGGATGTAACGCCAGAATTGGCTAAAAAGCTCCTCGACACGGTGTATAGCCACGTTAAGATCGCTGCACCTGCGAAATTCAAGGTTGGAGCTAAAGTAAGCGTGAGCAAACACAAGACAATTTTTGAAAAAAACTATACTCCAAATTGGACAACCGAGGTGTTTACGATCGTTAAAGTGCAGCATACAAATCCCATCACGTATTTATTGGAAGATTATCGCGGAAAAAGCGTCGCGGGTGCATTTTATGAACATGAATTACATCAAGCGAAATATCCTGATGTTTATTTAGTGCAGAAAATTTTAAAGAAGAAAGGAAACAAAGTTTACGTGAAATGGCTGGGATTCGATGCATCGCATAATTCGTGGATAAATAAAAATGATGTTATTTAATTTTGTAAGAAACATATATATTGTGAACAATAAATACATGAAAAAAAAATATATGATTATACTTTTTATTTTCTCTCTTTGTCCTCGTTTAATACAATTATTACACATGAATTAGAAGATATCACACACACACACACACACGCACACGCACACGCACACGCACACGCACACACACATACACACACACACACACACACACACACATACAACGTGAGGCATACGTACATTCAATATAAAGAAACATTAAAATAGGTTTAATGAAAAAAAATTATAGTAAATATTACTTCTAAATATAAAAACATATAACAATACATCGCATAATACTGATACAACTTATAATAAAACGTGACACATTAAATATATATTACAATGGTATACGCCAATGTCCCCACGGTAATGTTTTTGTTGAATCATGGATAACGTATCGCTTATCGTCTTTTGAATTAAGCGCAACTTTCTTCTCATTAATAGTATACACCTCATGTAATTTTGAACGTATACATGTTTGGCGGCGAGTTAATTCTACATCGTCGTGCAAGCATCGCTTATAATCTTCAAAAGTAATAGTTCGCGCTACTACATTATTCTTTACACCTTTAGCCTTTTTCGTATCTCTTTTCCCTTCTACTCTCACAGCATACATTTTCGCTCTTAGCCCTACAAATTCAGTCATAATCATACCGCAATTCTCATCCTTCATTAGCCCGGGAACCTTCTTATTAATGAGAGGCATATCATATACATTGTCCGCGGGATAATCGCTTGTGTCGTATCTCGCGATATCACGTTTCATGTCCATGTACACATCATCGCACTCGATGGCCATTACCATGCTGTCTGTGTCTGTGTAGAGTACACTGACATTTATCTTGATACAATGGTAGCATATAATCGTAGTAAAATTCGTAAAGGCAGGTTTTTGAAATGTCGAGAATACACATGCCGACATATATGGGTTTGTTAAATTTTACCGAGAGTTTACGCATTTCTATGGCAACCAGATTTTCTGTGAAAACGCTGCGGCTATGAAAATTCGGAGCAGCGATCATGGCCTCTGCCCCGTAACGGCCTTCCCATTGCGTTACTAATTTAATATCAGCATGATTACGTACATTTTCCATTGTTTTACCGAAAACTGCATTATTCATTAATTTATATAAATTTTTCTCGAAATCGTTTTTCGCGTTTGTTCGAAATTCTGTATTTAGTTCTATATAATTTCTGAGCCAAGTGGATTGAGCGAATTGAAGTACGCGATGTATTTTTACGATTCGAAGCCCATGACGCGTGCACTGTTGAAGATTGCGGTAGTGGATGACGTAACGCTCTTTATCATGCACTGTCGCTAAAAGTTTACTTTGCCTTGACCCTGGAGGCTTATCGCTCGAAGGACAGAACGGTAGGTCACTGTGTCGATCGTGCAGATGATTCTCATATGCAAGGTCGACTTCCAATATATACCCGGTGTTCGAGTCCAATGCGATCGCGTTTACATCAAAATTTTCAACGTTTTCGACCCATTTAAATTCACCGTATGGCAACGGCTGGCACATTGCCCATCCATAAAGATTATTCACATCGTAATATTGACAATATATTAATGGTTTTGACGGATCGTACGATTTCATGTACTTATTATTGGCCTTTGCATATCTGCCCGAACATTGACTTAATCCGCCACGAATCCCACGTTCTACGTAAAGTACCATTTCTATGTCCGTAAGCAATTCGAATCTTATACCAGTTTTTTTCAACATTGCATCCCATGTATAGCCTGGCAATGTATAGTAATGCGCAGGGTCCAGACTGTAACTCTGCATGCTTTTATCACGAAAGTTTTCGAAAATGTCGGCTAATAATAAAACATCCGTTTTCAAATATAAATCGCTGTATTCGCCCAGGGTTTCAATTGCGAACCGCTGCCATACGTTCTCGGCATGAGCGTAATCATGCTCTGATACCGTCTGCTCGGTGAGTGAACTGTAGAACGATTTACGCGGAGGTAAACGCGTTTCTAAAAGTTTGTCGACATTATCAACGTACTCGTACGGAAAGTCACCTTTGCGTGTGAGCAATTCGAAATCCTCGTTCGATAACGATGAAAATTCAGAACGAGTAATTTTTAATTGTTCAATATTTAGAAATGACGCCAATTTTTCGAGACTCGAACTTAAGAATTTATATGAATCAATGAATCGAAATCGTATACAATTTCGTACTTCGCCTGATTTTGTTCCTACGCCAGAAGCTGCGACATGTTTAGTAAAAGAAATATATTTTTCTTTATTTACCGGTAGTAGATCAATCTTGCCTTCGAACGCGGTAGAAATTTCTTTTATTGTAAAATGCGCGTCGTAACCGCTCAAATTATGAAAAACGATTGGAATAACATACGTATTCTTATAATTTAGATTACATTTATTATGAGCGGGACCACGGTACTTGCCGGTCAGATGACAATGATCATGCACCCGTTGATTATCAAGCCACTCGTTACGGATAAGGCGCTTATCTGATACAAACGGTTTTTCGCATATATGGCACTTCGTCGCGTTCAAGAATGCCTCTTGTTGCTGTCTTGTTAATTGTTCCATTGGAACATTGATGGATATTCGGGCTTTCATGTCATGCGCCAAATTTTCTAATTCTTTCGCGAACCACGCGATACAGTCCTTATCGCGGCGAAAGCGATACTTTGATAACGCGTCGTCGAACGAGCATTTAACATAGTAAGCTATGCTAAATACCTTGTGATGTTGATACGCGAAACTCAACGTGTTCTCTGTTTCATTCTCCATCTTCCTCAATACGCACTCCAAATCAGCGTAAATTACAAAGGGGACGCGCTCCTTGTTGTTGTATGAGTCGAATTCTAGCCATTTCTAGTCCTCTCTCGGTAGAATGATGGCGCAGTCATTTATTTTCTTGCACTCCATTTCGTGCAACTGCAACTTTTCCTCTAAGTGGAAGTAATGCAGGCATCTGTAATAAACAAATTATTTTTTACTAAACAATAATTAAAAGTGTAAATTTTTTATTTTTTTTATTTTTTTATTATTACACTTACCGATCGCAAATGTACTTTCTTCCATTATGTTTGTTTAGTTGTGAGTTGACCAGTCGCGACAGGTTCTTAATCCCCGCAAAGTGGCCGTGGGTGACGTCATGTTTATCTTCCACGTAAAAAAGATTGATGTGTTTCTCCTTTTTATCTTCAGTCAGACGTAACGGTACAACGTACTGTATCTTTTCTTTTCTAGCAAGTTCGGTACCGTACACGTTCACCAACACGTCGTTTAATCGTTCAAATTTTCCAATGTCTTTCACTTTCATTGGAAATTGTATATCGTCAAACTTTAAAACAGTCGAATAATGTGGGTACGACGATTCCCGGTCGGCATGATTTTTGGCGGGGTATAGGGCAGCCACCACCGACCACGCAAAACAAGCATTGTCTTTCGATTGCACATTAATTACCGCACGTTTGTCACTTGCTTCCATCGGCATTTTGATGCAACATCCCGCGTGCATGGGATTAAGTTTGTTTATATTCACCATCAAGTTCTGTATTCGGTGTAACGCCCAACCACTATCGCGTTCCTGAAACTCATCGAGCATTGCTACTATTACTTCAATAACGCGTCGTTCATACCACTCGCGCAAATTTGATGCTCTGTACAATTCATAGTTTTTCGTCGCGAGACTTTTATTATCGCGATCGTCACGAATGTTTACAAATTCACCGTTGAATACAGTGTTCACTTTTACACTTCCATGTTTTGCGATAGCGTCTCGCACTTGCTCGATCACCAAATCACTAGCGTCTTCCAAGAAATGCCGCAGCTCAATATAATCCGCGTTTATTACAGCACCCGTAAGAATACGTGACTCAAACGCAACGTCGATCTCGCGCCACACAAGCGACTTTTTGTCATCGGCGCTACTACTAGCGTGCCCATCACCACCACCAAAGTGCACAAAACGCTTTTCTAATTGCGCTTTTGCACCTGCAAGTCGCGCGATTCTCGCCACTGTGGATTGTTTAGAGCCGACTATGAGCCGTGGACGTTTGGCACTACTACAACATTCTTCGAGCTGCGAGAGGCACTCGTCGCATCGTTGCAACCACGTAAAACATTCTGCTAAATTTGCGACCTGCGAGCATTGCTCGAGCAGTTCGCGTTCCACTTGCTCACTATTTTCCATTTTTCAATTATTAACACGTACTATAAAATGTCAAGCAGCACTTGCACGTATATAGTTTACACGATCGATTACAGTATCGATTGATGCTTTGAACGCGATATTGATCTTGTGCAAACTTTGCTTCAAAAATCGACATCTATGCGTTGACTGATAATAAATGTCTTTCTTATTGTGTAGACACACACATATTGGGCACATGTCACATGGAATCTTCAGAAACGTTGATCGCCTGCAGTTGGTACAAGATCGACCGTTTAGCGCAATAAAAGAACCTGTTTCATGATCTCGAATAATGCGCATTACTCTCCATGTGTATTGCGCCCTTTCAATCATGCACGTTGCACACAGTGATCGAGAATCATACGACGTATAATAAACATGAATCATACAATATTTTGTACTCTGATTCAAAGCACGGATTTGCGCATTTGACATGACTCTTTCCACAAAATTCTCAGGATGTTCACTCTGATTGCAATCATTATCATCGGGTAACTCTTCGTCAGATTCTTCGTCTATTAAATTCTCAAAATTTATTCGCATATTTTCGAACGAATCATTATCAATGTCCATATTATTATCTATGTTCCCAATATTTTCGAACTCAACGTCTTTGATACGCTCAGCCATTTTTACCACTGCATATTGCGACCGATTCGGTATGCTTCCGAGACATCTACTGAGGTCTGAGCGCTAATTGACTTATTATATATTTTATCTGCAACTCCTTTGTCCCTTTATTCAACTGGGTGAAGCATCGTCATTGCCTCGCGATTTGTTTAATGCAACCTGTCCGTGCCTGTTTTGAATCATCGTTTCATAAAAATCTATCCCACATATCGAGGGATGTTCGCACCGACGTTAGCGACTTCTTTGTCTAAGCTTGCATCATGCAGCGGCGGTTGATACCTGTTTTGAATCGTTTTGCCAACAAATCTACCCCCCCCCCCCCTATATCGGGTGATCGTGTATTTGACAACAGGTCATATTCGCATCGATATTTTGCCTACCTATCCGCATCTTCTTTGTCTAAGCTTGCGTTATGCAGCGGCAATCGATCCCTTGAATAATCGTTTCATGAAAATCTACCCCCACATATCGGGGAACGTATAAAAGATACTCGTCATTCTATATACATGCGATTAATTGTAAATACGCAGTGCGACGGAGGATGCTCTCGCACAGCCCTTTGTTCCTCAGTCGTAGCCGTGCTCTCGATTAGCAAACATTGTGAGTGAGAAAAAATGACGTGGGGCACGTGGATGAACGTCTTCTTCAAGGAGTTCGTTCCCACGGACAGCCTCCTCGGGTAATCCTCTTCGAGCACCACCACCTTTACAGGTGAGGACGAAGTGGAGGCCGAGGAGAGTGAGCAAATTTATTTCTTTGTGCGCGCGGCGGCGGACAGTTCCGCGAACGCCACGTCAGGCCCGCGTGCCGCGAATTTTAGGTCCGCGGGTGACGTCAGGCCCGCGACGCAAATTATAAATATATATTATGAGAGTTCTAACTCAGGCACCGAGGGTTCCCCCAACCACCTCACGGCTATCTATTTACATAAACAAATAACGGTTATTACTATTTATATAAACAGATAATGGTTATCTCTGTTTATGTAAACAAATAACGGTTATCTCTGTTTATGTAAACAGATAACGGTAAGTCCCGGGGTGACGTCATTACCCCGCACCCACATTTCCCCCGCGCACCTCACCCCCCCTCGGAGCACCTGGGTTAGAACTCTCATAGTCATACTACTACAACGTAATACAATACGTGAAAATAATTACAGAAGATGTTAACAATATATCAGATGATAGATATTCACCACTAGAAGAACAAGCTGAAACGTTTTCTTTCAACAGTAAATCTTTTTTGTATTAGCAGGCATTTAAAAAAATAGAGGGAAATTCACGAGAAAATAATAAAATCAATTCAAAATTAAACCCATTTTTCTCAAAAAAGTTTTTTGATTACGTCACGGATTTTCTAATGCCATATGTCCCTTTATGGTCTGCCACGGGCATTGCACAATTCCATTTAAGTCGGGACAGCAATGCTCCTGTCGAAAATTATTTAAAAATTTTAAAACATCAGATACTGGACGGAGAAACACGCATACCTGTACCTAAATTTACACAAGTAAATTGTAAAATAATTGAAGCGCGATTACAGGAGCGACAGTTTTCTTTAAAAACTACCCGTTGTAAAGAAAAAAAAAGAGATCAGTGATGACGAAAATAATCCTGTCAAGACATGGAAAAAATCTAAACCCTTACAAATTTTTAATATATTCTAAATTTATAAAAGACAACAAAACGATTCAACAAAATCAAGAGACTACAAATCAAGAGATTACAATATCACGTAAAGATAACGATTTTCCAGAAAAATGTAAATCAAGATATCATGAAACAGCAGCAGACAAATTATTATTTTATACAAATATCAGATATTCTGATGGTTTCCCCGACCTAAGAAAAGATATTAACGGGTATATAATTGAAATTGAAAATTTCAGAACGCTGTTACCAGATCAATATCTAGATGATACTATTATTAATGCATTTTTTAACCTTTTACCCAGAACCGCAAAAACTAAAAGCATTTCACTGCTATGTTTTGATACTCATTTTTGTCAAAATATATTAACGCGAGGGTTCGTTAGCGTCGGGTATAATAAGTGGGCAACGCAAAACGCAGTGTGGGACTACCCCATGTGATTCATATCAATTCACTTTGCAGTTCATTGGATATTTCTGGTAATAGTCCATTCACAGTAAATCATAGTGTATCTAGATTTATTACATGGAAGTCCAAAAGAAAAAATATTAAATGCAATTTGCAATTTCATTCAAGAATATGTTGGAATTACCTCGTGGAATGAATGGATATTACACACCCCACGAGACGTTCCTTCGCAAATAAAAAATAACAATGTAGGCGGAAATTGTGGAGTGCACGTATGCAAATGAGCATACATAATTGCTTTTGGTTTCTTCACACAATTTACTGAAGACGATATAAGTGTGACACTTAAAGGTATAGCAAGTTATTTACCCAATTCAGTTTCGGACAAACGGACGGAAAATAATACAACAAAATTTCGAAGTTTAATTTTATCAAATAACGAGCAACACTTAACAACTGAAAACTCTATTTTAAAATATTTAAAAAAATCAAAAAGTGTTCCATTCCATTTTATAAGTATATTCAAATTTGCAGTATCTTTGCACTTAATAATTCAAATTGATAAGCCACTACCACAAATTAGGCAACAAAAGAGAGAAACGTCATACTCGTCAAGAGAAGTATGTAATAAAAAACTTTATCTATAAGAGACATCATGTCTGTAAGAGACATCTGAAAGACTCAATAAGTAAAAAAAAGACATCATGTTTATAAGAAACATCATGTCTGTAAAAGACAAACATGATGTGCAAAATCCGACCGTGCAACCTCCCCATGGTGCACATCGGGTAACGCAAATGCAGGCGGTATAAATGCATTTATATTTAAAAGAAAAGTTTAAACATAAATACATTTTTTTTTCAACTCGCAATTCGTATACGACATAGCTGCTAAATAATTTTTTAATTAATTAATTTTATTTAACAATTAAAATTCATAAGCTTGTTTTGAATAAATTTACTATTTATTAAGAAGAGCTTAGGAACCGCCTAAGTCAGTCTGAGCTACATTCCAAAATCAACCTTAGTTAATCTTGATAGTAACCTTGCCAACCTCACAATTTTGTGAGATAAGTAAGTTATTGCTCTTGTGGTCAATCTGTCTAACTGTGCGTTTGGGTACAGTTTCGGAACGAACCACGGTAACCAAGGTTAGATTTCGGAACGTAGCCCTGGAGGTTATCGTGCGTACGTGGCGACAGAGATTCGCGCTTTTAAGGAAATTCATCAAGAGATTAAACGTAAATTTTAATATGTAATGAAAACCTCGCTCATAATCAATATAATTTCCATAATTATATTTTTTACAGAGATGGTGTCACAAATGAACTCATTTGATAACCATGTGCTGCAAGAAGCAATAAATGAAAAAAGATTGTTTCAAGCAGAACAACCACCAGTAGACCCTCCAGCAGCCGTGCCAGCAGCCGTGCCAGTAAACCCTCCAGCAGCCGTGCTACCAGATCCTCCAACAGCCGTGCCATCAGCCGCACCAGTAGACCCTCCAGCAGCCGCGCCAATAGCCCCTCCAGTAGCCCCGCCAACAGTTCAGCCAGCACCCGCGCTATTAGCTCTGCCAACGGTTCAGCTAGCAGTCGCGCCAGACGCTGCGCCAGCCAGTTCAGCGGTTTCAGGAGAAAGACGTATGTATTAAATTATATAATTACCTATTCATTATTAAATTTTAAAAGAATTGTAATAAATATTTCTTTATTTTACAGCTGCTAAAAGAGGGCAAAAAGGAGGGCACCATCTTGGTGGGCGGGGAGGACGCGCGGGCCGCGGTTTTAGATATTACAATATTAAGAGGATGTTAAAGCAACAAGAGAACTTCCTTCGCGTCGGCACTGCAGATTTGTGGTAAGAATCTGCGAAAGCCGAACTCTAGAGTCCCTAGAAGTAGAGAGTCTGGACATCTCGGGGTTCCACGTGATTGGATACACGTGATTGTGCACCTAAAATGGCAGCACCAATACGGATCCCTGTTTAATCCTCTTTAGCCAATGCGATAACATACAACACGTTCAAGTGCACACAACGATAAACATACACACACATAAAGCTCACGTACATACACTAACATAATCATCACCGACATTTTAGGAACAGATGTCCAGACTCTCTACTTCTAGGGACTCTACCAAACTCCGCGTAACAGCGCCAACTATACGCGGAAAATGTTACTCAATGGTAAATTACCGACATTTTTAATTTTGTCATATTACCATCGACATATAGGCAGGAATGGCGTCCTTCAACGCGCGGCGCATATGTGCTACACATATGTATACGCGAAGCGCGCACGTACATACATACATGTATTGAAAACATGTATACATGCATACGATGTAGTAATTATTTGATGTAGATATTACATCTATATTAGAATGTAAATATCTGTATCCATAAGAGGATATTATCACCATGTAGCCAAATGTCTGATTTTTGGTCGGAAAATAATAACGCTTTTGATACAAATTTCCGACCGCTTTTGTTCTCTCCAGAATCGATATTTGAAAACCAAACAGATAATCGTGATTATGTACATGAAACATAAGCATGCTTTCGATCTTAATTTTCATAGAACACCGATTGTTGCAGAGAGCTTTCAGAAAGATTTCAACCTTTTACATTTTATGTGCAATACTTCTGAAAGCATTCTGCAACATGTCATGAAATATTTCATATTACGTAAGAACGCAACCAATATTTTTGTCATTTTCGATTATAGTTTACAAATAATACTATTAGAATGCATTCTTTTGATTAAAATAATTAAGTATTGTTCGTCATAGATGCTTCTGACATTTATTTTGTCAATACCATCGAAACGGATACTTTTGTTATCAATACCATCCGAAAAGATGCTTTTGATTCAATAAACCTATATTATGTACCGCATATCTTTGTCATTCCAATGGACAAATTTAGTTTTAGTATATTTTCTGTTTCATGCATACTAAAACTATGTAATAATAAGAAACATTTATAATATAGAATGAGCCCCTCCAACGCCCATTCCCGTGAGAACGCAGCCAATATTTTTTTCGTCTCTCCGAAAATAATGTACAAATAATTATTTTTATAATAGAACGAATTCTTCTGATTTTTATTAAAATCAGAATTGTCCGGTACAGATGCTTCTGGTATTTACCTTGCCAGTACCATCGAAACGGACGCTTCGATTTTTATTACAATCAGTATCGTCCAGTATAGATGCTTCTGACATTTACTTTGACAGTACCATCGAAACGAACGTTTTTATTGTTATCAATACCATCTGAAAGGATGCTTTTGATTCAATATATCTATATTATGTACTGTTTATATCTTTGTCATTTCAATCGTCAAATTTATTTTCAGTACATTTCATGCATATTAAAACTACGTAATAATAATAAACATTTTTAATATTAACAATATAGAATGGGCCACTCCAACGTCCATTCCCGTGAGAACGCAACCAATATTTTTCTCGTCTCTCCGATTATAATTTAGCAATAATTATTTATGTAATAAAAGAAATTCTTCTGATTTTTATTAAAATCAGAATCGTTTGATATAGATGCTTCTGGTATTTACTTTGCCAGTACCATCGGGACAAACGCTTCGATTTTTATTAAAATCAGTATCGTTCAGTACAAATGCTTCTGACATTTACTTTGCCAGTACCATCGCAACGGACGTTTCTATTGTTAGCAATACCATCCAAAAAGATGCTTTTGATTCTTATTTTAAGTATATCTATGTCATGTACTGTTTATATTTTTGTCATTTCAATCAACAAATTTATTTTCAGTACATTTTCTGTTTTAAGAGTACTAAAATTACATAATAAAAAATATATATAATATTGATAATAGAATGGGCTCCTCCAACGCCCATTCCCGTGAAAACGCAACCAATATTGTTTTCGTTTCTCCGATAATAATTTAGCAATAATTATTTGTAATAGAAGACATTCTTCTAATTTTTATTAAAATCACAATCGTCCGATATAGATGCTTCTGGTTTTTACTTTGCCAGTACCATCGGGACGGACGCTCCGATTTTTATTATAATCAGTACTTTCAGAATGTACGCTATGCTATCCAAATAAAAGCTTTTATCTGCTTGGAAAAGGTATCAGTTTATTGTCTTCTATAATTTTTATAAAGTGTTCTCTCATGCACCTTACGTTTTTAGAATATCTTTCGTTGCACGGATTACCTCCTAAAGCTACAGTTGTGGCAAATGCTGCGGCATAAATTCCACGACTGTCGGCATCAGGTTGTGCGTCCACCTTTTCATAAATTATATCACTTTGACTTATTGTTGGATATCGATGTTTTATGTAATATTTTTCATCGGCTACTAACTTATCGTACGTACAATAAGGTAAACTATCATATACGTGAAGTTTGCTGCCGTCAAAAAATAAACATCGCCAGTGACCACTACAATTCCCTCCTACTATTTGGAGGCTTTTGTCGCTACGACTAGCTTCGATCATACGAGGAAACGCTATATATAGTACATTTTGCGTTTCAAATGGAGAAGTTTCTCTTACGACGCGTAAAAATCGATCTAACGATTCGTTTAATCTACTGTTTGTAGGCAAGACATTGTCTTTCACTTGGAAGATATCAGGAATATTTTCGTCTAGAAAGACCTTCCATCTTGCCGTGTTATCTTCATTTATATCTTGACTGCTTGTGTTACTTACAATGACACAATCATCGTCTTGATCCATATCTACAGCAGTTACGGCAGAAATATTTGTATCTCTTGGCGAAACGTCTAGTTTTATTCGTTTTTTCTCTTTACTCACATTTTTGCTCTCTTTGGCTTTTTGCCGACTGTTTTTCGAAACAGTTACTTTTTTAGCTGCCTCTTCCTTTACTTCTATAATATACTTTGGATTCCTGATTGGCATATGTATATTATAACGACTATCTACAATTTCAGGAAGCATGCATTCGTAATAGAAGCGTGTGAGGAAAGGCAGCATTTTAGTTTCCCAAAAAGCATTGTCTTTGACTACATGAACTATTTTCATGCTTTTCGGCGTCCATACGGCAAATTTGCAATATTGCCGTTGTGTTATATTTAATTGCCCTTGAATTTGATAAAAGAATTTATGGTTTCTATTTATACATTCCGGATTGCGTTTATTAAAAATGCTCTTCAAGCCGGGCAATTTCTCTATGGCTTCTTCTGCTGTTAAATGTTCAGCCGATAGAGGACATTTAACCTCCACTAGACCATCTTCGTCTATAAGTCCGTCTGGAGAAGTACGGGTACGGGTTTTCTTTATCAATAAATAATCCGCAAGGTTTAATTTCTATATTCAATTATGCGGCTAACTCTTTCCTCGCTACTTCCTCTTGATCGCGACCGTATTTCATAGCTGCGGTATCAATAATCGGAGGATACAAAATATTTTTTACCATTATTGCACAAGACGTTGTCGGTCTCATATGACATACGTCTCCAAAATGGGACGATGTTAGCATTTCTTGTCTATGTGCCAACCATAGTCCGGATTCACTTTGTCCTCTCGTATCCTGTTCAATGTGCTTCCAGTTTTTTCCATTGTCCAACAACTTGTCTAGCTGATTTTTACGAAGTTGTTCGAACACATCTTCTGGAAGATCTGGCTTTTGTGATTGAGGACCGTAATGACGATCTGTCCCTGATTCACGATTGAATTTCCGTTTTCTACCGTTTATTCTACGAGATTTTCTGGTTCTCTCGATTTTCATTTGCCGTCGCTTCTCCAATTTTTCGACAACAGGAGGAACACTTTTATTCATGCCTTTATGAATTTCTGTAAGCACTTGTTGCGTATTGCGTGTTGCAAAACTGCTCCTGCAACTCTTGCATTGTAAGAGCCTCGTTTGCTAAAATCAATTCGCTTTCCGGACACTTCTTTGCAGATTATCGAATTTAATGCTTCTGCAGCATTATTTGATACATCCAGCAGCAAGCTTTCAGAGTAAGCGGCTAAGTACGTAACAGCAGCTTCTATTTTCTGATAGAGACCATGTACTTTTAGAAAAGGAACGTGATTTTTCTGTTTCATCATTTTCGCATTTACGACCACGTTCCTTACATCGTTTGTGCTGACCAAAAACATGGCTAGGAATGTTCAATATGTCTTTTCGTAGCTCTGCAGCCTTATAATGTTGAGGTTGCATTTCTTCTCTTCGTACAGAAGCTGCGATTTTTATCTCTTTCAGAATTTTTAAAATGTTTTTTTTACAACATTTCGTGTTTCGATAAATCCATGCTTTCTGTGCCCCTTCGGCTGAGTCGTTTGAGCCACAGTTGTTAGCTTACGACGCAGATTACGACGCAGATGATTACTGCATTCTATTTTTTCCACTAGTATCTTTTGTTCGCGATATGGATTATTGTTTTTAATCGCTTGATACACATTACTATCGCCATCTGCGATGAGTGTTTTATATATCAATCCATGCATTTCGATGCTACAATTGAAACCTTCTGCAATGGCATCGCTTTCCATCCTTGTGGAGCTTACTTTGCGATCAAAATTTTTATAGCACTTATGAGCTTTTGGTTCACAACTTTTTCGCTCCGCTAATTCGCACATAGCGCAATATTTGTTACGGACACCAATGAAGAGAACCTTCTTTGTGCGGTAACCAATAATGGCACCAACACCGGAAAGTGAATCGTAACCAGTGCCGTACGATCTCTTCATCCAGCTGCCATCCGCTACAACAATTATGTACGGAATACCGTTAATTGTTTCATTATTTTCAATTGCGAGTCGTTTTTCTAACTCGCCTGCCTCTTTCATATTTTCCATGGCAATTTTCGCAAATTCTTCAACTAATTTTTCTCGTCTTTCAATATAGGTCACACTTTTTTTTTTTTTTTTGTTCACGGAGGGGAAATGCGTTACCGCATACCCCAGGCCCCGGGGGAAGCCTGGCGGTTATGTGGGGCTCTCCCCCGCCGTCAACGTGACGGTGGGGGCATACCCACTAAAACCCCTCCGGGTGTCCAACTTTGGTCCTTGCTGGGGGGCTCCGGAAACGCGCGAAGCATACTTCCGAAGCCCCCCGGACCAAGTCGGTCGAGGCCGACTCAGCACGCCAGGGGTATCCTGTTGAGGGTCCTCCGGCAGGGCCGTGAGGCCAAGCCGGCCTCAGGTCGGGGGAGAGGGACACCAGCCCTCCCCCGCCTCTTCCCCATGGTGTTGCGGGGGCAAAGCCCGGAGATCCGGCCCCCGCCGAATTTCCCGGGCCCCATCGCGCCTCTTGAGGAGGCGCGGGCACCTTCTACTACGTGGTGGAGAGGGGGTTAATCCCTCTTCCACCACCCCGGCGATGCACTGGGGGGGGAGCGGTGGCGCATTGTGTCGCGCATTAATCGCTCCCCCCGGACCGTCAGGTCGGGTCTGCCTCGCCGGGCTCACTGTTGCGGGGAACCCTCCTCCCGCGACTGCGCGTCCCGAAAGCGGGGCCGACAGCCGCTGGAAAGGAGGGTTGCCCCCTCTCTGCATTGCTGCAGCGGTTTTCATCCTCCCTCTCCTCCGCGATAGTGGGGAGGGAGGAGGCAACCGCCACGGCTCTTCTGCCCCTCCGCCTCCGTATAGCAGGGCCACTAGAGCCCGGAGGACGGGGGGCAGTTCTTCTTCGTCTGGGCGGCCGGGGCGGGAGCCAAGTTGGGTCATGGTCCTCGTCCCTGCCGTCCCTGCCACTATTTGCGTTGCCGGGGGGCATTCGTCCCCCCGGCCGCCTCTCTCTCACCTTCTCGGCCTCCTCCTTCTGCAGCATTACTTGTTCGCAGAAGGAGGAGACCGCTTTCCAGGCACTCTCCCTGCCGACCATTTGGCTAATGATGGCCGGCAGGGAGAGGTCATTACCTACAATATAGGACATGCATCGTACATCCATGCCCGCGCACACCTCTTCCAGCGTGGAATAACCAATTCCAGCTGTAATTGTTGCAGTTGCAGCAGCTGCGTTTATTTCTAGCTGATCAGATTCTGGGGGTTCTGACCAAATGGTTGTTTCATAGTTGCACATACGACACTTGAAATGCAATTCCGTCCGTAATCCAAAGAATCGGTAACTTACGGATACCCAATCATTAAATTGGCAATCTATACCTCGCTTATGATTTATATATGTCCTGTATAACTCTCGTGTATAATAAGACAGGTCCATAATAAATCTACCTTTAGGTAAATTTTCTTGGATATAATTCATATCCAATTCATTTGTTTTTTCTAACGAAAGCGTATCTTCGACAACATTGTCGGATTCCCTTTTGTCTACACTTTCGCAAGTACTTTCTTTTATTATACTTACGCACTGCGATGTTACCAAATCAGTGACATCAGTAGTGATCACTGATTCCGACGACATTGAACAATCAACATATTCGTCGTTTGTATTTTCCTTCCTGGCTTCTTGCGCCTTTAATCGCCTGTAAAAAAGATAAAGTTTATTAATGTACAAAATAATATTATTGTGTCTTTTATAAGTAATTATAAATTTATTTAGTTGCACATATAGATTCTTAATGTTACTAGTACCGTCTACATAGACGCTTCAAATTTTTAATTTACTATTTCCGTCTAAAAAGACGCTACAAATGAATTTTTCTATTCCCATGTAAGTAGACGCTTACTAGTTCCGTCTAAATAGATGCTACGTTTTTAGTTTTTACTTCCAATTTTTTTTACTATTTCCGTCTAAAAAGACGCTATAAATTTTTATTTTTCCATTTCCATCTAAATAGACGCTTACTAGTTCCGTCTAAATAGATGCTATGTTTTTCGTTTATACATGCAATTACCACAGTTAGATACAGTTTATATAAAATTAAATTAATTACGTTCAAAATATTTTCAAAATAATTAATTTAATTACGTTGAAAATATGTAATTCGGTACAATCCAGGGATGGGCATGATTAACATTAAAAAATATAAGATACAAAAATATACAATATAATATATAGAGTGATTAAAATATTTCTTAATGTATGTTAATGATATTTATATTGTATATTTTTTTCATAAGAATCGCTTAATTAGAAGAGCAAAAAATATTAAAAACTAAAAAACACCTAAAGCGCTCTAAAGAAATAAATAGTAGGGATAGAGGGCTGAAACTTGGTGAAAAATTTTTTTTCTTCCTATCTCAAATTTGAATTCTAGCCCCAATTTGATCCCCTCAAGTGCAATTTTTCTATGCTTATCCGGCTATACCTTTTTTATTTATTATTTACAAGAGGCCGAATAACGAATAAATTTTTATTTGTCGTTCAATAAAGAAGTAAAATAAAATTATATTTTTATTTTTAAATTTATTATTTTAATATTAACTTATTGAATAATGCCCAACCCTGGTACAATGTATCAATCGGTTTGGTCTGTCTGTCTGTCTGTCTGTCTGCCTATGTGTGTGTTTATCTGTCATGACCGTCCCATTAAAATGTTTCGGTGAAAAGTAATATGAAAAATGTAGCATGATCTATACATACCTCTTTAACCAGCCTTTTTTTCTCGAAAGCCTTGCCACATATGGAGGTAACTTTCTGGCACTATATTTCACTACCATATCGTTTTAAACACCTACTACAGAAATATACACATACACACACACTTTCACAATTAGACTTATCCATCGATACCACGTCCACGTCTTGTCACGACTTTTAATGTTTTTGCGCGAGGCGCGATGCCTCAATAACATCTCCTTCTCGCTCTATCGGTCGTCCGTTTGGAAGCTTTCCGTCACGCTACCCGTCACGGGCGCGTTTCAACTTGTTGCGAGGACAGTGCTGCATCACTATGGGTGCATACCGTCGCACGTTTATACAGTGTGGTAACTCACACAATTGTTCATCATAACAACGTTAAAAAAAATTAGCAAATATATTAAGAATTTTATAAAGTAATAAATTACTACAAAAAAAAAAATAGTATTAAAGATTTTCGTCCTCAGGAATCAAATTTAAAACCTTTATTATACGAGGCACTTCTTATAAGTTTGCAAAACAAAGTGAGCAGAATCAATTAAAACTATTTTTTTTATTTGTTGTTTACTTGTTGCTACAAATTTTCCAACGAAAAAAATTTCTTGCTCTGTTGATTTTTTTAAAAATAATTTTCCACTAATGAAAGATTACGTTAGCGGGACAATATATTATGTATAATAATGAAATTGAATATAAAAATAATATCAGAATTTGTTGCTCATAGAATATGTTAGTTTCGATTTCGTTAATTATACACAACAGCGGAGAACTCCTCGGCAGGCAGATGAAGAATAAGCAATCGGTAAATAATCTGTTGCTCTCATGCTTAGTGTACCAAAACCATTCTCAGATATTGTAACATCGAAATAATACGACTCGAATTAGTTGCTAATTGCATTACGTTAAAAGTAATTTATTTATTCGAGAAACGCGAACGCTAAGTTCTAAAGTTTATTACGCGATCAATAAATTTCTTACTCGTATGAAATCGATACTAAAATGTTCTAGGAAACATTACGAAAATAAACAAAAATCGAAATTTATTCAACTGCAATATAACAAAAATTGGTTACGTCGGTATGAAGAAAGAAAAGTGGCGTTTGCATTTCTCTAATAAATTAATTATTTTTAACGTAATGCAATTAGCAACAAATTCGAGTCGTATTATTTCGATGTTATAATATCTGAGAATGGTTTTGGTCCACTAAGCATAAAAGCAACAGATTATTTACTGATTGCTTATTCTTCATCTGCCTGCTGAAAACTTCTCCGTTATCGTGTCTGATTAACGAATTCGAAACAAACATATTTTATGAGCAACAAATTAGCAACAAATTCTGATATTATTTTTATATTCAATTTCATTATTATACATATGATGTCCCACTAACTTAACCTTCCGTTAGCGGAACATTATTATAAAAAAAAAAAAATTACAGAGCAACAAATTGTTTTCAAAGGCAGCTTTTTAATAACAAACGAGCAACAAAAAAAAATAATTTTAACAGGTTCTGCTCACTTTGTTTCACTAACTTATAAGACCTATACTTGGCAACGTTCTTTCACTGACGCTACGCAGCTAACTTGACGATCCTTTTTTCGTAACTCTACTACAGTACAAAATTACCTTTTCAAAAAAAGGTAAAAAAAAGGTGCCAATTTATGTGTGTGCGCGCGCACCTTATCTATAATTTTTTTTAAAACTCAAGTGGTACTATTTTTTAATTCAACCTAAATGTATTTTTTCCAAAAAATGTATGAAATCTTTAAATTGCGCCAATTATAAAGAGAATATATTGCTGTTTGAAATAACTGTTGTACTACTTTTAACAAATAAAATGCAAGTGATAGTATACTTATTTTTTAAGTAAAACCCAAGTAGCGGTATCTTTAATTCTTTTTTAAATAAAATTCAAATGATACTGTGTCTGTGTATTTTTATTGAAACATTTTTCTGTTCTAACCTAAGTGGATGTACTTAATTTAAAAAAGTTTCAATGAAATATGTAACATTTAATCTCAAAGAATTAAACAGAAATGAGAATGTTTTATTGTAATAAAAAATTTTTAAACTACAAAAATTGGCGCTGCTGTTTTACAAAATTTTATTTAGATTATAGTTAGACATTTAGCAGCGCCAATTTTTTGTAGTTTAAAAATTTTTTATTTAACAGGATTCAAAATGTACTTACCTTACTTATTAATTAATCCAATTACAAATTTCTGAAACCAGAAAGTACACGCAGCGTTGAGGCCTCTAAGTCTCAACTTATAAGATTACACCTACACCAGGCATTGGAATCATTTTTATATCTTTATTCAATTATTTGATACTTGTTTCAAACGTTAATTCATTAAAAATATACATTTACATTAAGGCTAGAATTAAAAAAGCATGACTTAGAGGCAGACCCGAGAAAGCAAACTACATTTTTGCTGAGAAAGGTAAATATGCATTGGAGAAAGATAGCAAGATAAAAATAGATTTAATAAGGTGCATCCGATCTAATTAACCTCGTTTCATTACCATATTCATGTGCACTTTGTAAATCATATCTTCTTATGACACTCGAAAAATTTTATACGTAGCACTCGTAGGAGTATAATATATAATAATATTGACTCTAGTTAATGCAAAATATATATTTTTAACTGCACATTCATTACTGCATATTCATTAATAATAGGCTTATTCAACGCATTTTTGCACCACGCGAAAGAATTCGGCAGAAAAATGTGTCGTTTGCCCCGCAAACCGAGATATTATTGACGATTCAGGTTACAGGTTAGGAAACCTGTCATACGCGTAATCATGATCGCGGTCACGTGATGCACATCACATGGTTCATCATGTGACCGCATAGATGCTGATAGTGTAGTAGCGAGCGCCACACTGTGTCGAAAATGTGAAAGGGAGAATTCCTGAGGGCGACGACCAAGGAGACGTATCTTACAGAAAAATGTAGAGATTAGAATTTGCATCGCGATATCTCCGCTTGTACGGCACGGAGAGAAAAAATAAAAACACTTTTATATATGCAATTTTTCCCAAGCTATCGAATGAGACGACTTTGAACTTGATCGGTTCAGCCGTTGCTGAGATCTAATAATCTCGTTATGCTTGAACTCGCTGACTCGCGTAAAAGAGGCTTCGGTCTTTCTCGCTTTTTTTTTTAATTGGCACGAGACGCGACCGCGCCTCTTGATAGGTAATTTTCGATTTTTGTAATTGTTTAAAAAAGCTCGAGAAGAAAAAAGACCGCTTGAGAGATCCTCCTTCGTCGGCTCCTCCCGTGGCCGGACCGTCCAACGCGGCTTGCAAACATTCCCCCTTACCTCACCGCTGCGCGTGACCAAGTGTAAATCGGAGTAACGGGGAAAGAACGAAGCAGTAAGATTGCGCTCTGTTGACTGGAGATGAAAATCCGTCGAAAATGCATATGGACGTACCAAGTCTTGAAAATTGAACAAGATTTTTTTATAGATATGTGTATACACACACACACACACACACACACACACACACACACATATGTGTACATATGTATGCATGTCTATAAAAAAATCTTGTTCAATTTTCAAGACTTGATATCGTTATGCATTTTCGATCGATTTTGATCTGTAGTCAACGGAGCGCAATCTTACTGCTTCGCTTTTCCCCCCGTTCCTCCGCTACACACCTAGCCGTGTGCGGCGGGTGGTGAGGTAAGGGGGAAAGCTCGCGAGTCGCAAACCGCGTCGGACGGTCGGCCACGGAAAACGGCCGTGTTGCCATGTTGCCTCTTCCGTCTCGACTCGTCAAGCGGTGTTGCCGATGCCACAAACGGCATACTATTTTCACTTTCGTCACTACTTAAATAATTGTTGAAAAAAGTATTCGTGATATATACGTGTGAATTACGTCTATACACTCGTGGCACCAATTAAGTGTGGTGTTCCAATTTTTATTATAAAAATGTTAATCAATTTTATTCTTCTTGTATTAATTCAATTTATGACATAAAATAGTAGTTATAGTTTTTTTTACCCTTTCTTTTTTTGAGTGAGAAATACTATTTCTGAATGTAAAAATTTTTAATTTTTAAACTTCAAAATTTTTTAATTTTTGTTTCTTTAGTTTATAATTTCGAGTATTCATTTTTATGTTTTTTGTAATATTTTTCAAAATGAGCTTTTTATTCAAAGAATTTTTTTTATTCTCCGATCTTACTTGAAATTATTATTTTTTTGTTTTTTTGCTCAAGTTGGTGTGTGATCATGAGCTTTATAATAGGTTTTGTTCTATCTACGAGAACGCTTCAAAGTTACAGTAATATGATATAATACTAAGAAAGTTTAATGACATACAAATTTGGAAATATTCAGTTTATTACGTTTTACATACTTTTACTTTAACGTATGGAAAAAGAAAAATGTAAAAAGAATTTTTTACAATTACTATGTAATATCATAAATTGAATTTCTAAAAAAAAAACATTTGTAACATTTTTTTAAAGCAAAAGGGGGATCGCAGTTATACTGCGATACCCCCGAGGGGGCGGAGAATTGTACACCTGAGAAGACCGGCGGAGGATTACATACCTTGAGTAGCCAACGGCGCAGGAATTATATACCCTGCAGAAGAAGGTCTCTATTGTGGCCTATGCGGAAGAACACTTACAGCTAGGCAGCGGCGGCTGGGATCAAACCCTGGCCCTCGGGGTGACAGTCCGACGGGCCGACCACTACGCCACTGCGTCTTAGCGCTGGTCTTCTTTTCGATTCGGTTACTTATGTTACACAAGCGACTTCATATAAAATTTCATTTAATCAGCAAACAGAGTTTTCCTTTCTTACACAAGTTTATGTTTTTATATGGAAATAACGCTTCATAATGACAATGTTATTAATTTTTTATTCGCGCTTCTACGTATGAGTATTCTACAAATATTAATAATTACATTGTCATTATGAAGCGTTATTTACGTACAAAAACATAAACTTGTGTAAGAAAGGAAAACTTCGTTTGCTGATTAAATGAAATTTTATATAAAGTCGCAGTGTAACTGCGATCCCCTTTTTGCTTTAGAAAAATGTAAAAATTTTTTTTTGTAGAAATTCAATTTATGATATTAACATAATAATTGTAAAAAATTCTTTTTACATTTTTTTTCAATACGTTAAAGTAAAAAAAATGTAAAATTGAATATTTCCGAATGTTTATATAATTAAACTTTCGAAATATTTCATCATATTACTGTAACTTTGAAGCGTTCTCGTAGATAGACCAAAGCCAATTATAAAGCTCATGATCACACACCAACAAGATTAGCAAAAAAAAGTAATAATTTGAAGTAAGATCAGAGTAAAAAAAAAATTAGTAGAATAAAAAGCTCATTTTGTACAAATATTACAAAAAACATAAAAATGAAAACTGAAAATTAGAAACTAAAGAAACAAAAATTAAAAATTTTTACATTCAGAAATAGTATTTTTCATTCAAAAAAAAAGAAAGGATAAAAAAAAATGTGACTACTATTTTATGTCAAATTTAATTAATAGAAGAATAAAATTTATTAACAGTTTTTAATGAAAATTACAGTAACGACGCCAACACATGAGCGTGAATCTCGCCGGGCCCGGGAGATTCCATGCGCAGTGGTGGGGGGTTACTTCGTGCAGCGTGGTAACCGGCGCACCAGCATTCGCGTGTCGCCACGTGCCGCGTTTTGTCACGGACCGTGCGTGAACGTGAAGGTGCAACAGAGAAGTGGCAGTGCGACAAGAAGAAAGAGAGCGGGCGAAAGAAAAATGGAAAAGGAAATGAAAAAGGAAAGACCGAATAAAGAGCCAATTCGGAGGACAACGATGACGAGGAAATGTAAGTACACCTTAAAGTACATCATTTTTTTGTGTCCGTGCTTGGTACGCGAGCGAGACGAGGAGACATCGAGAGGAAATGGCGAGGCCGTATCTGCGTAATAGCCGAATTTCTTATCGTCCGCGACATTCGCCTCGCGGTATCTTCTTGTTGGTACATCGACTCGCTCGAGTACAACTGGACCATGCATATGAAAGTTGGAAAAATTGTAGGATGTAGGAGGGTTAAACAAGGATGGCTGACTCTCCGTTTTGCTGGCATTATGACAAGTCAAATCACATGCGAGAGTTATCGTGTCGAGTCGTTAGTGCCGTAGAAGTCAGTCGTGCAAGTCTGTAACCGTGAAATGAATAAAGTCTGTCTAATTCTCGTAAAGCCAGTGAGTCGGTAATTTTGTCATCCCATCCTTCTGTCTCTGTCGAGTTAAAGAAATCAGTGGTCTTATTTCGCGCCATTGTCGAGAGTCAGCCATCCTTGTCTAACCCCCCTAAGGGAGAACATTCCCGCTGAGAGAGAGACACATACATCCTACAACCTTTCCATGTTTCAAATATATAAGGTCATGTTTTTTTCATTATATTTATGTTTGTATTGCAGCGACAAGTGAAGGCGTTGTAGATAATCTTGTCTATAATAATAGCAAATGTGCTGGCTGTATACAAACAAGAGGAAAAAAAAAGAGTTGCCACCGCCTCCACCACCGACATCATCACCGCCGCAGCCGCCGCCGCCACCGCCGTCACCACTGCCACCGCCGCCGACGACGACGACGCCGCCGCCACCGCCACCGCCGCCGACGACGACAACGACGCCGTCGCCGCCGCCACCACCTGCTCCCAGGAAGATATTGCCTGCAGGGTATACTCCTGCGCCCGGCGAAGATGCAATAATATACAGCCAGCCGCGACCAGGACGTATGCCCGTACCGCTTGTTGTTGAACAGGCATACGTCTCGCAAGAGGAAGTAACATATCGAGCGTATCGTCCAAGACCGCCGCCAGTAACACACAGGGTAAATATACATATAATAGTATAAAATATTACACACACCCACACAGATAAGATCTGTTTCTAAGTCATTATTGTTCTGGCTTTATCGTTATTGCAATATGTATTTCGAATGAATTGACATTTGAAACATGAATATAATGACTAAACGGAGATATGAAAATGATTGTAATGCTTGTGGTGTGATTAATTTTAAAAATGTCTTAGAGGTCACAGTTTTTTTGCTTTCTTTCACATTCAGATTAGTGTAAATTAATTAAGCAGTAAATAAGGTGAGATTATTTTGAATGCCGTTTATTATAATAATCTTATAACATTTAGCGGGATTCAAACTGTCTTACCTTACTTAATGATGAATTATGTTACACATTTCTGAATCTGAGAGGAAGTGAAGAGCTGTGTGTGACCTCTCAGACATAGTTTTTATAATTAATCACATCACAAGTATTACAATCATTTTTATATGTCCATTTAGTCATTAGATTCTTTCTTCTATTTCAAACGTCAATTCATTCAAAATACATATTGCAATAACGATACAGTCAAGATTAGTGAAAGAGGCCCTTATACTCATACAGCACAGCATTGCAAAAACATTGGAAAATATTTCTGCAATGTTGCAGCAACATGTACGAGTATAGTATTGTATTAACGTTGCTGCTATATTATGTAGATACCAATATTTTTGAAGCGAACATTTTACCATTGCCACAATGTTGCTGAAACATTGCCGCAATATTTTTGCAATATACTATACAGGGTGTTTCAGATCACACGTACACCCCTTTTCTCTTCGCAGGATTAGGACCAATCAAAAATATGTTCAGACGAAAGTTGTAGGGTTTCAAAAGATCTATTCAATGATCTTATCAGTTTGACCTTGGATGGCGTCGCCAAGGTCAGATCGAAATCACATTAAGTTTTTTAAATGGAACACCCTATTTTTGATTCTAGAATCTAATAGCTGGTGTCAAGACCTTTCCAAAACACTATAAGAATGTTTATTTTCGTTGACTACTTTCCGAGTTGTGCGGCTTGAAAGTTACACTACCGCCAGCATCAGCATTACTCAAGATGTACCATGTGGTGGTTACTTAGTCGGATTTAATCTTGTGTGTGGGTGTGTGCATACGTGCATGCGTATGTGTATGGGGGAGGAAAAGGGGAGTCAAAGTTTTATGTACTCTGCTTTTGTTTATTAACTGGATTGATTATGTTTGATGATCAATCATGTCCAGATTGACTGTATGCATTTTCCCGTGCTTAGCATTATCCAGAATAAACGACGTGGACGTGACGAGAATTTCATCCCATTGGGGTGCTTGATTCACGTGAGTCCCCTTGCCTCTCACGTTTGGGGTGCTTGATTCACGTGAGTCCCCTTGCCTCTCACGTTTGGGGTGCTTGATTCACGTGAGTCCCCTTGCCTCTCACGTTTGGGGTGCTTGATTCACGTGAGTCCCCTTGCCTCTCACGTTTGGGGTGCTTGATTCACGTGAGTCCCCTTGCCGCTCACGTTTGGGGTGCTTGATTCACGTGAGTCCCCTTGCCTCTCACGTTCGGGATGAGTGTATGTTTTGTTAAGCGACTAAATGTTCAAAGTGAGCACCATTCTCTGCGATGCAAGCATCAACTCTATTTTGAAAATCATTGGTTGCTCGAAGAATTTCCTCGGCACGTAAGGATCGAATTGCTTCACTTATTCTACGAATCATATTATCCCTCGTAGTCGGACGTTCATGATAGACCAAGTTTTTTATCCTTCCCCAGAAATAATAATCAAGGACGGTGAGATCTGGTGATCGGGGTGGATAATTGATTGGACCGTATTTGCCTATCCACTTGTCGGGGAACATAGTATTTAATGCCGCACGAGCAACTCTCGATGTATGAGACGGACATGCATCTTGTTGGAACCACATGTTCAGGCGCAATTGCAGAGGAATATTTTCTAGTAAGAGAGGAAGATCTGTCATTATCAAGGCGGAATATCTATCACCGTTTAGATTTTCGTCAAAGAAAACAGGACCTATGATTTGATGACTTCCAATAATTCCACACCAAACATTGACTTTCCAAATGGTTTGATGATCTACTTCTCTCAACCAGTGAGGATTATTTTGTGCCCAATAACGAGAGTTCCAAGTATTAACAGATCCATCACTTTTAAGTGTACATTCGTCAGAAAATAAAATTTTCAAGTGGAAATCAAGTGGTTGCTGTCTTATAAAGTTGCAAAATACAAGTCTCTGTCTAATATCGTTATAATTCAACGCTTGATGAACAGACATTCTGTAAGGGTGAAATTTGTTATTTTTTAGAATGCGCCAAACACTGATTTTACTAACACCAGAATCTTGTTCTCGTCGTCTTAAAGAGTCATAAGGGTTCAATTCTGTCGATGCAAGAATTTCCACTGTTCTTTCATCCATAATCGGACGACGAATTTGTGTACCTTTGTTATGTTGAGGCTGAACGACACCTTTAATTTTGATTCGTTTAGCCAAACGTGAAAAAACATTTCGCGAGTGAGGAGTCCGATCAGGATAACGTTCCCGCCACAATCTTTCCGCTGCAATGAATGTACCTCGACACTCACCTAAAATTAGCAGCATATCATATGCTTCTTCATTGGAATAGGACATGGCTAAATAAACCTAGACTAATAAAGAGGGTCGGATTTTTGTTGCGCGATTGATACTGATATGACGGTTATTGAAGACGTAGGTGACAAGTTTGAGAGAGTTATTGTCACTCGTGTTGAGTTGAGTCCAAATAGCGTTGTGGTGAATACATCTCTACTACATCCTATGCAAATAACAATATGTATAAAATCACGAGTTAGACATCGTTACGCAGAAAGCCGCGCTCGTTATTGCTCGTGTGCTACCGTTAAAGTAATAATGTAATTACATAATATTATGACATACATATGTATGTGACTATCTACGGTCGCGACAGCTAACTTTCACGATTTTTCATGATCTGTTTTTGTTGGCCCGGCTCGCGTGTTTACTTTCTTTGTGTCGGCTGCACGGCTTTCTGCGTAACGCGTGATTTTATATTGTTATTTACATGGTGTTGGCGGTAGTGTAACTTTCAAGCCGCACAACTCGGAAAGTAGTCAACGAAAATAAACTTTCTTGTAGTGTTTTGGAAAGGTCTTGACACCAGCTATTAGATTCTGGAATCAAAAATAGGGTGTTTCATTTAAAAAACTTAATGTGATTTCGATCTGACCTTGGCGACGCCATCCAAGGTCAAACTGATAAGATCATTGAATAGATCTTTTGAAACCCTACAACTTTCGTCTGAACATATTTTTGATTGGTCCTAATCCTGCGAAGAGAAAAGGGGTGTACGGGTGGTCTGAAACACCCTGTATATATACATACTATACGTTTCTTTTTCCAGCAAATAAAGAATATGTTGCGGCGTGCCGTACAACAAGCGAAGAAGAATGGTAAGTATATGCAAACTAATACTCATTTAAAAACTTAAAATGTTTAGAATATTGTTAACTTTTTTTAACAATTTTACAGCATATATTGGCATGTCGGTGAATCCTCCGCCGGCCACTCAGGCGTACAACCCGCCGCCACCCACTCATGTGTACAACACGCCGCCACCCACTCATGTGTACAACCCGCCGCCACCCACTCATGTGTACAACCCGCCGCCGATTTCTCAGGTGTACAACCCGCCTCCCGCCACTCATGTGTACAACCCGCCGCCGATTTCTTAGGTGTACAACCCGCCTCCTGCCACTCAGGTGTACAACCCGCCGCCGGTTTCTCAGGTGTACAACCCGTCGCCCGCCACTCAGGAATACAACCCGCCGCCACCCACTCATGTGTACAACTCGGCGCCGGTTTCTCATGTGTATAACCCGACGCCAGTTTCTCAGGCGTACAACCTGCCGCCTGCCACTCAGGCGTACAACCCGCCTCCCGCCACTCATGCGTACAACCCGCCGCCGGTTTCTCAGGTATACAACCCGTCGTCGGTTTCTCAGGCATACAACCCGCCTCCCGCCACTCATGCGTACAACCCGCCGCCGGTTTCTCAGGTATACAACCCGCCTCCCGCCACTCAGGTGTATAACCCACCGCTATAAAATATTTATATATAAATATTTTATATGGTTTTTTTTTATATATAAATGTTTTTTTTTATTTATATGTATATTTTTAATATTTTTTTTTGTTTATTTCAACAATGGAAAACCTCGTCCTTGAATTCGTGACATAGAATCAATTTTTTTTTTTAAATACAGAAATATAAATGATTTTCTTTAATCACAATTAAAAATGAACCAACTTGAAAGAATAAAAACGTCTTATCCCTTTTTTTTTAATTTGTTACTCTTGTTCGATGAAATTTTTAATTGAGAATTATGTAACAGACATTTTTTTTTAGATAAATTGAAAAATATTTAAAAATCCATTTTTATTTGAAACATTAACATTTTTATTTTTAATTAAATACTTTCATTCTCGACATACTAAATTGTAAAAATTATAAAATCAAGAATGATAAAATTTAATTTTCAATCGGACAGTATAAAAAAAGTTAGTTTTATAATTAAAAGTACGTTTTTATTTAAAACATTAAAATGTTCATTTTTATTTAAATAGTTCTCAAAATAGTAAACTGTAAGAATGATGAAACCGAGCGAGGCTTCTAATCAAATTTTTTGTCAAGAGAAAATCGAAATTTTCCCAGGAATTCACGGACGAGGTTTATCGAGAATGTTACGTGGAACATCCTCGTGCGTATTCTCATCGTGAGATACACATGTTGTCGCGCTCTACTTCGTTGTAATCGAATCATTTATAACTCGTGATCCGATTGCGCAAAGCGATCTTTATTAGTTGTTAAGTAGAGTAATTGTTATTGCGTACGGCAAATTCTATGGATTCGATGGGATACTATGAAGAGGAACGGTGTGAGATAACTCCGACCTGTGTTACGAGATAAGTGGTACCTCAGACGTTCAGCCGAATGTTCAGTTATGGATGAAACGTTCGTCTTCTTTATCGGGACTACACAACTCAAATAATATCCGTTTGTAGATAATCGAGCATTCAGGGTTTATTGATAATAATAATTGCGCCTCGCTCTGTGGGACCCTCGGCACACCCTCGTCTGGTTGTAGGAGAGAAAAGAAAATATTCTTCTATGTGCCGTACTTATCGATATTAATGTTTCTACTCGTGTCAGTGTCAGTCCACGGACGTTCTACTAATTGCGGCGCGTATTATTCCACTACGGATCTCTCTTAGTCTCTTTTTCTCTCTCGCATTTCCACCTTTTTCTCAGATTTACCTCCGTATCGCGAGAGTTCGCTTTTCGATCGTTAATTAATGAACCTTGAACACTGGCGCGTATGTTTCGCGACCTTAACGGAGGATATGTCGAATCCTTCAGTTGTTGTATTAAAGATATAAAATAGGATATTCTCGTTCGTTCTTTTAATTAATATTCGATGTATTTAGTAATAGTGAAAAATGGCAAGAGTTTGAGTAATAAATGTCTGTTAATTTCGTAAGTGCTCGCGTGGGCGTCGAACTGATCCAGACGCAAGCCACAAATTTACTAATCAAATGTATTACGTAACAAAATATTATTAAAAATATGGATGTCTTTAAATTTCTGTAAACGCTTGAAAACTGTTATTCTACGTTTAAAAATAGAGTTTCTCAGAGTTTATGATAAATTATAAATAAAAATAAATAGGAAAAGTCACACGAGCATTTACGGATTAATGAATAGATTAGTTGGACAACATACTTGGCGTTTATGAATTTTATGGTTACACTCATGTGTTTGCTATGTATGTATACACATATTTGTCATTATTTTATACGTGCGTGAATGTGCGTAAATTCGATGAGAGTTTCGCGCCAGTGTGCTCGAGGATCAAATAGATGTGTACGTGTACCGTTATTCGATCGTTTTTATCATTAATGTTCTTAGACTGTCGAGACCACGAAACGCCTTTTCGGAATTAACGCGACTGATTTAGCGAACTAATTTACGGTGTTCACTCGCGTTTCTTCTATTGATATCCAATTGAAGGAACCAGCCTGTACCTTTTGTGAAAAACTGTTCCCCGCGACAATTGTTAATCGAGCGTGATGTCGCCGAGCGGAAAACAAAACGCTTTTGCATGACTCACGCCACTCGAAGAAAAGTGATAAGAGGAAAAGTCACGGTGAAGAGCATAAGAAGAGCGTAAGACTGAAATAATATGGTAGCACAAGTAAAATCGTTATTCGGTTATATATATATATATATAATGCTTAGTTTTCGAGATATTTCGCCGTCCCGGAACTTTTCTCGCACCCTGTATATATATGTACGTTGCATTTATATACATAAAAGTCACATTATGAATAATAAAAAACAATGAAATATTACGCATTTTTTTCTACTGACGTTAGAACGAATAGTACATACATTTGGGTTGTAATTTTTTTTAAGCGCGGACCATACTACTATTAATATTTTTAATTGATTATAATCACTACACAATTAATTAACATAACAGATACACAATAATTAAAACATTTGTCATTTTTTAGTTTAAATTTGTATGTACATTGTATGCCGTATAACATAGTTGAACCTGATTGATGAGACTTTCATCATGAAAAAATGCTTTTTAAAGAAATTTCAATTTATGTATAACTTTAAAAATACAGACTGCATGTACATACAGTAAATACAACATCATACAAAAAACTTACGAATTATTACAATTGGTCCTGTTACAAATATGTACAAAATGTAAAATTTTAAAATATAAATAAATAGATGCTGTTTTTATGTTCGTTCTTTTCATTTATACTTATTCTGAAAAATAATATTCTCAAAACATTTATATGAATATATATATATTGTGTGTGTGTGTGTGTGTGTGTGTGTGTGTGTATGTGTGTATATATATGTGTATATATATGTGTGTGTGTGTGTGTGTATATATATATATATATATATATATATATTCTACAATTTTGTTTCAACACTATGGTCAATAAAAGTGTTTGCGAGGAAGGTAAATATATTTATGATAAATTACCTAATGTATCCACAAAACTATAATTTTAAACATGTTACATGATATTAAAAAATCAACATTCAATATGAAGTCGCAAGAGAGACGTCTCTTTACGGGAATGAGCGACTTCCAATTGGATCTGAGATTTAAAAATAATTCTATTTTTGCAATATAGACTATGTTTTGAGAGAACCGTGTCGTTATGTATATGCGCACATCTGCGCAATTTTTTTTTAAATTTGAGTTTGTAAGGTTTGTCATTGTAACTTGCGAGCAGGAAAGCGCTACATTACCGAGCGATATTACCCTTCGACTTTTACGCCATCTGCGAAAAGATCTATCAATTATTGTTGGACGCCATTACTGCTCTGTTTATGACAGTTCTGCTGTGCTGAGCGAAATATGCATGTGGTAAAAGCACATAAGTTAAACTTTTTTGTTAGGCGTTCAATCGTAATTTCAGACGCTCAGTGTTATTTGTGCATGTTTTCTCAAGGGTGGGTGACTCTTATTTTGTACGTACGAGCTACACAACTTCTGTATTAAGGTAAAGTTAACCTCAGGTGACAGCGACACTAATGAATTTTTAATCATTTATTTAATTTTTGCTCGATATTCTTGTAAATTTTACTATTCCACCCTTTTATTTTACGTGTATTTCAATTCTAAAAAAAATTTTTGTGATTCTGTAAAGCCAATTCGAAGAAATGTTAATGTTGTAAATGTCGGTACTTTAGCATCCTCTTAACCATAACTATTATTAATTAAAATAAACATAAATTTTATGAAAATGTATAATTAAAAAAAAATATCTTCGGTTTTTCTTAACTTCCATTTTTATTATTTTTATATTTAATACGAAATCTTAGAATAGTTTTAAATAATAAGCCGTACAAAAAAGATCAAATAGTAAAAATACATTTGAAGAAAAATACATACAATCTCACTACTTCATTCCTTATCTTCACTACATCACTCCTTTGCAATTAAGCCATGTTATTTTCTTTTTTTCCATTATAGTACAAAAAAAAGTACACTTGATTATTCTTATTACAAAATGTTTCTAAAGTTTATAAAAAATATATAATTAATTAATATTAAAAGCTTCTTTTTCTAAAATTAATATCATAGATTTCACATTTCACACATGTATAAAACATCTAAAAGATGTGAGATTCAATTATCGAAACAAAATTATTTCACTTAATATATTATTAATTACAACAAGAAAAGATAAGGTCATTGTTTATTGAAAAATAATTGATTTAAGTATTCTAATTTTTATTGCAGCTGTCACATAACTGCAACAAACTGATAATCAAGTCTCATATCAATGAATTCTTTAACTTATATTATTTCAATACTAATACAAAAGTGTATTTGTTCAGAAATCAAATTTATTTATCGACGAATTTTCCGTCACATAAAAATTCTTTTCAATCTGTGCATCATCATTTTCTCTTTAACTTCACAGCCAAGAAGTTCTTCTTCGATGTCCTACAGAAAAAAGTAACTTTTTTTATTTGTTGAACGGATTAAATGATTAATTATATGATTCATTTAATCAAATATAATATGTATCATACGAGGTGTGATCAAAAAGTAAGGTGACTTTTCATTTTTATAAAAAAATATTCATTTATTCATCCAAAATTATGTTATCCCCTTCAAAATAATCCCCCTCTGATACAATGCATTTGTGCCAGCGCTTTTTCCAGTCGTCAAAACATTTCTGAAATGCACTTTTGGGTATTGCCTTGAGCTCCTCCAGCGATGCAGCCTTAATCTCCTCAATCGTCGCAAATCTTCGTCCTTTCATAGGCCTTTTCAATTTTGGGAAGAGGAAAAAGTCACAGGGGGCCAAATCTGGTGAATACGGTGGCTGAGGCATGATGATAGTATTGTTTTTGGCCAAAAAAGTACTCACTAGTAACGACGTGTGCGCAGGTGCATTATCATGGTGCAGAATCCATGAATTTTCTTTCCACACTTCCGGACGTTTTTTTCTTATTGATTCACGCAAACGCCGCATAACCTCAAAGTAATACTCCTTGTTTACCGTACGACCTTGTGGTAGGAATTCTTGATGCACAACGCCATGGTAATCGAAGAAAACTGTGAGCAAAACCTTCACATTCGAACAAACTTGGCGTGCCTTTTTCGGTCTTGGCTCTCCTGGGCTCTTCCACTGGGATGATTGGGCTTTGGTTTCGACGTCATAACCATATGTTTCGTCACCAGTTATAACCCTTTTGAGCAGATCAGGATCATCATTGACGTCGTTGAACATGTCTTGGGCGATGTTCATGCGACGCTGCTTCTGATCAAAATTAAGCAGTTTTGGAACGAATTTTGCTGACACACGTGTCATACCCAAAACATCCGTTAAAATTAATTGGCATGAGCCAAACGATATGTTAAGATCATCAGCTATTTCTCTAATCGTGATTCGACGATTTTTCAACACAATTTCTTTCACTTCCTGAACATTTTCGTCGGTTTTTGACGTGCTGGGGCGTCCAGAGCGAGGTTCATCGTTAACATTTTCTCGGCCCTCTTGGAATAACTTATACCATTTATAAACATTTTTTTTGCTCAAAGTTGACTCACCGTACGCCACTGTCAACATTTCAAGAGATTTTGAACACTTAATAGCATTTTTTACACAAAAATTAATACAAACTCTCTGCTCCATTATTTTCAACAGCAAAAAATCGCCGAGCACGCAAACACGAGTCTAACCTTTATGCCTCTCACGTAAAAACAACACATGCTATATAGTCAAAACTGTGAACATATGATCGGTGACGAGTGTACCAATACAAAAAAAAAAAAAAAAATTTTGAAGTTAGAGTGTACAGAGCGCGCAAAATTCAAAAAGTCACCTTACTTTTTGATCACACCTCGTATATAAAATGTTGAACTATGGCTACGGTTCAATTAAGATGCTACAAATGTTTTTTTTAGCGTTAAGTAAAAATAAAAAACGATAGCTTATGTTGAGAAAAATTGAGCTTTTCTATATACAAAGATTGCTTTTGATTAATAAACAAAATAAGTGTTCAAACCCTTTGAGAGAAAAACGCGTCGATTATAATAGTAACCATAGATCTTTGATAAACTTTCTCATTCTCATGATGTTGAAGAACTTCTATTTTATCTAATCCTCCAATTTGTAGAATATGATGTATCCATGGCTATGATTCTCTCGAGAAAGCATCGTCTCAACGTTGTCCTTTAGTTATGTAAAAGACTAATGATAATTGCTCATTTGAAGAAAATTCGAGAAATGTTATCCAACTTGAAAAAAAGTGAGAAGGAAAAGATATTAGGTCACAACACACTCCAAGTCTTCTTGCTACACTTTGGAATATTATTGCCAGAAATATAGCATTACCAACTTTGCCTTCTAAAACCTGTAAATTACAATAATGTTACAAATTACAATAAAATCATTAATATTTGTAAAATTTATTTTTTACTTTACACAAAAATAATGTTATCTTATTCACGTATAAATTTATTATATATTTCTTTAAATTTTATGATTATAAAAGCTTTAGAAATACTCACAAAATATTGAAAAATTCAGATAGTTATATAATTGAAATGTTATTGTTCGGAGCGGCGCGCGGGAAAGGAACGCTTTCGCGTGCTGTGTTTCCCGCTCGCGACGAACCGCTGTTCGCGAGCGAGCGCGCGAGCGCGCGGGAGCACGGCCGTTGTCAAACGGCAGTCAAACGGTCGTTCGAGAAATCGAGCGGCCGCTTCCAATGCAAATAAACATGTTTTCGTCAAACTCTGAGGATCCTTCTAGAAGGATCCGGAACAATGGGATTGTTGTTATCTGTCAGTTTCCCGCCGAATCTTTCTAGAAGGTTCCGATCGCCTTTATAAGGCGCGCGTGCTTGGGAGCAGCAGATGTCTTTTGCGCGCTCTCGAGTCATCAAGTAATCGCACGTAGAATATCGGACGCGAGCGAACTCTCATTGTCGACCCGGACCTTCATACGGACTTCTCTATTCGACTGACGCGTAACTCTCGTCATTCAGTGTATTTGCCGCGCTCACTCGCGAATGCTCGCTGCTCTCGCGCACATTAGCTGGTCCTTCGAGCCGGATTTTTCTCGCCAGTGCCGGAGTAAAAAGTGAGTGCTGTGAAGGTGAAGTGCGTCGCATTGCCTGCGGTCAAGACCACGCGAGAGAGACAAGATGAGCAATCCATTAGAAGATCTGGTGCAGGCGCAGCATGATCTGTATGGGCTTCTGGCCCGCTCCTACGACAATATGATGAAGTCGGGAGCTGCCAAGGTCACGATCGGCTTATTGGAGGCTCGCCTCCAGACTCTGGAGGGTTACTGGGCGAAGTTCATGAGTCGACATGAACAACTCCTCCTGGAGTACGGCAAGGAGCTCGCGAAGCACGACTACATCAAGGAAGATCTGATGCTCAAGGCCGACATCGCCTACCACACGCAAAAGGGTCAGTACCTGGAGGACCTGAGTGTGATGCGTGGTCCCGAGAACGTTCCGGGCGTCGCTGCCGCTGCCGCTGTCGCGGTCGCGGCACCTGTCGCGGCGAAGTTGCCGCGCATCGCAATCCCGCAGTTCTCCGGGAAGTACGAGGACTGGCCGGCTTTCCGCGACCTTTTTGTGTCTCTGGTCGTCATCAACCATGCGGTTACGCCAGTGGAGAAACTCCACTACTTAAAGACAAGCCTCAAGGGCGAGGCCGAGCAGGTGGCACGACAGCTTCCGACGACGGGCGCTAACTTTGAACGCACTTGGCGGGCGCTGATCGCCCATTATGAGAACAGGCGCCTCCTGGTGCGGGCTTACATCGCGCGACTGCTGGCGCTGCCTAAAATGAAGGGTGAGTCCGCGTCAGATTTACGTAAAATCTACCATTGCGTGCATACGACCGTCGGTGCTCTGGAGGGGATCGGACGGCCCTTAACGCAAAGTGACGACCTGGCCGTCCAGCTGATCACGGAGCTCCTCGATCCGGTATCGCGGCGCGAGTGGGAGACGGAGCTCAGTAAGACTACGGAGCCTCCGTCTCTCGAGGAGATCCTGGAGTTCGTCAGCCAGCGAATGCGAACTCTCGAATCGTTGGCGCCTTCCAAGTGCGATGCTAGCTCGGCGAAAGCTAGCTCGGGTTCGTCGAGGCAAAGGAACTCCTTACAGACGAGCAAACCGGGAAGCCAGCGAGGACGCTGCTTCTTGTGCAGTAAGGAGCACTACCTGCGTCAGTGCGAAACGTATCTCGGCAAGTCGGCCGTCGAGCGCAGGCAATACGTCGACGCGAGTGCATTGTGCGTGAACTGCCTTGGTAAGCACAAGCTTACCGAGTGCCCGTCGCGGACGTCTTGTTTGTCTTGCGGAGCGCGACATCATTCGTCCTTGCACGACGCCTTCACCGCAGTCGCGGCGGTGACGTCCCATCTCGCGAGGCCGCAGCCGACGGTCCCGATGGCCGTGCTGCTGGCTACCGCGCGCGTTCGAGTGACCGATCGCCACGGCGTCGATCACGTCGCGCGGGCATTGGTCGATCAAGGATCGGAGTCGTCGCTGGTGTCGGAGTCCCTGGCACAGCGTCTCCGATTGCCGCGTTCGGCGTCGTCAGTAGAAGTGTACGGAGTGGGGGGCGTGCGGACAGGCGTAACGCGCGGCCTTGTCACTCTGCGTGTCTCGCCTCGTGACGGCGGCTCACCGATGTCAATTTCGGCGTACGTCTTCCCGCGACTGACGCTATACGACAGCGGCGTGCGTGCAGACCCTAGCGTCTGGTCGCATCTCCGGGGACTGACTCTCGCTGACCCGGATTTCCTGGCCGCGGATCCGGTGGAGATCCTCCTCGGAGCCGACGTCTACGCGTCCATCCTCCAATCTGGGCTGAGGAAGGGTGGTCGCGGTCAACCTGCAGCGCAGAGGACTTCATTGGGATGGATACTCTCGGGGCCAGTCGGCTCTGCTGAGCCTCCCGCCCGAGCCCTCACCCTGCAGTGCAGAGTCGACGAGGAGCTCACCAGTCTAGTGAGGGGCTTCTGGCAGCAGGAGGAGCTGCCCGCCAGTCCCTCACCCCTCACCCCAGCTGACCAGGAGTGCGAGGATGTCTTTCGACGCTCACACCGCCGACGGGAGGACGGTCGCTACGTCGTGCGACTCCCGGTGATTGAGCCGCTGCCGGATTTAGCAACGACGAGGCGCGCGGCCTTGCGCGCCCTTACCAGTATGGAGAGGCGACTCGCTCGCGACGACCGATTGAGCGAATTGTACGTTGGGTTCATGCGAACCTACGAGGACCTCGGACACATGGTTCGCGCGGATGCTGCGCCTGGAGGTCGGACAAGTTACCTGCCTCACCACGGAGTCCTGCGGGAGGCAAGTTCTACTACCAAGTTGCGCGTAGTGTTCAACGGGTCCACGACGACTGCGTCTGGCAAGTCGCTGAATCGGAGCCTGCTGGTGGGCCCGAATCTGCTGCCTCCTCTCGCCGACGTCCTGCTGAAATGGCGACGACATCGCTACGTCCTCGCCACGGACGTGGAAAAAATGTTTCGCCAGATCCTGGTCCACTCAGAGGACCACAATCTCCAGCGCATCCTTTGGCGGTGCAGCACCCGGGATGAGGTGGCGGAGTTCTGCTTGACGACCGTGACATACGGTCTAGCGTGTGCGCCTTTCCTGGCCATGCGCACTCTGCGCCAGCTGGCCGACGACGAGGCGGAGAGCTATCCCCTGGGATCCCGCGCTCTCCGCGAGGACGCCTACATGGATGACGTCCTGACGGGCGCACCGACCAAGAAGGAGGCTATCGAGCTCCGGCGACAGCTGACCGACTTGTGTATGGCGGGCGGCTTCCCCCTACGCAAGTGGTCCGCGAACGAGTCGGAGATCCTGGCGGAGGTCCCGGTGGAACATCGTATGCAGCAGGAGCTGCGAGACTGGAGGCCGCACGAGACGCACGGGACGCTGGGATTGCGGTGGCATCCCGCCACTGACGAATTCTCCTTCGCCATTCCGGCGAGATCATTGACGACGGTAAGCAAGCGGACGGTTCTCGCCTTTACAGCACGCCTGTTTGATCCTCTCGGCTGGCTGGCGCCGGCCGTGGTGAGGGCCAAGATCGCGTTCCAGTCGACTTGGTTGTTAGGCCTCGGGTGGGACGATCCTCTCGATGGAGCGGCCGAGCGACTCTGGCGCTCCTATGAGGACGAGCTACCGCTGCTGGAGAGCGTTCGAGTTCCAAGGATGCTGGAGACCTGTCCGGCGCGCGGCGACGCTGAACTTCACGGGTTTGCGGACGCCTCCGAGCGCGCCTACGCCGCCGTACTCTACTTGCGGACGGGACTCGGCGACTCCTGGAGGACCTGTCTGGTCGCCGCCCGGACGAAGGTGGCGCCTATCAAGCCAGTGACGTTGCCCCGGTTGGAGTTGTGCGCGGCTGCACTTCTGGCGAGGCTCACATCCCATGTTCGCTCCACTCTCGGCCTCGGGCAGGCGCCCGCACACCTGTGGTCGGATTCAACGGTCGCCCTGGGATGGATCCGCGGTCACCCGACGCGGTGGAAGACCTTTGTGTCAAACCGCGTCGCTGAGATCCAGACCCAGGTCGCTGACGCGCAGTGGCACCACGTGCCTGGCCTGGACAACCCGGCGGACTGTGCCTCCCGTGGACTTCCACCGGGAGAGCTGGTGGCGCATCCTCTCTGGTGGCGGGGTCCCCCATGGCTCCGGGCGGAGTCATCTTCATGGCCTACTGCCGGGCCGCTTCCGGACGACAAGGACTTGCCGGAGGAAAGACTTCAGGCGCACGCCGTCAAGGCTGCGCCTGTTCCAGTGGAGGAGCCTGAGGAGCTGCTACGGTTCTCGTTGCTGAGCCGACTGCTGCGAGTGACGGCATGGTGCCGACGCTGGTGGTATAGGCAGCGGGTTCCGGGAGCTGTTTTCGTGGAGATCGAGGGGAATCAGGTTGACGTGCTGACGACGCCCGAGCTGGAGGAGGCGAGGACGACCTGGATCCGGCGGGTCCAGCTTGAACACTACCGAAGCGAGCTAGTTGCCCTTCAGAGATCTCTTCCTCTTCCGTCTTCCAGTTCCCTCTCGCGCTTGACCCCCTTTTGCGATTCTCAGGGTCTTCTCCGAGTTGGTGGCCGATTGAGGCACGCGCTCCTCGCCTATGACGAGCGACACCCCGTGCTTCTTCCTGGCGGATCTCACTTCACCCGGTTGGTGGTGGAGGCATGTCACCTGCGAGCTCTGCACGGTGGAGTCCAGACGACGATGGGGGTGGTCCGCCAGCGCTACTGGATTCCTCGAGGACGAGCGGTGATTAAGCGTTGGTTGCACCGTTGTGTCAGGTGCGTGCGATGGCGGGCGGACGTTCCTCAGCAACTGATGGGCAGTCTTCCGCGGGAGCGGGTGACTCCAGGGAGGCCCTTCCTCGACACCGGTGTGGACTATGCCGGGCCGATCCTGCTCCGAGCGACCAAGGGGCGAGGACATCGAGCGTACAAGGCATTTGTCGCGGTCTTCGTGTGCCTTGCCACTCGGGCCGTTCACCTGGAGGCAGTGTCCGACTACTCCGCCGATGCCTTCTTGGCGGCCTTGCGTCGGTTCGTGTCCCGCCGGGGCCTCTGCCGGACCCTTCGAAGCGATTGCGGTACCAACTTCGTCGGCGCCGACGCCCAGTTAAGAGCTTTCTTTGCAGCGAGCAGTCCGGACTTAGGCCGAGTCGTCGGGCAGCTTGCGAGCGAGCAAATTCAGTGGCGGTTCAACCCGCCGTCGGCGCCGCACTTTGGCGGCATTTGGGAAGCCGCGGTCAAATCGCTTAAGCACCACCTGCGACGAGTGTTGGGTGACTCGACTCTGACATTCGAGGAAATGAGCACCCTCCTCGCCCAGGTGGAAGCTTGTTTAAACTCGCGCCCGCTCCAAGCCTTGTCCGACGATCCGGAGGATCTCGCTGCGCTCACGCCGGGACATTTTCTGGTGGGATCCGCGTTGACCGCCGTGCCGGAGCCCTCGCTGCGGGAGCTGCCTGTGAACCGACTCACACGATGGCAGCTTCTGCAGCAAATGCGGGATCATTTCTGGGAGAGATGGTCCCGCGAATACCTGCACTCCCTCATCCACCGACCGAAGTGGTTGAAGGGAGTCGGTGATTTTAGCGTCGGACGCTTATGTCTTATCAGGCATGAAAATACGCCGCCGGCGCGATGGCCACTTGCGCGCATCGTCAGAGTGCATCGCGGGGAAGACGGACAGATTCGCGTTGTCACTGTCCGTACCGCGGCCTCAGAATTTACTCGACCGATCGTAAAACTTATTTTGCTGCCGGTCAGCGAGAACGAGGCGAGCGAGGAGACCCTCGACTAGCGACGCGCGCCGTTTCATTATCATTATGAGCTCTTGTCTGTAAATATAATTAAAATTTTTCGTTTGTCAAAATTTCATAGGGCATCCGACTCATTGTCAGCCTGAACATATCGCCCAATCTCGGGCGAGGCGGGCGGGAATGTTCGGAGCGGCGCGCGGGAAAGGAACGCTTTCGCGTGCTGTGTTTCCCGCTCGCGACGAACCGCTGTTCGCGAGCGAGCGCGCGAGCGCGCGGGAGCACGGCCGTTGTCAAACGGCAGTCAAACGGTCGTTCGAGAAATCGAGCGGCCGCTTCCAATGCAAATAAACATGTTTTCGTCAAACTCTGAGGATCCTTCTAGAAGGATCCGGAACAATGGGATTGTTGTTATCTGTCAGTTTCCCGCCGAATCTTTCTAGAAGGTTCCGATCGCCTTTATAAGGCGCGCGTGCTTGGGAGCAGCAGATGTCTTTTGCGCGCTCTCGAGTCATCAAGTAATCGCACGTAGAATATCGGACGCGAGCGAACTCTCATTGTCGACCCGGACCTTCATACGGACTTCTCTATTCGACTGACGCGTAACTCTCGTCATTCAGTGTATTTGCCGCGCTCACTCGCGAATGCTCGCTGCTCTCGCGCACAGTTATGAAAAGATCACATATGCACAACTTACTCAAAGTTTTCAAAATACATCTGTAAATTGTTGGCTCGCTGGTTATATATGTATTTTTTTAATATTTTACGAATACTCTATATTTTGTGGGAATGAGAAGGTAGTGTGGGCTTCAAAATCAACTTTCCAGTGTCGTTGCAAATTCCTAATATTGGAGTTATGGATCACACTTCTGGCCCACTGAGTTATAATGTTCAATTAATGCTATCACTCGTCTGTGTACTCCCATCATAAATAAAATCAATCCAAAATGATTTTCAGCAATGATCAATAAACTCTGCGTGAAGGATATGCTGAGTTGAAGTGTTGGGACTGAATGGCAGTGCAAATAGATATACATTAAACGTAACATCACTGCAAGAACAGAAAAGAACAGACACTAATCGTTGAAGCAGTGACATTATTCAAAGTAATGTACATGTTAAGGTTCTATGGATATTTATTTAACAATTGGCATTCAATTAATATGCGTGCAATACGTCCATTACATGTACGCAACCGTTACAAACGCAGGTCGGTGTTCAACTGACAAAATGCGCAGAGAGATACATAAAAATGTAACGATGCACACCCCCGAAAATACGATGCATCGTCCCCGGCCACCGACAGCCGGAGAAAGAGAGCCGCCGGGCTATAACCGGGGGTGCCTCGGGCACCCAAATATAAAAGTTAACAGAAACTCCGCGCGCTAAGATCGTGTCGGTCCATCGCGCGCGTCAAGTCGGCGCGCACGCGCATGCGAGGGAGCGCGCGTTCGCCCCACTCCGACGACCCCGCCGTCAAGCGCCGAAAATGACGGAGGCAAACGGAGTATATATAGGGCCGCGTGCTCCGAAAAAGGCACCTGTTTCCCGTCAGCCAGCATCACCCGCTGATCCGCTGCGCCTGACAATCCCGGGAATAGAAGTGGTCGAAGGTTGCTTGGCCACGGCGGAGGTACTCCGCAGATTTCCGCACCGCTCCTCATCCTCCGCATTCTCTCGAGCCCGAGCGTCCAACTCTCGTCAAGGTCCTTGGCGAGGGGAGGACCCCCGATCAGCTCCCGAGCCGCGGTTACATTCCGCTCCGCCACGAAACGCAACCAAGCGGAATCGCCGACACGGGGTTTCGGCCGAGGTACTCGGCGCGTTTCGTGGCATCCCAGCCGCCATCATCATCGGCCCGCACGCGGCCGCGGTCGCCCTACCGATTCGCGCGTTGCCACATCACATCGCGAAGCTCCGCCCTACGCGCGTCGCGACACCGCGGGAAAGCCGCGCCCGCATCCGAGCATCGCTCGCGTCCCGTCGCCTGGCGACACCTCGCGAAGCATCTGTACATACTGAAAACTGTAAATAGCCGCGTTCACCGAAATCTGTCCGTACGCGCGCCGTTCTAAATTCTTGTATTTTGTCCGTCCGCGCGCCATTCTAAATTCTTGTATTTTGTCCGTCCGCGCGCCGTTCTAAATTCCTGTATTTTGTCCGTCCGCGCGCAACAAGCATCTGTACCCGTTCGAACGTTGTAAAATAAAAAGCACGTGTAAAACTCTAGCACACGCACATACCTCCGACTCATTATTTACGCACGTCCGACTCTTTCCTCCGCTTCCCGCGCGAGCCCTTTCAATCGCACCACTCCGACGAGCTAGTCCGCGCGAGAGAAAATCGGCAACGTTACAAAAAAAAGGGTTGAACACAATAGCCTAGAGATGACATCCGTATCTTAGAACCATCAGGCCACTAGGCTCAGGCACAAGAGTACAAATTCTAAATAGTTTCAACACTCTCTCCAGAATTTGACTCTCTCACTCTCACATTCATTCTGTCTCGCAGGTATTCAAATCTGACACGCGCCAAAAGTTTTGTCAGAATATCAGCTACCTGTCCTTGCTTTTAATATATGTCACGTTTACAATATTCTTTTCACACATGTCACGTATGAAACAATATCTAACGTGAACATGTTTGGTTCTCTTATGGAACTCGGGATTCTTTGCGAGTCTCATAGCACCCTGATTGTCTATCCGCAAGTCGACCGGCATTCTATGCTCGTACCCGATATCGGTCAGCAATTTCTGCAACCACACGATATCCTTCACTGTTTCACTCGCCGCTATAAATTCAGATTCAGTGGTGCTTAGAGCAACACAATCCTGTCTACGTGAGGACCAAATCATTGGACCCCCAGCTAGAACTCATGCAACCACTCATCGACTTGCCCGTTTCAGAGTCTCCGGCATAATCCGCGTCACTATAGCTCACAGGCACATCGAATTTGGTTTTTCGATACATTATGCTTACGCTTTTCGTACCCGATAGATAACGCAAAATTTTCTTCACCGCATCCCAGCACGCTTTATTGTAGTTTGACAAGAATCGACTTACAAAACTCGTCGCGAATGCAATGACAGGTCGACTAACAACCGCTATAAACCTTATCGATCCTACTACCTCGCGATATGGAATTTTAGAAGAATCATTCGTATCTCCGCCGTGAACACCGTCTATCGAAGCCTTATCGATCGGTATGCTCACATTCTTGCACACATTCATTCCAACATTTTCTCAATGTATTTTTCTTGATTTACAAACACAATTCCATTCTTAGAGTCTCTATATATTTGCATCCCGCAAAAATTACTCACGTCTAGAATCTTTATGGTTACAAAATCACTTAAAGCCTTAATCGTATATTCTATAGCGTCACTGTTTTTTGATCAAATTAACCCATCATCTACATACAGAGCTAAAATCACCGCACTGCCTTTGACGCGACCATTGAATACACACGGATCTGCTTGGCTTTTCACAAATTCGAAATTACACAGGAATTCGTTGAACGTCTCGTTCCAGTATCTCGACGCTTGCTTCAGCCCGTAGAGCGATTTTTTCAATTTCAGGACCATAGAGCGATTTTTTCAATTTCAACGCAGTCCTTCTCGTCGTCCTCGACTTTGAGACCATCTGGAATCTTCATGTAAATATTCTCCTTCAGCCTTCCATTCAAAAAAGGCCGTTTTGACATCGAATTGTACTAATTCAAGATCGTGCTGTGCCACCATCGCCAGCAACACCCGCAACGAGTCGTAACGTACCACCGGTGAAAACGTCTCATTGTAATCTATTCCCGGTGTCTGCATAAAACCTCGTGCGACAAGACGAGCCTTGTAACGCCGGCCGTCCTTTAAATCTTGGACCTTAAAAACCCATTTGGATGTTATCGTCTTCTGCCCAACATCTTTCACGATTTTCCACGTACCATTTTCTTCATGTGCATGTAGTTCTTCTTCTACTGCTCTCTCCCATTTCTCACTGTCTGGCCCCGTCATAGCTTCGACGAATGTTCTCGGCTCCTCAATCGCTGCCCAACACGCTTCATAGCGAACCGGTGCTCTGCGTTCCCGTTGCGAACGCCGTACATCTTCACTCGCTGCTTCCTTCATCAAGAGCTTATGCGCCTTCTTAGCCTGTTCGTCTTCAATCATCGGAAGCTCTTTTAGCATAGTTGCTCCTTGAACTTCTTGTTCCATCATAGGACCAACATCCTCTTTAATCGGAATTTTTACTTGTACTTCCGCCGCCTCCTTGTCGCTCACTGGAACATCTTTCTCGTGTATCGTCACGTCTTTTGACTCCTTGATAGTTCTCGTTATTGGCAGATACACTCTTGCGTTCCCTGATTCGCCTTGAAAACCTACAAAGATCCCCTTTTGAGCTTTTGAGTCAAATTTCTTACGGAATAAACCTGGAACATGTATATATGCATCGGAATCGAACGTTTTCAATTTCAATAAATCTGGTGTCTTTCCAGTCCACATCTCGTAAGGTGACACATCTCTGTCCTTCCGATTAGCAATACGATTGAGAATATATACTGCATAAGCCGTTGCTTCTGCCCACATGATCTTCGGTAGATTTTTCGCGTGGAGAAGAGTACGCGCACACTCGACAATCGTCCGATTATCACGCTCCGCCTTGCCATTTTGCTCAGGAGTAAACGGTGCTGTCACTTCATGCTCAATACCTTTCTTCTCCAAGTATCTTTTCATTTCATTGTTGACGTATTCGCGACCTCGGTCCGTTCGAAGTACTTTAATAGATCTTCCGAAGCGATTTCGCACCGCAGCTTCAAATATTTTAAATTTTTCAAATACATCAGATTTATTTTACATAAAGCAAATCACACGAAAGTCAGTAGCATCGTCTTTAAAATTTACATACCAGCGCGATCGACCAATTGACTCAACTTCCACTGGTCCCACCACATCACTGTGTATGACCTCACCTGGTTTAGTATCATGTCCAACCTCGGTCGATTTGTATGATTTTCGATGCATCTTTCCCATTTGACATAGTTCACAAAAGAATGACTTTACCTCCTTGAGATTGACCGACGGCAATAATTTGTGTTTGACCATCCTCTCAATAGTCCCAACGTTCACATGTCCGAGTCTCTCGTGTAACGTCTTTAAATCTGAATTACACTCTGCAGCATTCGCCTCGCTGCAAGGAATAGTCTTAAACGCTAAGCAATACACATTATTCGACGCTTTCACACCCTCAGCTACCTTAACGCCATTGTGCATTAGTTCCGCTTTCCTTTCCGTGAGAGTCACACATATGTTTTTGTCCGTTAAGCGTCCCGCAGACAAAAGGTTCCTACGCAAAGTCGGCACAAAAAACACATTATCGATGCGAGCATTTTCGTATTTTCCATCGACGCATTTCATTATTTCGACGTAGCCATATCCCTTCGCAGGACAAATTCCGTCGTTGCCCACCTTTATGTTCTCAAGTGCTCCATCTTTATAGTCTCTGATCCACTCTCGACGAAACGTGGAATGTAGTGATGCACAACTGTCCAAAAACCACGTGTCTTCCGACGCCATATTCTCATGATCAAACATGGCCGGGAACGCGAACGCGCACGCTGCACCAGAGCCACTCGATGCACTACCGGAAGCACCGCCATTTTCAGCAGGCTTCTTCTTCGGTTTCGTCGGACATTCCCATGCAAAATGTCCCTTTTCAGAGCATCGGAAACATCTAGCATTTCCTTTCTTCCCTGCTTTCTTGAATTGCTTGCCCTTATTCCCGCCTTTATTTTCCGCGTTACCCCTCGTGCCTTTCGCTGGATTGACCATCATAGCAGCGAGCCCTTCACTGATTTGTTCCTCCTTGAGTTCATTCTTTTTTTCTTGTAGTAATTTATCAAGCAAATTTGAGATGGTCTGCGCACTCTCCGGAACATTGGCCCATGTGGTCTTAAAAGCACAATATTTCGACGGTAGCGTCGACGTAATTTTGGCCATGATCGTGTCGTCGTCGATCTCCTTCCCGATATCACGTAGCCGGAAGGCACGATTTTGCACACGCGCCACGTGCTGCGCCATAGTGCAGCCCGGCTCCATCGCGTACCCATGGAAATCCTCTAATAACGACATCTTGTTCGTTGATGATCGCTATTCGTGGATCGTCGATAATTTCTTCCACATATCATGAGCAGTATCACACACTGTAAGATACTCCATTTGTATCTCGTCACACGCCGTAATTATGAGGAAGCGCGCCTTTGCGTCCATCTTTTTCCAGGCCACGCGCTCGGCATTTCTCGCCGCCGCATTTGCGCCTGTAGCTTCTTCAGGAAGCATCTCACTTCCTTCGACAATAGCCGATAAATCATTGTAATCGAACAATGTTTTCATTTAGAATTTCCACGGTTGGAAATTCGTACCGTTGAACTTCACGATGTTACGTAGCGAAATCTCATCACTAGCCATCTTGAGCTCGACCACGTGTTTCACACGACGCGTACGCAGGAAAAATGTTTAGTTTTATCCAAAATACAACGCAAAAATGCCAATTGTTCACAAAATATTATGCACTCACGCGCCCTGGGCCCATAACCTGTTAAGGTTCTATGGATATTTATTTAACAATTGGCATTCTATTAATATACGTGCAATACGTCCGTTACATGTACGCAACCGTTACAAGGTCGGTGTTCAACTAACAAAATGCGCACAGAGATACATAAAAAAAAAGGGTTGAACACAATAGCTTAGAGATGGCATATCTTAGAACCATCAGGCCACTAGGCTCAGGCACGAGAGTACAAATTCTAAATAGTTTCAACAGTACATTATTTATATTTTATTCAATTTCATTAAACATTACATTTCACTGAGTTTTCGGTTTGATCTCAGTGATTTCACTTTTAGCACATATAGGTTAAAATTTCAATTAAGAACTTTAGCAATAACAGGAAGGTAGCCGATTATTATTTAATCATAAAATGCTGAGTTGGTTATCTTCCTTTTATTGCTGAAGCTTTTAATTAAAAATTTTACTTATATATGTCATAAGTGATCAAAGCGCATTGAAGTGTAAAATAATATAAAAATAATATAAATCAGATTATAAACTTTATAAAATGTAATGTTTAATAAATCGAGGCAATTTTAGTGTAATCCTTTGAGAGAGAACAGTTTCAACTTAAATTTAACTTTCTCTCTCTCTCTCTCTCTCTCTCTTGCAAAATTTTTTACAACATACTATACGAGAAGTAAGCAAGCAATAATGTATATTGTTAATCAATTGTTGATGTGTAATTCACCTTCGAGATTGATGAACGTCCTCTTCAAGGACGCAGGACAATGACGAAGACGCCTTCCCAAGATCTCGGGGATCATCTCGTCGTCAATCGCCGTCAACACTTATGGGCTTCGCATGCTGAATACGATGGGCGACGAGCGACAAGCGATAAGCGATATCCAATGAGAGCTCTGCTTTTTCCGACGTCACATCCGTCCCAAGACTTTGTGCGACGTCGCTCACAATGTTGGCCAAGTTCCAATTTTCATCGCTCTCGACGCGCGAAAACGACGGCAACCTAACCAAAAAACACAGCTGAACGGTGAGCCTCTGCGTTAATTAACCTCAAAATTCCTGACCGCCAGGTTGACCGCGAGTCTCAAGTGAGACACAAATTAGAAATGAACGGTGAGCGTTGTATTGTAAGCATACATAAAACTGAAAATGGGTTCTGAGGACCAAAATTATTCGAGTATTAATTTGGAAAATGCAAAAATTATTGATGTAAGTATTTAGCTTATTATAAATTAATTGTTTAATTGTTATTCGTAAGAAGACAGTATATATTATGGCTATATACATTAATTAATTAATTTTATTTTCAAAGAACACAACGTGTAAAGTTTCTGAAAATTCAGAACTTTTAGAGGAGATTCTTATCTCAGAAATTCGTGATAAACCTTGCCTTTGGGATCAAAAATTAGATGTGCGACTCAGAGGACCTGATGTTACAAAACGAGCATGGGAAGAAGTAGCTGTAACTCTTGGTAAATACATTTTTTATTTATTAAGTTTGTGTCAACAAAAAAAAAATTCTATAAGTTATAAAATTTTGACGCATATGCAGTATTAATTATTTATGACACAGGTGTAGATTCAAAAATATTACAAAAGAAATGGAAAAACCTTCGGGATACATTCCGTCGGAAACAACAAGAAATAAAAATGTATGTTTCCAGTGGCAGCGCAGCTGTCAAGAAAAACAAATGGAAATTTTATCATCAAATGGAATTTCTTGTGTCATCAATGGAATTTAGAAAGTAAATTGATAATTTAATTATTCGACGTTATTATTATAACTGATTACCTCCAAAAATTTATCGTTTAATTGAAACACTTTTATTGACATCTCTTATTTATATATATTTACTTTTATGTAATGCAGAACCCATAGCAATCTAAGTAGATTTACAAAGACGGACAATTTCAATCAATCTGTCAATCAAGGAAAATCCAAATTTGTGCCAATTGTGACTTCATCAACTTTATCTTTGCAACCTTGTGAATCAATAATGCAAAGTATGTATATTATATATACTTATATTATTGTATTTTAAGTAATCGTAATTATTTAATAATTTTTAATTAAGTTATAATTAATGTAATATTTAAAAAATTATGTTACTAATGAATAACTTATTACTTATTACTATCAAAATTTTCAAATATTAAATAGTATCAAACTAATAAAAACAATTATGAAATAAAACTTGTTAAATTAAGATAACAAAGTTTCATATTTATTATGTATTTTTCTCTTCTGTTACAGAACAAACTGTGAAATCAACTTTTCTTTTATCCACATCACCATAACCATCAACATCAAATTCTCCAGTAACATACGAGGTGTGTTCAAAAAGTATCGCGAATTTTGTGTTTTTTCAAAAATTATTTATTTATTCATGAATATCTATTTTGTCCCCTTCAAAGTAATCCCCATGAGATATTATACACTTGTGCCAACGGTTTTTCCAATCTTCGAAGCACTTCAAAAAATCATTTTTTTTTTTATCTTGTTCAGCTCCTCCTTCGATGCCGTCTTTATCTCGTCAAGCGTAGCGTAACGTCGTCCTTTCATGGGCCTCTTCAGTTTAGGGAACAAGAAAAAGTCACAGGGGGCCAGATCTGGGGAATACGGTGGCTGCGGCATCATTAGTGTGTTGTTTTTGGCCAAAAAGTCGCGCACAAGCAACGATGTGTGAGCAGGGGCGTTATCGTGGTGCAAAAGCCAATTTTTGTTCTTCCACAAATCCGGGCGTTTCTGGCGGATTGCTTCGCGCAAATTGCGCATAACTTGCAGGTAATATTCCTTATTGACCGTTCTACCCTGTGGCAAGAACTCATGATGCACCACGCCCCTGCAATCGAAGAAAACTGTCAGCAAAACTTTCACATTCGACCGAACTTGGCGCGCTTTTTTCGGTCTTGGTTCGTGCGGCAGCTTCCATTGAGATGATTGAGCTTTGGTTTCCACGTCATAACCATAAACCCACGATTCGTCACCAGTTATGACCCTCTGGAGCAAATTTGGGTCGTCGCGGACAGAGTCCAACATCTCATTAGCAATGTTCATGCGATGCTGTTTTTGGTCGCAATTGAGCAATTTTGGTACGAATTTCGCGGCGACCCGTCTCATGCCCAAATCATTGATAAAAATCGAATGGCACGAGCCAATCGATATGTTTAGGTCCTCAGCAACTTCTCTAACGGTGATTCGACGATTGGCCAATACCATTTTCTACACTTCATTAATTTTTTCGTCTGTTGTTGAAGTGCTCGGGCGTCCGGCACGCTCTTCGTCGTTCACATCTTCTCGGCCTTCTGAGAACATTTTGTACCACCGATAAACGTTGCTTCGGTCCAAGGTAGCTTCTCCGTATGCCACACTCAACATTCGGAATGCATCCGCGCACTTAATTTCGTTTTTCACACAAAATTTGATACAGGTTCTTTGATCCATTTTTTTGAATAGGTAAAAATCGAAGACGATCCAAAACACGTGCAAGCAAAGCAGCTGTCAACAATTAAGTGAACATTCAAAATGGCCGAGCTTGTCGGCATAAGTGAGAGACATGAGTACCAACATAACGCCACAAAAAGATCGAAATTCGAATATACGTAACCCGCGAAAATTCAAAATTCGCGATACTTTTTGAACACACCTCGTATATATCTGAGAGAGCTTCGCCAAATTGTCTTAGTTCAGGTCCATTGAGTCCGGATTTCTGTGTCGGATATCAGAAAAAAACGTAGCCGAAGCATATCAGTGGAACCGCAAGACGCAAAACGTGAAGAAGACAAATTCGAAGAATTGTTAACTAAATTTATTGATTAACCGAAAAGTGAGGAACATAATTTCTGCAAATTTTTATAGTCACGCTTAGAAGAATTAGACAAAAGGTACTATATGCGCATTACACATACTATAATGCAGGAGAAATGAAAATTAATGAAAATTAAACTAGAACAGTCTAAAAATCAAGATTTTATTTAACTCTATACCTTATATTCATTATACTCTTATACCTGTATTCTCTATTTTTAATGTAATTAATACTTTTTATATGACAAATATACAATAAAACTATAAATGTATAATATTTTATAACATAATAAATACTTTTATGTATTGAAATAGTATTTCATAAATTATTCAATTAACTTCCATTGCCATGGAACAGCTCCTCTATCAGCACAGGGACGTCCTCGGGACGTCCTGTTACTTTGAGCAAGATATCGTAGGGACTACCTGTTGTAGTCCTACGATGTCCACAGGACGTCCCTAGGACTATCAAAAGACCTCCCGATAATTTCCTATAGATATCCTGTGGACATTCTAATCAGGCGTCCCAAAGACATCCATTCATTGGGACATACCTACGTATTCCATATACTTCAGGACTGCTTTAGGATTATTTCAGGATATACGGGGATTATTTCAGGATATCTGGGGATTATTCAGGATATTTGGGTTTATTTCAGGATATTTTGGGATTATCTCAGGATATTTACGGATTATACCAGAATATTTGGGGATTATTTCATGATAATGAAGGATTACTTTAGGATATTTGAGGATTATTTTAGGATATTCGATGATTATTGACTATTAAAATTATTTATAAAAAATACACATATCTCAATCTAAATCATTTATCTTTATTATTTACGACACATAAATCAAAGCTTAATTTAACATTATATCGCAAATTATACAAAGTACAACTTAAAAATTAAATTAACTCAATAAAACACATTAAATCTAAAAAAAATCTAAAAGTACACAATGAAGATTTTTCCAGTTCAAATTATAATGTACAGCTTTCATTCATGATTATGAATGCGTGTTTTATAAACGCACTCCAAGTCCGCTTATATTAATTTATACAGCATCAAATACTTGTATACTATAATACGTGAAAAAAAGCTTTATTGTGTTCTTATTCTGTGTCAAACAGTGAAAATAAACTTCTATTTGAGCAACAAGTAAGAGACTTTTAGATTAATAATGAGAATGATAATAATAATGTGGATGTTGCAGATATTGATTTTAAAACATTTCTAGCTAATTGGGCAGTCAAAGAAAACATTTCGCAACAAGCACTACGTAATCTTTTACATGGTATAAGTATTGTATTGTACGACAATTGAGTCGTATGCGTGAGCGCGAGTATTGCCTTGAGTTAATAGTATTGCCTCGCCAACGTTAAGTGTAACGGGGTTTCCACACAACACATGCAACAAATTCAGATCTTAAAAACAAGATTTATTGTCACAGTGCCAGAGTAGATCGATATACAATTTGCATTCGCCCGCGTCTAGTTGAAGTCAAGAGTGTTATCGCTTCGAAGTCTGGAGCAGGAGTGAGATCAAGAAAATGATCGAGAACGATTGCCGGTTCATCTCCCCACGCATCTCTTTTCCCGGAACCCGTCGGATTTCCCCGAACGAGACAAGAAGGCAAAGTGGGGTTACCGCGATCGGTGCCCCGAGCAAAGGCGTTATGTCGTTCGGTTACGTATCGAACATCCCGCCCCCCTTGAAGGACATACCTTCAACGAAGATGAATAGTCATCGCGATCATAATAGAATATGCAAATATAAATGGAAATTAAAACATAATCGCTGCGCTGCAATATATAACAATTCGCTTCGTCAAAATGATACAATAGATTATTATAATATCAATATTTCGCGATCGATCTACTCGGTTTAAATTGGTCAAATAAATTACAATAAATAAATAAATAAGTTAAAGACTATTGAGAATGTGACACGCGTTAATCGGCAGATGCCTCGTTCATCGGGAGGATGGCCAGTTTTGTCAGCGGCCTTGTTATTTGACCCTTGGCGGTCCTTAGTGTAGCTGTCCTTACAGCACCGTCAGGGCCCGAATAAAGTTGTTGTACCCTGCCCAATAACCATTGCAGCGGTCCTAAACCAGGTTGCTGCACCATGGCAAGTTGACTGACCTTTAATTGCTGGCCCTTGCTAATCCTCCATTTTTGTCGCTTAATTAGGATGTGCAAATATTCGGCGCTCCAGCGTTTCCAAAAATGTTGCCGAAGCTGCTCCACACGCTGCCATCGCAGCAGTCGGCCCGGATTCTCCTCTGTGAGATCTGCAATTGGAAAGCTGTATAGCGCTGCACCAATCAAAAAATGCCCCGGTGTGATACAATGCAGATCGTTTGGATAATCGCTTAATGGGATCAACGGTCGCGAATTTAAAACCGCTTCTACTTCGCATAACACGGTTTGCATCTCCTCATATGTGAGATTCGCGTTACCTAATACTCGATTAATATGAGATTTCGCCGACTTCACGGCCGCCTCCCACAACCCACCGACATGCGGAGCGTGAGGTGGTATGAAACGCCATTCAATCTCGTTATCTCGCATGAAACGCTGCATCGCAAGCCGCGTATCGTGATCGTTAATACAGTTATAGAGCTCCTTTATCTGTTTACGCGCGCCGACAAATGTTGTGCCATTGTCAGAATACATGCACGACGGTCTGCCTCTGCGCGACATGAAGCGCTTAAAGGCTCCGAGAAAGGTCTCTGATGTCAAATCCGTTACAATTTCAAGGTGTACGGCCTTGGTCGAAAAACAAACGAACACTGAAATATATGCCTTGTGCAATCTGGCATTGCGTCTCCTGCTCTCTTTTAGTAACATCGGTCCGGCATAATCCACCCCGCAGTGAGTGAACGGTCTCGAGACCGTAACACGCTGTACGGGCAGATCTGCCATCAGTGTCTGTGACGCAGCCGGCCTACACTTGAAGCAAGTCACGCAATCGTGAATTACCCTTCGCACAATTGAATGCGCCGCCAGAGGCCAAAATCGCCGACGCACCGCGTGCATCGTGACCTGCAGACCCGAGTGCAGATTTCTTACATGTTCTCGCTGTATGATCAGAATCGTCAATCGGTGACTCTTCGGCAATAGCACAGGGTGTCGCGCGTCATATGGCAACGCTGCATTGCGTATTCGGCCCCCCACTCTAATGATTTCGTGCTCATCCATAAACGGAGCTAACGGTAAAACTCGACTTCCGCCGTCGACGCTCCGACCCTCGATCAACTGTTTGTATTCCCTTGGTCAGGCGTGCTTCTGCACGCATCTTACGGCGACACGCAGAGCGACTGCTATCTCATGATGTGAAATAAACATCGTCTGATGCCGGGTTCCCCGCGAATGTGCCACTCGCAGGCAGTAAGCGATGATTCGCAATGCCTTGTTTAAATCGGAATGCTTGTCCAATAAATTTTGTACGATCGATTGTTCCAAGGACACTAACGCCGCGGTTACTCTTTTTTGTTCCGGCAATTCGCCCGACAAGTCGACATGCAATTTGGCCGGCCAATGTTCCTCAGTTAATCGCCGTTCCACCAAATCGCCGATTCTATTAAGCCCGCCAAATCGACGCCGCGCAATAAGATATCCGCGGGATTGTGAGCAGACGGCACGTGTCGCCAGCTCGATCTCTCGGTCAGGCGTTGAATCTCGCCGACGCGATTGGCCACGAACGCGTTCCACTTACGGGACGATGACGATATCCAATGTATTGCAATTGTGGAATCCGTCCATAGAATCACCTCTGAGCTCGATACGCTGATCGATGCGCGAATCTTTTCGATCAATTCAGACAGCAGTAACGCAGCACTCAGTTCCAGACGCGGCAATGAAACCGCTCTAAGCGGTGCTACTCGCGATTTAGAGATTAATAATTGTACGCGGCACCCGTCGGAATCGCGCGTTCTCATATATACGCACGCGCCGTATGCGTGCTCGCTTGCGTCACAAAAGCCGTGTATTTGTAAATCGCGCGCGTCGGCCCGAAATCCGACGAAGCGTGGCACACGCAATTCGTGTAGGCGCGCCAAATGCCGCTTTACGTCCAGCCATCGCTGATGCAAATCTTGCGGCAACGCCTAGTCCCATCCGACATGAGATTGCTACGCATCCTGCATGATCATTTTTGCCACGACCGTCAGCGGCCCCAGCAATCCCAGCGGGTCGAAGAGACTCGCGATCTCCGACAAGATTGTTCGCTTTGTTATATTATTCGTTGGCGCGCCGTAATTACATTTAAAACGAAACTCGTCGCTGAGCGGACTCCATGCCACCCCCAATATTTTCGAATCCGCCTTGTCGCTCAATGACACTTCTATGCTCGCTGTGTCACTGATACCTGGTAATAATTCTCGGCTGTTCGATGCCCACTTGCTAAGCTCGAACCGTCCACGTCTCAATAATGCTATGACCTCGTCACGTATGCGCCTCGCATCGAGCAATGTATTGGCGCCGGCGAGCAAATCATCCACGTAAAAGTTTCGAAGAACGCATTGTGCCCCCGCGGGATAGTCGAGAGCATGTTTTTGCGCCAAATGCTGAAGACATCTCGTCGCGAGGTACGGCGCCGAGCTCGTGCCGTATGAAACAGTAAGCAGTTCATATGTGTCGACCGGCGAACTCGGACTTTCGCGCCATAATATCCGTTGCAGATGCAGTTGCGACTCGTGAATCAGTATCTGACGATACATTTTAACTATGTCTGCAGTGAAAACGTATGCGAACGTGCGGAATCGAATGAGGATTGATATTAAATCCTGCTGAATCGTAGGACCTATCATCAAGGCGTCATTTAAAGAAATCCCTGTCGTGGTTTTGCACGATGCGGCAAATACCACGCGTAATTTTGCATCACGGCCGATCCCCTTAAACACCCCATGGTGAGGCAAATAAACGGATTCTCTGTCGACCGCATGTGTAGGTACGAGCCGCATGTGTCCCAATGCCAGGTACTCGCGCAAAAATTGAACGTATGAAGTCCTCATGTTTGAGTCGCGATGGAGCCGCTTCTCAAGGCCGAAGAATTGCTTCATCGCTATTTCGCGCGAGTCTCCCAACTGCTGCAACACGTCGCCCTTGATAGGCAACATCACGACGTATCTGCCCTTGCTGTTGGTTGACACATTGTTTATGAAGTGGGTTTCACATGCGTGCTCATCCCTGGTATAATTATTTGAATTGCCCGGATCCTCGATCCGCCAAAACCGTTCGATTTGTTTATGTAGTTCTGCATTGCCAATTGCCACGTGAAACGAGCGCAGCCCGGTCCCCGGCCGCACCCACGCATGTGCGTCCGGCCACAATCCACCCCAGACGTGTTTTTTGAAGTTTCGGATGACCGACTGTCGCTCGGATGTGCCCCATGCACATCAACTGCCAAAATAGATCGACGCCAATTAACAAGTCGATGTCGGATGACACGTTAAATCGCGGATCAGCCAACCCGACGCCGGGAAGCAGCTTAAATGTTTCACGTCTAATAGTGCTTAACGGAAGCTTGTCTGTGATTCGCTCCGTCACGACGCACTCGATCTCGGCCGTGAACGCACTAAATCGTGATTGTAACTTGATGTCTATCATTTTGTTTGAAACGGATGCGAGACCGCCCATGCCTGAAAACGAAATGTTCTCGAATCGCGTTCTTAAACCCAACAACCTCACGCATTTGGCTGTCATAAAATTCGCTTGTGCTCCCGAATCCAACAATGCGCGGCATGTCCGGCGGACACCGTTCGCATCATATACGTAAACGACCGCCGTTGAGAGCAGCGACTCCGTAATGCCTCGCTCGACCGCGCTATGAGTCGCGACAGCTGATCGCCCGCTTGCGGCTGACGCCGAATCGGTCGATGCCGAAGGCGCACCCGCGTCGTCAATCCCGCCGTCGCTCTTGGATATATGTAACAACGTGTTATGTTTTAAATTGCACGTTCTACAACTGCCAGAAGGGCATTTGGTTGCTATGTGATTTTGACTGCGTAAGCAGTTGAGGCACATTTTTCTACTACGCATCTCCGCGATTCGCTGGTTAATCGACAGTTTTAGGAATTCCCTACAAAAATAAATTAAATGCTCGCTGGCGCAATAGTTGCACTTGCGCCTCTCGATAGTCGTGTGCAATGCTTGCCGTCCAACGTTAAAACGTGATTGCGACCGAGAGTCGGAGCGGACGGACGAAACCGAATTTCTTTTCGCGGATTCCTCTAAAATTTGACTGCGATGCGAAAGAAAATTAATCAGCTCTTTAAATGTGGGCAATTCAGAGCCCTGCAATGACGCGTGCCACTCACGCGACGTGATTGTATCTAATTTCGAAGTTATGATGTGGATAAGTAAGGCATCCCATTTATCGGCATTACAATTCAACGCCGTTAGCGCGCGAATATGCATAGAAGCCCCGTCAACTAATTGCCGAAGGTCACTCGCATTTTCTTTAGTTAAAACTGGCAACTCGAATATTGCCAGTACATGAGTTTGCACAATCACGCGTTTATTATCATAACGCTCCTTTAAGAGGCACGCAAAGTCGTAATTGTTTTCGGAGATCTCTAACGGTTTTACAATGTCAAGTGCCTTGTCCGTTAACGCTGCCCGCAAATATTGAAATCGTTGAATGTCGCTCAACGATGTATTGTTATGGATTATTGTTACGAAAGTATCTCGAAATGGGAACCAGTCATCGTATCTTCCCGAAAAAGTAGGCAAATTGATTTTTGGCAAGCGTACATGAGATATAGTCTCGTTATTGGCTCTTATTGCACTCTGCGTGGAACCTCTCCGCGCGCCCGATGTATTATCGCTGTTTAGAAGTTGACGAAATCTCGCGCACAATGAATAGAACATCTCTTCGAACGCGATTCTATCGGTCACTTCCTCCTCATCGATCATTTCGATCTGCGTTTGTATTTTGCAGTAATCCTCCCAGAATGATTCTAAGCGAGCTTGCCGAATTTCTACTTGCGGGCATTATCGGTTAATGTATCTATGCCGTTTAAAAACGTTTCCATGCGCGTGCACGAGCCCTTCACCATTCCGCGCCGTCGTTTATAAGCCGCCAAGTCGGATGCTGTACGCGGTGTCACTGCGCTAGATAAGCCCGCCGTTGGGCTACGATCGGTCATCGGCATTTTCTCGAATTCGCGCGAATTGAACTTATAATTAGCGATGGATTGGTGCAGGCAAACAGACTTACCAGCTGCGTTGTCACCCTACTTGCGCCAGCGTGCCACGTCACGGCTCAGGATGCTGCCTCGAATCCGGAATCGTCCTCAGCGACCCGCGATTATGTACCGCACTGCAACCCAACGCCTGGCAGTAAGCGCCTCGTCCACCTCCCTCCGAATGGTCAAATTATCTGCATTACCACGAGCGAACGCCCTCCTGTCCACCTCAACTTCGACTCGATCTTGATTGTTACTAGCACTGTCTCTCCGGAGTATCCGGCTCGAAGGACCAAAATGTATTGTACGACAATTGAATCGTATGCGTGAGCGCGAGTATTGCCTTGAGTTAATAGTATTGCCTCGCCGACGTTAAGTGTAACGGGTTTCCACGCAACACATGCAACAAATTCAGATCTTAAAAACAAGATTTATTGTCAGAGTGCCAGAGTAGATCGATGTACAATTTGCGTTTGCTCGCGTGTAGTTGAAGTCAAGAGTGTTATCGCTTCGAAATCTGGAGCAGGAGTGAGATCAAGAAAATGATCGAGAACGATTGCCGGTTCATCTCCCCACGCATCTCTTTTCCCGGAACTCGTCGGATTTCCCTGAACGAGACAAGAAGGCAAAGTGGGGTCACCGCGATCGGTGCCCCGAGCAAAGGCGTTATGTCGTTTACGTACCGTAACTATGTCGGTTACGAACAAGTATACATGTGATAATTGTCATTCTAACATCCCATCTGATCCTAGAACACTTCTGTGTACTCCAAGAAATACTGATATTAGACATTGTGCTGGAGGAGAATATTACTACTTTGGATTATTAAAGTCAAGTGAAAATATTTTGTCATTAAAATCTATAAATCTAACTGATATAAAAATATCCATAAATATTGATGGATTGCCATTATCTAAGTCTTCACAACAACAGTGTGGCCAATTTTGGGTTCCTTAGAACAATCAAAGCAAGTTTTCATTATTGGAGCACATTATGGCAGACAAAAATCTTGTAACTTAGAAAATTTTTTACGAGACTTTATAGAGAAAGCAAAATTATTCTATCATGATGGAATTGTTATTGACAAACACATTCAATGTAGTATAAATTCTATGTAATACGCTAGCTAAAGCGTTTAGCTTATAAATTAAAGGACATACTTTTTTACAAACATTAAAAAAACTATTGAAAAAGTATGGCAAACCATTATAAGCAATTGTTCGAAGATATTAAGTATGAAAAAATAAAAATACCAGAAAAATTAATGATAAAAGAAAATGAAAACTTTAAATTAGATATGAGACAAACATCTCGATCATTACGTATGTTACTATTTTATATTGTTGATTGCCACAAGTATGAGAGATTGTTCTTTCAACTCCGCTCTAAAATCTTGTCTAAATCCGACTGAAGCTTCTGGGACTCGTGACAGAATATACATCAAATAGAATATATATCAAAAATAACATGTCAACAGAAATGTTTACTTTAATCCGATAAAGTTGCCTCGTCTTGGTCATGTTGTTCCGGAACATTTTCCACGTTTTTGGTTTTAATCACACTGAAAGAATTCATACTAATTAAAATTTCATAAGAATGACGTTTACATTTTTATGTATTTTTATATATTTTTAAATAATACTTTATATAACATTTTATTCACGTAGAAATGAAAAAAGAAACTTACTTTCTTTCGTTACGTTCTGATGCATGTCTTAATCAAGATTTAATAGGAACTGAAATAACTTGTTCAGTTGCTTCGGGGAAATAAATTCGCACTGCGCCTATAACACATTAATATGTAATAATATTTAAAAGTAACATATATTTAGTAATGTAAGATATTTTATGTATATTTAAGGTACAAACAATAAGTACATTATTTTATAAAAATAATATGTAGTTATTGTATCTCCTTTTAACATATATAATATAAAATACTACATATAACTATTTGAATCCTATTGAAAAAGAGCTTATAAAAATCTTTGCACACGTTCTTATTATTCTATATCCATGTTTTATGTCTAATGAACAGTACAGACAGAATGACAAAAAAGCAAACATTTTTATAAGTGCATACGGGTCTCATTACTTTAGTTTAAGTAAATATTGGTTCAACTTACCAATTATAATGTTCCGTAAATACAAATCAAAGAAGGAGCGTTTTTTCTTCCCATCAACGTAACTGAACAAACTTCTAACAAAATCACTTAGAGTTCTTCGCAAGATATTAAACGTTAGTGATTTTAGATCTGTTCCACCTACTCGTGCTAGTTGAATAATCTACAAAAAATATAAATGAGATTAAATCTCTTTGTATATTATTAGTTTCAAAAAATTATTTTTTTTAAATACATACCAATTCATTACTATTAATTTTATTGTCCATAATCTTTCCAATTTCTCTAACTCTTCTAAGCTTTTTAATGGAAAGAATTCCGTATAATTAGTTTCAGAATTTTTTTTTTCTGCTTTATTTTCTACGGTCATACTTTTTACGTGCTTTTGTAAATTATCTAATTTTGCTATTACAATATTTTGTAGGTCATATATTTTTGATATTTTAAATTCGATATCCAATATTTTTCGAACAATAAATTTTTGAATATCTGACAAAGCTGAAAGATTTCATAAAATTAGTTCTTTATGAAATATAACTATGTAATTATATAAGTTCTTTGTAAAATATAACTATATAAATTGTTCTAAAATTCGTGATTTCAAATATAGTCGTCAAAAAGATAAATAAAATCATAATTTAACAATTTTTATTTTATACGATAATTTTTGAGATATAAAGGTTTAAGTCTAGCCAGTAACCAATTACGCTTTTATAATATACATATCCATCAATTGCGCGTGTATCAATGATCATATGACAGGTGACATCTAAATTATCTGATCTCTGATTGACCAACTTTAAGCCTTTACATCTTAAAAATTACTGATTGAAATAAAAATTTCTAAATGACTGTTTCACTTTATTTTTCAAAAACCTTTCTATAGTATTTTGATTCGTAAATTTCGGAACATCGTCTATTACAGAACAATATAATTAGTACTTACATGAGTTAGCAGTATGAATTTTAAAATGTCCAAATTCGAATGCATCTTTTTCTCTATCATCTCCGATATTATGAAAATCATATACTATCAATAAACATAAAAAAATTTCAAATTATATAACTTTAATTAAAACGTAATTTGGTATTGTAACATGGAACGTGTGCATGTGTGTGTGGTGTGCATGAGAGTGTACATGTGTGTGTGTACACATGTGTAAATTGCTTATCTGTATTAATTTTTGAAGAACTAGCTTCTTCTATACATGGACTTTTTGACATACTAGAACAACACAAGCGCGCGCTACGCGCGCGTCATTTATTTAATTTTATGTTTACATATAACTAAATATAAATAATAAGAATTTCAAAAATTATACATTTATGATTAAGAACAATAGAATTTACGATTACAAATGACAGATCATGTTCTTGATGATTATGAATAAATAAAAATAGAATATGATTTGATTTATTATTACCCTATCAGTAAACAATGTTTTTAAATGTTTTTTAAATATTTATTTTTTATTATAACGTTTTTTAAATATTTAAAAAACATTTAAAAGATATTGTTTTTTAATAGGGTAAATGTCTATAAAATTATAGATATCATAATAAAAAGTTCACCTCTGAAATTTTATTTTCTGAGATATACGTGGTCATTAAAAAAATCTTCAAACTCGTGTTCAATTGCATTTATAATTCCTTTATTTAAAAATCTTTACATTCTCAGTCTTCTTTAAATCCTTTCTACTTTTTACTTTTTTCCTATTTTACACTCTCACAATTCTTCTTTCTTCTTCCTTACATTATTTCACACATTTTTTTTAAATTTTTATTAAAACAGATAATGTTCGGTTAATGAAACAGTAATTTTTAAAACAAAATGTCAATATATCATAATATGCATTCATTATTAAAGAAACCTTCAAATTCGTGTACAATTACATTCATAATTTCTTTTGTACTTTATTTCAAACTTTACCTTCTCCACCTTCTTTGATTCCTTTTTGCTTTATATTTTTTATTTATTTTACACTCTCACAATTCTTTCTCCTTTCTTCTTACATTATTTCATGTCTCTTCGTTTCTCTACCCTCATTGCACATATTTTAAAATCTTTACTAAAAGAGATAATGTTCGATTAAAGAAATTTTCATTTCTATAACACAAAACTTCATAACATGTAATATGATATTTATTTATTACTAAAAAAAATCCTGAAACTCAGGTTCAATTGTATTTTTAATTTCTTTTGTATTTACAAATCTTAACTTTTAATTATAATATAGGTATTCAAAGATTATTTTATTTTACATATATTGAGTGTTGTACAAAAATTACAAATTTATAAAATTTTAATTAATTTAAGCAAGTTAAAATAGCATATTAATTTTTTCTAAGATACAGATAAAAATATTTATTGTCTTTAAAGAGGTGAACTTTTCTTCAATTAGATTTTATAAATTTGCCATTTATATCTTTGTGTTTTTGGAACTTATTAAGCTAGAATTTTATTAATACATTTGTGTGCTTGCACCTGATTATTTACAAACTTTTTTTAATAATTTTAATATTTTAAAATATTAAATATTAATTGTATCAATAAATATTTAAGAAGATAATTGCTACAGAAATTTTAAAGAGATTTTTGTGTTTATATAAACAGGCATAAATAGTTTAAAATAAATGACTAACTTGACTATATGGGAATAATAACTGGAAATACGATCTACGTAACACATGTTAGATTAGAGTCTATATTGCAGGATGCGGGATACACGTAATAAATTAAACAATCTATCGAAATAAAAGAAACAGATAACATAGATAAAATTATATTAGAGAAATTTTTATTTTTATGACACAAAATATCAAAATAGCATGTAATATTAGTACATTATTAGAAGAGAATCTTTAAACTGGTGTTTAATTGATGTCTTCATTTTTATTTATGCTTCATTTAAAAATCTTAACCTTCTCATACACGTTCAATTACTTTCTCTTTTCAATTTTATTTCCATTCTGCACTCCTTTGATATTTCCTCCATCCTTCCATCCTTTTTTTATTATTCTGTTCAAAAATCTTTACTTTTTTAAACACTTTCAATTACTTTCTCTTTTGAATTTTATTTCCATTCTGCACTTCTTCGATCCTTCCTCTTTCCTTCCTACCTTCCTTTTTATATTATGTTATTTAAAAATCTTTATCTTCTCCAACACCATTCTCCTTTCAATTTTATTTTAATTCTCAACTCCTTTGATCGTTCCTCCTATCTTTCTTCCTTTTTATAATATTCTATTAAAAAATCTTTACCTTCTTTAATACCTTCAATTCCTTTCTCTTTTTAATTTTATTTTCATTCTACACTCCTTTGATTTTTCCTCTTTCCTTTCTACTCTTTTTTATTATTTTATTCCTCTTTTTTTCTATATCTTTATTTTACATTTTTAAAAAACTTTACTAAAATAAATAATAATCTATTAGAGAAATTTTTATTTTCATGACACAAAATATCAAAATATCACGTAATAGTCGCCCATTATTAAAAAAAACTTTTAATTTGGTGTTTAAGTGATGTCTTTATTTATCTTTATTTATCTTTTATTTAAAAATCTTTACCTTCTCCAACACCTTCAATTCATTTCTCCTTTCAATTTTATTTCCATTTTAAACTCCTTTGATCTTTCCATCTTTCTTCCTTCCTTTTTATATTATTCTATTCAAAAATCTTTACCTTCTACAACACCTTCAATTTCTGTCTCCATTCAATTATATTTCCGTTCTACACTCCTTCGATCTTTTCTTTTTATATTATTATATTCTTCTTCTTTTCTATATCTTCATTTCAATCATTTTTAAAAAACTTTACTAAAATATATAATATTTTATTACAGGCATTTTTATTTTTATAACACATAATATCAAAATATCATGTAATATTAGCACATTATTAAAAAAAAACTTCAAACTGGTTTTTAATTGATATTTTGACGTATTCATTCTTTATTTAAAAACCTGTACCTTCTCCAACACCTTCAATTCTTTTCTCCATTAAATTTTATTTCCATTCTACACTCCTTCAATCCTACCTTCTTCCTACCTTCTATTTTATATTATTCTAGTCCTCTTCTTTTCTTTATCGTCATTTCACATTTTGAAAAGGTTTACTGAAAAAGTTAAAATTTTATTTCAGAAATTTTTATTCTCATGATACAAAACATCAAAATATCATGTAATATTTGCCCATTATTAAAAAGAACCATTAAACTGGTATTTAATTGCTGTCTTAATTTTATTCATTCTTTATTTAAAAATCTTTACCTTCTCCAACATCTTCAATTCCTTTCTTCTTTCAATTTTGTTTCCATTTTACACTCTTTCGATCCTTCTTCCTCCCTCCTTTCTATTTTATATTATTTTATTCCTTTATTTTCTTTATCATTTTACATTTTTAACAAACTTTACTACAAAAATACATAATATTCCATTAGAAAAATTTTTATTTTTATGACACAAAATATAATATCGTGTAATATTTGCCCATATTAAAAAAAAAACCTTTACTCTGGTGTTCAATTGATGTTTTAACTCCATTTATCCTTTATTTAAAAACCTTTACTTTCTCCAACACCTTCAGTTCTTTTCTCCATTTAATTTTATTTCTATTCTACACTTCTTTAATCCTTCCTTTTTATATTATTCTATTCCTCTTCTATTCTATATCTTTACTTTACATTTTTAAAAAACTTTATTAACAGATAATATTCTATTGGAGAAGTTTTTATTTTTACGACACAAAATGTCAAAATATAACCTGAAATATTCAGGATTTAAAAGTATTTACGTTCTCCACCTTCTTAAATTCCTTTCGCTTTTCTATTTTATTCCTGTTTTATATTCCTTCAATTTTTTCGCTTTTCTCCTTTTCTCCCTTCTTAAATTAATGAATTTCTCTTCTTTTTTACTTTATTGCACATTTTTGAAAATACTTACGATAAGAGATAATGTTCAAAGAAAAGATATTTTTATTCTTAGAACACAAAATGTCAAAATATCATGTGATATTTAACCATTATTTTAAAAAATGTTCAAACCCATGTTTATTTACACGCTTAATTTCTTTTATCCTTTCTATTCTAAATTCTTAACTTCCTCCGCGTTCTTTAATTCCTGTCTACTTCCTATTTATTTCCTATTTTACACTTCTTCAATCCTTCCTCCTTTCTTTCTTCTTACATTACTTCATTCCTCTTCTTTTCTTTACCTTTGTCGCACATTTTTTAAACTCTTTACTAAAAGAGATAATGTTTTATTAAGGATGTACTGGCGATAACGTCTAACATTGACAATGCCTTGAAAATTTTATAAATTGTTTCTATTTATTATCTGAACACATGTTTAAAATTTGAATTCGATCCTCTAACTGGTTCACGAGTTATTCAACTTTAAATTTTGCATGTATTTTTATGGTGTAGCAGTACATTTCCACTTATATCAACGAAATTATAAAGAAATAATATTGCCAATATTCTGAAACTTTATTTATGAGTAAATAAAATATTGAGCAATATTTCTAAAAAAGTTTATATTGATTTACTAACTCGTTGTTAAGATATCAATGATAAAACGACGCAAAATTTTAGTAAATGTCAAATTTTCGAATTAACTACGTAACCATACTACATGACCACCTTTTACTTTGACTTGTATAAAGTGATAGAAGAGCAAATATTATGTTAATGTTATTTATTTAAATATCTTATGGATTTTTAAGTTCCATTTGATATCTGATATACATTAAATTGCATTAAATGTCATCAATATGCGTCTAGTTTTTTCATTTCTTACAGTTGATTTCTGATAAAATTTACGTGCAAAAGTTTTTTGTCGAAGATCGCAAAAATGGCAAAATATACAAATATATTTATTTGTAGTGCCAAATATCACGTTAATTGACATTATTTAAGTCATTAATCCTATACATGATACGAATATATATGTGTTCGTCTTAAGTTACCCAAATAGCAATGCATTCTTTGCACAAAAGAAGAAATACTTGCTAATTACAAGTTTTCTTTCGGTTGCAGTCACGTTGATATATCGCAGACACTAATCTTTTTGAATAAGACTATCTAAAGGTAATCGGAAGGAAACTATTTCTTAGGAATTGAAGGATAATAGTGTGCGGAACTTATTAGTATAAAATTTTCAATAACTTGTTATAAATAGTTTTCAACAATTCTTTATTATAATATTTCCTCCAAATATAAGGAAATTGTGTTAACATCATAATTGATTAAATTTATATATTTATGTATTTTAATATATTTCAATGAAATATGTATGTTACACCCAGATAACACACAATATTTATTATAAATATTAATAAATATTTTACATAATTTTTTTTTAGAAATATTATAGAAGTATTTTATATATATTTTATATATATGACAGAAAAAATTATAAAAATATTTATCCAAAATATTGTTAAAATATCTATTAAATATTTTCTAAAATATTTATGGTCAATGAAGAATATTTACAAAAATATTAATGTAAATATTTATAACAAATAAAAAAAATATTTGTAGTAATATTTTGTAAAGCCAGGATTGTATAGCCAGAACATCCTTAAAGAAAATTTTATTTTAATAGATAACAGAAAATCATAAATATCATATGATATTCACCCGTTATTAAAAAAATCTTAAAACGCGTGTTCAATTACGTTCTTAATTTCTTAAATCTTTATCTTTTCCGCCTTCTTTAAGTTTTTTGTCCTTCCTATTTTATTACCATTTTACACTCTTTTGATTTAACTTTCTTCCTTTCTTCCTTTTTTATATTATTTCATTACTCTTCTTTTAATAGCATTTTAATAGCAATATTATAATAATATTATTTATAATATTATAATAATATTATAACATTTTAATAACATTTTTCTTCTTTTCTTTACCTATGTCGCACATTTTTTAAACTTTTTACTAAAAGAGAATGTCCTGTTTAAAAAAATTTCATTTTAATAACAGAAAATCGCAAAATATTATATTCACTGTTATTTAAAAAAAAACCTTAAAACGCGTTTTCAATTACATTCTTAATTTTTTAAATCTTTATTTTCTCTACCTTCTTTAATTCTTTTGTCCTTTCTGTTTTATTATCATTTTACACTTCTTTGATTCAACCTCCTTTCTTCCTTCTTTTTTACATTACTTCATTACTCTTCTTTTAATAGCAATATTATAATAATATTAAACAAAAGTATTCATTCCTTTTCTTCTCTTTATCTTCATCGCACATTTTTTAAGCTCTTTACTAAAAGAGATAATGTTTTATTAATCCTTTTAAGACGGTTTTTACAACTGATGGTACACATGTGTACCTAGAGTCTAGAAAGGGTTAAAAAACATTTTATTTTAGTAACAGAAAATCGCAAAATATAATATTCACCTGTTATTAAAAAGAACTTTCAAAGCGTATTCAATTACATTCTTAATTTCTTAAATCTTTACCTTCTCCGCTTTCTATAATTCCTTTCTTCTTTCTGTTTTATTATTATTTTACACTTCTTTGATTTAACCTGCTTCCTTCTTTTTTTTCTACATTATTTCATTACTCTTCTTTTAATAGCATTTTAATAGCAATATTATAATAATATTAAACAAAATTGCTGAAAAAGAAATATAACACAAAGTATCAATTCTTTATAATGATATTATAACCATAAACATAAACGTTTCATAAGACTTATCTAAAATAATCGTGAAACCGTTTAAACGGAAAAGAAAAGTCTTCATCATCGCAGGAAACAGAACCAACACAATATTATTATTACACCATTAGTCTCGTGATGCATGTAACAGTTATGTCTATTAACTGTCAAAACGTAATCTCCGCGATGAGCAGCTCGCGAAGTAAGCACATCGAGAGAACCAATCAGCATTACGGAAAAGCGTCAACAAGAAACTTCGAGAGACTGCGACTATCGATTTAACATAGATTTTTTCCATCGACATACAGAATGGACTGCTGATGACCGTGGTGGGGGTAGAAAGACACATAGAGTGAGAGGCAGACAATACGAAGAACGTTCGTTCTCTGTCTACTAAGTTTGATTGGTTGTTGTGGCCCCAGCAACCAATCAGACTTAGTAGACAGAGAACGAACGTTCTTCGTATTGTCTGCCTCTCACTCTATGTGTCTTTCTACCCCCACCACGGTCATCAGCAGTCCATTCTGTATGTCGATGGTTTTAATACATGTTTCGACTGTTTTAAAACATGTTTGCCTAATTGAAAGAAAAAATTGCTGCATTATAAATCTAACTCACGTAACTGTATATATGCACATGCGTGCGTATAATTTCTACCTGCATTAATTTTTTCTTTCTTACCTGTTTTCCTGTTTGGTTGATTATCATTAATCTTATTTTCTGTTTCATTTATTACGTTTTTGCCTATAAATTGAAAGTATTACATTGAGAATTTTCGACTACACATTACACATGTAATGCGTGTATTCATAAACCTTAAGAAATAAGGTTTCCTTGTTCCTGTCTCTTTTTATCTCGCGTACTACATTTCACAATACGCGAGACAAAAAACAGACAGAGACGAGAAATCTTCATTTTTCAAGAAAAAATTATGACTACAATCATATAAATATCTTCACTTACTTTTACATGATAACGTTTTACACGATTTTTTAAGTACATTTTCAGATTGAGTAAGAGAAATATTTTGTGGAATTTTTGGATAAGATGGTACTTGAACTCTGTTTTCTTCTTCGGAGAAGCTTTCTTTGCTACTCACTATATTTTTAGCTCTGTTCTTCCTACTTTTTTTGGAAATTTCATCATCTTCACTTTGAGAATTAATATTTGATACATATTCAATTTTTTTTTTAATTTTTATTCCTTTATCATATGTATCTAAATAAATAAAAATATAATTAGTATTATTACTAGAAAATAATATCAAGAGGCGCGGTCGCGTCTCGGCGATAAATAACGCGACACAACGCGTTAGCGAGTTAAAACAACAACAAATATTTTAAATTTGTATGTGAAAAATACTTATTAATCATAATTTAGCCAAAAAGTATTATTAGTTAATGTTTCTACAAAATTGTAAAAGTCAATAACAGATACATACTTTATTAATATGTTTTTTTTGACAATTATGAGAGCAAGAAGTAAAACATGTTTATGTAAACAATTATTAGTAATGAAATTATCTACTATTCTACAAGTAGATTATTGTACCTACTTGTAGTTGTCCAGAATTTTTTTATTTCATGTTGTGGCCAATCATCCATTTTTGAAACACATTTTTGTACTGCTTTTCTGAACTTTTCATTACTGGAAAAAATCGGCCAATATGCAGATTTCTTATCTGCAGTTACCCAAGAGGATGGTATCATTTGTACTCCATCATTAAATTCTATTATAGCGTATTGCTCCATAATTTAAAACTGATAAAAATAAACATATATGTGACATAATTTTAAAACATCAAGTGCAATACACTTTACTAATGGAATTGTCAAAAAGGTACATATTTAACTTTTACTAAGAGTAACTTTAGTTATTTTTATCATAACTTTGAAATTCTTGTACTTCAAATTCAATATATATTTGAGTTTGATTTGATTCTAATATAAAAGAAAGATAAGTGTAGGTTTATCCAAATGATACTAAAATTAGTGATTGTAATAAAATAAATTCAATATCAAATAAAAAAGAATATAGTTTGTATCGCTTATTATAGTAATAGTTTCTAAATAAAAAACAAAAAAAATAGAACAAAATTAACAAATCAGTAATTTTTTCAGTATTGAAAATATGTAATCTTTTAATATCAAATATTCTATATCATTCGTTATAAATACATATACCTTTTAATAGAAATAAAAATATGCACATTTACTGCGTGTAATATATTTATTACAATAAACATGTTTAAGTCGACAAAGCAGCTAGGTTAGAATAGATTAATAGATCCTACACAACTTACCCTTCTACTTTAACAATCTTTGGATTCCCAATTCTGGTATGATTAATATCACGGTGTTAGAAAAGTCAAGCACTGATCAAGTAGCTAATAAGTTGTGTTACCAATAAAAAGAAATTCAATCCAATTAGATACTGGAAACTAAAGAGTTCGACTGCATTGCCAAGAATAAGACAAGAGAAATTATAAATTAACTAACAAAAAGTATAAAAAAGGGAAATGTCCAATCATAAGTGAATGTCCAATTAATGCGGTACTTCTTTAAAAAACATACTTAATAAATATCGATAGGCCGGTATTGCTGTACCACCATCGTTACGAGCCGCTATCAATCACGAGATAAGAAAGTGCATGTGTGAAGAATATATACATATACATACATACATACATATATATAATTAGAAAACTATTAATGATTCTACAGAAATTAAGTTACAAAAAGTATAATTAAAGTAAATTTACCCAAATAGCCAAACGTGATATTGCATATCGGGCAAACTACATCATTCCATTTCAGAACTTAATCTCTCGTACTGTTCATCTCTGTTCCTGTACATATGACATGCAAGGATTGTCGCGCGACGGAACAGTATTTTAGCATTATATGCATGGTACTTTGAATCATCAGTCACACTGAGCAACTTACGGTGTCTCAGATAATGCACAAAATAAAGTTGTATTATTTGACTTATTAATTATTGTAGTCTCTCATTTTTCGATATAAACTAAGAGCATGTCAGAGATATGTAATCGCAGAAAAAAGATCTTTTTTTATTTCTGCTTATGCTTGTAAGATTTTTTATAAATATATTCTAAAATGTTTTATTACAAAGTTATCGCAAATATATAAAACGTGTAAGAAACAATTTCACCTAAGTTTACCATAATTTCAAAGTGCCATCCATCCAATATAAGCTTGACATCAATGTAATATTTGAATTTGTCATTCTAAGAATTAGTGTGCAAAAATGCAATATTTAAAGTTCTTTAACTTTGTTCTTTTTTATTGGATTTAATTTATGCAAAACTTGATTTATAATTTGAGATACTTAATACTTTAAGAAAATACAAAAGAACAAAAAACTTGATTTTGTTAAAGTGTTAAATCTATTATTTTCCCTTAAACAAAATTGGGACAAAATTCCTGAGGTAATAAATTCAATATTACATCGATGTTAATAAACTTTATATTGTAGACAGTATTTTGAAGTGTAAATTTATGAGAAATTGTTTTTTACACATGTCTGTTTACTGTAACTTTTAATGAAGCATTTTGGAATCAGTATTTATATTTTTTTTTTCCTTTTTTTTCGTAGAAATATACTACTAAAGTTCATCCGGAAAAATCTGAAACACTCTGTAGAACAAAATTACACATTTATTAACATGCTATTTCTAGCAGGGTTATGTATATATCCTCAACCATACAAACAGCAAATACCTCTCGTGGATGCACTTGGGTAACAATAAAACTCCTTGGTTCAATTTGGTCAACTTCCCATGCACTTACCAATCATAAATTAGATACGTATTTATCAAAATATAACGAATCCTAATTGGATAGATGCTGTAGCAGTCAATCCTTTGGGCTTACATATAAAACGAATGAATCGACTCAACGTTATGCTACTATCACAATGCTACCTCAAACGGTATATAATGTTTCTTATGTGTTATTGCTAAATATATTGATAATTATCCTCATAGGCTCTTCATATTTCAAATTTTTCTTCGATTTTATATATAACGCTGGGGCAAAGTTAATATTACAAATAATAATGCATGGAGTGAATACTCAAAAAAAATTCAATTAGCATCTGGCAGCAATTCCTTCTGCAATTTGATAGCACAGCAATAACAAACTACATTGCCGCTCAGGTATGTAAATTTCAACGATATATATTTTATTAACAGGTGTATAAAAATTTTATAGTTTCATGTAACATAATCCTAGAATTTTTACAATTCTGAATTGGGATTATGGACTTTAATCAAGTACGATGAGACGATCTACACATTACGATAGTCTAATACGAAATCCATAATTCCAATTCAGAGTTTAATCTCTAGTACTCTTCACCGTTACTGTTCATGTACATAGGACGCGGCAAGACTTGCCGCGCAATGGAAGTCTGCACTGTAGTCAATCAAAATTGGATAAAGTTTATTTTTTTTTTTAATTTTCTTTCACACTGCAGAAGATATGGACAATGAGCTTACTATCGCGCCTACTTCTGCCGCGCGGCAATTTTTGCACGTCATATGTACAGAGGCCATAAAGATGAACAGTGCAAGAAATTAAGTTTTGAAGTGGAATTATGTAATTTGCACGATGTACTATATCACGTTTGACTATTTGGTAAATTTAATTATACTTTTTTGTAACTTAATTTTTGTAACCTTTAATAGTTTTCTAATTAATTATAAATTCTTTCACTGACCTGCCAATATTCATTAAATATTCTTTTAGAAGAAATATCTCATAAATTGGACATTTATTATCCAACATTAATTGTAACTTGACATTTCCTTTTTTTATACTCTTTATTATTTAATTTATAATTCCTTTATGTTTTGTTTTTGATTAGAGGAACTCTTTAATTCCTGGTATCTAGTTGGATTATTGATTCTCGTGGACTCTTTATTGAAACTATAGCTACTTTTGTTCAATATTTGATGTTTTTAAAACCGTGATGTAGCGATTCTGTGTCACAGTGTGTGCGTATTTTTATTTTTATTAAAAGGTATGTATATTTTAAAAAATGATATAGAATAATTAATATTAAAGGATTATATATCTTCGAAGCTAAGAAAATTACTAATTTTGCGAATTTTTGTTGAGAAGTATATATAAATTTTATTTTTGCAAAAAAAACATGTAAAAACATGTCTTATGTGACATATAAAGAAAAATAATTTTGAAAAACTGTTTTAACTTATTTAAATTGAATTTTACTAGGGTTGCTCTCAGGTTTATCTAATAAAGTATTTACAAGATATCTAACAATTTTCAATTTTTTTTATGAAACAAAATTTATACATTGTATAAAATGCAATTGTCTAAGACTTAACGAGATATTTTCTTAAACTTTTAATTATAACATTTTTTATAAACATTCAAAGATTGCAAAAATTGTCAAAAAAATCGAATTTTTTTTTTAAATTTATAACATTTCAGTTTTTTCAAAATTTGGAATTTCGACTCATCAAGTTTTTCTTGTTTCCGTATTTTTTATACAGTATTAGAATTCAAATACTGGAGAGGTATTTTGACAGACGGCCCGAGAGAGTAGTCCAAATAAAAGTTTATTTTAATCACGGAAAAAAAAAGTAGCTGTTGTAGCTAAAAACTGCGTGTGGTAACTAAATTACAGTCGTAATATATGGACTGCTAATATCTTAGTTGTGACTCCGATATTATTTAGTTGAAAGAGTTTTGCTGCCCGTTAGACAAGGTTTAGTTACAGTGCATATTTCAGTTAGCTGTCATAGCAACATGCATTATAGTAATTAGTTGTAACGTGCACACCATTTATATGTGGAAGACACAACGTTTGCTATCGTTGCAAGTATTGTTGCTGCAGCAATCAAATCAATGTGCTACATCCAGAATATTTTTTACAGCTAAAAGTGTAGCCAAGGTAGCTATATTAATTAGTTACTGAATAGATTTTGTTTTTGCTGTAGTTTAGGGACATGCAAAATATATAAAAAATAATAAAATCATATATTTATAAAGTGTATACAATTATTTATTTCTCATTTTTAATTATGTATACATTACAGAAAAATATTATATAGAATTAAAACTATATTTAATTTTAAATATAAATTTTTGTATAGCATTAAAAATAATATATTTAATTTTATAATATTTTTAACAGTATACATAACATATAAAATATGCACATATATACATACATTTTTTGTTTTGAATCTGTTAAAATGTAAATAATAGATACTCTATTTTTATATATTGTGCATTGATTATAAAATGCGATTTGTTTTAAATTTAAATTCAATATAAAAGAAATTGTTGCTGCTGTTCTAAAATTTATAAAAATGTGAAAAATTTCTATGTTAAAACAATATTGGTGTCGCTCTCAATATTTTTATTAAGTAATTTATTAATTAAAACTCATTTGTCACATTTTTTAATATTTAATGAAATGTAAAGCTGAAAGTAGCCGGGGATTAATTATTAAATCAAAGAGCGCTTATGATAAATTCAGATAAGAATAAAAGGATTTGATGTAAAGAATTTACTATGCGTGATATCTATCCACCCTGAGAAACTTATTAAACAGGAAGATTCGCGTTCAGCGTATACTTTAAGTAAAAAATTACTTTAGTAAAAAATTATAAAATCAATGCACAATACATAAAAAAATATTAATATTCAGGATCAGGATATCATGAAGAGTATGAAATTAAACGGAATAATGTAAAATAATATAACATTCCCCATTTCCCATAGTATATATGAACAAAGGAAAAGGATCGACTAAATCTTTATATTTAATTGATAGCCACTTTGTACTTTGTTCTACTTCGAAACCACCAATACTACAATTCAAACCTATATTTATAAGAGAAGAACAAATAAAAAGTGGACTATTATTATGAATAATAATAAACTGAATTTCCGCAAAAACGGGACAAGAACTTTCATCTATTCCACAAAATAATACCACTTTAGGTTGGTACCGAGTACCTTTATAATTGACCCAATTAGTAACAAAACATGCATTATAGTTTATATCATTTGGTAGTGATAACATAAAATTATCGAAATGATGATTTTCACTAATATCAATGATATTTCCTGATCCTGTTTGAATATTTGGAAGAATACTTTCTTTAGCCATAAGTCTATAGCAAAATAAAAATTGATATCGAGTAACAATCGAAAAGGCAATATTTTGCCTTGACATGACAACATTCGAAATTTTTTTAAGAGCTTTATGAAAACCTTCAAGTCTAATTACAGATAAAGAAACAAGTGGTCCACATTGCATCATGACTCTTGCGTAATGAATGAGATTATGACGTTTTGGTTTCAAATATTGCTTTGTGCATTTCAAATATTGATTATGATGCTCTTCTACTAATATTTTGAATGCAGAAGCAGATTCTTGTGATACCGATTTACTGAAAATAAATTCAATTATTTCTTTTAATAATAAGTATAATTTCCAAAATGGATCATTATATGATTTTACTTTATGTCCAATAATTACTCCAAAAAGTTTACAAAATGTCAACATTTCCGAAGCTGTCATTTTAAATTTATTTTTTGTTGCAAAATCATCTGAAATACTAGGTGGTTTGTTTTGTATACTAGGACCATAATGAAACATTTGCAGACTATAATTAAGACCTGATAAAGTAAAATCACCAATCTGAATAAAATGATTTGTTATTGGGATCATATCGTAATGAGCGATACCTTCTAGAACATCATGCATGATATCAACGTAAGAATTGTCTACAACATGAAATGAAGTGATTGCATGAAAGACACATTCCTCTTTGATCCCATTAATTGAACAGTTTGCTGAAGCCAAGTCCACATTATACGATTCACGTGTTCTGAGAATATAATCATCCTCAAGACAAGTAGTTTGAGAAATGTTACGATGAATTTTGCAAAATCGACATGTATAATTAGCTCGAAAACTTTCAACGAATCCACACATAGCATGAAGGCCTAAATTATCTCCCAACAGTAAACTTAGCACAAAATAAATTTTATACTGATTTCCATTAACAGTAACTGTTATTCCGACTTGTTCCAAAACAATCAATTCTTCAATTAAAGGTGCAAATGTTTGTTTATTTCCAAATTCTTTACGGTCTTCTGTGTTAAACAAGAGAGCTAAAAAAATATTTTCCAATCGAGATACACATTCAGGTGGCAAACACGGTATGTAATAATATACTCCTCCAAGACAAGTACTATGGGATCCCAATGGGTTATTAACTTCCCAATCATCATAATATATAAACAATGGAAAAACAATAGCATCATCTTCAAAGTTTTTTTTTTATCATACCAAAGTTTAGATTGAATAAAGTTTGTAATGGTATCTGAATTTCTGAGCGAATTAATATAATGTATTGTAGCAGTAAAAGCATCAGGCAACTCAAAAAATTTTTGTAACGTTTGCGTTAGGGGTATGAAGTAACCGCAAACATTTTTCATACGTTCCACAATACATGATCCAGTATTTTTACGTACTCTTCTTTTACCTATACAATATTCAATAGGAGCTATATAATTACCACATAATTTAAAATATTCTTTACGTTTGTATTCGGTACTAAGATGATGAAAAGGATCTTCTACTGTATTAAACATTAATGTGATATCTTGTATTATTTCATTATTAGAACCAAGTGCATTTAATTGTGAAAGAACTTTTTCTTTTAACACAGAAATATGGCCACTTGTTAGAAATAATGTGGTATCCTCAATAATTGATTGAATGTGATTTTGTGGAATGGAAGAAGTGTTGTATAATTTTGTAACAAAAGCATCGGAACGATTTTTTACGAGTGATTTAAACTGGGCGGGAGTTACCAATAAATTCTCACTAATAGCATTTTCTAGTGAGAATATTTCACCAATATTCATATTTTCATGAATTACAAATTTCTCGGTAATTTTTGTATTAGCAGTAGGTTGCTCATAAGTATTATTCATAATCGTAGGCCATAAAGAAAAATTATGAATTGATCCAAGCAAGTGTTTTCGTAATGAATTCCAAGAAGACCATTCTCTAACGCATCCATTTAAATACAGTGAATGAATTGACATAATGTTTGACCGTGAAATGCGTTAACAAACTGTTTACAGATTGTACAGTTTCTTTGCACAAAAAGCAAGTAGGCATAATGCAAGTGTATTTTCCAAAATAAAGTAAAATTAAAATGATTTATATTCTTGAATAGTCGCCAGAACTGAAGAAGTCAGTTGCGAATTTTTATGTTTATCCTACAAAGTATCAAATTCATATACAGCTCTTTGTAAAAACATAAACAGTTGTTCTACCTCTACAGGATATCGAATGTTTAAAGCGTTACATAATTTGAAGACAAGATCAACGGCTTTTAAAGATGTTTCCACTTCATATCTAAATATATCAATGACGACAAAACATTGTATGATTTCATCGAAAGAAGAATCTATTATTACTGCAACAGGTTGTGATGGCTGATCAAGTAATCGCAATTTTGCCGTTTGTTCCTCTAATGTTGTTTCAAGATCTGCTATTATCTATAAAAAAAGATATTATTACCTTTATATTTTTATGTCAATGTTGAAATTTTTTGTTCCATAAGAAAAAAATAATTAAAATAAGAATCATAGTGACTAGCATGGAATATGGATCGAGTAGAGTAATTGTTCTACAGGAAATAAAGTGTTATTAAAACATGATCATCGCTTATCTAATACAATTTAGTTCTTTTAGTTACAACATATTACACCTGTGCTATAACATTAATTCTACTAATCACTATGCTTTTCATTTTTCTAATTATTTTAATTTTTATGTATATATTTAGTTTTACATGCAGAAGAAAGCCTTCTTCAGATTCTTTTCTAGAAAGCCTCCAATTTTGTGCTTTGCCATTTCTTATCGTGTTCACGGGGAACAAATAAGGCATCAAAAATAAAGTTACAATTTGCGTACCATCTATCAAAATAAATATTTAATTAAGAATATAACAAGTTATTGTGTATGAAAAGAGATAAATATAATAAATATTTTACCTGGCGTAGATACATTATCAAGACGGTTCTTCACTTTAGATACTTTAGGTACTTTACTGATTACAAAGTTTGATATTTTTTTCCAAGCAGCACACAATTTTAAAGTACAATTTGGATACAATGTTTCGAAATCTTTCTCTAGCTAAAACACAGACATATATAAATATAAAAAAAGTAATCTTTGTGGGAAAAGATAGAAAAATATTTTATGAAGTTCTCAGGAAATTGAGATATTCATTACAAAAAAATGAAATTTTATAAAACTTACTAATACGTAGCCTAAAGGATCAAAAAGAGCTGGAAACTGAATCATATATTCGTTACAAGACTGATTATTACTTTGAAGAGCTTTTAATCGCATCTTTGAAGTCAAAGACCAGTATTCAGTCACAGTTTGCCACGGTTTACAATTATTTTTGAGCCATAGTATATTTTCTTCGTAATTGTCGTCATTTTCTTCGTCTATAAAAACATAAATAACAAATATGTAAAAAATTTCTTTATTTGCAAAATATTAGTTGTTAAATAAAATAAACATCATTAAGATTTTTTTAAATTCATTGCAGTCATATTGAATTATAAAATTAAAGCCATTCATAGTTCGATCTTATATTTAAAAGTCTTACGCTCAGATATTTAGATATTACGCTCATAATTTCATTAGCAGCTGAAGACTAAACTTAAAAACATAATCTTAAATATGAAATCACACTTATGATTATCGATCTATCACAAGAAATAGTATAAGTTTATTTTTTACGTTATATGCTGAAACAAATAATTTTTTCCACATGTTATTATTTGTGTTTGACAAGATAAATTAAGTCAGATATATCAAAAACTATTTTTTATCATATCAATAAATATACGTATGATTCAATTTACAAATAATGTATTTTTTTAGTGAAACTCGATCTTATGACAATATATACTAGTAATTAATTAAATTATTAACTGCAAAAATTTTTAGCATTTCTCATTACTAAACTGTAAAATTGATTATACAAATGGTAACATGTAAAAAAAAATATTTATTTTAACATATAACATACAAAAAGTTATACGATTCCTCGCTTCTGATATCACAATCCAATATGAACGTAGTGAATAAAAAAATTTTAAGTATGACACTTCTCACAAAATTATAAGCAACTTGAATCAAACTTACTATCAGATGGAACGTGAACAAAATCTGTAGTACTTTTCACATGCAGTAAGCCAGCTTTATTTAGTTTTCGCCTTATACAATAATACTTTGTCAAAATTTTTCCTCTGCCTTGTGATTCGCCTTTCTTATTTTTAATATGCCAAACATTCTATATAATAAAGTAATTAAAATAATTATAAGTAAATATAATTTAATGTTATGAATTATGTATATATACATATAAAGATTTGTATAAAAACAAGACGAATAAGAAACTTGCACATATTGTTAGATTAAATTGTGATGATAAATAATAAAAAAAATATATATATTCTTATTTTCAATAAAAAAACTAAAATAATTAAAGGAAACAATTTTCTTTGAAAGTTCACAGTACACTAAATTCCGAATAATATATATCTATTATATTGAAAACGTTGTTCTAAATTTAAAATAAAATCAAGTTCTTTCACAAACAGATTATTAAAATATAAAGAAAAGAAATATTATCAATATATATAAATATAAAAATATTTAAATATATAAACATTGTAATATAATGCAATATAAAATATGAAGGATAATTGAAGAATGTTAAGGATTCATCAAAAGAATTTGTAATATATTGATATTTTAATTAAAATAAAATAAAAATTGTGATAATCATGTTGAATTAAAACATTAGAGAAATGCTGTAGGACTCAGTTTGTAACCGAAAAAGATCTCAAAGTACGATTAAAACGTTTGTATATTATTAATATAAATTGTTTTTTCTTAATCTTACGCAACAATGTTTTCAATTAATAAATATACATATATTATTCGAAATTTAGTGTACTGTGAACTTTTAAAGAAAATTGTTTCCTTTAATTATTTTATATTTTTATTGAAAATAAAAATGTGTATTTATTATTTATCATCATAATTTAATCTAACAATATGTGCAGGTTTTTTTATTGGTCTTATTTTTATACAATCTTTATATATATAATATTATATACTATATATATATATATATATATATATATATATATATATATATATATATATTATATATATTTGATAAAATCTTGAAGAGTAAATGTAATAAACTTACTTTGTCTTCAGTAGGAAAAAGTCTTATTAGCTGTTCACTCAGGAAACATGCCCTTTCGCTAGTATATGCTATGTATATTTGGTGACAGTTCATTACTCACTATTATTTTGGCCAATTTATTTCTTAGATCATTATTTAGTTTTTTTTCTTTTTTATATAAAGTTAATATTAATTGGCCATCTTCAGATTTGTTTAAAATAGTTTTCAGATCATGTAATAAATATATGTAATAGAATAAATATATGTAATAATAATTATTTATTACATTTTATTTCAAAAAAATTTTATAAATAAAATAAAATAAAATGATTTATAGCTTACATATTTGATATCAGCTGCAGGCTTTATGTCTGCTGTAGGAGCATTTGTTAATAGTATAACTGAAAGAAGAATACATTAATACAAATTTTAACAAAGTTAATATAGAAATAAAATAAAAAATGTTATTTTTTAGATTTTTAAAGACTAAATATGAATAAATAGGTGTACTACTCTTATTTATTTATATATATTTTTTAAAATTTAATTTAATTTCCATTTTATTATATTTATTATTTTGTTATATATATTTATTGAAATTGTGTAAATTATTAGAAGTAAACAAAGATTAATAATATTCTTACCTTCATATCCTGTACTTGCAGATGTTGAAGATGCAGACGGTGAATTTGGAGGAATAATGTCATCTAGTTTTATTTTTTTATTTTCTTGTAAATCCAAATCTTGTACGTCCAAATCATCTAATTTTATTTTTTTACTTTCTTGTAAGTCCAAATTTTCTCGCTCAATTAAATTTACTTCGATGGGTTGTTGTGCAATCTGAAATATTAATATAGAGAATAAATCAATTACAATTCTAAACAAAGCTAATAATAAAACAATCAAAAAAATAATGTATAGTATAAAAATGAATACCTCATCAAAATATTTTTTCAAATTAGCTTTAAATTTTCGTCGGGGACCAATGTTAGGAATTAAGATCTTCAGATCTTCTTCGGTCAAGTTGTTAAATTGTTCAATTTCTATTTCTTGAGCTACAAATGAGAAATATATTGCATATTATAATACATATTTGTTTATAGACAAAAAATTAAAAAAGAAAGAAAATGATAGAAAATAATTCACATTTGTGAATTCACAAACCAAAATCCATATTTAAAATAATAAGATTTTTATTCTATCATTTTCTACTGGAAATTTGATATTCAAACCGATAGGATTTCTTCTATCAGAAATTTTTACCAGGGTAGTTCTCCATTCATCATCGAACACGTATATTACATACAGCATTCAATATATTGTAACGTCGTAATTGTTGCCCATTCTACAATTGTATAAATATTGTTGTAAAATGATTATAAGACGCAGTTGTAAGCCACTGTTACGGTTGTAGAGTACGTTGTGGGAGATGGTTAAACTTCATTTTCCACGCTTACAATAGCATTGGTTGATGTAAACGTGGAAGATAAAGTTCGACCATTTTCTACAACATTACAACCTTGACAGCAGCTTACAACTGCGTCTTTTACAACTATGTTACGCAATCATTACAACTATGTTTACAATCATTTTACAACTATGTTTACGCAATTATAGAATGAGCTTAATAGCAACAATTACGGTAGTAGTATGACTATGCCGGTTCTAACCCAGGTGCTCCGAGGGGGGGTGAGGTGCGCGGGGAAATGTGGGTGCGGGGTAATGACGTCACCCCCCGGGACTTACCGTTATCTGTTTACATAAACAGAGATAACCGTTATCTATGTAGATAGTAATAACCATATTTGTTTATGTAAATAGATAGCCGAAGGGGGGGGGGTAACCCTCGGTGCCTGAGTTAGAACCGGCATAATATATATAATTCGCGGGCCTGACGTCACCGCAGGGCAATATCGCAGGCCTGACGTTACACGCGGACCTAAAATTCGCGGCGCGCGGGCCTGACGTGGCGTTCGCGGAACTGTCCGCCGCCGCGCACACAAAGAAATAAATTTGCTCACTCCCCTCGACCTCCACTTCGTCCTCACCTGTAAAGGTGGTGGTGCTCGAAGAGGATTACCCGAGGAGGCTGTCCGTGGGAACGAACTCCTTGAAGAAGACGTTCATCCACGTGCCCCACGTCATTTTTTCTCACTCACAATGTTTGCTAATCGAGAGCACGGCTACGACTGAGGAACAAAGGGCTGTGCGAGAGCATCCTCCGTCGCACTGCGTATTTACAATTAATCGCATGTATAGAGAATGACGAGTATCTTTTATACGTTCGCCGATATGTGGGGGTAGATTTTCATGAAACGATGATTCAAGGGATCGATTGCCGCTGCATGACGCAAGCTTAGACAAAGAAGATGCGGATAGGCAAAATATCGATGCAAATATGACCTGTTGTCAAATACATGATCCCCGATATAGATGAGGGGGGGGGGTAGATTTGTTGGCAAAAACGATTCAAAACAGGTATCAACCGCCGCTGCATGATGCAAGCTTAGACAAAGAAGTCGCAAACGTCGGTGCGAACATCCCTCGATATGTGGGATAGATTTTTATGAAACGATGATTCAAAACAGGCACGGACAAGTTGCATTAAACAAATCGCGAGGCAATGACGATGCTTCCTCCAGTTGAATAAAGGGACAAAGGAGTTGCAGATAAAATATATAATAAGTCAATTAGTGCTCAGACCTCAGTAGATGTCTCGGAAGCATACCGAATCGGTCGCAATATGCAGTGTTAAAAATGGCTGAGCGTATCGAAGACGTTGAGTTCGAAAATGTTGGGAACATAGATAATAATATGGACATTGATAATGAATCGTTCGAAAATATGCGACTGAATTTTGAGAATTTAATAGACGAAGAATCTGACGAAGAGTTACCCGATGATAATGATTGCAATCAGAGTGAACATCCTGAGAATTTTGTGGAAAGAGTCATGTCAAATGCGCAAATCCGTGCTTTGAATCAAAGTACAAAATATTGTATGATTCATGTTTATTATACGTCGCATGATTCTCGATCACTGTGTGCAACGTGCATGATTGAAAGGGCGCAATACACATGGAGAGTAATGCGCATTATTCGAGATCATGAAACAGGTTCTTTTATTGCGCTAAACGGTCGATCTTGTACCAACTGCAGGCAATCAACGTTTCTGAAGATTCCATGTGACATGTGCCCAATATGTGTGTCTACGCAATAAGAAAGACATTTATTATCAGTCAACGCATAGATGTCGATTTCTGAAGCAAAGTTTGCACAAGATCAATATCGCGTTCAAAGCATCAATCGATATTGTAATCGATCGTGTAAACTATATACGTGTAAGTGCTGCTTGACATTTTATAGTGCGTGTTAATAATTGAAAAATGGAAAATAGTGAGCAAGTGGAACGCGAACTGCTCGAGCAATGCTCGCAGGTCACAAATTTAGCAGAATGTTTCACGTGGTTGCAACGATGCGACGAGTGCCTTGCGCAGCTCGAAGAATGTTGTAGTAGTGCTAAACGTCCACGGCTCACCGTCGGCTCTAAACAATCCATAGTGGCGAGAATCTCGCGACTCGCGGGTGCAAAAGCGCAGTTAGAAAAGCGTTTCGTGCACTTTGGTGGTGGTGATGGGCACGCTAGTAGTAGCGCCGATGACCAAAAATCGCTTGTGTGGCGCGAGATCGACGTTGCGTTTGAGTCACGTATTCTTACGGGTGCTGTAATAAACGCGGATTATATTGAGCCGCGGCATTTCTTGGAAGACGCTAGTGATTTGGTGATCAAGCAAGTGCGAGACGCTATCGCAAAACATGGAAGTGTAAAAGTGAACACTGTATTCAACGGTGAATTTATAAACATTCGTGACGATCGCGATAATAAAAGTCTGGCGACGAAAAACTGTGAATTGTACAGAGCATCAAATTTGCGCGAGTGGTATGAACGACGCGTTATTGAAGTAATAGTAGCAATGCTCGACGAGTTTCAGGAACGCGATAGTGGTTGGGCGTTATACCGAATACAGAACTTGATGGTGAATATAAACAAACTTAATCCCATGCACGCGGGATGTTGCATCAAAATGCCGATGGAAGCAAGTGACAAACGTGCGGTAATTAATGTGCAATCGAAAGACAATGCTTGTTTTGCATGGTCGGTGGTGGCTGCCCTATACCCCGCAAAAAATCATGCCGACCGGGAATCGTCGTACCCACATTATTCGACTGTTTTAAAGTTTGATGATATACAATTTCCAATGAAAGTGAAAGACATTGGAAAATTTGAACGATTAAACGACGTGTCGGTGAACGTGTACGGTACCGAACTTGATAGAAAAGAAAAGATACAGTACGTTGTACCGTTACGTCTGACTGAAGATAAAAAAGAGAAACACATCAACCTTTTTTACGTGGAAGATAAACATGACGTCACCCTCGGCCACTTTGCGTGGATTAAGAACCTGTCGCGACTGGTCAGTTCACAGCTGAGCAAAAACGAACACAAGAAATTCATCTGTGATCGGTAAGTGTAATAATAATAATAATATTAATAATGATAATATTAATAATACATGTATTAAAAATATTTATTACAGATGCCTGCATTACTTCCACTCTGAAGAAAAATTGCAGTCGCACGTGGTGGAATGCAAGAAAATAAATGACTGCGCCATCATTCTACCGAGAGAGGACCAGAAATGGCTAGAATTCGACTCATACAACAACAAGGAGCGCGTCCCCTTTGTAATTTACGCCGATTTGGAGTGCGTATTGAGGAAGATGGAGAATGAAACAGAGAACACGTTGAGTTTCGCGTATCAACATCACAAGGTATTTAGCATAGCTTACTATGTTAAATGCTCGTTCGACGACGCGTTATCAAAGTATCGCTTTCGCCGCGATAAGGACTGTATCGCGTGGTTCGCGAAAGAATTAGAAAATTTGGCGCATGACATGAAAGCCCGAATATCCGCCAATGTTCCAATGGAACAATTAACAAGACAGCAACAAGAGGCATTCTTGAACGCGACGAAGTGCCATATATGCGAAAAACCGTTTGTATCAGATAAGCGCCTTATCCGTAACGAGTGGCTTGATAATCAACGGGTGCACGATCATTGTCATCTGACCGGCAAGTACCGTGGTCCCGCTCATAATAAATGTAATCTAAATTATAAGAATACGTACGTTATTCCAATCGTTTTTCATAATTTGAGCGGTTACGACGCGCATTTTATAATAAAAGAAATTTCTACCGCGTTCGAAGGCAAGATTGATCTACTACCGGTAAATAAAGAAAAATATATTTCTTTTACTAAACATGTCGCAGCTACTGGCGTGGGAACAAAATCAGGCGAAGTACGAAATTGTATACGATTTCGATTCATTGATTCATATAAATTCTTAAGTTCGAGTCTCGAAAAATTGGCGTCATTTCTAAATATTGAACAATTAAAAATTACTCGTTCTGAATTTTCATCGTTATCGAACGAGGATTTCGAATTGCTCACACGCAAAGGTGTCTTTCCGTACGAGTACGTTGATAATGTCGACAAACTTTTAGAAACGCGTTTACCTCCGCGTGAATCGTTCTACAGTTCACTCACCGAGCAGACGGTATCAGAGCATGATTACGCTCATGCCGAGAACGTATGGCAGCGGTTTGCAATTGAAACCCTGGGCGAATACAGCGATTTATATTTGAAAACGGATGTTTTATTATTAGCCGACATTTTTGAAAACTTTCGTGATAAAAGCATGCAGAGTTACGGTCTAGACCCTGCGCATTACTATACATTACCAGGCTATACATGGGATGCAATGTTGAAAAAAACTGGTATAAGATTCGAATTGCTTACGGACATTGAAATGGTACTTTACGTGGAACGTGGGATCCGTGGCGGATTAAGTCAATGTTCGGGCAGATATGCAAAGGCCAATAATAAGTACATGAAATCGTACGATCCGTCAAAACCATCAATATATTGTCAATATTACGATGTGAATAATCTTTATGGATGGGCAATGTGCCAGCCGTTGCCATACGGTGAATTTAAATGGGTCGAAAACGTTGAAAATTTTGATGTAAACGCGATCGCATTGGACTCTAACACCGGGTATATATTGGAAGTCGACCTTGCATATGAGAATCATCTGCACGATCGACACAGTGACCTACCGTTCTGTCCTTCGAGCGATAAGCCTCCAGGGTCAAGGCAAAGTAAGCTTTTAGCGACAGTGCATGATAAAGAGCGTTACGTCATCCACTACCGCAATCTTCAACAGTGCACGCGTCATGGGCTTCGAATCGTAAAAATACATCGCGTACTTCAATTCGCTCAATCCACTTGGCTCAGAAATTATATAGAACTAAATACAGAATTTCGAACAAACGCGAAAAACGATTTCGAGAAAAATTTATATAAATTAATGAATAATGCAGTTTTCGGTAAAACAATGGAAAATGTACGTAATCATGCTGATATTAAATTAGTAACGCAATGGGAAGGCCGTTACGGGGCAGAGGCCATGATCGCTGCTCCGAATTTTCATAGCCGCAGCGTTTTCACAGAAAATCTGGTTGCCATAGAAATGCGTAAACTATCGGTAAAATTTAACAAACCAATATATGTCGGTATGTGTATTCTCGACATTTCGAAAATCTGTCTTTACGAATTTCACTATGATTATATGCTGCCATTGTATAAAGATAAATGTAAGATACTCTATACAGACACAGACAGCCTCATCTATGTCATTGAGTGTGACAATGTGTACATGGATATGAAACGTGATATCGCGAGATACGACACGAGCGATTATCCCGCCGACAATGAATATAATATGCCTCTTGCGAATAAGAAGGTTCCAGAGCTAATGAAAGACGAGAATTGTGGCAAGATTATGACCGAATTTGTAGGGCTAAGAGCAAAAATGTATGCGGTAAAAGTAGAAGGGAAAAACGATACAAAAAAGGCGAAAGGTGTAAAGAATAGCGTTGTAGAACGAACTATAACGTTTGAAGATTATACGCGTTGCTTGCACGACGGGATAGAAATGACTCGTCAGCAAGCGTGTATACGTTCGAAGCTCCATGATGTACACACAATCAAAGAGAGAAAGATTGCTCTCAGCCCGTTCGATGACAAGCGTTACATCTTGCCTGATTCTACTGAAACATTGCCTTGGGGACATTGGTGTATACTATCGTAATACATTTTTATACGTTTTAATACTTTATTTATAACATTGTGTATTACAATAAGACAATTAATGCGATGCTTATTACTAATTTAAGTTGATTCTGCGTGACTTATTAAACAATATTTTTTTTAAATATATAATTTTGTAACAAAATATTATGTTTTTTAAATAAAACCATTTTTTAAACAACGTCTCTTTTATTTATCCACGAATTATGCAATCCATCGAATCCCAGCCATTTCACGTAGACTCTATCTCCTTTCTTCCTCCGAATTTTCTCGACAAGGAAAACGTCCGGTTACTTCGCTTGATGTAATTCATGTTCGTAGAAAGCGCCCGCGATGCTTTTTCCACGATAATCTTCGAAGAGGTGACAGTTAATGCGATGCTTAAGCTTATTACTAATTTAAGTCGATTTTGCATTACAATGTTTATTACAAATATATGCGCGTATTACAAAATATATATATGTATATAAATCAAATAACGTCTCTTTTATTTATCCACGAATTATGCGATCCATCAAATCCCAGCCATTTAATGTAGACTTTATTTCCTTTTTTCCTCAAAATTTTCTCGATAAGGAAAACGTCCGGATACTTCGCTTGCCATTGTACATAGTTCAAGAGCGATGCCAAAAACTGTTCAAACGAGCGACTGATGCAATACTGATCGTTAAATGGTAATGTTTGCAGTTATTAATGTTGTATTGGAAACGTATAGATGGAGAGGGGAGGCTTCCCCTCTTTTCAATAATTGCATCATCATCATCATCATCATCGTTATCGCTTGAACATGTCACTACACGTTTTTGCGTTCCGAAAACATACAAGAACGTTAAACGAAATATGAACAACCTATATGAAACATGAAAAAAAAACGTTGGAGAAACATCTGACGTACGTGAAACATGTATAAGAACGTTAAACGAAATGTGAACAACCTATATGAAACATGAAAAAAACGTTGGAGAAACGTCTGACGTATGTGAAACATGTATAAGAACGTTAAACGAAATATGAACAACCTATATGAGACATGAAAAAAAACGTTGGAGAAACGTCTGACGTACGTGAAACATGTATAAGAACGTTAAACGAAATGTGAACAACCTATATGAAACATGAAAAAAAAACAGGTTGATTGTGTGTACATCGTGGAGCTTCGAACGTATACGCGATCAAAATTTTCTCGATAAGGAAAACGTCCGGATACTTCGCTTGCCATTGTACATAGTTCAAGAGCGATGCCAAAAACTGTTCAAACGAGCGACTGATGCAATACTGATCGTTAAATGGTAATGTTTGCAGTTATTAATGTTGTATTGGAAACGTATAGATGGAGAGGGGAGGCTTCCCCTCTTTTCAATAATTGCATCATCATCATCATCATCATCGTTATCGCTTGAACATGTCACTAAACGTTTTTGCGTTCCGAAAACATACAAGAACGTTAAACGAAATATGAACAACCTATATGAAACATGAAAAAGAAACGTTGGAGAAACATCTGACGTACGTGAAACATGTATAAGAACGTTAAACGAAATGTGAACAACCTATATGAAACATGAAAAAAACGTTGGAGAAACGTCTGACGTATGTGAAACATGTATAAGAACGTTAAACGAAATATGAACAACCTATATGAAACATGAAAAAAAACGTTGGAGAAACGTCTGACGTACGTGAAACATGTATAAGAACGTTAAACGAAATGTGAACAACCTATATGAAACATGAAAAAAAAACAGGTTGATTGTGTGTACATCGTGGAGCTTCGAACGTATACGCGATCAAAATTTTCTCGATAAGGAAAACGTCCGGATACTTCGCTTGCCATTGTACATAGTTCAAGAGCGATGCCAAAAACTGTTCAAACGAGCAACTGATGCAATACTGATCGTCAAATGGTAATGTTTGCAGTTATTAATGTTGTATTGGAAACGTATAGATGGAGAGGGGAGGCTTCCCCCTCTTTTCAATAATTGCATCAGTTGCTCGTTTGAACAGTTTTTGGCATCGCTCTTGAACTATGTACAATGGCAAGCGAAGTATCCGGACGTTTTCCTTATCGAGAAAATTTTGATCGCGTATACGTTCGAAGCTCCACGATGTACACACAATCAACCTGTTTTTTTTTCATGTTTCATATAGGTTGTTCACATTTCGTTTAACGTTCTTATACATGTTTCACGTACGTCAGACGTTTCTCCAACGTTTTTTTTCATGTTTCATATAGGTTGTTCATATTTCGTTTAACGTTCTTATACATGTTTCACATACGTCAGACGTTTCTCCAACGTTTTTTTCATGTTTCATATAGGTTGTTCACATTTCGTTTAACGTTCTTATACATGTTTCACGTACGTCAGATGTTTCTCCAACGTTTCTTTTTCATGTTTCATATAGGTTGTTCATATTTCGTTTAACGTTCTTGTATGTTTTCGGAACGCAAAAACGTGTAGTGACATGTTCAAGCGATAACGATGATGATGATGATGATGATGCAATTATTGAAAAGAGGGGGAAGCCTCCCCTCTCCATCTATACGTTTCCAATACAACATTAATAACTGCAAACATTACCATTTAACGATCAGTATTGCATCAGTCGCTCGTTTGAACAGTTTTTGGCATCGCTCTTGAACTATGTACAATGGCAAGCGAAGTATCCGGACGTTTTCCTTATCGAGAAAATTTTGATCGCGTATACGTTCGAAGCTCCACGATGTACACACAATCAACCTGTTTTTTTTCATGTTTCATATAGGTTGTTCACATTTCGTTTAACGTTCTTATACATGTTTCACGTACGTCAGACGTTTCTCCAACGTTTTTTTTCATGTCTCATATAGGTTGTTCATATTTCGTTTAACGTTCTTATACATGTTTCACATACGTCAGACGTTTCTCCAACGTTTTTTTCATGTTTCATATAGGTTGTTCACATTTCGTTTAACGTTCTTATACATGTTTCACGTACGTCAGATGTTTCTCCAACGTTTTTTTTTCATGTTTCATATAGGTTGTTCATATTTCGTTTAACGTTCTTGTATGTTTTCGGAACGCAAAAACGTGTAGTGACATGTTCAAGCGATAACGATGATGATGATGATGATGATGCAATTATTGAAAAGAGGGGAAGCCTCCCCTCTCCATCTATACGTTTCCAATACAACATTAATAACTGCAAACATTACCATTTAACGATCAGTATTGCATCAGTCGCTCGTTTGAACAGTTTTTGGCATCGCTCTTGAACTATGTACAATGGCAAGCGAAGTATCCGGACGTTTTCCTTATCGAGAAAATTTTGAGGAAAAAAGGAAATAAAGTCTACATTAAATGGCTGGGATTTGATGGATCGCATAATTCGTGGATAAATAAAAGAGACGTTATTTGATTTATATACATATATATATTTTGTAATACGCGCATATATTTGTAATAAACATTGTAATGCAAAATCGACTTAAATTAGTAATAAGCTTAAGCATCGCATTAACTGTCACCTCTTCGAAGATTATCGTGGAAAAAGCATCGCGGGCGCTTTCTACGAACATGAATTACATCAAGCGAAGTAACCGGACGTTTTCCTTGTCGAGAAAATTCGGAGGAAGAAAGGAGATAGAGTCTACGTGAAATGGCTGGGATTCGATGGATTGCATAATTCGTGGATAAATAAAAGAGACGTTGTTTAAAAAATGGTTTTATTTAAAAAACATAATATTTTGTTACAAAATTATATATTTAAAAAAAATATTGTTTAATAAGTCACGCAGAATCAACTTAAATTAGTAATAAGCATCGCATTAATTGTCTTATTGTAATACACAATGTTATAAATAAAGTATTAAAACGTATAAAAATGTATTACGATGGTATACACCAATGTCCCCAAGGCAATGTTTCAGTAGAATCACGCAAGATGTAACGCTTGTCATCGAACGGGCTGAGAGCAATCTTTCTCTCTTTGATTGTGTGTACATCATGGAGCTTCGAACGTATACACGCTTGCTGACGAGTCATTTCTATCCCGTCGTGCAAGCAACGCGTATAATCTTCAAACGTTATAGTTCGTTCTACAACGCTATTCTTTACACCTTTCGCCTTTTTTGTATCGTTTTTCCCTTCTACTTTTACCGCATACATTTTTGCTCTTAGCCCTACAAATTCGGTCATAATCTTGCCACAATTCTCGTCTTTCATTAGCCCTGGAACCTTCTTATTCGCAAGAGGCATATTATATTCATTGTCGGCGGGATAATCGCTCGTGTCGTATCTCGCGATATCACGTTTCATATCCATGTACACATTGTCACACTCAATGACATAGATGAGGCTGTCTGTGTCTGTATAGAGTATCTTACATTTATCTTTATACAATGGCAGCATATAATCATAGTGAAATTCGTAAAGACAGATTTTCGAAATGTCGAGAATACACATACCGACATATATTGGTTTGTTAAATTTTACCGATAGTTTACGCATTTCTATGGCAACCAGATTTTCTGTGAAAACGCTGCGGCTATGAAAATTCGGAGCAGCGATCATGGCCTCTGCCCCGTAACGGCCTTCCCATTGCGTTACTAATTTAATATCAGCATGATTACGTACATTTTCCATTGTTTTACCGAAAACTGCATTATTCATTAATTTATATAAATTTTTCTCGAAATCGTTTTTCGCGTTTGTTCGAAATTCTGTATTTAGTTCTATATAATTTCTGAGCCAAGTGGATTGAGCGAATTGAAGTACGCGATGTATTTTTACGATTCGAAGCCCATGACGCGTGCACTGTTGAAGATTGCGGTAGTGGATGACGTAACGCTCTTTATCATGCACTGTCGCTAAAAGCTTACTTTGCCTTGACCCTGGAGGCTTATCGCTCGAAGGACAGAACGGTAGGTCACTGTGTCGATCGTGCAGATGATTCTCATATGCAAGGTCGACTTCCAATATATACCCGGTGTTAGAGTCCAATGCGATCGCGTTTACATCAAAATTTTCAACGTTTTCGACCCATTTAAATTCACCGTATGGCAACGGCTGGCACATTGCCCATCCATAAAGATTATTCACATCGTAATATTGACAATATATTGATGGTTTTGACGGATCGTACGATTTCATGTACTTATTATTGGCCTTTGCATATCTGCCCGAACATTGACTTAATCCGCCACGGATCCCACGTTCCACGTAAAGTACCATTTCAATGTCCGTAAGCAATTCGAATCTTATACCAGTTTTTTTCAACATTGCATCCCATGTATAGCCTGGTAATGTATAGTAATGCGCAGGGTCTAGACCGTAACTCTGCATGCTTTTATCACGAAAGTTTTCAAAAATGTCGGCTAATAATAAAACATCCGTTTTCAAATATAAATCGCTGTATTCGCCCAGGGTTTCAATTGCGAACCGCTGCCATACGTTCTCGGCATGAGCGTAATCATGCTCTGATACCGTCTGCTCGGTGAGTGAACTGTAGAACGATTCACGCGGAGGTAAACGCGTTTCTAAAAGTTTGTCGACATTATCAACGTACTCGTACGGAAAGACACCTTTGCGTGTGAGCAATTCGAAATCCTCGTTCGATAACGATGAAAATTCAGAACGAGTAATTTTTAATTGTTCAATATTTAGAAATGACGCCAATTTTTCGAGACTCGAACTTAAGAATTTATATGAATCAATGAATCGAAATCGTATACAATTTCGTACTTCGCCTGATTTTGTTCCCACGCCAGTAGCTGCGACATGTTTAGTAAAAGAAATATATTTTTCTTTATTTACCGGTAGTAGATCAATCTTGCCTTCGAACGCGGTAGAAATTTCTTTTATTATAAAATGCGCGTCGTAACCGCTCAAATTATGAAAAACGATTGGAATAACGTACGTATTCTTATAATTTAGATTACATTTATTATGAGCGGGACCACGGTACTTGCCGGTCAGATGACAATGATCATGCACCCGTTGATTATCAAGCCACTCGTTACGGATAAGGCGCTTATCTGATACAAACGGTTTTTCGCATATATGGCACTTCGTCGCGTTCAAGAATGCCTCTTGTTGCTGTCTTGTTAATTGTTCCATTGGAACATTGGCGGATATTCGGGCTTTCATGTCATGCGCCAAATTTTCTAATTCTTTCGCGAACCACGCGATACAGTCCTTATCGCGGCGAAAGCGATACTTTGATAACGCGTCGTCGAACGAGCATTTAACATAGTAAGCTATGCTAAATACCTTGTGATGTTGATACGCGAAACTCAACGTGTTCTCTGTTTCATTCTCCATCTTCCTCAATACGCACTCCAAATCGGCGTAAATTACAAAGGGGACGCGCTCCTTGTTGTTGTATGAGTCGAATTCTAGCCATTTCTGGTCCTCTCTCGGTAGAATGATGGCGCAGTCATTTATTTTCTTGCATTCCACCACGTGCGACTGCAATTTTTCTTCAGAGTGGAAGTAATGCAGGCATCTGTAATAAATATTTTTAATACATGTATTATTAATATTATCATTATTAATATTATTATTATTATTACACTTACCGATCACAGATGAATTTCTTGTGTTCGTTTTTGCTCAGCTGTGAACTGACCAGTCGCGACAGGTTCTTAATCCACGCAAAGTGGCCGTGGGTGACGTCATGTTTATCTTCCACGTAAAAAAGGTTGATGTGTTTCTCCTTTTTATCTTCAGTCAGACGTAACGGTACAACGTACTGTATCTTTTCTTTTCTATCAAGTTCGGTACCGTACACGTTCACCGACACGTCGTTTAATCGTTCAAATTTTCCAATGTCTTTCACTTTCATTGGAAATTGTATATCATCAAACTTTAAAACAGTCGAATAATGTGGGTACGACGATTCCCGGTCGGCATGATTTTTTGCGGGGTATAGGGCAGCCACCACCGACCATGCAAAACAAGCATTGTCTTTCGATTGCACATTAATTACCGCACGTTTGTCACTTGCTTCCATCGGCATTTTGATGCAACATCCCGCGTGCATGGGATTAAGTTTGTTTATATTCACCATCAAGTTCTGTATTCGGTATAACGCCCAACCACTATCGCGTTCCTGAAACTCGTCGAGCATTGCTACTATTACTTCAATAACGCGTCGTTCATACCACTCGCGCAAATTTGATGCTCTGTACAATTCACAGTTTTTCGTCGCCAGACTTTTATTATCGCGATCGTCACGAATGTTTATAAATTCACCGTTGAATACAGTGTTCACTTTTACACTTCCATGTTTTGCGATAGCGTCTCGCACTTGCTTGATCACCAAATCACTAGCGTCTTCCAAGAAATGCCGCGGCTCAATATAATCCGCGTTTATTACAGCACCCGTAAGAATACGTGACTCAAACGCAACGTCGATCTCGCGCCACACAAGCGATTTTTGGTCATCGGCGCTACTACTAGCGTGCCCATCACCACCACCAAAGTGCACGAAACGCTTTTCTAACTGCGCTTTTGCACCCGCGAGTCGCGAGATTCTCGCCACTATGGATTGTTTAGAGCCGACGGTGAGCCGTGGACGTTTAGCACTACTACAACATTCTTCGAGCTGCGCAAGGCACTCGTCGCATCGTTGCAACCACGTGAAACATTCTGCTAAATTTGTGACCTGCGAGCATTGCTCGAGCAGTTCGCGTTCCACTTGCTCACTATTTTCCATTTTTCAATTATTAACACGCACTATAAAATGTCAAGCAGCACTTACACGTATATAGTTTACACGATCGATTACAATATCGATTGATGCTTTGAACGCGATATTGATCTTGTGCAAACTTTGCTTCAGAAATCGACATCTATGCGTTGACTGATAATAAATGTCTTTCTTATTGCGTAGACACACATATTGGGCACATGTCACATGGAATCTTCAGAAACGTTGATTGCCTGCAGTTGGTACAAGATCGACCGTTTAGCGCAATAAAAGAACCTGTTTCATGATCTCGAATAATGCGCATTACTCTCCATGTGTATTGCGCCCTTTCAATCATGCACGTTGCACACAGTGATCGAGAATCATGCGACGTATAATAAACATGAATCATACAATATTTTGTACTTTGATTCAAAGCACGGATTTGCGCATTTGACATGACTCTTTCCACAAAATTCTCAGGATGTTCACTCTGATTGCAATCATTATCATCGGGTAACTCTTCGTCAGATTCTTCGTCTATTAAATTCTCAAAATTCAGTCGCATATTTTCGAACGATTCATTATCAATGTCCATATTATTATCTATGTTCCCAACATTTTCGAACTCAACGTCTTCGATACGCTCAGCCATTTTTAACACTGCATATTGCGACCGATTCGGTATGCTTCCGAGACATCTACTGAGGTCTGAGCACTAATTGACTTATTATATATTTTATCTGCAACTCCTTTGTCCCTTTATTCAACTGGAGGAAGCATCGTCATTGCCTCGCGATTTGTTTAATGCAACTTGTCCGTGCCTGTTTTGAATCATCGTTTCATAAAAATCTATCCCACATATCGAGGGATGTTCGCACCGACGTTTGCGACTTCTTTGTCTAAGCTTGCATCATGCAGCGGCGGTTGATACCTGTTTTGAATCGTTTTTGCCAACAAATCTACCCCCCCCCCTCACCTATATCGGGGATCATGTATTTGACAACAGGTCATATTTGCATCGATATTTTGCCTATCCGCATCTTCTTTGTCTAAGCTTGCGTCATGCAGCGGCAATCGATCCCTTGAATCATCGTTTCATGAAAATCTACCCCCACATATCGGCGAACGTATAAAAGATACTCGTCATTCTCTATACATGCGATTAATTGTAAATACGCAGTGCGACGGAGGATGCTCTCGCACAGCCCTTTGTTCCTCAGTCGTAGCCGTGCTCTCGATTAGCAAACATTGTGAGTGAGAAAAAATGACGTGGGGCACGTGGATGAACGTCTTCTTCAAGGAGTTCGTTCCCACGGACAGCCTCCTCGGGTAATCCTCTTCGAGCACCACCACCTTTACAGGTGAGGACGAAGTGGAGGTCGAGGGGAGTGAGCAAATTTATTTCTTTGTGCGCGCGGCGGCGGACAGTTCCGCGAACGCCACGTCAGGCCCGCGCGCCGCGAATTTTAGGTCCGCGGGTAACGTCAGGCCTGCGATATTGCCCTGCGGTGACGTCAGGCCCGCGAATTATATATATTATGCCGGTTCTAACTCAGGCACCGAGGGTTACCCCCCCCCCCCTTCGGCTATCTATTTACATAAACAAATATGGTTATTACTATCTACATAGATAACGGTTATCTCTGTTTATGTAAACAGATAACGGTAAGTCCCGGGGGGTGACGTCATTACCCCGCACCCACATTTCCCCGCGCACCTCACCCCCCCTCGGAGCACCTGGGTTAGAACCGGCATAGTCATACTACTTACGGTGTTACAATATATTGAATGCTGTGTGTAATATACATGTTCGGTGATGAATGGAGAACTACCTGGTAAAAATTCCCCTACCCCGGTAAAAATTTCTGATAGAAAAAATCCTATCGTTTTGAATATAACTTTTACATATAGATAAATTATTGTACATACCTACAAAATTATCTATTACTGCTTCGTTAAATCCCCATGCAGTCAGCAGATGTTTCGTGGCCATATTAAAGTAGATAACGTAAAAACGCAGATGAACGTAGATTCGAAGTAGCACTAATGGGTACTGATGGTAATGATAATAACACTGATGGGCACTGATGGGCACTGATAGCACCGATGGGCACTGATATACGAGGTGTGTTCAAAAAGTATCGCGAATTTTGAATTTTCGCGGGTTACGTATATTCGAATTTCGATCTTTTTGTGGCGTTATGTTGGTACTCATGTCTCTCACTTATGCCGACAAGCTCGGCCATTTTGAATGTTCACTTAATTGTTGACAGCTGCTTTGCTTGCACGTGTTTTGGATCGTCTTCGATTTTTACCTATTCAAAAAAATTGATCAAAGAACCTGTATCAAATTTTGTGTGAAAAACGAAATTAAGTGCGCGGATGCATTCCGAATGTTGACTGTGGCATACGGAGAAGCTACCTTGGACCGAAGCAACGTTTATCGGTGGTACAAAATGTTCTCAGAAGGCCGAGAAGATGTGAACGACGAAGAGCGTGCCGGACGCCCGAGCACTTCAACAACAGACGAAAAAATTAATGAAGTGGAGAAAATGGTATTGGCCAATCGTCGAATCACCGTTAGAGAAGTTGCTGAGGACCTAAACATATCGATTGGCTCGTGCCATTCGATTTTTATCAATGATTTGGGCATGAGACGGGTCGCCGCAAAATTCGTACCAAAATTGCTCAATTGCGACCAAAAACAGCATCGCATGAACATTGCTAATGAGATGTTGGACTCTGTCCGCGACGACCCAAATTTGCTCCAGAGGGTCATAACTGGTGACGAATCGTGGGTTTATGGTTATGACGTGGAAACCAAAGCTCAATCATCTCAATGGAAGCTGCCGCACGAACCAAGACCGAAAAAAGCGCGCCAAGTTCGGTCGAATGTGAAAGTTTTGCTGACAGTTTTCTTCGATTGCAGGGGCGTGGTGCATCATGAGTTCTTGCCACAGGGTAGAACGGTCAATAAGGAATATTACCTGCAAGTTATGCGCAATTTGCGCGAAGCAATCCGCCAGAAACGCCCGGATTTGTGGAAGAACAAAAATTGGCTTTTGCACCACGATAACGCCCCTGCTCACACATCGTTGCTTGTGCGCGACTTTTTGGCCAAAAACAACACACTAATGATGCCGCAGCCACCGTATTCCCCAGATCTGGCCCCCTGTGACTTTTTCTTGTTCCCTAAACTGAAGAGGCCCATGAAAGGACGACGTTACGCTACGCTTGACGAGATAAAGACGGCATCGAAGGAGGAGCTGAACAAGATAAAAAAAAATGATTTTTTGAAGTGCTTCGAAGATTGGAAAAACCGTTGGCACAAGTGTATAATATCTCATGGGGATTACTTTGAAGGGGACAAAATAGATATTCATGAATAAATAAATAATTTTTGAAAAAACACAAAATTCGCGATACTTTTTGAACACACCTCGTAAGTACAAGTAGCACGATACGAATACGGCCGGGAATGCAATATACAATAAAATATAAAACCAGTGGCACATCGGAAGATGGGAGATCGTGCTTAGCACGCTTCGCGATCGAGGCGCTTTCGTAAATCGGCAGCGAAATTACACGGACGTACAGCCACGGGGCACGTCTAACCTAGTAGGATTACGCGGGTCGCGGATCCGCGAATTCTCTCGAGACACCGAGACACGTTCACGCATTATTTTTCGACTCGCAAACTTTTGTTTTTCCTCTGTCTCTCTCACTCTCTCACTCACTGCTGTACATGCGTAGCGTTGCTCGCGCCAGTTTTGCGCGCAAACAAATGTACTGTATGTCTCTGACATATCAGTTAGTTTCGATAACTATTCATATGTTGCTATACGATATGATGCTGATAGACATACATGTATTGCTACTTTATTTATATATTAGGTGCGGCAGCAAACCGTTTTATTGTAGTTTACAAATTTATAGTTACGGTAGCAAACATAGTTTTAGCAAACCATGATTAGCTATGATAGCGAAAATTTTTCTTTCCGTGATTCATTAAAATCATAAAAAAAATTTTTTTTTATACATTAAGTGCCTACTCAGGCAAGCTTGTATGTACAGCTGCATAACCATATGGCATATACATTAGGAAATGGACCAATCAATTTTTTTATTCATATGCTTAGGCAACTATGCAAGTTTGTTTGGATAGATGCTCTAATAATCAGTTAAACATGTCCTTTTTGTAGATATCAAATTTATTTGTTATTGCTTCCAAAAAAAATTTTTGAAAATTAGTATTTTCAGTTTTGAGAAGATAAGTTATTCTTTAATTTTAAACTCTCAAGTGGTTGCAAAATAACGCGACAAATTTAAAGTTTTGAGTTTCTTTAATTCAAAGTTCAGATATTAATGTGTATATATATATATATATATATAGCAGTAGCTGCAGCCTGCGAGCGGCGCGGCAAGGAGGGAGCTGCTTTTTCCTCCTCACCGCACAGCGCCGCCCGCGCCTACAGCCGCGGCTACCTACGTCTCGGCGACCGGCGGGCGGTCCTTGCGCGCGGTGATACGCGCTTATTCGTAGCGGTGATACGCGCTTATTCGTAGCGGTGATACGCGCTTTATTAATTTTTTTTCGTTAACTATGGCAAATATTAAAAAATGGTAAAGGACTTTTCTGCTCAGTTTTACTTGATCTATCAATCCACGAAACCACGGGCGGTAGTTACCTGACACCCTGTATGTAGGTATATATATATATATATATACACACACACACGCACGCCCGCCCGCCAGCCCGCACGCACGCACGCACACTCATACATATATATATATATTTTTTTAAGGGAACAATACCTAGTTATTTTTATATAGTTAAGATGTCACGTGAAGATAGATTTTATAAAATTAATTCTGAAAGTAAAAGAAAAATTCAAAGAATAGAAAGTGATGTAATTAGTGAAGCATTTAATATATCATGTAATAATATAACTGACGTATCATCAGTATCTAATGTATCTCATATACATCCCTTAACATCTGCATTTAACGATAATTTACATGTCGGAAGAGAGATAGATGCCGATTTGAAAGATAGTCAGAGAAATGGTAGTAATATTGATTCAGATGAAAATAATTCTGCGTCAAGTAGTGAAAATGAATTTCTATTTGAGCAACAAATAAGAAACGTTGAGATTAATAATGAGAATGAGGATAATAATGAAAATGAGAATAATAATGAGAAAGAGGATAATAATAAAAATGAGGATAATAATAAAAAAGAAGATAATAATAAGAATGTTGCAGATATAGATTTCAAAATATTTCTAGCCAATTGGGCAGTCAAAGAAAATATTTCTCAACAAGCACTACATAATCTTTTACATGGTATAAGACAGTATACATGTGATAATTGTCATTCATCATATCCCATCTGATCCTCGATAGAATTACAATTTTTAATAATAAATTAAAATTATGTCATCACGGCAATACAGCACTTACACGAAGAAAAAAATTTTCTTCATCTAAGCAAATTATGTTTGTTTAAGATCATAAATTCTTCCAAGAAGATTTTATATTGTTGCTTATATATGAAACAATAAATTGTTAAGTTAACCATTTGATTAATTTATAGATATGTTAACATTATCGGGCAAGCCAGTTTACTTTATAATTGGCGTAAAACAATACTATGAGAGAGGGAAAGATGGGAGAGGGAAATAGAAGGAATAAGATCCGAAAAGGACGTGTGGAAGGTAGTGAATAAAGGAAGGAGGAAGAGAAAGAGAGTCAGGGAAGGGATTGAAATGGGGGAGTAGGAAAAACACTTAAGAGGGGTGCTGGGGGGAGTGGAGTGGAGGATAATGGAGGATAAGAGGGGAGGTAATGGGGGGAGGAGGGGTAGAGGAGGAAGAAGAGATTAGTAGAGAGGAAATTGGTAGGGCGATAAGGAGATTGAAGGACAGAAAAGCGGCAGGAGGGGATGGGATTACGAATGAAGTATGGAAATATCGGGGAAAAGAAATAAGGGAATGGCTGTAGGAGATATGTAATAGAGTGTGGAAGGGAGAGGGATGGCCGGAAGATTGGAGAGAAGGTACTGAATAGTGGTACCGATAGTGAAAAAGGGGGAGGGGGAAAAGGTAGAAGACTATAGGGGGGTTACGCTTACGCAAACGGCGTATAAAGTGTACGCGGCGGTTTTGACGGAGAGATTGAGGGAAGAAATGGAAAATAAAGGGATATTACCATCGAGTCAAACGGGGTTTAGGAGAGGGGTAGGAATGATAAACCACATATTCGTGTTAAATTATTTGATAAATAAGAAAATAGAGGAAACAAAAAGCAAAATAGTAGTTATGTTTGTGGATATGAAAGCAGCGTTTGACTCGGTGAATAGGGAGATACTGGTACAGACAATGAGAAGGAAGGGAGTGAGAGAAAGTCTGGTGATGAGGTGTGAGGAAGTTTTGGAGGAGACAATAAGTAGAGTAAGGATGGGGGAAAGGGAGGGGGAAAACTTTTGGACAGGTAGAGGAGTGAGACAGGGATGTCCGTTGAGCCCATGCATGTTCACACTACTGCTAGCGGATTTGGATGAGGAATTGGAAAAGGGGGGATGGGGGGGAGTAAAGGTGAAGGGAAGAAAAATTTATTCTTTGGCGTATGCGGATGATGTGGCGGTGGTGGCAGAGAATGAAGCAGGGATAAAAGGGTTAATAAAAACATTAGAAGGATATGTAGAACAGTAAAGATTAGAAGCAAATGTGGAGAAGACAAAAGTGATGAGGTGTAGAAGAGGGGGGGGGGGACAGAAAAAGATAATATGGAAATGGAAAGGAAATGGAATAGAGGAAGTGAAAAGGTATAAATATCTGGGCTATATGATGATGGCAAATTGGGGACAGAAAGAACATATAGAGGAGAGAGTCAAAAAAGGAGCGGTGGTGATGAGAGAAGTATGGGGAATGGGAAAGAGGAAATTCGGAAAGGACTGGGCTAGAAAGATGTGGTTATTTGATAAGTTGGTATGGACGGTGGTTAGCTATGGGACAGAAATTTGGAGGTGGAAAGAAAGGGAAAGGGAAAGGAAAATGGGAGGAAGAAAGAAGAGGTTTCTATGAAGAATAGAGCTGGAATATCAAGGAGATAGAAAAGTTGAGAGAAGAGAGAGGGTTAAGGGGGGAAGAGATGGTAGCAAGAGAGAGGAGGCAGCAGGAAGAGGAAGAGGAAAGGTGGGAAAAAATTAGGAGCTCGAGGTTCAACAGATGGTATAACAAAGTGAAAGGAAAGGGAGTGCCGAAGTACTTGAAGAGAGATTGGAAAGAGGAAAGATGGAAAAGATTGCGAGGTTTAGGTTAGGAGACGGTATGAGAGGAGGTAGATACTGGGAAGAGAAAAAGAAAAGAAAGTGTAGGATATGTGGATGGGGAGAGGAAACGTGGGAACATATATGGGAGGAATGCACGGATTGGGGGACGAAAAAGGGATGGCAGAAGATGGTAGGAGAGGTTTTAGGTGAGAGGGGGGAAGGAGAGGTTTGGATGAAAAAACTAGAGATGAGGGAGGGAGGAGGGTGGCTGGGTACGAATGAGAGTGTGGAAGGAAGAGAGGAAAGTGTGGAAAAAAGTGATGGAAACGGAGGTCCAGAGAATGAGTGTGGAGGTATGAATGGATGAGTAATTTCTCTCTCTCTCTCTCTCTCTCTCTCTCTCTCTCTCTCGTGCGTTGTAAAGGATGCAAGGAATAAAAAAGGTTGAAACTATGTAAGCGGAGCGGAAGTCCGCAATGTACTCCGCAAGGAATAAAGTACCTTACTACAATACTCTGAGAGAGGAGTCGAATGAACGTCTGATTTTTTTTAAATTTTGTACAGTAATTTGTACAGTAATTGTCAAAATATGAAGAAGTCTGTCACTTCTCCTAGTATTGTTTTACCTAAATTACAAAGTAAACTGGCTTGCCCGATAATGTTAACATATCTATAAATTAATAGAGTTAAAATTATTTTCTAATACAGATTATTTTAATAAGTAAGTAAAGAGATTTACATTCATTAATTAATTAAAATTATGTCTCTATGTAAAGTAATAGTCTCACAAATTGAAGCTAAAATATATTGCCATGATGACATAATTTTAATTTATTACTGTACAGAAAAAAATTAAATGTCAACTCAACAATTCATTGTTTCACATATAAGCAACAATATAAAATCTTGGAAGAATTTATGATCTTAAACAGACATAATTTGCTTAGATGAAGAAAATTGTTCTCTTCGTGTAAGTGCTGTATTGCCGTGATGACATCATTTTAATTTATTATTAAAAATCGTAATTCTATTTACATTATTTTTCAAACGAATATTCGTATCCGAGTAAATTTCTTTATGCAATTAAAAATTACAACAGCGCGCGACGAACCGCGGTATCCTGTATACCAGCCGTATAGGCGCAAGGGATACCACTTCTGTCAGTTTCTCGAGCGCCGTGATTCCGTGTCTTCTCTCTCGATCCATCATCGAGCGAGGAAGATGCGGTATCAAAACGCCCTCCACTACTTTCTGCTAGCACCCCGACATCCGCCGCGCTGCCACGAAACACGTACGTGCGCGCCTCGCGTAACTCGCGTGTGTGCGGCAGCCGAGCGTCAGCGCGGAGAGACACCATTTATGCCGGTGCGTGTACAAAGACGTCCAAATATACGAGTATATACGACGACGACTGACGACGAACGACGACTCAACAATTGTTTTTCAATCACTTCCAACACATGTGATGTGTGATTGTTTTCTTCCACTCTAAGCACCGCACGTTGCACGCTGCGAGAAATAAGCGGGAAACAGCTAGGGCCGCATACGATGGTTTCTCGTTTGCTACGCAATAAACACGTAGACCGCTACACTGTCACTCATATGGCGACCCTGCTTTTTGCGATGCGCAGGCGTGCAGCGCTAGGAGTAGGGAAAAATGTGAGACGAGATCCAAACTTTAGTATTAGAGTTCTGTATAAACACAACTTTTATTTAAATTAACGTAAAATGTCTTCGCAATAAGACAGAGTCCTTAATTGATTATATCATAAAAATATTATGAATTTTGCATTTATTTAAAAACACATTTTAAGCTTGTTTTTTATTTAAGAACGTATATTATTAATTGCATTTTTATTTTAAAAATTAAAAAGAAATTATTTTTATTTAGTGCTGAAATGTTTGTAGACATTTTCACACGTATTCAACATTTAACACAACGTTAATCTCAATTACGGAATTAACACAGTTACTTTTGAGAATAGTCAATTTTTGAATGACATTTTAGGAGTTATAATACACTAATTTATTGATCATGTATCACAATGTTGACAGTAAACTCATAAATACTATTAAGAATTAACGCTCAAATTTAAGTGTAAATATTCCATCAAATTAAAAGACAATTTTTTAAGATATTTTTTAAGGTATACACTAAATTTTAAGTGTGAACATTCAATCATTAGGTGTATACGACGCACTCACTATTTAAATGTAAATAACACTTAACTTGCATTGTAAAACACTCAAAATTTGAGCGTACACACTCAATTTTAAATATAAACATTCAATCCTCTATTGTACATACTCACTGTTTGAGTGTAAACACTTAATCTGCAGTGTAACACTCAAAATTTGAGCATATACACTCATTTTTAAATATAAACACTCAATTATTGAGTGTACACACTTACTGATTGAGTGTAAACACTTAATCTGCAGTGTAACACTCAAAATTTGAGCGTATACACTCAATTTTGAATATAAACACTCAATTATTGAGTGTACACACTCACTGATTGAGTGTAAACACTTAATTTGCAGTGTAACACTAAAAATTTGAGCGTATACACTCAATTTTAAGTATAAATACTCGATCTTTGGGTGTATACACTCATTGTTTGAGTGTAAACACTCAAAATTTAAGTGTATACGCTTAAATTTAAGAGTAAAATCTCAAAATTGGGTGTTAACACTTAAATTTGAGTGTAAACACTTAAATTTGAGTGTAAATATTCAAATTTTGAGTGTTTTTTCCATGAAGGATATGTATAGTCGTGAGCTAAAAGGTTACAACACATTTTCTTTGATTGTTTTTGGAATGTAGACTTGCTCATCGAATGGCGAACGTCATTGGTTCTTACCTGTGGATCCAACCAATTAAGCATCGAACCATCTAACCATCGAAAAAAATGTATTGCAATCTTTTAGCTCACGACTGTACGTTGTTATAATTTCTTTCAACTTATAAAAAACGTAATAACTTTTATAATCGTTCTATAACGTTTTTATTTTGAATCATTCTTGAAGGTATCCATCCAGCCAATTGAAAACAGAATTAGCTAAGGAAATGGTTAAAGCTTTTCCAAAATTACGAAGCTCACAATCGCTTGAAGGTTATGTAAGTATTTTTGTTATTGTATAATTTATATCTTGATGCCATTGTTTTCTAAAAATTTATGCACTTATTTAGGAGCATTTTTATGATAAGGCAATAAACAGTGGCTTTATACAGTACCGCTTACAAAATATGCGAGTAAAACTAAGTCCCATAAAAAAGGAGGGCATTGACTACACCAACCATTAAAAAAATTAATGTTAAAAGACAGAGGATGCAATTAACGGAAGAAAAATATCTTGATGAGGAAGTATTTAAAGAGAAGGTACATATGACAATTTTAAAGAAAATCAATTTATGTTTATTTTTATTTTCTATTCGAGAATAATATAAACATATATACAGAATTTCTTTAAATGTATTATTATTATTATTACTGGCAATTTATTACTTTCAGTGTTCAGAACTTATATTTAAAATACCTAACGATACCAATAAGCTATCCATTTATACGATTATTGGTTGAAACAAGGTATAATAGGCAAAGGGACATCAAAACTTTTGAAGAAATGACAATAGCGGATGTATTTAGACTATATCCAAGATTAAAAGATTACAAAGGAGAAATGGTGAGTTAGATAGTAGTAAGACTATGCCGATTCTAATCCGGGAGCAATGAGGGGGGGTGAGGGGCGAGGGGGGAATGTAGGCGCGGGGGTACCTGCGGTACGTACCGCGGAGTGGGTGGTGACCCGCAGGGTCTGACGTGGGAGGTGGGTGGTGACCCGCAGGGTCTGACATGGGAGGTGGGTGGTGACCCGCAAGACCTAACTTGGGAGGTGGGGGTCAGCCCGCTGAACTGACCCGCGCGTGGGAGTCAGCCAGCGGTCCTACCCGGGGAATGATACATGGAGTGGATGGTGATCCTCAAGATTCAGTGGGTGGTGTCAGGTGGGATTGAAAGGTGGGGGTAAGCCGCGCAGCAGAGCGGTATGTACCGCCGAGGATGATGTTGGGGAGAGAGAGGAATCCCATGGCTTTGAACCGGCGTGTATTTTTAAAATACCGCGGCGATTTCGCGGCGGTTCTCCGCGGCGGTTTTCCATGGTGGTTTTCTGCGGCGATTTCGCGGCGGTTCTCCGCGGCGATTTCCGCGGGGCCCGCCGCCGCCCGCGCGCAATTTTCGCGGAGCCCGCCGCCGCCGCCGCCGCCGCCGCCCGCGTCCGCGCCCGCGCCCGCCGCCCGCGCCCGCTGCCGCTAGCGCGCGAAATCGGCGGACAGAGAAAAAAAATTTCTTTAAAAAAGGAACTTACCACTACCACTGCAGCCGCCACCGCCGCCCACCGCCGCCACCACCACCACCACCACCACCACCACACTGTTATTGTCTTTCCTCCTCATTTTCATCGTTTTCATAATAATAATAAACCATTTCATATAACAGTGAATGCGGAGATGCAATCACCATAACGTTAATTGGGGGACTGAAAGGAATGATTGTCTCCTCCCCCTCCTCCTCCTGTTTCTCTCTCTCGTAGAGGATTGTTAATATAACCGTAATGATCTGTATCAAAGTACACGGTGCTTGGTAGATGAGGAAATTGTATAAGTTTTGAGCAGCAACGACGTCATACTCTTGCTCATCATCATCATCATCATCAATGTCTTCCTCGCCTTCATCAATGTGATTGTCCTCATCCTCGTCACTGTTAGGAGGAGGTAGTCCATATAGAGAAACTTGCGCGATCTGTATCACTATATATAATATATCAGAAGGTAAGAGAGAAAAGTATGTATATAGTTCCTCTTCAATCGTCGTCTCATCTCCAAAATTTGGCTCCATTATAACCGTTCAATTATTTTTTTCGCGACACGATCGTACGCTTTTTAATTGCGCGACGGTATAATTTCGACTGACGAAGGGCTCGCTCAGCGAGAGCATCCTCCGTCGCATCGCGTATTTTGACGGCGGCTAATCACAAAGGTATACGATTACATCGAAGACAAACGATATATGATTACATTGTAGGTGAAGCAAACGCCGCTACTATGCTTGCAATTATATTATATTATATTAATTGTTTTATTTTTCTACCTAATTTTCATTATTCTTCCTGCATCCACTTGGAAGACAGTATTCCACTACGTATAACATTTCAAGTCTCGTAATTTTCTAGCCTTCCGTTCGAGAGATACAGAATATTCTTTATGCAAGTTATATTTGCCGATGCAGACATGGCCTTGACAATGCTCGATTCTTCCCCTGTGGAATGTTATCGTTCGCGTGACGCAATCACTGTCAAGGCTATTCTATAAGAGACTAAACGCAACTTGTAAAACTAATATACGTTATAACATGGGAAAGGTTTATAACGAGATAAACTCTTTTTTATACATTTCACATTTTTTATTGAGTATGTAATACAATGTGTACAATCATTCTATTAAGTAGTTAATGCGTCGTATATAATAGTATCAATAGCGTAGGCTATTAATTCGCACTCAATTTGCGAACTCTTATCGTAAGATTTGCGCAATAATTCTGTCGCGTCTGGTTTGTTCATGGCAAAGTTTTGACGCAAAAACGTTACAAAATATTTAAATTTCTCAGTCGCAGTTGCAATGCTCTGATGCAGCGTATAATATACATGCTCCACACAGTGCTCTAGTTCAAACATGAAGAGCATGGTTGTAGGCTTGAGGTAAATACATGCATCGAGTAAAGATAACTTAACAATACTTTCATCACGCAATTTCACGAGGTGTACAGTAAGGTCATGAATCGGTAACGATGGTGCTTCGGTTGACTGGACGAATCGCTCGAAATCCGCACGTTTATCTAACAGAGCTCTCCACGTTCTGTATGGTAGGACAATCCGGTTGCCGCGTGTATCGCCGAGCGATATCTCCACGGAGCAGGAAACAGATCCCACGTTGATCGCTACATCAATCCATTTGTAGGAAGTTGATGTTAGCGCAAACCTTCTGCCCAGTATACGTGGCGTATATCGTATATTCGAAGACGCTCTGAAAAAAAGAAACGGATATGAGTGAAATAATTGAATAAAATGTAAAGTCTTTATATCGTATAACAAAAGAATACTTACTTTTCACGCGCCTCGGTTGGAACGTAATAGTTTGCTATTGTATGTATTTCAAGAGCGATGTCAAAAACTGTTCAAACGAGCGACTGATGCAATACTGATCGCCAAATAGTGATGTTTGCAGTTATTAATGTTGTATTGGAAACGTATAGATGGAGAGGGGATAACTTCCCCCCACTCTCTTCAACAATTTCATCGGTAGCCTTGTACATGTCTCGACACGTTTATTCTTCTGAATCTTTTGTATAGGAGAGGGGATAGTTTCCCCCACTCCAACAATTTCATCGGTAGCCTTGAACATGTCTCGACAGGTTTATTCTTCTGAATCTTTTGTATAGGAGAGGGGATAGTTTCCCCCACTCCAACAATTTCACCGGTAGCCTTGAACATGTCTCGACACGTTTATTCTTCTGAATCTTTTGTATAGGAGAGGGGATAGTTTCCCCACTCTTTCCAATAATTACATCATTATCGTCGGTATCACGTTTTCGCGACAACGTTGTACAAGAACAAAACGTTATACATAACGTGCATAGTGTACGTGAAACGCTAAATGAAACATGAAAAAACGTTGGAGAAACGTTGATGTAATAGAGAAAAAAAAACGTCGATGTAATGGAGGGGAAAGGAATAAAAAAACGTATATTACATATGTTTATTCATGTAATTGTGTCCACCAATTGAAAAGTTTGAATACATTTTGTAAAGCACAATGTCTATTCGTACGGTGTTGTCCACATTGAAAAGTATTAGCATCATCTAGATTATTTAAATTATCCACGTCTTCGTAATCCACATCCAGGCTCTCGATGTATGCGTATTCTCGTCGACTGTCCAGAAGTAATTCTCCAGCCATTCTCGTTTCTCGTGCCCTTTGACGTACACAATCTCCTTGTCGTCAGGATTTTCAGCACCCAATACTGCAGTTGTAATCACTTGTCTCGCTTTCCGGTACGGAACCACTCCGTCGGTGCCCCATCTTAGCCCATGATGACAGGCAGTGAGCCAGGAAGCACAGGATCTTTCGGATTTCATCAACCAATCCCATGGCTGGGGACTGTCAAAAATATAATGCGCGAGAACGTTTCCCCCTCTTAACGCCGCAAATTCTTTTACGACGAAACCTCTCAATCGTCCAAGGGGGAAACCTTGCAGATCCACGAACGTCGGCACGGACATGTCGCGGTCGAAGACTGTGGTTCATGTCGATGTATCGTATAATATATGCGCAGAATTAGGTGATTTTGCGCACAATGTTTGTCAACGGGTTATATTGAATCACGCGATCGTGTATTATGAGTGCATACGCGCCGGTGTTCTCCGGTACGTTATCTTTAGTTTCGAATTCTATTCGCACGTCAACGGTTGCGCTCTTAATCGATTCAACTTGCCGACTGCAATCAATTATTACAAATGCACCTTGGTTTAGAAAATTATTGACGGTGAGATTCGGATCGAGATACTCGTATCCGAAGTAGGGTTTGCAGAAATGTGCGTACATCTCGTACAGAATAGCCCATCTGTTTTTGGCAAAATCAAGATCTATTTCAATTTAGGGATAAGATTCAAAATTCAGATAAAGTTTCACGTTGGTCAAATTGCAATGGTCGAATCGGCTCGTGTCCTCAGACATGTTATTTTTTCGGCCGGTTTGCATAGCGAAAATGACGTAATGCGGTTTCTCGAGCTGAGTAGCGGTCTTGATAGCCCACGAATGCTTGGTAGTGCATTGCAATAGTGGATACTCGTAAAGATCCCACGAGCGAAAAGCCATGCTGAGATATCGTCCGCTCTCCAAAGTGCGCAGCATCGAAAGTTTATTTATATCACTCAAGAGCACATGCGGCATTCGCCACTGAATTTTAAACAACTCGAGAACGGGCTCCAACGCCGAATTATCCTTCAGACAATTGTTATCGTTGCGCGCTCGTATCAAGATCAACTCGTGACGAGCATTGATCACTATGCGTTTATAATCTTCGCAGAATCCCAACAGCACGTAGAGCGGGACACAGAAATTGAAATACCCGTCAGCGGTAGTCATCTGCGTTTCCCAGCCGGCATTTCGCAGAATCACGCTTTTGTCGGATGACAGCGTTACATAGTTTTTCAGCGTGCTGGTTATGCCCACGTTTCTATTACGATCAATTTCAACGCCGTTCAACTCGTATCTTATCTCGTCGAACATAAACGCAACACAATTATTTCCCAATACCACGTCACCGCTGGCCCCTTCAGGTCTATTCTGTTTCGTAATTCTCCCCTCGACGTATAGGAAACTCTCGTACGGCAATGTATACAAATCTTGTTGTTGTATGGGTATTCTTATCTCATCGCTGTGCCCGTACGTTGTGTTTGCATACGGCAAATAAGCGTGGGTTTCAATCTTGACGATTCGATCGTCAAAGATCGGTTCGTCTCTGACGTTTAGAATATCAGTCATTTTTAAGATTTTCGTACCGCAAATCCCAGTGATTGTAAAAATTTAACGTTTGATGCGCTGAGCTTTTTCTTCTCAGCTAATCTATTATTGACCGATAAAGTCGATTGCCCGGTAAATGATGCTCTCTGCGCTCGCTCGGCTCCGTTTATTACCAGCATCACACACGCCTTCGAACGTGCAGCCTAACTGTGATTTCCTCCCCGCGAAAGTCCAGTAATCGTCCGTTTTGATCGACAACGCGTACGGTGATGTCACTAACGCTCCGTATGAGCACTGGCAAGTAAATGACTTGAGAAGGTCTTTCACTGACTTTATATCCCGGCGCGACGCTCGGTGAAAATTCGTGGATCGTGTGCACTCGCGCATCATTGCTGTAAGCTCCCGTGGTCAAGTTGCATTCTATGCGTTTAATGTTCACATTCATGATGTTTATCGACACGTCCGATTCGTGCCATCTTCGCGGTCGCAGTATACGCATCGATGAGAATCCCAGCAGCGATCCAATGTTATTTGGTTTGCTAAAGTTTATTCTGTAGGCACATTTAATCTCGCACCGCATCGTGTTATGGTTTGCGCGAATCACTATCGGGAACGCTGCTTTCTCGTCCACATCGTCGTTGTTGCCGCGGACAGTGGCATCGACAATCGTGCCATCCGCATTGGGTGCATCGCGTCGTGGACGTCTCTGCGAAATTGCACGTTTCAAATATTCGTTTATGGCCGGTATTTCATACGATCCTTCGGGTATCGTTAGTTCCGTGTCGTCCTTGCCGAAATAGAACTTATTGTTGGAGGCGCTCACGTTGGGTATCGTGTGATAAGTCTCGAAGAGCGTCAGACCGAGCTCATAGTCTCCATCGGTCAAATCTATTGGCGGCGAATAATTTGCAGCGAGAACGCTGCTCGTTCCGCTGAGCGTTAGTGTCAACGACGGAGAAAGCGCTCGACTTACACTGAGAGTCTGCGGCACCACGTCGATCTTTTTAAAATTTTACTCTTTGAAGAAAACGCAAGCACATTTGCCCACAGAAGTTCTGAGCGTATGTCTGACGTTCGATTGTACTCAATCGTAACATTGCTTCCGAAATATCGCACCAATTCTCGAGGCGGTCGCAGATTGCCAAAACTATCGAAATATTTGACGCGGTTGCTCCTCTTTGCAAACGCTACCCAATGAGTACCAGGCCCCGTGGTATTGCCTAGATTAACGATGGCGCTCTCGTTTAAACGCACGCCATTCGACGGTAAAGCATCGAGCATGAAAACACCTCTAAAATACGGTATGCGCATAGGTCTCGCCAGTTGTTTCAACTGCACGTCAGTAGTCACGCCTGTGGGCATTCTTATCGTCTTTGCGGCGTTTTTTTTTTCTTCTTCGCTGATAAACCTTGTCTACCTTTATATGGGCCCAGGTACAATCCTCGTCCATCTTTATATGGAGCTAAATGTAGACCGCGACCCTGTTCCATCGCGCGATTGTGGCGTTGCAGCTCCTCCAGCTGGCGTTGTTGGCTTTGTTGGCGTTTATCGCTTTCGCTACACCGGCTGCTCCTCCGACTAATGATCCAATCGCGCCCAAGATTGGCAGGATCGGTAACATACCACCTCGCTTCGCCGACGGAAGTATTCGTTTTTTCTTCGTCGTTGTTTTCCTCTTTTTTGCCTTCATACCCATGCCGATCTTGGTCTTGGCCTTCATCGCTGTCCAAACGGCTGCAGCGGCGGCTTTTTCGCCGATAGTCGAATCTCCTGCGATGACGCGTCCCAGCGCTTTATCGGCGAGCACCTTATCCGCCGCGTGTCTATCGACGAGTTCGTTGCTAAGAGAGTATGCAATATCGTGTTCGCGGCACGCTGCGTCCAATGGATTTACGCCTCTGTCGCCTCTAGCTAATCGTTTCTTCAACCGAGTGCCCGGACCGCAAAACTGATAGCCGGGAATATGTAATTCGAAAGGAAGCACGTTTATCGCTCGATTCAGCAGACCTCCGACGCAGCCTTTGCTCGACGCTGACATTCCTCGCAGTCCTTAATTCTCGGCGCGGGACCGTCAATGTGCGTCTGCTGCCACGGCTGATTGTGATGCTCGTTGCAGCGACGATACGTTCCAACCTCAGGGTCCGTCTGTATATGTTTCGGAAGTCTTGGCCAAAGATGATCGATGTAGTTGCCGCACACGCGTAAAAGTACAATCTTCGGTATATACTCCAACTGCTCAGTGCTTAGATCAAGAACATGGCAGGGAGATGACAACGCGAGAAACATTTTTTCGCTAATGATCGCTTCAAGGTTTCGCGCGTCTATATATAGGGGCTCGAGGTATCACGCGCGTTTAGTGTTAAACATGAAATTCGTGCGGCAGTCGCATACGATACGCGTCACAAACTGCGACGAAAAATTGCGAATAATGGGGGAGAGCGCGCAGTTGCGGAAACACGGTGAAATGCTGCCGAGTACCATCCGCGCCATAATTGCGGGCCCATCTTCGTGCGGCAAGACTAACGTTCTTATAAGTCTGCTCGAGAGTCCGCACGGTGTACGTTTCGAGAATGTTTACGTATATTCAAAGTCGCTACAGCAGCCAAAATATCGATATCTCGAAAATCTGTTGACATCGATCGACGAAATTGGATACTTTACGTTCTCAAATAATAGCGATGTCGTTCCGCCAATCGAGGCTCGTCCGAATTCGATCTTCGTCTTCGACGACGTTGCGTGCGATAAGCAAGATGCGATCAGAGAATACTTTTCAATGGGTCGCCACTCTTCAGTCGACTGCTTTTACCTTTGTCAAACATCGGGATACCGAAACATCTGATTCGCGATAATGCCAATCTCCTAATCCTGTTTAAACAGGATGGTACCAACTTGAGACACGTTTACAATGACCACGTGAACACCGACATGTCCTACGATGAATTTTGCGCATTGTGCCGTGATTGTTGGCAGCGCGAATACGGTTTTCTAGTGATAAACAAGGATAGCTCGCTCACTAATGGACGATACAGAAGAGGATTTAACGAGTTTGCGGTACCGCGAAACGATTAGTTGTTCTCGATACCTTGAACAGAGACGTTCATCATGGCTAATATACGTAATCGCAAGAAACTCGCGAAAGAAATTGAAAAGACGAGCCAGGCTATCCGCAAGAAGCATCGCGCACTAAAAACCGGTAAAATCGAGGAGGATATCGCGATGGAGAGACGTTTCAAGCCTATCGTCGAACCTCTGAAACAGATTGTCGAGGAATCCCAGCCGATTAAGAGAGAGGTTAAAGATATCAAGGAGGAAAAGTCGAAACATACTAAGAAAAAACATATGGATAGCGACGAAGACGACGACGATGATGGAGCATCTCACAAATATTCAAAATTACCATCGGGAGAAAGGAAACGTTCTAACGTCGCGTTGGATTCACCTGTGCTTCATTCTACAATGATAGAATTGCCAGGACCGTCGACGAAAACACCTACGATTGGAGCGGCAAAATCAACGAATAAGGTTCTCGAGGACGTCTTCGAAACCACAGACGATTCATTCGGAACAACTATTCAACATCAAATGCAAACGTTGGAAGGTCGAAAAACGTTGTCGCAATATTTGGGTCCGCTCGGTCAAAAGTACATCGGCGAGTTCCTCAGCGGTGGTGGATCGGAGAAAAGTATAGACACCATATATGGCGTTTGTCTCGACAGGGACGAAATGATGCTTGGTAATAAAAAGTTTTGACGTGGACATCAATGATAACATTATTATCGATGGCGTGCAATACGTTGGCACACCCGGTCTTTATGAGTTGATTTTTAAGTGATTGCCCGATGATGTTCTCTATAAGGAGGACGATTTGCAAAAGTACAAGAGCATATTGTTGGCTACAAACGTACATAGAAAAAATTTCACCGCGCAGAGTCGACTACGGGGCAACAGAGGATACAAGTATAAATACGTGATTGCGCCATTGATGTCAATTGAATCTACACCAAAGAGAAAGAATAAATCCGGAAAGGGAATACCTCGCGCTATGATACTGAACGATAATAAGATCGATTACGTGCACTGGGACGATCCCAACGAGCTAGTGGATCGATTACGATTATTCGAAGCTTCATATATAGCGGGCAACGACGCTCATGGCAACGAGATGCTGTCCATTATCGAGGAACTTCGCGAGGCCGGCATTATTATAAATTAAATCGTGTACCCGCGAAAGGAGTCAGACGAAAGACTGACTCTGTTTGAGAAGGACGTGCGAGCATTGTAATAAAAAATGAGTGGCAAAGAGGAACGTCGCAAAGACGGGTACGAATGATTTCGAATGATTTCGAACGGTTCTTAAATAAAAATCGGACGGTTCAAGAACGGTTGACGGATAAATATCACGCGGCTCAGGATCGTTATGAAAAGACTCAAGACCGTGTAAAGGATGGATATCGAACGGTCGTAGACCGGGTGAAGAATGAGTATGAAAAATTATCTAATCGACAGAGACCGGAAGACAAGGAATGGTTACTGAAGGATGATAGAAAATAAACGAAGCTGATATACATTACATCGCGAGTTTACACACCGAAAACATGAGTTCATCGAAGAGAATTAGCTCCGAGAGACGACGCCTCGTCGAGGAATTGCATGCATCTGCTCGAAGACATTTTCCACGAAGACGTGTTATAATCAAAGGATTCGACGACTTGTGGCAAGCGGATATCGTCGAGATGCGTCCGTATTCGAATATTAACAGAGGTCATCATTATATACTTACCATGATCGATGCGCTGAGCAAATTCGCATGGGCAGTAGGGATGAAGAGTAAGAGCGGAAAAGAGACGGCTGACGTCATCGCCGAGATAATTCGGAAGAGCGGAAGATGTCCACGCAACTTGCAAACGGATATGGGCAAAGAGTTTTACAACGCCGATGTGCAGAAACTCTTGAGAAAACACCATATTAATCATTATTCCACGTACTCGGTGTTAAAAGCATCGATAATCGAGCGCTTCAATAAAACTTTGAAGGAGAAGATGTGGAAGATGTTTACGTTGCAAGGATCTTACAAGTGGGTCGACGAGCTACCGCGTCTGGTTTCCGAATACAACGACACGCTGCATAGAACGATAGGCATGCGACCTGTGGATGTAACGCCGGCGTCGGCTAAAAAGCTGTTGAACACCGTGTATAGTCACGTTAAGATCGCTGCTCCTGCAAAATTCAAGGTCGGAGCTAAGGTACGCGTGAGCAAGCACAAGACAATTTTTGAGAAAAACTTTACACCAAATTGGACCACCGAGGTGTTTACGATCGTTAAAGTGCAAAGAACGAACCCCGTCACATACCTCCTCGAAGATTATCGTGGAAAAAGCATCGCAGGCGCTTTCTATGAACATGAATTACATCAAGCGAAGTATCCGGACGTTTTCCTTGTCGAGAAAATTTTGAGAAAGAAAGGAGATAAAGTTTACTTGAAATGGCTGGGATTCGATGGATCGCATAATTCGTGGATAAATAAAAGAGACATTGTTTGATTTTATACACACATATATTTGTAAGAAAAAACATTGTAAAAAATGTATTCAAAGCAACGTTAAATATACACAAACGTATACAAAAGAGCGGAAAGATTATACTCGTACTAAGTCACGCAAAATTAATCTACATTAAATGTTATTACAACAATAAGTCACGCAAAATTGTCGCCTTTCATTTTTTTTTTACAATAAGTCACACAAAAGTATCACCTTTTATTGTTACAATAATATTAAGTCATGAAATATTATCAACTTACATTGTTATATATTGTTTAATGAGTCACGCAGAATCAACTTAAATTAGTAATAAGCATCGCATTAATTGTCTTATAGTAATACACAATGTTATAAATAAAGTATTAAAAAGTATAAAAAAATGTGTTACGATGTTATACGCCAATGTCCCCAAGGCAATGTTTCAGTAGAATCAGGCAAGATGTAACGCTTGTCATCGAACGGGCTGAGAGCAATCTTTCTCTCTTTGATTGTGTGTACATCATGGAGCTTCGAACGTATACACGCTTGCTGACGAGTCATTTCTATCCCGTCGTGCAAGCAACGCGTATAATCTTCAAACGTTATAGTTCGTTCTACAACGCTATTCTTTACACCTTTCGCCTTTTTTGTATCGTTTTTCCCTTCTACTTTTACCGCATACATTTTTGCTCTTAGCCCTACGAATTCGGTCATAATCTTGCCGCAATTCTCGTCTTTCATTAGCCCTGGAACCTTCTTATTCGCAAGAGGCATATTATATTCATTGTCGGCGGGATAATCGCTCGTGTCGTATCTCGCGATATCACGTTTCATATCCATGTACACATTGTCACACTCAATGACATAGATGAGGCTGTCTGTGTCTGTATAGAGTATCTTACATTTATCTTTATACAATGGCAGCATATAATCATAGTGAAATTCGTAAAGACAGATTTTCGAAATGTCGAGAATACACATACCGACATATATTGGTTTGTTAAATTTTACCGATAGTTTACGCATTTCTATGGCAACCAGATTTTCTGCGAAAACACTGCGACTATGAAAATTCGGAGCAGCAATCATGGCCTCTGCCCCGTAACGGCCTTCCCATTGCGTTACTAATTTTATATTAACGTGATTACGTACATTTTCCATGGTTTTACCGAAAACTGCATTATTCATTAATTTGTATAAATTTTTCTCGAAATCATTTTTCGCGTTCGTTCGAAACTCTGTATTTAATTCTATATAATCGCGGAGCCAGGTGGATTGAGCGAATTGAAGTACGCGATGTATCTTTACGATTCGAAGCCCGTGACGCGTGCACTGTTGAAGATTGCGGTAGTGGATGACGTAACGCTTTTTATCATGCACTGTCGCTAGTAATTTCTTCTGCCTTGACCCTGGAGGCTTATCGCTCGAAGGAAAAAACGGTAAGTCACTGTGTCGATCGTGCAGCTGATTCTCATATGCAAGGTCGACTTCCAGTATATATCCGATGTCCGAGTCAAATGCGATCGCGTTTATATCGAAATTGTCAACGTTTTCGACCCATTTAAATTCACCGTATGGCAACGGATGACACATTGCCCACCCATACAGATTATTCACATCATTATACATCAAATAAGTCGTTGGTTTTGACGGATCGTACGATTTCATGTACTTATTATTAGCCTTCGCATATCTGCCCGAACACTGGCTTAAACCGCCACGAATTCCACGTTCCACGTAAAGTAGCATTTCTATGTCAGTGAGCAACTCGTATCTTATACCCGTTTTCTTCAACATTGCATCCCACGTGTAGCCTGGCAATGTATAGTAATGCGCGGGATCCAAACCGTAACTCTGCATGCTTTTGTCGCGAAAGTTTTCGAAAATGTCGGCTAATAATAAGACATCTGTTTTCAAATATAAATCGCTGTATTCGCCCAGCGTTTCAATTGCGAACCGTTGCCATACGTTCTCGGCATGAGCGTAATCATGCTCTGATACCGTCTGTCCGCTCAGTGAACTGTAGAAAGATTCGCGCGGTGGTAAACGCGTTTCTAAAAGCTTTTCGGCATCATCAACGTACTCGTACGGAAAAACGCCTTTGCGCGTGAGGAGTTCGAAATCCTCGTTTGACAATGTGGAAAATTCAGAACAAGTAATGTTTAATTGTTCAATACCTAGAAACGACGCCAATTTTTCGAGACTCGCACTTAGGAATTTATATGAGTCGATGAATCGAAATCGTATACAATTTCGTACCTCGCCCGATTTTGTTCCTATACCGGTAGCTGCGACGTGTTTAGTGAACGAAATATATTTTTCTTTATTAATCGGTAGTAGGTCGATCTTGCCTTCGAACGCGGTAGAAATTTCTTTTATTATAAAATGCGCGTCGTAACCGCTCAAATTGTGAAAAACGACTGGAATAACGTACGTATTCTTATAATTTAAATTACATTTATTATGGGCAGGACCGCGATACTTGCCGGTCAAATGACAGTGATCACGCACCCGCCGATTATCAAGCCACTCGTTACGGGTAAGGCCCGTATCTGATATAAACGGTTTTTTACATATATGACAATTTGTCGCGTTTAAAAATGCCTCTTTCTGCTGTACAGTTAATTGTTCCATTGGAACATTGGCGGATATTCGGGCTTTCATATCATGCGCAAGATTTTCTAACTCTTTCGCGAACCACGCGACGCAGTCCTTATCGCGGCGAAAACGATACATCGATAACGCGTCGTCGAACGAGCATTTAACATAGTAAGCTATGCTGTATACCTCGTGGTGTTGATACGCGAAACTCGACGTGTTCTCTGTTTCGTTCTTCTCCATCTTCTTCAATACGCACTCCAAATCAGCGTAAATTACAAATGGTACGCGCTCCTTGTTGTTGTATGAGTCGAATTCTAGCCATTTCTGGTCCTCTCTCGGTAGTATGATGGCGCAGTCATTTATTTTCTTGCACTCCGTTTCGTGCGATTGCAATTTTTTCTCTAAGCGGAAGTAATGCAGGCAACTGTAATAAACAAATTATTTTTTTACTAAACAATAATTAAAAGTGTGAAAGTTTTTTTATATTATTACACTTACCGATCGCAGATGAATTTCTTGTGTCCGTATTTGTTTAGCTGTGAGCTGACCAGTCGCGACAGGTTCTTAATCCACGCAAAGTGGCCGTGGGTGACGTCGTGTTCATCTTCCACATAGAAGAGATTGACGTGTTTCCCCTTCTTATCTTCGGTCAGTCGTAATGGTACAACGTATTCTATCTTTTCTTTTTTGTCCAATTCGGTTGTGTACACATTCACAGACACGTTGTTTAATCGTTCAAATTTTCCAATGTCTTTTACTTTCATTGGAAATTGTATATCGTCAAACTTTAACACAGTCGAATAATGTGGGTACGACGACTCCCGTTCTGCATGATTTTTGGCGGGGTACAGGGCAGCCATCACCGACCACGCGAAGCAAGCATTGTCTTGTGATTGCACATTAATTATTGCACGCTTGTCGCTTGCTTCTTTCGACAATTTGAAGTAACATCCCGCGTGCATGGGATTAAGTTTGTTTATATTCACCATTAAGTTTTGGATTCGGTGTAAAGCCCAGCCGCTATCGCGTTCTTGAAACTCGTCGAGCATCGTTAATATCACTTCGATTACACGCTGCTCGTACCATTCGCGCAAATTTGACGCTCTGTATAGTTCATAGTTCTTCGTCGCGAGATTTTTATTATCGCGGTCTTCACGAATGTTTACAAATTTACCGTTGAATACGGTATTCACCTTCACATTTCCATGTTTCGCGATAGCTTCTCGCACTTGTTCGATCACCAAATCACTAGCGTCTTCCAAGAAATGCCGCGGTTCAATATAATCGGTGTTTATGACAGCACCCGTAAGAATACGTGATTCAAACGCAGCCTCGATCTCGCGCCAGATGAGCGATCTTTTGCCACTGGTGCTAGCGTGCGCACCACCTCCAACGTGCGCGAAACGTCTTTCTAATTGCGCTTTTGCACCCGCGAGTCGCGCGATTCTCGCCACTATAGATTGTCTGGAGCCAACGGTGAGTCGAGGACGTTTGGCACTGCTACAACATTCTTCGAGATGTGCGAGGCACTTTTCGCATCGTTCTACCCATGCACGACACTCCTCTTGAGTAGCGATCTGCGAGCATTGCTCGAGCAGTTCGCGTTCAATGTTCTCCATTTTCAATTATTAGCACGTACTATACGATGTCTCGGAGCACTCGCAAATTTTTTATTTACACGAATTACAGTATGTGCAGAACGCGTTCTTGATGTAAACTTCCAAAAAGCGCATTATTATTTCCGGCCACTGATCAACTGGATCCAGCGAAATTTCTTTGACCGCCGATGATAGATTCGATACGCTTCAAAGACATCTACTGATGTCCGAGCGCTAATTACATATCTATTATACGTTCTTTTGTCTGACGAAAAGTTGCATCATCTAGCGGGGGCATGAAAGATGTATCCCCACCACTCGAAGATCCCATAGAATATTCTAGATCATTGGTATACATTTGCATCAGTGTGTGACACTCTACATTAAAAATCTCGATCGAGCAGAAGGAGACTTGCGCGCGGTGCATACTTGCAGCGGCGTGTGCGAACCTGTTCATACGTGTTCAAGGCTAATGATACATCGTACGATTCGTCTTCGATGTAATTTGATACCTTTGTGATTAGCCGCCGTCAAAATACACGTCAAGGCCATGCCTGAGAGCTGCATCGGCAAATATAACTTGAATAAAGAATATTCTATATCTCTCGAACGGTAGGCTAGAAAATTACGAGACTTGAAAAGTTATACGTAGTGGAATACTGTCTTTCAATTGGATCCAGAAAGAATAACGAAAATTAGGTAGAAAACATTTATAATATAATATAATAATATAATAGTAAACACATGTGTATATTACAATAGAACAGCGAGCATTCAGTCAAGGCGTACGCTTCGTCTTCGATGTAATTCGATACCTTTGTGATGAGCCGCCGTCAAAATACACGGCAAGGCCATGCTTGAGAGCTGCATCAGCAAATATAATTCTAATAAAGAATATTCTATATCTCTCGAACGTTTTTTATTTTCTCTGTCCGCTGATTTCGCGCGCTAGCGGCAGCGGGCGGCGGGCGCGGGCGCGGGCGGGGGCGGCGGCGGCGGCGGCGGCGGCGGCGGCGGCGGGCCCCGCGAAAATTGCGCGCGGGCGGAGGCGGGCCCCGCGGAAATCGCCGCGGAGAACCGCAGCGAAATCGCCGCGGAAAACCGCCATGGAAAATCGCCGCGGAGAACCGCCGCGAAATCGCCGCGGTATTTTAAAAATACACGCCGGTTCAAAGCCATGGGATTCCTCTCTATCCCCAACATCATCCTCGGCGGTACATACCGCTCTGCCGCGCGGCTTACCCCCACCTTTCAATCCCACCTCTAGATCAGTGGGTGACACCACCCACTGCATCTTGAGGATCACAATCCACTCCATGTATCATTCCCCGGGTAGGACCGCTGGCTGACTCCCACGCGCGGGTCAGTTCAGCGGGCTGAGCCCCACCTCCCAAGTTAGGTCTCGCGGGTCACCACCCACCTCCCACGTCAGACCCTGCGGGTCACCACCCACTCCGCGGTACGTACCGCAGGTACCCCCGCGCCTACATTCCCCCCTCGCCCCTCACCCCTCCTCATTGCTCCCGGATTAGAATCGGCATAGTCTTACTACTTTAGATATCAAATATAGTGTAGATATATAAGCTCGTTCTTTATTCAATGATTTACAACATATGATTTTAGATCCATAGAAAACTTATATCAATGTTTCCAAAGAATGATATATTTTTAAGAAAATTCTTATCTTATTATGTGCCAAGAATTTTGAAATTCTGCGCTGACACTAAAGAGTACTTGCTTGAAAACGTAAAGAAATTTGACGATGGTATAATAATACACAATTTCGTAACATGATTAAATAGAACTACATTTCTTATAACTTATACATTTTTTATGTATTGATGTTTTTATACTTTACAGATAACTTAAAAGCTTTAATTTTGTTGCCGGAGCTGTTGCCCTCTCCAAACTACGCAAAAAAGGAAACATCTGTAAGCAAACCAGTTTTTACAAATAAATTTTACAAAGAGTAGCGTGCGTGTGAATGAACTTATGAGTCTAATAGTATTTATAATTTTAGGGGAAAGACAAGTCGAAGAGCGCTAAAATAAAAGTATCGCATTTTTCCTAAACAGATTCCAAACCAAAATTTGTTACAATTTATTCAGGTAAGTATTAATGTATTTAAAAACATCGTGCATTGTAGACTTAAATGCAGCTAATGCGCATTATAGATAATTTACAGCAAGTTATATATATTGTTTATACTTGTTATAGGTAGCGAAAGATTTACTTCTAAATGAAGAAAATAATATTTCTTCTTGCGAAGAAGACGAAAAATATCCAACCGTTTTTGGTGTCCTCCATAATTGGCTAAACTAAGAAAGGAAAATATTACATAAAAACAGGTGGAAATTTAATTTCAGTTGGTAACGATCCAATAATTGCCTTCGACATTTTTATAAAATTGCACTACTGTTTTGATGTGCACTTTGGAACAGATTTGATAACATTTTATGAATTTATTACCGGATGCATTATGGGCCTCAACGCTTCTGGTGCTTGTTGCAGTGCTCTATACACTACTCTCTGTAACATTACATTGTAATTTTTGAATACATTTATTTCTATTAAGAAAAATTTATAAAAGATTATAAAAGTTTATAAAAGGTTCAGAAATATATATAGTCTTTTACAAAAATATATTGTATAAAGTAATTTATTTTCGTCATATGTCCCCTTATAATAAGTGATATAATGTCAAGAGGAAAGTGAATGATTTTATTCGGTTAAAAAATTAATTTTCTCATAGAAAAAGATAATTGCAATTGAATTTTCACGTAAGAAGTTTTATATAGCATACTATTGTGTCAATCTTCTTATATGGAAATTCAAATGTATAACCATATCTTTTCTGAGACAAAATTAATCTTTTAATCGAATCAAATCACTCTGCTCTTGGAGTGATATTATTCGGTTTATCGTCCTTTATCACTGCAACGAATTGAAAAATGTACTCCTTCTTGAGTAAATTTTTCAATTCATTGCAATGATAAATTCATTTCAATTATTGAGTAGATCTTTTACTCCCATCTTGCAATGAACTTTAATGCAATAGCACTAGCTCAATTGTCACTAACGTTTGGAGTGAAATTTCCATTGCAGTGAAATTTCAATGCTAAAAGTTTAGAGTGTAAGACTTAGCTGCTAAATTGTTTAAAAATAATTTTTATTTTTTTAATGAAAAATGAGTGCCGTCCCCGGGAAGAACACCTTGCCATCAATTTGTACTCCCCTTAAAGAGTATCTGTCATTTTTTTTCAAGTCAAATTTTTTACAAGGTCTTTTAACATAAGATTTGTCTAAAATTTCCACGTTCTCCCAATCAAATTCGTGATTTTCTCCAATGCGGTGTAACGAGATAAGCGAAGGAGAACTGGTCTTTCTAATATCTGCTTTATGTTCGCTGACTCTTATTTTTAATTGGCGTTTCGTCTGTCCCACGTAAGAAAAATCGCAGTCTTTACAATTAATTTTATAGACGTCATTACAAGAAAGACGCTCTATATGACCTTTGCCAGTTATAAATTTATTCAATTTAGTAGGGATCGTAAACGCAACACTGCAGTCAAACTTACATGAGAAAGACGAAAATTTCTCTGATATCGACTCAATGTAAGGGATCGTAAAAAATTTTCTTACACGTTTATCTTCAAGGCAGGTGTCATCTTTATAAAAAAGGTGTTTGAGTCTGAAATTTATCATGGAGAAGATAAAAAATTTAAAGGATAAATATTTTCCAATAAAATATTAACTAAAATTATGAATAATATTTCGCAACGATTAAATTCGTAAAAATATCTCGATTTTTTAAGAAACGATCTGCCGAATTTGCTAGTCCCAGAAAATAATTTCGACGATCTAGCACTAAATAGAAGAGCTCCAATATTCATGCACGATGGCGCACCTGCCCATTCTGCACGTAAGATGCAGATGCCTTTTATTACAAAAATATTTATTACTCATCAAATTTAAAATCTATCGAAATTTGTTAAAGATCGCTTTCTCAGTTACGACACTATCGTGTACCCTCAAAAATTAATTTTTATATCATGGATAAAAATCTTACTAACAATAGTCATTATTACAATGAGAACAAAAATTTTCCGTGATTCACGTAAATATGTTATTAGGACCATTCAAGCAAATCGTTTATTTCACACAAATAAATATTACTTCAAAAAAATAAATAATACTTTAAAGAAATAATATTTTCTACAAACAAGTAATATTTATTTATGTAAAGTAAATAATTTGTTTGAATGGCTCTAATAACATACTTACTTAAACCACGAAAATTGTTTTCACAGTGTATATACATAGAATAATTTGCTTTTATACAATGATTTCTTGTTAATTAGATTAATTAGAATTAGTATTAAAAACATATCATTTGTTTGAAACAAACTTTATATTCAAGTGTAATTATCCATTAAACTACTTTTATTATCAACTTCAATAAATCTTATTTAAAGGTATAGTTTGCCGTTATCTCGATGAAACTTTCCCTTAATGGTTCGGAAGAGGTTCGATAACTCCGTGGCCTACTCAATTTCCGGATTACAATCCGTGTGATTTTTTCTTTGGGGAGCAATAAAAGAAAAAATATTTATGCACACCAACATCGAGCTGACGAGATGACGGAATTAGTATTCCGCACTATTGAGGGAATTAGTAATGTTCCAGTTCGAAGAGCTACGCAAAATGTACAGAAAAGAGCAAGAACGTGTATCAAAGTAGGAGGAGCACACTTCGAACATTTATTATAATTATAAGGAAATAAATAATTAAATCACGTTAAATTGATAAATTACAATAACATCGAAACGTTTATTTTAGTTATGCACCTTAGGATCTTTAAGGTTTTTTTTAAACAAGGTGAAGAAAGGGAAAGAGAGAGGGGGGGGGAGGGGGGAGAGAGAGAGAGAGAGAGACAGTGAGTGTGTGTGTTTTTTATTACAGCCGTTTCGCTGTGTGACAACAAGTATGTGCAAGTAATTTGTCGTTATTCGTTCTCATTATTTTTCTACAATAAAAAAGATTAAATTAAATATTATAATAAAATATTATAATATTTAATTTAATCTCTAAAAGATTAAATTAAATATTTTAACCAAAAAGTTTAAATTAAAATTAAATTAAAAAAAAATGTTAATGTTAAACTGTTAATTGCATTGTTTATATAAAAAATTGTATAAAACTATAAAGTTATAAAAATAAATATATAGAAAGTTATTAAAAGAAATCAAAGCGCATTTGTGTCTTTTTTTAAACTGTATATATGTATATCTATTTTCTTGTAATTAAATACATTATAATTAAACTTTATTAGGCTTTACATGTTTAACGATACGCCCCTCCACCGTCCGTGCGCCTCCGTTCCGTCCACCGAACGACGAACGCCGAGCGTAGCCAGGGACCACGTGCGCGCACGACCAAACTTCACCTTGCGACTACGCGGCGACACGCGCGCCGATCGTGGCGTTCCGTAACGCTCCCACTCCGGCTCAGCCGACCGAGCGCGCGGATTGGCTTGCTCAGCCGCGCGTTCGGATATATAAGCCGGTAGTGGGAATGCACGGGGCAGATCCGTCCGACTATCCGACCCGTCCACAGACCGAGCATTCTCGTCGCACTCCAGTATCCTCGACGGGCATTCCCGTCGGTACCCCCGGCCGAGTATCCTCGACTCCGAGATCCTCGACGAGCATTCTCGTCATCATCACCGGCCGAGCATTCTCGACCAATCACGTCCGAGATCCTCGACGAGCATCCTCGTCATCATCACCGACCGAGCATTCTCGACCAATCACCGTCGTCCTCGAGCACCTTCACTGCCGCACCGACGAGTCTCGTAACCTATTCATCGGCAGGGCATAAGCAACCTGTCGATCGAGCGCCCCACTTGCACGGGGCGTGCTCGGGCGAATCGCGGCAGCGACCGCGCCGGTAACGACCCGCGCTTACACCACCGCGTTAGTCACTCCCGCCGCGCCCCGCGACTCCCCGACCGTACGGGCGTACAGCCCGCATAGCTCACCGCGTAGTTTAGCCTACATCTGTAAATAAATAGTTCTTTCGTCTAAATGTAAACCGCGTGAATAAGCCCTTAGTTTTCTGAAGTCATTCCGCCGCAACCCGATACCGGCGATTGGCTGGACACTGACAAGCTCTCTTTATTTTTGATATCTCTCTATTTCGTTATCTCTTTTATTTTCTCCCATGTTCATTTTGTCAACTCTTTTGCAATTGTTATTTTTAATAAATCATTCTCTATCTTTTGCTACGTAAAACATTGGGTATAATCACTACGGACACCTGACCAACCGACGAGCCTTATCCGGTCCGATCCCGAAGTTCCCGCACCGCACCGAACCGGCCGAAACCGTGTACCGTTACACATGTAGCTCATAATTTTTATTTTTATAAACAATTAAATTAAAACATTCAGTATACATTAAAACACAAAATTATAAACTTCTATTTTATGTCACAACTATTAAAACCTCTACGAATATAATCTCTTTGCCATGAAACTTCACCATGAGGAGTTAATAAATAATCTGATATTGAATCCCTTTATTTGTATGCTTCTGTCGTTGATCGATGAACAGTACTCGATCTAATACGTTCCATATTGTTAGAACATTCGTTTCTTCATGTTCTGTGGGTTAGTTCTTTAATAAAATTACTTCTTGGTACAGTTGTAATTACGTAAGTGTATGATCTATATTATCTTTGGTTTTTGACTCAGGCGGCGCCCAAAGGCGCCTAAAAAAGGCGGTCAGTTGCCGAATAAGTTGCGGATAAGTTTTTCTTCCTTTTCTCACATTTCTCTATGTCAAGGAAACGCCCTGGCGTATTAAGACTTGGAGAACGAGACGATGGAGCGACTGAGACGACGGCAACATTCCTGAGCCTCGACGGAGTGCCCGTGGTAGACGGAGACGACGTCTGGGTGTCGCTGGACGTAGTCGGAGCGGACGGCAACGTCTGGGTCTCCTGGTTCCTCGTGCGGACTGCGGCGAACCGGCGCCGAGAGTCGCCGTGTAGGTGTAGCTCGATCTCTCGTAACTTCTAGGGGAGGAACGAGACACCCAGATCGAGTATCAAGATCCCCTGGCAATCGTCGGGGCAAATGCAGACCGGACAATCCGGATGCGGGACGGACCCCATCGAAGACGTCGACGAGATAGTTTGACGTGCCGCGAAGCTCTTCGACCTAGAAAGAGGGCCTAGAAGGAAGCGCACCTCGGGTTACACTAAGGTAGAGGGCCCGGAAAGGAGCGTTCTAGTGACGATTCTCGCGATTGAAGGGTTCAGGAGGGAGCTCAGCCTCGATCAAAGGATGCGTGATTGACGGGTTGCAGTCGCGTGTTCTTCTTCTTCTATTTGGCCTTTGGATATCTGACTTCTATTGAAGATCGCAGTACCACAACGTTCAATCAGTTTTAACCAGATCTGTTGATCCAAAGGTCTGGTTATATATAGTTACTTGTAGTTTAATGTGTATATTTTTCCTCTTTTATGTGTATATACATATTTATATATATTTTTCTCTATATATAAGTTTTCTTTTTTTTTTCTTATTATTTATCTCTTTTATTATAGCTTTCTGAGTTTTTTGATGTCCACCTCTTTCAATGGGAAATCCCTCTTTTTTCCCACCCCAGGATCTGGAAATACAAGTGGCCCCCTGCAATTATTTGGCAATACTGACCATAGAAAACTACTTATTTAGTTTATATTCTACTTTTTCTTAATCCCAATATTATTCTTTTAGTCATAAACCAAAGCCTATATCACTCATTTATAAATTATCTTTTATATTATCTACTTAATACTGTATAAAAGCCTATCTATATACAACTAATTATTCGTATTCTAATTTTTTTTTTTTTATTTATAAAATAGTGTTCCTGACCTACATATTCCCATAATAAATTAGTCCCACATTAGATTTGAAATATTTTGAAAATTTCCTGTATAAATTTATTAAAAAATTTAACAATTTTCTCATCTAAGATATTCATTATATATTCCACCGAGTATGGTTCTTGGATTTTAAGCCCCCTTAATTTCTTCATTAATTCCTTTCTTTTGTCTTCTAATAACGGACATGCCCAGAAGATATGATTGATATCCTGTACTTCATGGTTGCAGCTGCATTTCGCGGATTCCGCAAGACCAATTTTATTTTTTAGTTTATTTGTGAATGCAGTGCCCGTTATAATTCTAAAGTAAGTTCCATATAAATTTTTCTTACATTTGTACTTATAAATTGTTTTATAGCTGAATTCCCTGAAATTATTTAAAAAGTAATTACCCATATTAGGACTAATCTCATCGATATGTTGAGAATCTATCTTGTCGTATTCATTTCTGAGACTACCAATACATTCTTTAAATGACACCTTATTCGGCAGATATGTTTTTGATTTTGCTCCAGTTTTTGCTAGTCGATCTGTCTCCTCGTTACCTAACAACCCAGAGTGCGCGGGACACCATGTAAATCTAATGTTTAATTTCTTTTTAGAAATAAAATTCACAACAGCGTTATATAAGTCCCTCACTATATTACTCAGAAATTTAATGTGCCCCTTATACCTTCCCTTCTCGCATGCTTCCAATGCCTTGATTGTACTTTCTGAATCTGTGCACACATTGATGTGTGTCCATCCCAATTCCGATGCTAATTCCAATGCTTTTGTAATGGCTATAGCTTCCGCGTTGAATGAGGATGTTAGAGGATTTAATTTGAAAGTCAGACCCATACTCCTATCCGGGACAAAAACTGCACAACCCACTTTCGCGAAGAATTCCCTCTCTATAGGTAAATTAACCCTTCTATCGAGTTCGCTTATTTCTTGTCCGCCAAATTTTGATCCGTCCGTAAAGATAGTGATTTCATTCTGGTCGGTTTTATTCAATGAATTTTTACTATGGAATGTTTCATTGACAAAAAACCCTGTAGCCTTCGCATCGACTCCCGTCTTAAAATCCCAAGAAATTTCCTCTATTTCTTCGGCCAAAGGATATGCAAAAGCAGGGTGAACCTCCCACTTGTACAAATGAGGGAGAAAGTGCCTGATCATCCTCCATCTATCCAATATATATGAGACATTACCAATAGCTATTTTTTTCTCACTGCAAAATTTTTCTAAATTATTAAATTTATTAGTTAGTTCCATGTTTTTCAATTGGTAGGCCTTTAGTATTAACAATTAATTGAAAAGGCCAGTGAGACGAGCAAAAAGGTGTAGATGTTCGTATAGCTAATAATACATGTTTATTCGTATATAAAGGACAAAAACGTTTCGACTCTACGTAGTCTTCTTCAGTGTGTGTGTATTCTTACCTTACAGACGCAGAGCGCAAACAAATCTTCATAACAGCCTTTTAAGTACAGTTGTCCGGGATTTAAAGCCCATGATCACGAAATTTCTATTCTTGCTTCGTCGATTTCCAGTCCGCGAAACAAATCGTGTCAACAATTCGGTCTACGTATCGCTTCTTGTACGACTCGTGCAAATCAATTAATCTCTGACCATTGATAGGTTCGTCGTTAGAGTCGTTGTAAAGCATGTTCAACGCTGATCGCTTACAATGTTAACGAATAACGATCGATCTGTATTGATCGGCGTGACAAGGTCGGCGTGACAACATCTACACCTTTTTGCTCGTCTCACTGGCCTTTTCAATTAATTGTTAAATTGCATACGAGCTTACCAGAATAGTTGTTACTTTAGTATTAATTTATCAGTTGCTGATGCCACAATTCTAGCTGATGTTTTTTGCTTGGAAATCAACCAAGCCACCTTATTTGATGTCATTTTTGGTAGATCTAATACTCTTTTATAAGCCGAAATTAATATTCTATCAATGAGGCCCAGGTATGATTTTCCTCCACTATTATACCATGGTGCTCCCCAACTTATTTGTGCTCTAATGGTGGCATTTATCAAATCAAATCCAGCCTTTAGGCTAATACCCCAGTTCCTATGTGTAATCCATTTGAGTATATTTACAAAACAATATGTTCTATTTGTAATAGACTTGATGTGATTATGTCATTTTAGTCCGCTGTCAAATGTCATTCCTAAATATTTAATGTTATTTGAAACCATTATGGAACCGTTACAAACCTGCAGTATGTTGGGAGTAAGAAATTTTTTCTTTCTATGGAAAAAGCACAGCTGTGTTTTTGTAATTGAGATTTCAAGACTCAGTGATTCCAGCCAGTCATAAAATATCTCGAAGGCCTCTCGAAGAGTACTTTTAATTTTATCCACATCGTTATCCGAGACGAGGAATGCAATATCATCGGCAAATTGCAAAACTTTACAGTTATAAGGTATACCATTAAGAATCTCAGAAACATATATATTAAAAAGGAGGGGACTCAACACCGAACCCTCGAGGACTCCCATTTGAACACTCCTCGTACCTCTATAACATCCATTTTCAAATATCGTTGTAGTTCTTGTTTCTAAGAACCATTTAAAAAATTTTTTATATTCCACTGGTATTCTCAAGTTATTTAATCTATCATAGAGGATTCTGGGATTAATATTATCGTAGGCCGCCTTAATGTCCAAGAAAAGCCCCCCTGTGACTTTTCTTTCCATAAAAGATCTGTATATTTCAATGTTCATTAATGCAAGGCAGTTATCACATGATTTACTTTTGCGAAATCCGTATTAACATCTAGGAATCACAACATCCAATTCTATAAATCTCTCAAGCCTCACTTTAATTAATTTTTCGAAGATTTTCAGAGTGCAGGATTCCAGGGTAATAGGTCTAAAGTCATTTTTCCCACTCTTCGGAATCAAGACGGTGATACATTGTTTCCAACTTTCCGGGAAGGAGCCATCAGATAACATTTTATTATAACTTTCTTTTAGTATTTTGATCGCCGACCAGGGCATACACCTTAGTATTTTGTAGCTAATTAAGTCGTGTCCCGGACTACCATTCAGTTTCCCTTGTAAAATAATGTCACATACTTCTTTCGTTTTAAATTCATAATTAAAATAGTTAGCAAAGTTTTAACCATAGGAGCTATCTTTTGGTTCCTCTAGAATTTCACAAACCCAGTCTGGGATATATCTGTTTAAAAATTCCTCTACAAGTGTGTCTTTGCTTATAGTGATAGTCACAAGTGCTTGGAATAAGGGATTCTTTTAAATCTTTTAATACTATCCCAAAACTTCCTAGAACTGGGGACTCTGGATATTTCGTTTACAAAGGAGCGAGAATTTTCTCTTTTCCTGGACTTTATAATCTTCCTAGTTTGTATTGAACTTACTCTATAATTATAAAGATTTTCTCTAGTTCTTTAAAAAGTCTTTAAAGGAATTCTTCCTTGCTTCTACTGCCCTGTGGCACTCATCATCCCACCAAGGTTTGCTAATATTTTTCTTTGCTTTGACGGGCCTTGATTTATTCATATCACCATTTTTACTTTTAACAATAACTTTAATGTCCCCTGTCTTATTGTCTTTCATTTTTATGCTTCCTTTTCCATCATCTATGATGCCACCCACCAGTACTATAGCGTCCACAGTGAAGCTATACCACCAATTATACAATTGAGCTCCATTAACATGTCTGTTATTAATTTCAGAGTTTTTTAATTTCTCTTCCCAGATCTTGTTAAATATTACCGTTTCAAAATTACTGAAATTAATTTTTCCTCTACGTATTTTTGAGTAGATTGGCTGACAATCAGTAAGTCTGCTTTTATCCTTCATCATTCTATAATTATTGGAAAGTGGTCACTGCCCAGAGGTTCTTCGTAGGTTTTCCTCCCAATGACTCTGTTTCTTATACTTGATAATGTTAAATCTGGGACGCTAACGTATCGTTCCGGTGCATTATGCTTTTCTGAACTCACGGAATCCTTGGTTTAACAGAAACTCTTGTGACCGATCCGTCATTTAGGATATAAAACTCCGAGTCACTTATCGCTTCACTTAATGAACCCCCAGCGGAGTCGATCCTGGAAGATCCCCAAGTATGGTGTTGTGCATTGCAATCTCAGCAAATTATTCTATCATCTAATAAATTTCTTTGTTTTAATTTGTAGAAAAAATTCTCCCACATTTATTTGTTAACTCTAATGTCCGGTGGTTTGTATATTGATAAAATATTAAATCTTTTCTTATATTATTTACGTTGTGTCTTACGTTAATTGATATGCACAATGCTTCGATTCCCATTGGATTCGAAAGATTTAAAATATTTTGAAAGATTGGATCCAGATTATCCTTACAAACAATTGCGACACTGCCGCCCATAATATTTTGGGCTCTATCGCTTCTGAAAGTTCTACAATTTGTGAAATTAACCTGATCTACTACATGCAACCAAGTCTCTTGCAAACACATTACATCATAATCATTCATCAAGTTTCTCAATTCTAAGTATTTATTTTTAATTCCTCTACAATTCCATTGAAAGATTTTAACCTGTTTCATTGTTTTAAGAAAAAGGGGGAGTTGTGAGAGAAGAGACTTATTTCTTTTTATTATTCCTTTTCCTTTTACCGTTAAAAATAACCTCTTTTTCTTATATTATTATAAATTTAGAAATGAGTAATTTTGGGCTTGATCCTCCTGTAATTTTTCATTTATCACCTTTAGGTATTCAACAATGCATTTACTCTTATTTTGTATAGGTTCTTCCGTTACTAACATTTTTATTAGATTTAATATTACGTTTCCTTTGGATTGGAATTTCTTATCTATTTCACTTAATAATTTTTTATCGTTGTTCAGTATCTAATCATTTGTTTGTTCCTTCCTATTACTGAGGCCCGTCATTGGTTCCCTATTATCAAACGTTTCTATTTCTATTATATTTTTCGTCTGGAAGTCAGTCTTTTTACGTAATTTATCTTTTATTGTTGGAGTAGATATAACCGATTCGTCTATCGAAAGTGGGGTCTCGGAAACCTTATGGTTATCTTGGTTTAGGAAATTTTTCCTTCTAATATTTTGAGGCCTGGTCTTAATAGGTTTTTCCCCATAATCTGAAGCGACTATGCCCGGATCGCTACCACCTAAATGACCACGGAACCATCCACTATTTCTGTTTTTATTTAAGAGTCTCTCCCTGTTGTTTCTAGTTCCAGTAACCAGCCCATCTTCATGCGGTGCGTGATCTACTCGTTTCCATCCCAAATAGGCCATCGCCTTATAATGTTCTTCCACTTCATTAATATCATTTATTTTTCTGTTTCGAATAAACCTTCTAGCCGCTAATTGGCCTATGTTACAATAGGCCATTACTAAGTTTATTAGTTTATGTTTTTTAAAACTCGGACACCTCGTGTTCTGTGGTTACCTGCGCAATTGGCGCATTCGATCTTATCTTCTCCAGGGATACCGTTGTCTTTTCTTATTTCGTTTCTGTTTTCACATCTACAGTTGAAACTCAAATGATCCCATCTCAAACATTTAGTACATTTTTTAACTCTCTTAACGTAAGGAAAGAGAGTTAAAACCTCACCCAGTAAATATTTGCTATCTCCGGAAGTAAATTTGTGCAGAATTCCACCCTGATATTGGAAGAGTCGCAGAGTCTCTCCTCCGATCTATTCCAGTATTTCATTCTCTCCATCCTTCTAATTTCGATTTCCTCGTATGGAAAATTATAGCTTCTCGAATTTCCTCCATTGAAAAATCTTGATGGATCCCCTTTATAACTCCATATCTAATTATTTTATAGTCAGAAATATACGCAATCCAATTCCAGTTCTCAAATTCCTTGTTTGTTACACAATTGTTGGCTTCACTAAAATCATAAATATTTACTTCAATTTTTTTTTTCCTATTTTTCTAATTCCTTTGATGTTCTTTAATCCAATTTCAAATAACTTTTTTTCAATAGATATTGGATGCAAATTTCCTAAGTTCTCCATTTCTACAGATGATTCTATAAAAACAATGTAAGATCCTACATTGCTTCTATTATAAATACCTATTAGATTTTTGCTGTTTTTTCAAAATATGTATTCTGTTCCATTGACTAACTTCCTCTTTTCCCCCCGCTGGGGATATCATATCCTGGCCTTCAGCTGTCTCTTGATTCCGGTTTCTCAATTCCAATACCTCTTGGTTTGTATTTATATTGATTTCTTGAGAAGTGTCTACGACTTGGTTTTCTGAACATTCAGTAATTATCGTATTACTCCCTATCTCAATCTCGGAACCCCTTACTCTCCAGCCGAGGGACTGTTCTTTATCTAACGTTTCAAAATCACCTATTTTACTAAGACTATTAGTTTTCATTGGACTTCCAGTCGAGCGACTTATGTTATTAACTACTGACCTAATTACATTAGAGTCAGAAAAACTTATTTGGAGCTTGTCCTTTGTAGCACCTCCGGAGCTTTCCTGGGAAGGAGACCCCGGAGGAGGAGGGAAAAAATAACCCTGCTTTTTATTAGTATTCTTAGGTGATTCCGAATTCTTATTTTTAATTTTTTTTGCAAAATTTTCTAAATCCTCGTTCTTTGGTGAATAAGACTCTCTCGATCGAGCCTTTTTTCCACCTCCCTTCTTATTCCCGTTATTTTTAGTTATTTTCCCTAACTCGGAGTTTAATATTTTGCAAGAAAATATTTAATTATATGTATATTTTTAATTCTTTATATATATATTTTTTTTTTATTATACAATATGTTGTCAAATTAAGTTTTCACAAGTAATACACCGAAACAACTGTTTATAGATTTCAATCATAAGATACTCTATTTATATATAATTTAATTGGGTCTACTTAGATTCAGCCATTAAATAAATAGACTCTTTTTTTTAAATTTTTCTTTCCTTTTTTTTTAAATACTATATTATATACCAAATAATGTTAAACAATTAACAATAAACTATGAATGATAAGACAGAGAACCAACATCAATAATAATACACATTTCTTATAATTAATGTGATTTTAGTTTTATTTATATATATATCTCTATATATATATATATATATATATATATATATATATATATACAGGGTGTTTCAGACCAACCGTACACCCCTTTTCTCTTCGCAGGATTAGGACCAATCAAAAATATGTTCAGACGAAAGTTGTAGGGTTTCAAAAGATCTATTCAATGATCTTATCAGTTTGACCTTGGATGGCGTCGCCAAGGTCAGATCGAAATCACATTAAGTTTTTTTAAATGAAACACCCTATTTTTGATTCCAGAATCTAGCTGGTGTCAAGACCTTTCCAAAACACTACAAGAAAGTTTATTTTCGTTGACTACTTTCCGAGTTGTGCGGCTTGAAAGTTACACTACCGCCAACACCATGTAAATGACAATATAAAATCACGCGTTACGCAGAAAGCCGTGCAGCCGACACAAAGAAAGTAAACACGCGAGCCGGGCCAACAAAAACAGATCATGAAAAATCGTGAAAGTTAGCTGTCGCGACCGTAGATAGTCACATACATATGTATGTCATAATATTATGTAATTACATTATTACTTTAACGGTAGCACACGAGCAATAACGAGCGCGGCTTTCTGCGTAACGATGTCTAACTCGTGATTTTACACATATTGTTATTTGCATAGGATGTAGTAGAGATGTATTCACCACAACGCTATTGTGACTCAACTCAACACGAGTGACAATAACTCTCTCAAACTTGTCACCTACGTCTTCAATAACCGTCATATCACTATCAATCGCGCAACAAAAATCCGACCCTCTTTATTAGTCTAGGTTTATTTAGCCATGTCCTATTCCAATGAAGAAGCATATGATATGCTGCTAATTTTAGGTGAGTGTCGAGGTACATTCATTGCAGCGGAAAGATTGTGGCGGGAACGTTATCCTGATCGGACTCCTCACTCGCGAAATGTTTTTTCACGTTTGGCTAAACGAATCAAAATTAAAGGTGTCGTTCAGCCTCAACATAACAAAGGTACACAAATTCGTCGTCCGATTATGGATGAAAGAACAGTGGAAATTCTTGCATCGACAGAATTGAACCCTTATGATTCTTTAAGACGACGAGAACAAGATTCTGGTGTTAGTAAAATCAGTGTTTGGCGCATTCTAAAAAATAACAAATTTCACCCTTACAGAATGTCTGTTCATCAAGCGTTGAATTATAACGATATTAGACAGAGACTTGTATTTTACAACTTTATAAGACAGCAACCACTTGATTTCCACTTGAAAATTTTATTTTCTGACGAATGTACACTTAAAAGTGATGGATCTGTTAATACTTGGAACTCTCGTTATTGGGCACAAAATAATCCTCACTGGTTGAGAGAAGTAGATCATCAAACCATTTGGAAAGTCAATGTTTGGTGTGGAATTATTGGAAGTCAAATCATAGGTCCTGTTTTCTTTGACGAAAATCTAAACGGTGATAGATATTCCGCCTTGATAATGACAGATCTTCCTGTCTTACTAGAAAATATTCCTCTGCAATTGCGCCTGAACATGTGGTTCCAACAAGATGCATGTCCGTCTCATACATCGAGAGTTGCTCGTGCGGCATTAAATACTATGTTCCCCGACAAGTGGATAGGCAAATACGGTCCAATCAATTATCCACCCCGATCACCAGATCTCACCGTCCTTGATTATTATTTCTGGGGAAGGATAAAAAACTTGGTCTATCATGAACGTCCGACTACGAGGGATAATATGATTCGTAGAATAAGTGAAGCAATTCGATCCTTACGTGCCGAGGAAATTCTTCGAGCAACCAATGATTTTCAAAATAGAGTTGATGCTTGCATCGCAGAGAATGGTGCTCACTTTGAACATTTAGTCGCTTAACAAAACATACACTCATTCATTCCCGAACGTGAGAGGCAAGGGGACTCACGTGAATCAAGCACCCCAAACGTGAGAGGCAAGGGGACTCACGTGAATCAAGCACCCCAAACGTGAGAGGCAAGGGGACTCACGTGAATCAAGCACCCCAAACGTGAGAGGCAAGGGGACTCACGTGAATCAAGCACCACAAACGTGAGAGGCAAGGGGACTCACGTGAATCAAGCACCCCAAACGTGAGAGGCAAGGGGCCTCACGTGAATCAAGCACCCCAAACGTGAGAGGCAAGGGGACTCACGTGAATCAACCACCAAAAAAGGTGAGAGGCAAGGGGACTCACGTGAATCAAGCACCCCAAACGTGAGAGGCAAGGGGACTCACGTGAATCAAGCACCCCAATGGGATGAAATTCTCGTCACGTCCACGTCGTTTATTCTGGATAATGCTAAGCACGGGAAAATGCATACAGTCAATCTGGACATGATTGATCATCAAACATAATCAATCCAGTTAATAAACAAAAGCAGAGTACATAAAACTTTGACTCCCCTTTTCCTCCCCCATACACATACGCATGCACGTATGCACACACCCACACACAAGATTAAATCCGACTAAGTAACCACCACATGGTACATCTTGAGTAATGCTGATGCTGGCGGTAGTGTAACATTCAAGCCGCACAACTCGGAAAGTAGTCAACGAAAATAAACATTCTTATAGTGTTTTGGAAAGGTCTTGACACCAGCTATTAGATTCTGGAATCAAAAATAGGGTGTTCCATTTAAAAAACTTAATGTGATTTCGATCTGACCTTGGCGACGCCATCCAAGGTCAAACTGATAAGATCATTGAATAGATCTTTTGAAACCTTACAACTTTCGTCTGAACATATTTTTGATTGGTCCTAATCCTGCGAAGAGAAAAGGGGTGTACGGGTGGTCTGAAACACCCTGTATATATATATATATATTTTTTTTTTATTATAAAAATATCGAATAAAACTCAAAATTTAATAAATCCCCAACAAGAATTATTTTCTTAGAGCTTTAAATTCCTAAATTTAAGATATTGGACTTAAAGTTAACTCTTATTTTTCCATCTGATTTAATTGGTTCCATAGATTCCCCTCCCTTAGGAAAGGAAGAATTTATCACGGACCCCAAGCTTATATTTTCTTAAGTCTTGCTCCTCGCAAGTCTTAGTGGATATTTCGCTTAATTATTGAGGGATACCCTAATAAGTATGTACTCTATATAAGTAATTATTTCGCACATTTAACTTTGTAACAACCTGTGTTTTGTCCGAGCGCGGACGAGCTCAGGGAAGCCAGGACTCGAAGGAAGGTTGCCGGATTAATTAATTCCGAGATCGGGCGTGCGTTAAATGAGAAACTACTTTATTCGTGATATAATATTGACAAATATGCGCACGTAGTTCGGGGATACACGCGTTGTATCCGCGACGGTACGGTGACGCGGTTTTACAATAATAAGACGCGGTATTTACAGAACGGGGATCTATTTACATGCGTTCGGTCGCTCGCACTCGGCTCGCGGCCGGTGCGAGAGAGCGCACGATAGCGCGGTCTCGCTCACGCTTGGTTCGGTATCGTCGCGAGAATTCCACGATGTTTATGTCGTCGCCGGCCTTGTCGATCCGCGGCGCGCGCGGGCCGGGACGCCCTACGCTAGAAGCCGCGTCGGTGTTCCGCGAATTCGCGACAGGTGCGCGGCGGGATTCCCTTAGTAGGGAATCCCCGACGTGAGTCGGTGTCAGCTGCCTCGAGAGCTCTCGATGGAGGCAGAGATCTCTCTACCCCCTTGGTGGCAGTCGTTACCGTGGACTCTCGGACGGAGATGGGTTTGAGGGAATCGTTGAGATCTCTCAACGGTGGCAGAGCTCGCTCTACCACTCGGATTCCCTAGGTGCCGGGAAAGCGGGATCGGAAATCGCCGAGATCTCTCGGCGGTGACAGAGCTCGCTCTACCACGCGGATTTCCTGGGTCTGGCTCGGAGGCTGGACCGGAGAAGAGTCGATCTCTCTGCGGGATCGTCCGCCTTTTATACCCCGATCTCGGAGAGTCGGGGATGTTCGAGTGGAGTTCGGTTCTTCTCGGAATACAGCATCCCCGCTGCTCCGAGATCAGTCCGGTATCGCGCTCTCGCTTGAGCGTACGCCTCTCTGTCGCTCCAACGCCAGGAGCATGCGAATCCGTGCGCGTGCGCGCGGACTTCGGGCGTTTAACGGCGCGCTTGTCGGACCGTTCGTGCGCGCGTGTGAGGCGATTATCGGCGCGTAGCGCCTGTTCGTCTGTCCGGCGGGTGTTCTGCCGGACAGGGGAGCGGTTCGTGGCCCCAGGGGGGGATGATGCGGAGGTGCATCGTTACAACTTAGACTAATTAAATTTATCATTGGCTTCTTCTGTAGTTTCTGAACTTAGTTTTTAGTTTTTTAAGTTTAAAACTGGAACCGGTCTACCTATCCGTCAAGGCTTTCTGTTTCAGATTTTAATTAGTCCAATTTTAGTTCTTATTCTATTATTCTTATTTATTTAATACTTATATTAATAATTTATTACGATACGGGCACTATCGCAATCGTACCAATATCCCAAGGCTTCATACAATCATTTATATTCCCTTTAATCAGAAGGCCTATTTAGAGAAAGCATTCCTGAGTATTATTTCATCACTATATAGTGTGACCTTTGAATGGACATGTTATCGAATTCCACTTCCAAGGACAAAGTCTTTAAGAAAAACAACATGCTCCTTGTCTTAAATATCTCAGCTACCTATATTATGTCGGTTTCATAATAATCTACTATCATACTTATTATATTGTTCACATCCAACATTTACTATCTACAAATTATTAACATCAGATTATATTTTTCCAATCTTAATTTATAGGTTATCAACTTATCTTTATATTAAATAAAGTTCTTCCATACCACTGACATGAAACCTTCACAATTTACATTAGATAGTATTATAACAATTGCAAAGGTATAGAATTAAGAAGAACAATTTCCAAAACTTTTCTACTATTTAGTTTATATATCACAAAAGTTACATTTTATTAATTGCAGAATTGTGTAACATTGTATCTGTTAGCTTCTTTGGGACACCTTTACGATGCCTATTTGCCAAAGTTAAAATATGTTGTTGGTTACTAAGATTCTATTATTACTGTCTATTATGGAGAGTTTCCATTACAGATGTACGATTGTGAGAAAGTTCCACTAAGGTTGTCCTATTTTTCTTTTATTTTTGTCCATCTTCCCAACTAGCACGAATATAATATTTTAAATCTAACCGACTCTAGCTTACAAGAGTTAAGTATCTGTAATGATAGTCTCAGGAACTCAACTAAATTATTCTTTATATACTAGATTTTGATATCCTCATTAAGTTCATTTAATGATATCATGTATTAACTGCATGTTCCCGAAAAAGATATACCTGGTCTACTTTCTGACCTCCCATATCTCAACCGAGGGCGGTATTACATTACTATTAATAATTTAAATTCCAAAAATCCTTTTAGTACAGAATATCAGTCATTTCATTCTATGATTTTCTTTCAGCTTTATCTTTAGTTAAGTACATCTTTCCATTCATTCTAAAGAAATATTCAACTTTATATATTTTTTTTAAATTAAATTTAATAACTGAATCGACTTCAGTCTCCCATAATAGGTGGAAATTGTTTATACGATATTTATTGATCATCAACAAAGATCGTGAATCTCTACTTTAAGTAAATTCATCTAACTAAACTTCTTATTACTTAAACTACCATTAATTTACTATAATTAAAGGAAACATTTTAATGCGTAAAGTCTTGCCAAATAATAGCAGGAAAGTTGACTTGCCTTCCCTTCACCCAGGAGATACATTTAGAGTGGACAGACGTGGTACTTAATTGCTTTCAGCAGCGTAGCTCTCAATCGATAATTCCAGCAACCAGTGTGTAATAGACAGCCATGTTCTCGTTGATTCGGTTCAGGCTTCTTCAAAATGGCCGTCCATCACGTACAGTGAGAATATACGTGCATTTCTCTTGAGTAGAGCTTACACAATTTCCCGTAATAAATTCCGTGGTATATTGTGACCGTCTTCGGTATTTCGTTATGTCCACTAATGTTTGGTTTCCATATAGGCTGGTTCTTCTATCGTAGTAAGCGCTCTCTCAGCGCAGGTACAATCGTTCTCTTCCGTGGCTCAGGACCGAATCCCAGTCGCGTGTTATATGCGCTCGGTGGCTGCATTTGACTCCCGAGAAAGCAGCCGCCTAGCGACAGCGCCTGAACTAGCGCCGGCGCTCGCACTAACGCTGGCGCCCGCGGCTTGCCTGCGCACTCGCGCACGCGCGCATGTGGCGGATTTTGATTCGCCACATGTTCCATGTACAATTGTACCATCTGCTTCTTCAGTATCAATGTAATTGGGTGGGCAATAATTTGTCTTTTACTGAAAACCGTCTTAAATCATTGACGGTTTTCAAGAAATTATGGAGACATGTTGTTGACATTACTGTTACGTCCAGAGTTGCAGTAGGATAGGTAAGACATGGAGGGAGAAAGGAGGGACGTAACAACTTGAGAATGTGCCCACGAGGCACAGGCAGGCCGCGTCGACAACCCAGAATATATGGGTCAATGGGTCCACAGCGGGGGGCCCAATGACAAACATTCAGGGTGTTCCGCGTCCCTCGGTCCTGTTTTGAGGCAGCAAATTTAATTGCTTTACCTCGGGATCGGACCTAGTGCGTGGCTTAATAGAGCAAGGGATGATGAGTGAGGTGGAGAAATTAATCAAATTCTTTATAATCAGTCATTGATTTATTGAAAGAAAATATGAAAGATAAATATATATATATATAAAAGGATTAATTCTATGTAAAAGTAATTTATTACAGATTAGAGCTGTTAAGGAACACAATTTGATAATAACAAAAAATCCGCAGACTCGCGATACAAAGCTCAAGGTTAACAATTAAATTATGCACATTTATATATACATATATATATAATTTTATATATACACTACTCAAAAAAAAAATAGGGAACACTTTCCAGACACCAAAAATTAGACTATATATATATATATATATATATATATATTTACATTTATAATATTCTATATTAGTGTAACAAACAGAGTATTCGCAAGTGTGTATGTGTGCCTATATTGGGACTTTATTTAATACGGCGGTATTGGGGCGGAAGTGATTTAAAAATATTAGTTTGGGAATTAGATAATATTTTGGATATATATGGGGGAGATACACAGGGACTGGTGCATCGGGGGGAGACAGAGAAAGGAAGACACGGACTGCTTCGAGGTCAAATACTTCGGGGCCGATAGAGAACGCGCCAGGAGGGAGTGGGACAGAAGAGATCGGAAACATTGAGAGAATTAACTCTAGCGACTGAAGAGGACCAGGGGCAAAATAACAACGTGGGGGAGGTGGAGGTAGCTCCTCTACGATCTCTATACTGAGCGCGGGGCTAGGAGAACGATCCTGGTCCTCGAGATCATGCGATCCGAGAATCGGAGGGGTGGAGCAAGGTTGCTCCTTCTCCTCGTGGGGCCTTACGTTTAGGAAATCCGCAGGAGGTTGATCTTCCTCCAAATTGAGAATCTCAGGGATCGGAGATCCCTGAGAAGAGAGCGAAATGGGAGAGTCCGGGAAGATTCTATAGGTTATTTGAGAATCGGGGGAGTCGACGCGAAGAAAATTATCTACGGGGAAGTCAGCGCGAAGATTTTCTACGGGGGAGTCGGGGCGCGGAGAATTATCTAAGAGGGAGTCGGCGCGATAAAAACTATCTACTGGGGAGTCGGCGCGGAGAAAATTATCTACGGGGGAGTGGGGGAAAAATGCGAATGGGGGAAGTCGCTCTTCTTCCGGTGCGACCGGCGAGTACGAGACAGGTGGGCAAAGTCGATTGACTTGGACGGCGATCCGGTGGATTTCCTCCTCAATGGCTTCGAGGCGGCGAATTCGGCGATTGCGGCGATTTCGGGGGCGCTTCGCGGCTGCTCGTGACCGGTTTTTATGAATTTTGGGGACTTTATTCACTAAAATAAAAAAAAATATTCCGTTTCTCTCTTTTGGCGAAAAGTTAAAATTTAGACAACCTCTCGGGTTAACTCGAGTGGAGTTCGAGTGAAACCGAGGGAAAAGATCGGAAGTAAAGAAAAAGGGTTCGACAGAATCTAAGGGGAGAGAGGGAAACGAGAATTCTTACGAGAAAATCCCTAGAAAGGAAACGATTTAAAGATAAAGAAATTCTTTCGGATTAACTCTTACGGGTTAATCCCAGGAAACAGAAGAATTAAAAATAAAGAGTTTCTTTCGGATTAACTTTTACGAGTTAATCCCAAGAAAGAAAAGAATTAAAAATACAGAGATTCTTTCGGATTAACTCTCACGAGTTAATCCCAAGAAAGAAAAGAATTTAGAGATAAAGAGATTCTTTCGGATTAACTCTTACGAGTTAATCCCAAGAAAGAGAAGAATTAAAAATAAAGAGTTTCTTTCGGATTAACTTTTACGAGTTAATCCCAAGAAAGAAAAGAATTAAAAATACAGAGATTCTTTCGGATTAACTCTCACGAGTTAATCCCAAGAAAAAAAAGAATTTAGAGATAAAGAGATTCTTTCGGATTAACTCTTACGAGTTAATCCCAAGAAAGAGAAGAATTAAAAATAAAGAGTTTCTTTCGGATTAACTTTTACGAGTTAATCCCAAGAAAGAAAAGAATTAAAAATACAGAGATTCTTTCGGATTAACTCTCACGAGTTAATCCCAAGAAAGAAAAGAATTTAAAGATAAAGAGATTTTTCGGATAAACTCTTACGAGTTAATCCCAAGAAAGAGAAGAATTAAAAATAAAGAGATTCTTTCGGATTAACTTTTACGAGTTAATCCCAAGAAAGAAAAGAATTTAAAGATAAAGAGATTCTTTCGGATTAACTCTTACGAGTTAATCCCAAGAAAGAAAAGAATTAAAAATAAAGAGATTCTTTCGGATTAACTCTTACGAGTTAATCCCAAGAAAAAAAAGAATTTAAAGATAAAGAGAGAGAGAGAGAGAGAGAGAGAGAGAGTATGGAGAGGAGCATGGGGAGGAAAGAGTAATAACCTCAATAAATGTATTATGTTCGAAATCTTTCGCGCTAGAGAGAGAAAGGGTGTTCGAAGAACGAGAGCGAAACAAACGGTTGATTCGGGACTTACTGCTTGCAGATTGTAGCGTGAGTCGATGCAGGTGAATGCTATTCTCTCGGAGCCGCAGGGCTTCAAACTGGGCCGGACTCGGCGGGAGGTAGTAGATCCGGTCGGGGGTGTTTCGGGTCCAATGGACAATGGTCCGCAGATCCCAACCTGGGACGTTTGAACTGACACTTTTTCCTCTCGACCGAGACTTGCGCCGCGCACGAGTTTAAAGGCCGCGGATCCGAGAGTCGCAGAACTCGGGCATGCAAGATGCCACGGAACTGCGATTCGGATGAAGACGAGATTAAGCTGAACCGAACTGTACGGTCTGAAGTGCGTAAAGCGAACTGTGTACTGTGAACTGCGAACTACGAACTGGATACTGCGAACTGCGAACTACAAACTGCGTACTGCGTACTGCGCGCTCCGCTGGAAGACGCACCTATTTATACTATTTTTCATCTATGATTCCCTTTGTCCCTTCGAGGGCCGTGTGCACCACTTTATTCATTAATACACCCACGTGCAATATTTACTTTTACGACTTTTTTATATACCTCAGTAATTGTTATCCGAGAAAGCGACAGGTTTGACAATTGAACTCTCAGAAGCATTAAATGTCAAAAAATTCTTTGATTCGTTGCTATGCGTGTATCGGGCATCAGAACTCAAAGGGATGCACACGTGCGTCTTCCAGATCTCTGATTTTACTATCTTGAGTGTTTCCGGTATCGAGCAACGGTGTTACCTCAGATCTCCTCAATTGATGAATTTATAACTACTTAATTCGTGACATCCGGTTATTGCCGTGAGAGTCACCAAATTCTTGGGATCGGGGTGAGATCACCGTCGCTCGCCCGTTGATTAGAATATCCGCTGGTTGCGAAGGAAAGAATCGTTACTCCGCAGGACGTAACATTACTATTTTATCAATAATTTTTGGATTTATACTAATAGGTTTTCTAAAAATTCTCCATCGCCATACAAGAATTCCAAATGTATTCTCAGTTACTCTTCTAGATAGTGATAATCTATAGTTAAAAATTCTTTTTTTTTTGCATCCAAATTCCGACCAGAATACGGTCTCATCATATTTGTTGTTAATTGAAATGTTTTGTCTCCAACAAAAAAACATGATGTCTTTATATTGTTTCCTGGTAAATTATATTCACCTTGAGAAACTTAAATTATTACTATTTAAAGCTTTGCCTAATTCTGATCTAGAAAAATTTCCTCCATCACTGTTGCTCCTATATGTTCCAATGTCAACCAATGTAAATTTATAATTATGATCACACACTGCCATCAATATTATACTGTAAGTCTTTTTATAATTATAATATAGACTACCAGAATTTGGTGGGGCTTGAATTTGTACGTGTTTTCCATCCACCGTTCCACAATAATTAGGAAAGTTCCAATCTTGCCAAAATCCTTTACATATATTAATCCAATCCTTTTCTTTGGGAGTTTGCAGATATATGAGTGCTCATACTTTTATTATTACATCACAAGTCTCGTAGATAACTTTGCGTGCTTGATTCACTAATTCGATACGCTAAGGCGATGGACAGAATTTGATCCCCTATAGCAAGATATCTATTACAAAACAAAAATACATATAAAACTAATTAATACCTAGTTTTTTTAGTATTACATAAATAATATATTTTTAACAATTATTGTGCCAAATATTTCGGCACTGCAAATGGCACGCGGAGTACTGAGTGAGACGAACTGAGTATTGCTTAAATTGAATTTATTATTTCACAAAACGTTGGCGACGCACCGAACGCGAGTACAGTTTCGAAGCAAGTGCCTTTAATGGCACTGAGCCACCTATTTATAATGTGTGCGAGGAATGCTTCTAGAGGAATCCGTCGGTCGTCAAGGCTGTTATTCGACTTCCTTTGCTTATGCTTAGTCAGCAACGGCGATCCCGAATTCCTCTAGAAGCTCGCGCAAACACCGGAGATCACGCTCTCTCCCGCTGCCGTTCACGCGTTGTCACACCGCTGCTGGCTTGGTCGCGGCGCGAGAACGAGCAATTCGGCCGTCGGATACAATTGGATGCGATCTCGCACAATTATCTATAAAATAAAAAATAGTTGTGAAATCTGCGTTTTAATTATTCAGACTTATTTATTTTTTTCTATGTTTTTTTTGGAAAAAAGTTTTATTCCTCATCAAAATTAAATTTTTTAAAAATTTGTTAATCTTTGCTCGCAGGAATAATGGCATGATATTGTAATGTACCCGAAATAGTTTTTGTTAATGCGAATCTTGGTTCCAAAAATTTACTTAATTTGTGATTTGTTTTTGAACTGTTGTTTTTGAAATAAAATTATTGTCTCTTTCATATCATTTTTAGCTCCCAGTTACAATGCCTCAGCATTGAAGAATACACTTCCTTGCAAACTAGCTTACCTTGCTAATCGTCTTAAATTTCCACCAACACCATCACAGGGACCTTTCTCATGTGCTGTACTGGGCTGAAAAATCCCGGGATTTTTAATGAAAACAAGCATTTTTTGGGCAAAGTTATATGTATTCCTCAACATAGTTGCCTTCGAGTGCGATACACTTGGTATAGCGATTTGCTAACATTTTGATACCCTTTCTATAGTAAACGTCCAAAACGCCCAAGCCTTCGAAATACGCCTCGGTTTCCGCGATGACTTCCTCATTCGATGTGAATTTCTTTCCCTAGACCCACCGCTTGAAGTTTGGCAACAGATAATAATCGCTGGGGGCCAAGTCTGGAGAATACGGCAGATGAGCAACCAATTCGAATCGTAATTGGTCCAATTTGGCCATCGCATTCAAGGATGTGTGTGACGGTGCGTTATCGTGATGATACAGGACGTTTTTCTTCGCCATATGGGGCCGTTTTTTCTTTATTTCGTCGTTCAGTTTGTCCAATAACACTGCATAATACTCTCCTGTAACTGTTCTTTCCTTCTACAGGTAATTGATGAAAATTATGCCAAGCGCATCCCAAAAAAAGGAGGCCAAAACTTTCCCGGTCGAGCGTTAGTCTTTTGACCGCTTTGGTCGGCTTTCGTGGCTTTTCAGCCACTCTGCACACTTCCTATTGGACTCAGGCGTATGATAATGTATCCACGTTTCATCCATCGTCACAAAACGTCGAAAAAAGTCCGCTCGATTGCTGCAGCAACGACAAACCGTCTTTTGGTCTTCCAGAGCGAGATGCGTCTTCGGTGTTTGTACGACCCATTTTAAATTCACTAAACCATCGATAAAGTGTTGTTCTCGAAGGAACAGATGCGGGATAACATTTCTTCAACCATTTCATTGATTGTTCAGGAATTTTTCAAAAAACAAAATTTGATCAACATGCGATATTCCTGTTTTTCCATTTTTTTTACGAAGACAAAAGTAGCGACACTTAAACAACAGCTTATAAACGAATAAACAAAGTGTCATGAAACTTCACGTCACTAAACTAGTGACAGATGAACCTCTCGAAATAAATCATGTTCATTTTCTAGAGACGCCACTTACTGAAAAATCCCGGGACTTTTCGGCCCATGTAATAGAAAAGAAGGGCTATGCCGTGATAACAAAACAATCTTGCGCATGGTAAAGCAAATTATAATTCTTAAATTATAATTATTAAATTAGAAATTGCTTTACCATGTGTATAATTTTTTTGATATCATGGCCTAATAGCACTTTTTTTACTATAGCATATGGAAAAGGTCCCTGTAATGAAATTTAAGACTAGCAAGGAAAGCTAATTTGCAAGAAAGTGTAATCCTTAATGTTGAGGCATTGTATCTGTGGGCTAAAAATGATATGAAAGAGATAATAATTTTATTTAGTTTAAAAACAAATCACAACAAATTAAGTAAATTCTTTGAACCAAGATTTGCATTAGCGTAAACTATTCCGGATACATTAAAATATCATGCGATTATTCCTACAAGCAAAAATAAATTAATTTTTTTAAAATTCAGTTTTGATAAAGAATAAAACTTTTTTCCAAAAAAACATAAAAAAATAAATAAGTATAAATACTTAAAACGTAGACTTCACAACTATTTTTTATTTTACAGATATTTGTTAAAAATATATTATTTACGAAATACTATATAATTGGTCAATAAAAATTGATATTATCCAGCTTTTAGAAATTATAATTTTGTATTGGTAAAAATATTTATTTTCGAGAGGATCCCATTGCAATCCCAAAATTTGCTTTATAATGCAATATTTTACATGTATTAAAGTATTTTTGAAAATTTTTTCAGATTTTTAAAAATAAATAAAATTGTTCATTTTTTTATTTAAAACTAAAAAATTAATTTTTTCAATACTATTAAACTTTTTTTATTAAAATTAATATTTTTATTTGAAAGTACGAGCAAAATTTAAAAAAATCTTGTCTCTAAAATTCTTTTAAATTTTAGCTACACATGTTAAAAAAAGAAAAACGTTTCTTTTTTATTTAAACAATAGCCTTCAATATCTTTGATGCAAAATATACACTACTAAAAAAAAAATAGGGAACACTTTTCAGACATCAAAAATTAGGCTATTTTCAAATGACTGTAACTCGGTAACAAATTATCGTAGATAAAAAATAAAAAAAGCATTTTGAAGCTTGAAGATCCAACTTTAACGCTCTATCAGCAGATTTTCAAAATTCTTTTAACTTTCTTGTGTTATGCAATAAAAAAGCACACCCTGTTTTGTTCTTTAAAATTTCGTATATTTGACACTTTGCAGCTCGACCAACAAATTTTTTTCGAAATTTAATTCAAGTAAAGCTTCATAAACTACAACACTTTACCTATAAAATGATTTTTTAAAAATTTTTCTACGATTTTCTTTGACCGAGTTACGCAATTTTGAAACTAAACCTGCATTTTTTACAAATGATATCCGTACTCCGTGAAAAATCATCGTAGACAAAAAATCAAAAAACCATTTTAAAACGCGAAGTTTCAGCTTTAACATGTTATTAATGGTTTTCAAAAATTTTTTCAATTTCTTAGTACTATGTCCCAAAAAAGATACACTGTTTTTTCCTTGAAATTACGTATTTTTAACAGCTTGTAGCTCAAAAAATTTTTTTCTCGACAAATCCAATGCAAGTGCCATAAAGTATGACATTTTTTTCACAAAATGTTTTTTTTTTTAATTATTTATACGATTTTTTTTGACCGAGTTACAAGACTTCGAAGAAAAACATTTTTTACAGTATATTTTTCGGGAAAATGACGTCAACCGTCGACATTAGCATTACCCAAGGTGCACCACGTGAAGGTTGCCGGTCGGATTTTTGCACATTGTGTGTGTGTGTGTGTGTGTGTGTGTATGTGTGTGTGTGTGCGTGTGTATATCACAGCAGAGATAAGGACCCCACAGTTCGTCACTTCTGCAATATTTAATGACTCCGAACCCTCTCTGCTGTGTGTGTGTGTGTGTGTGTGTGTGTGTGTGTGTGTGCATGCGCGCGCGCGTATGAGTGTTCAATAGTGTATATTTCCTCCTCTCTGATCAATTAGTGCTTGCAAATATAACGTAACGTTTTTTTGAACGACACGCCACTAGACTGTTAAATCATCTTGCCAATAGCCCGGACTTAAATCCAATCAAGCACATTTGGGATAAAATGGAACGACGATTAGAGCGCCGCGAAGAACAGCCGCAAAATTTAGAAGAATTAGGAGAAAGTTTAACAAAAATTTGGCACAACATTCCGCAAGATCGTATTGCAAGATGTATAAATATGCGAGAACACTTGCAAGCAGTAATTGATCAGAGAGGAGGAAATACACACTATTGAACACTCATGCGCGAGCGCGCATATACACACACACAGCAGAGAGGGTTTGGAGTCATTAAATATCCCAGAAGTGACGAACTGTTGAGTTCTTATCTCTGTTGTGGCACGCACGCACGCACGCACGCACGCACGCACGCAATGTACAAAAATCCGACCGGTAACCTCCACGTGGTGCACATTGAGTAATGTTAATGTCGGCAGTAGACGTCTATTTTCAGAAAAATGTACTGCAAAAATTGTGTTTCTTCGAAGTCTTGTAACTCGGTCAAAAAAAAAAAAAATCGTAGAAAAAATTAAAAAAAAGCGTTTTGTAGAAAAAATATCATACTTTATGGCACTTGCATTGGATTAGTCAAGAAAAATTTTTTTTCAGCTACAAGCTGTTAAAAGTACCGCCAGGCGGGCATACACGCGCGCCAAGTGGCGGGGCATGGAGATTGAGCTGAACAATGCCGAGGCGGTCCTCAGGAAAGCCAGGAAGGCCCTAAGGATCGCCATCGCGCGGCCGAAGGCAGCGGCCTGGGAGGAACTCCTCTCCGAGCTGGATCGCGACCCATGGGGGAGACCTTACAAAATTGTGAGTAGAAGGCTCCGCCCGTGGGCGCCTCCAGTCTCGGAGACGCTGGACCCCCAGTTTCTCGGAACGGTGGTGAACACCCTGTTCCCCACCAGGGGGAGGGACATACCGGAGAAGATCGGCCCTCCCCCGGGATGGACCGAGGAACTGGAGGTGTCCAGACACGAGATGGTCACGGCCTTCGCCCGTATAAATGGCAGAAAGGCGAAGACGCCCGGGCCGGACGGAATATACGCCAAGGTCTGGGCCCGGGCGTCTTCGATAATAGGGAAGGCACTTCGTGGCCTCTACACGAAGTGCCTCCGGGAAGGTACTTTCCCCAGGAGGTGAAAGAGGGCCCGGCTTGTCCTCCTTAAAAAGGAATGCAAGCCAACGGAGAGTCCCTCCGCTTATAGGCCCCTATGTATGCTAGATGATGCGGGTAAGATTTTCGAGCGAATCATCGCCAACCGCATCATCCAGCATATGTCCCGGTATGGTTCCGAATTGTCCCCCGGACAATATGGATTCCGAGAGGCGAGATCGACCGTCGATGCTATACGACAGGTCCGATCCCTCTCGAAGTCCATCACGGGGAACGGGAAGGTGGCGTTGGCGGTATCCCTAGATATCGCCAACGCCTTCAATAGTATACCTTGGGGCGAGGTAGTGGCGGCGCTTAGCGAACACTTTCGCTTGCCGCCCTATCTCGTCGCCATTGTAAGGGACTATTTCCGGGACAGGGTGCTGGAGTTCCGGGACAAAACCGGACTCCAGCAGTGAAGGGACATGTCGTGCGGCGTTCCGCAGGGGTCCGTGCTGGGCCCCCTGCTATGGAACGCCGCATACGACAAGTTGCTTCGAGTGGCCCTCCCCCCCGGCTGCCACGTAGTTGGCTATGCGGACGACACGTTCGTGGTAGCCGGGGGAGACTCCTGGGGAAAAGCTGCCGCCATGGGCAGCTGGGCTGTGGCCTGCGTCGTCGGCTCCATCAAGAGCCTGGGCCTACGGGTAGCCCCGGAGAAGACCGAGGCCATCTTCTTCCACGATGGCTTCTCCGGGGTGCCGCCCGAGGCCTTCGTCCGGGTGGACGACACCCGAATCCGAGTGGGGGCAACCCTCAAATACCTGGGGTTGCAACTGGACGGTCGCTGGGCCTTTGTCGAACACTTCGACAAATTGGCCCAGCGATTGGGCAGAATGACGGACGCCCTGCTAGGGTTGATGCCCAACCTCCGAGGTCCGGGAGTAGGTGCGAGGCGCGCATACGCCTACGCGGCCATGGCCGGGTCCCTGTATGGGGCTCCGGTCTGGTTTCGCGAAGCGTTGGCCAACCGCCGCATGAGAGATGTGCTGCACGCCGTGCAGCGGCGGCTGGCGCGGAGAATCGTGCGCGCCTATCGCACCGCCCCTAGCGCGGCGATCTTAGTACTGGTGGGACTCCCCCCGGCGGAATTCACGGCCGACACCCTGGCATGGTCATATGCCAGGGCGAAGGCCGTCATCCTGCAGGGGGGAGTGGTTACCCCTAGGGTCGCCGCGCTACTGCGAGAAAGGGCTCGCCGGCGGGCCATGAGGTCTTTGCGGGAGAGTCTCGCCAATGACCCGCCGACGGCGGGATCTCGGATCTTGGAGGCCGTCCTACCCCACTTGGACGAATGGGTGGGCCGCCCCTGGGGCGGCTTGTCCTACCGGACGACACAGGTGCTCACCGGGCATGGCTGCTTCGGTGAGTACCTGTGCAGGATAAGGAAGCCGACGCCGCAGTGCCACCACTGCGAGGCCGACAGGGACTCCGCGCAGCACACGCTGGAACACTGTCCAGCGTGGGAGGAGCTGCGCGGAGTCCTTAGAAGAGAAGTTGGAGATGACCTCTCCTTGCGGGCCATCATTAGCTAGATGGTCCGCAGGGAGAGTGCTTGGGTCGCGGTCTCCTCCTTCTGCGAGCAAGTTATGCGGCAGAAGGAGGAGGCCGAGACCATCAGAGAGAGGAGGACGGGGGGACGCATGCCCCCCGGCGACAACAACGACGACAGGGGCGGCGGGGACGGGGGCCATGACCCACCTTGGCTCCCCCCGGCCGCCCCGAAGAAGAAGGCCCGCCCCCCGCCCTTCGGGCCGCAGTGGCCAGTCAGCCAAAAGGCGGCGGGGGTGCGGGCGATCAGCTGCCGTCGCCCCCTCCCTTCCCACAATTAAGGAGGAGGAGGAGAGCGACGGCGCTAACACAGAGAGGGGGCGACCCTCCTCCCCAGCGGCTGCTGGCCCCGCCTTCGGGACGCGCAGTCGTGGGAGGAGGGGCGCCCCTCGATATAACGAAGAACCCGGCGAGGCAGACCCGACCTGACGGTCCGGGGAGGACGACTCTGCGATGTAACGCGGAGCCGTACCCCCCTCTGCCAAGCCGTGGAGGGGGCGAGGAAGTTTCTCCCCCCCAGCGCAGTTAGGAGGACCGCGCCGCCCAGTGCGGCGCGCGAAGAGGCCCGGGGCTACGGCGGGGCCGGATACCCCGGGCTTTACCCCCAAACAACCAGGGGAAGAGGCGGGGGGGCTGGTGTCCCCCTCCCCCGACCTAGGGCAGATCAGGCCCAGCCCTGCCGGGTGCGCCCACGTTAGGGTGCACCCGGCGTGACGAATCGGCCTATGGCTGATTGGGTCCGGGGGGCTCCGGAAGTATGCTGCACGCGTTCCCGGAGCCCCCCAGTCATGGACCAGGGCAGGACACCCGGAGAGGTTTTAGTGGGTATGTCCCCGCCGACACGTCGTCGGCGAGGAAGAGCCCCACATAACCACCAGACCTCCCCCGGGGCCTGGGGTATGCGGTAACGCATTTCCTCTCCGTAAACAAAAAAAAAGGCTGTTAAAAGTACGTAATTCCAAGAAAAAAACAGTGTTTCTTTTTTGGGACATAGTACTAAGAAATTCAAAAAATGTTTGAAAACCATTAATAACATGTTAAAGCTGAAACTTCGCGCTTTAAAATGGTTTTTTGATTTTTTATCTACGATGATTTTTCACGGAATACCGATATCATTTGTAAAAAATGCAGGTTTAGCTTCAAAGTTGCGGTCAAAAAATATCGTAGAGAAATTTTTAAATAATCATTTTGTAGGCAAAATGTTGCAGTTCATGAAGCTTTATTTAAATTAGTCTAAAAAAATTTGTGTCGAGCTGCAAAGTGTCAAATATACGAAATGTTAAGGAACAAAACAGGGTGTGCTTTTTTATTACATAAGACAAGGAAGTTAAAAGAATTTTGAAAATCTGCTGATAGAGCGTTAAAGTTGGATCTTCAAACTTCAAAATGCTTTTTTTTATTTCTTATCTACAATGATTTTTCACCGAGTTACAGTCATTTAAAAATAGCCTAATTTTTGGTGTCTGAAAAGTGTTCCCTACTTTTTTTTTGAGTAGTGTATAATACTTATTTTTTTTATCATTAATCTTATACAATACGTCCACTAACATTTTTTCATTATTATTTTAAAAATCCCAAACAGTTTATTTTTAGATGGACCCATTTCACGTGGAATGCCCCATGTATATTTTTTGTTTTTTCTTTTATATTATATTATATAATATAATATATATATATATATATATATATATATATGTATATATATATATGTGTGTGTGTTGTGACGTGGCAGTTTTATCTGCCTCGCCACCTCGTCCTCCGCCTAAGCGTACCGCGAGGAGGCACGTACGACCGGGCCGGGCACTCAGCGAGAGAGCGAAATCTCCGGCGGGACTGCGTCGCGTCTTATTTTATTTACTCATTTGCGGCTTATTTCATGTAACCGCGGGCACCTCGGCAAACGCCGCCTAAGGACCAACAGCGGCGAGGGAGACAGACCGCGACCGGAAAAGGAGAGGGCGATCGTCCAGCGCACAGGAAAATGCCGACGGAGAGGAGGACGAGATAAGACGTGGCGACAGATAAGCGCCACGCAAAGGAGGCTCGCGAGTGACACAGCTGATGGACAGGCTGGGGCGGACGAATGGCCAGGACGAGGGCCGTCGAATGCCGGCTGTCCATCGAGAAGGGCGAAGAGTCGTCGCTGGAAAAATTCTGCAGCTGTCGTCCGAAGGACGGCGAGAACGACGAGGATGTCGGATGCCGACGGGGACCGCACGACACTTGCGGAGACCCGACACTGCGCTACCGTGACGTCACGGCTTGATAAGGGCGGCCGCTGATCGGCCGCGCCGCTAGGCGCAAGGATATCGCGCACACTCTGGGAGGGGTAGCGCCCATCGATCGCATATCGAGCGCGATCCTCTCGGCTTTTGCGTGCGACCCGGCGTTCGGCGTACATGTTGCGTTAGAGAGCGAGCGAGTGCGAGATATCGGTCCCAGTTATCGTCGGTGGTCATCGAAAAGATCGGCGAGAGTGTCCGGCCTGGCGAGCGCGTCCAGCGGAGGATCCCAAAGGACCCGAGGGACCAAGAGGAGGACCAGAATCGTCGTCGAGGTGACCCTCTGACAATTGTATAAAGCCACGAGCTGCCGGTGTCGACTGGCTCGCGCTCTGAGGTGGAGCTATTGGGTTAGTGTGCGAGTGCGTCCGCCGCGTGGCGATTGAACGCACCTTGCTTCTTAGTGTTTGGCTGGCTCTCCACCTCAAGCCCGAGACCTCGTCGAGGCACCTAGCTGTCGGCTGCCACGTGTGTTTGAGCCGTCCCGCCGTAGAAGCTCGCGAACGACCGGCTTTCCGGGAAGCCGCAAAGCCCTCACGCACGTGCGTGAGTCGTGTTACGGCCGTGATCATACGGCCGCCCGAGATATCGGTGAATTGGCGTGTCGCGCTTGTTCTATTAATTTTGTAGTGCGGTTCCGGCGACTGCGTTGTCGCCGGCGCGACTCTTTTTGCGGAGCGTACTTTGTCTCGGAATTGCGGGATTCGCCTTAGTGAAGGCTCGGCGTTCACGTTCTTGCCGCGCCGGTCAGAGCGCGCGTGATTGGCTGCCGCGCTTCTCACGGGACCAGTCGTCGTGATCGGCGCGTGTAGCGTAATTATGGTCTGAGTTGAAATAATTCCCGCGTCCGGCTTATTAATTTCTTTTTGTCAAACTCCTTATCTCTTTGTCTTTCTTTTTTACGTTAACCGCTTTCTTTTATTGTATGCCGTCTCTATTATGCACTGCAATATATGTGATCTCTATCTGTTACATCGTCCTGATTTTGCTTGATTTCTCGCCTACCCGTTGCCTCCCGTAAGAGAGCCGCTTCGTCCCTGTCTCCGCTACCCCGCCCCTCTGCCGGTTAGAGGAGCTATCTGGCCGCGTGCGAGCGACGATTTCGCGTTTCGGCATGACGCATTCTCGCGTGTTGTGAATCCGTGTTTAGAGTGGAAAAGTGAACCCGGAGACGCGACCGGTATCATCGCGTCTGGCACCCAATCTCGCGATTTGGTGCGAGCGTTTGGTGTTTCTCGGTTCGTTCGTCGCTTCCGCGCGTGTTTCGCGAGTTATTCCGTTGTTTGATCGCGTATATTGCCGTTGCTCTCCGGCGTCAGGAAAATATGTGACAATATATATATATATATATATATACTACTGTGTCCAAAAAGTAAGGTGACATTGCATTTATTTCGAAAATTCTTTATTTATTCTTGCAAATCAATTTCGTCCCCTTCAAAGTAATCCCCCCCTGATATAATACACTTATTCCAACGGATTTTCCAATCTTCGAAACAGTTGTAATAATCGATTTCAGGAATGGCCTTTAGCTCCTTCTTCGCAGCGGCTTGAATCTCTTCTATCGACTCGAAACGGTGATTCGTGATTTTTTAACCAAAAACTCGACTAATATCGTTCCACAACCACCGTATTCACCTGATTTGGCTCCATGCGACTTCTGGCTATTCAGCAAACTCAAGCGGCCGCTCCGGGGACACCGTTTCGAGTCGATAGAAGAGATTCAAGCCGCTGCGAAGAAGGAGCTAAAGGCCATTCCTGAAATCGATTATTACAACTGTTTCGAAGATTGGAAAATCCGTTGGAATAAGTGTATTATATCAGGGGGGGATTACTTTGAAGGGGACGAAATTGATTTGCAAGAATAAATAAAGAATTTTCGAAATAAATGCAATGTCACCTTACTTTTTGGACACAGTAGTATATATATATATATATATTGTCACGTATTTTTCTAAAGCCGGAGAGCAACGGCGAAATACGCGATCAAACAAAGGAATTATGCGCGAAACACGCGCGTGAGCGACGAACGAACCAGAAAAGATGTTCACACAAAATCACGAAATTGGGCGCCAGACGCGATTATACCGGTCGCGTCGCCGGGTACACTTTCTAACGCCAAACGCGGATCAAGAGGCGTGGTCGCGTCTCGTGCCAATTCAAAAAAAAAAAGCAAGAAAGACCGAAGCCTCTTTTAAGCGAGTCAGCGAATTCAAGAATAACGAGATTATTAGATCTCAGCAACGGCTGAACCGATCAAGTTCAAAGTCGTCTCATTCGATAGCTTGGGAAAAATTGCATATATAAAAGTGTTTTTATTTTTTCTCTCCGTGCCGTACAAGCGGAGATATCGCGATGCAAATTCTAATCTCTACATTTTTCTGTAAGATACGTCTCCTTGGTCGTCGCCCTCACGAATTCTCCCTTTCACATTTTCGACACAGTGTGGCGCTCGCTACTACACTATCAGCAACTATGCGGTCACGTGATGCACCATGTGATGTGCATCACGTGACCGCGATCATGATTACGCGTATGACAGGTTTCGTAACCTGTAACCTGAATCGTCAATAATACATCTCGGTTTGCGGGGCAAACGACACATTTTTCTGCCGAATTCTTTCGCGTGGTGCAAAAATGCATTGAATAAGCCTATTATTAATGAATATGTGCAGTTAAAAATATATATTTTGCATTAACTAAAGTCAATATTATTATATATTATACTCCTACGAGTGCTACGTATAAAATTTTTCGAGTGTCATAAGAAGATATGATTTACAAAGTGCACATGAATATGGTAATGAAACGAGGTTAATTAGATCGGATGCACCTTATTAAATCTATTTTTATCTTGCTATCTTTCTCCAATGCATATTTACCTTTCTCAGCAAAAATGTAGTTTGCTTTCTCGGGTCTGCCTCTAAGTCATGCTTTTTTAATTCTAGCCTTAATGTAAATGTATATTTTTAATGAATTAACGTTTGAAACAAGTATCAAATAATTGAATAAAGATATAAAAATGATTCCAATGCCTGGTGTAGGTGTAATCTTATAAGTTGAGACTTAGAGGCCTCAACGCTGCGTGTACTTTCTGGTTTCAGAAATTTGTAATTGGATTAATTAATAAGTAAGCTAAGTACATTTTGAATCCTGTTTATTAAAAAAGTTAATAAAGTAAGTGTAACTTTTACAATGTATATAGAGTTTACTAAAAACTAGTTAAAATAATACATGATATTAAATATGCTCGCTGTGTTACAAAATGAATTATCTTTTATAAGAAAAAATATCTTTTATAAGACGCTCAGAAATATTATTAAATATCAGGTAACAGCGAGATTAACACATATTATTTATTTACAATTAACATTTATTTTGTAACACAGCGAACATATTTAATATCATGTATTATTTTAACTAGTTTAGTGAACTCAATATATATATTGTAAGAGCTACACTTAACTTTATTAACTTTAATAAACAGGATTCAAAATGTACTTACCATACTTATTAATTAATCTAGTTACAAATTTCTAAAACCAGAGAGAATACGCAGCGTTGAGACCTCTGAGACTCAACTTGTAAAATTACACATATTTTATATCTTTATTCAATCATTTGACACTTGTTTCAAACGTCAATTCATTCAAAATATACATTTACATTATGCTAGAGTTAAAAAAGTATGACTTAGAGATAGACCTGAGAAAAAGCAAACCACATTTTTGCTGGAAAAAATATGCATTGGAGAAAGATAGAAAGATAAAAATAAATTTAATAAGGCTCATGCAATCTAATTAGCTATGTTTCATTATCATATTCATATGCACTTTGTCAATCATATCTTATGACACTTGAAAAATTTTATATGTAGCATTCGTAGGAGTATAATATAATATTGACTCTAGTTAATGCAAAATATATTTTTTTAACTGTGTAACGTTGCCGATTTTCTCTCGCGCGGACTAGCTCGTCGGAGCGGTGCGATTGAAAGGGCTCGCGCGGGAAGGGAGGAAAGAGTCGGACGTGCGTAAATAATGAGTCGGCGGTATGTGCGTGTGCTAGAGTTTTACACGTGCTTTTTATTTTACGACGTTCGAATGGGTACAGATGCTTGTTGCGCGCGGACGGACAAAATACAGGAATTTAGAACGGCGCGCGGACGGACAAAATACAAGAATTTAGAACGGCGCGCGGACGGACAGATTTCGGTGAACGCGGCTATTTACAGTTTTCAGTATGTACAGATGCTTCGCGAGGTGTCGCCAGGCGACGGGACGCGAGCGATGCTCGGATGCGGGCGCGGCTTTCCCGCGGTGTCGCGACGCGCGTAGGGCGGAGCTTCGCGATGTGATGTGGCAACGCGCGAATCGGTAGGGCGATCGCGGCCGCGTGCGAGCCGATGATGATGGCGGCTGGGATGCCACGAAACGCGCCGAGTACCTCGGCCGAAACCCCGTGTCAGCGATTCCGCTTGGTTGCGTTTCGTGGCGGAGCGGAATGTAACCGCGGCTCGGGAGCTGATCGGGGGTCCTCCCTTCGCCAAGGACCTTGACGAGAGTTGGACGCTCGGGCTCGAGAGAATTCGGAGGATGAGGAGCGGTGCGGAAATCTGCGGAGTACCTCCGCCGTGGCCAAGCAACCTTCGACCACTTCTATTCCCGGAATTGTCAGGCGCAGCGGATCAGCGGGTGATGCTGGCTGACGGGAAACAGGTGCCTTTTTCGGAGCACGCGGCCCTATATATACCCGGCGACTCCGTTTGCCTCCGTCATCTTCGGCGCTTGACGGCGGGGTCGTCGGAGTGGGGCGAACGCGCGCTCCCTCGCATGCGCGTGCGCGCCGACTTGACGCGCGCGATGGACCGACACGATCTTAGCGCGCGAAGTTTCTGTTAACTTTTATATTTGGGTGCCCGAGGCACCCCCGGTTATAGCCCGGCGGCTCTCTTTCTCCGGCTGTCGGTGGCCGGGGACGATGCATCGCATTTTCGGGGGTGTGCATCGTTACATCACCCCCCTCCTAACAAATGCCTGAATTCGAGGCACATTACTATGTCTCTCGGGGAGGCAGCTCTCGGATCCGGCAGATGCTTCCGTTATGATTGAACCGGATGTGCCATCGTTTCCCGCCTTGTCGCGTTTTCCACTCGCGTGCTGAGTGGGCGACGAAGTGGGGCACCTCCACGATTAAGCCGGGCTCGACCTCGACTGGGATGGGTGGCGGTGGCAGCGGTCCCATTACTCGTGCCGGCTCCAACGTCGGGCGAGATGGTGATGCCCGTCGTGGTGGTTGACGAGGTTTAGGTCGTGCCGTTGGCGGGTTCAGTAACCAGGCCCTCTTTACTTCGTTGCGGCGGTCTGACGGTTGTCGTAGTCGGCCGTTTCATTGCCCGACGATCGGGTGGCGGTTTGCCTCTACGGCAGCAGTAGCTGGCGGTTGGCTGGTCCGCAAGGAATCCCATGCCGGGTCGATTGCCGGGTTTTCCGGATCGTAACCCTCTGTTTCGCCGAGCAGACGAATTAATCTCGTCGACGATATCGCGCTCTGTGCGTTCCATGTCGCTGGGATGGTCGGTTCGCTAGTGACGAGCTGCGTTTCTTGTCGAATTTAACGGCTGACCTCCCCTCCTATTCCTCGTCGTCCTTCTCGTCCCCGGTGTTTTGGTTTGGCGTGTTGTCATTTTCCGGCGGAGCGTCGGTATCATCTCCGGAGTCGGTCTCGCTTTCGGTCTCCCCTCTCTGGCCCTCGGTGCGTGGTGCTGGTTTGAGATGCTGTATGTGTACGTGTCGAGTCCACCGCCCGCGTCGGTCGCGTAGGTCAACAATCACGGGCGAGATGATTTTGCGTATTTCCAGGGGGCCTTGAAATTTCGGAGCGAGCTTGGCGTTAAACGCGTCGGCTTTGTTCGAGAGTGGGTGGTCTCGTTTCCACACCCATTCCCCGATCTGCGGTCGCCAGGCGCGGCGTCGGAGATCGTAATGTTTTTGCTGGCGTTGGAATGCGCGCGCTAGGTGTATCCGCACGAGTTCGTGTGCTTCCTCGAGGTAGCGGCGTGTGGTATCCGGGGGCGGGGCCGGTTGCGGCGGGGCTTCGTTGTTGAGCGCGGGGGTAACTAGTTCTCGCCCGAGGTTGACGAAGGCGGGCGTATAGCCGGTTGCCTCGTGCCGCGCCGTATTGTAAGCCATTTGTAACTCGGGTATTCGTTCGTCCCAGTTTCGGTGATCGCGGTCGACGTACTGGGCGATCATTGTTTTGATCGTTCTGTTTGTGCGTTCGACTGGATTACAATGCGGCGCGTACGTCGGCGTGCATACATGGCAAACGTGGTAGGCGGTGAGCAGTTCGCTCACCTGCTTTGACTTAAGTTGGGTCCCGTTATCGGATATGATGCTCTCCGGGCATCCGTGGCGGAGGATGACCTGTTCCGCGATGGCGCGGGTAACGGCAGGCGCGGATGCTCGGCGGAGGGGGCGCATTTCGACCCATTTCGAGAAACGATCCTGCATATTCAATAGCCAGGTGTGGCCTTGTTTGGAGCGAGGGAGGGGCCCTACCAGGTCTAGCGTTACTTGTTGCCAGGGGCGGTCCACGTGCGTTGCGTGCAGGTTCCCGGCGGGCCGGCGTTGGTCTACCTTGTGTCGGAGGCAATTCTCGCACTTACGTACGTACGTTGCGATCTCGCGGAACATGCCCGGCCAATAGTACGAGCGGGCTATCCGAGTGATGGTCTTGGCCACGCCGAAGTGGCCGGCGGTCGCGTCGTCATGATTCCGGCTTAGGATTTCCGCTCGCTCGTGTCGCGGTACGCAGCGTTTCCACTGGGTACCTGCGGGTATCTCGGCGAAGTCCAGGCTATGCAGGACGTGTCGGTATAACTATCTCTCGCGGAGGGTGAAGTCGGGCAGGGCGGCCGGGTCGTTTTGCACGGTTTGCAGCGTGCGCCGGTACCAGCGATCGGCGGGGGCGTTCTCCGCGGCGGCGGCGGTAGGCTGGCGTGACAGCGCGTCGGCGACGCGGTTTAGGGCCCCTTTACGGTACTTGATCTCCATGTCGTGTTGTTGTATTTCGAATGCCCATCGACCGAGGCGTCCGGTCGGCGCGTCAAGCTTTTGTAGCCACCGTAGCGATTGGTGGTCGGTGATGACCGTAAAGGGGTATCCCTCGAGGTACTCCCGCATCCGCCGTATCCCCCAGATCACGGCTAAGCATTCCAGCTCGGTGGCGCTATAATTTCTTTCGGCCGGATTTAATGTGCGACTCGCGTACGCGATGACCCGTTCTCCTTCGGGGAAAAATTGAGTCAGTACGGCCCCGAGTCCGGTGTTACTTGCGTCGGTTTGGAGGAAGAAGCGTCGCGAAAAATCTAGGCAGGTCAGGACGGGTGCGGAGGTGAGTGTGTCCTTTAGTTTTTGAAATGCGGCTTCCTCGTCGGCGCTCCACTTCCAGCGCGCGCGTTTCTTTGTGAGCGCGGTCAACGGGGCGGCCACGGTGGCAAAGTCGCGGATGAATCGTCGGTACCACGAGGCGATGCCCAAGAATTGCCGTATCTGTTTAACGGTGGTTGGAGCTGGCCAGTCTGTGATGGCCTTAACCTTCTCCGGGTCGGTCTGGATACTATTTTGGCCGACTATATGTCCGAGGTATTTCAATTGTCCTACGCAGAATCGGCACTTATCGGGATTTAGGCGTAAGTTTGCCTCGCGGAGTCGTCGGAAAACCTCACGTAGCGTGCGGAGATGTTCGTCGAACGTAGGGCTGATAACGATAATATCGTCTAAGTATACGAAGACCCGTGGTTCGAGATCGGGGCCGGTGCCGAGTGGAGGCCGAACGGCATTACGGTAAACTGGTACAGCCCCTTCCCCGGCACGGTGAACGCGGTCACGGGTCGGCTTTCGGCGGTCAGCGGGACCTGCCAGTACCCGTGGCGTAGGTCGAGTGTCGAAAGAAATGCTGCGCCGCGTAATTTATCGAGCGTGGCCGGGATCTGGGGGAGGGGGTAGGCATCAGGTTCGGTGACGTCGTTGACGCGGCGGAAGTCGATGCAGAATCGATACTTCCGGTCCTTCTTACGGACGATCACGACCGGGGAGCTCCAGGGGCTCTGTGACTTCTCGATTACCCCTTCCTGCAGCATTGCGTCGACTTCGGTGTTTATGACCGCCTGCATAGCTGGGTTTCGCGGCCGGTAGCGCTGTTTGATCGGAGCGCGGCCCGGTTTGAGCCTGATTGCGTGCTGGGCTAGCGGTGTCGGTCCGGAGACTTCGTCGAATAACGGTAGTTCGCGGGACAGGAAGGTTTTCAGCGTGGCTGTTTCCGTCGCGGTCAGCGGTGACGCTTTTTGCGTGACGGCGGCGTTCGGTCCGCGGTAGCGTGGCTGTGTTGGCGGTGGAGGAAGCGATGCTCCGATTTTGGCCCACGCGTCGATGCCGAGGAGTAGCGCTGTGCTCATGTTCGGCATTATGCGAAAACGGTGGCGGAATTGGCGGTGTCCGATGCGGTTCGCGAGATGGATGTGGCCGGGCAAGTCTACCGGTTGTCCGTCAGCGAGTTGCACGGAGTTTGGTTCGTGCTGCACGCGGAAGTCGAGTTCTGTGGCGAGTCGCACGGTTGCCTGGTTCACGAACGATACTTCTGATCCGGAGTCGATTAATGCCAGGACGGTTCGGTCGTGGATTCGGACGGTAAGGTGCGGCCGGGGCAGGAATCTTACTCGGAGGACCGGGGAGCGGCCGGGGATTCGCCGGTCCTGGTCTCGTTTCCCGGAGGCGGATGGCAGTCGCGCATCAGTATGCCATCCTTGCCGCATTGCGAGCAGAATTTTCGCGGTGGCCGGCGGCAGTCGAAACGAGTGTGACCTCGTTGTTTGCAGCGCCAGCAACATTCGGCGCGGTCGTACGTGGTGACGGCGGCGGTGGTTTCGCGGTTCTTGGTTTGGGCGGCGCGTAACGCTCGGCAGCGTTCTTGTACGCGTTCGAGTTCGGCGGTGCGTTGAAGCAGGTCGGTCGGACTACGGATGTCGTCGCGTCGGATGTGTAGCTGGTACTCCGGTTTCATGTTGTCATAGAGTTGATCGATTCGGTCATCGATCGAAAACCCTCCGGCGCGTCGCATCAAGGCGAGACTTGCGGTAGCGTAACGGTGATACGGCTCGTCGGGCTTCTGCACGCGGTCGCGCAACTCGCGGATTAGGTGGCTGCGGTACCGCGGCGGTAGGTAAGTTGCCTTAAAGTCCTCCAAAAAGTCGGACCAATCGCCCCAATTTTCTCGTGAATTCCGCAGCTAGAGTAACGCGTCTCCTTTCAGGAGTTCTGGTAACCCTAGCAGCAGCTGGTGGTCGGAGAACCCGTACCCAATCCGTAGCTCTTCGATTCGCTCCAAGAATCCCCATGGGTCCTTGCCGTCGAATTGTATTCCCCACTTTCTCATTTGACTCATGGTCTTGGCGGGGGACAGGTCATCGTCGCCAAGGGTGGCCGGAGTGGTGTGATTGAGCGTCAATCGCGGTGGGCGGAGCAGAGGCGCGGGTGCGGCGTGGGTCAGCGACGGCCCGGGCTTAGTCGGGGGAGCTGCGGGGGCCGTGGCGTTTGTGGGCGCGCGGTATTCGTCCGGGTTTTCGTCGACGTATCGACTCATCCTTTGCCGGAGGGTGTCGAGGGTACCTTCGGTGTCGAGACCGACCGATTCCATCTCGATAACTAGTTCTTCTTTGCGGATCTCGTATATCCAGCTCTTTGTTCCGGCAGACTTTCCTCCCTTCTGGTCTTGTCCCTGTTCGGGCGCCATTGTAACGTTGCGGATTTTCTCTCACGCGGACTAGCTCGTCGGAGCGGTGCGATTGAAAGGGCTCCCGCGGGAAGCGGAGGAAAGATTCGGACGTGCGTAAATAATGAGTCGGCGGTATGTGCGTGTGCTAGAGTTTTACACGTGCTTTTTATTTTACGACGTTCGAATGGGTACAGATGCTTGTTGCGCGCGGACGGACAAAATACAGGAATTTAGAACGGCGCGCGGACGGACAAAATACAAGAATTTAGAACGGCGCGCGGACGGACAGATTTCGGTGAACGCGGCTATTTGCAGTTTTCAGTATGTACAGATGCTACGCGAGGTGTCGCCAGGCGACGGGACGCGAGCGATGCTCGGATGCGGGCGCGGCTTTCCCGCGGTGTCGCGACGCGCGTAGGGCGGAGCTTCGCGATGTGATGTGGCAACGCGCAAATCGGTAAGGCGACCGCGGCCGCGTGCGGGCCGATGATGATGGCGGCTGGGATGCCACGAAACGCGCCGAGTACCTCCGCCGAAACCCCGTGTCGGCGATTCCGCTTGGTTGCGTTTCGTGGCGGAGCGGAATGTAACCGCGGCTCGGGAGCTGATCGGGGGTCCTCCACTCGCCAAGGACCTTGACGAGAGTTGGACGCTCGGGCTCGAGAGAATGCGGAGGATGAGGAGCGGTGCGGAAATCTGCGGAGTACCTCCGCCGTGGCCAAGCAACCTTCGACCACTTCTATTCCCGGGATTGTCAGGCGCAGCGGATCAGCGGGTATTGCTGGCTGACGGGAAACAGGTGCCTTTTTCGGAGCACGCGGCCCTATATATACCCGGCGACTCCGTTTGCCTCCGTCATTTTCGGCGCTTGACGGCGGGGTCGCCGGAGTGGGGCGAACGCGCGCTCCTTTGCATGCGCGTGCGCGCCGACTTGACGCGCGCGATGGACCGACACGATCTTAGCGCGCGAAGTTTCTGTTAATTTTTATATTTGGGTGCCCGAGGCACCTCCGGTTATAGCCCGGCGGCTCTCTTTCTCCGGTTGTCGGTGGCCGGAGACGATGCATCGTATTTTCGGGGGTTTGCATCGTTACAACTGCATATATTTATTAATAATACACTTATTCAACACGTTTTTGTACAAGACAAACGAATTCGGCTGAAAAAAGTGCATAATATATAATCTTGTCTATACAAGAAACATATTATTTATTGTGGATGGGAGTTGAGGTTAATTATATTCACGTAAGCAGTTTTTGATTTGCTTAATATATATATATATATTCACGTAAGCAGTTTTTGATTTGCTTGATATATATATACAGGGTGCGAGAAAAGTTCCGGGACGGCGAAATATCTCGAAAACTAAGCATTTTAGGAAAAAGTGTTTCAGACAAAAGTTGTAGGGTTTAAAAAGATCTATTTACTGATCTTATCAGTTTGACCTTGGATGGCGTCGCCAAGGTCAGATCGAAATTACATTAACTTTTTTAAATGGAACACCTAACTTTTTATTGCATATTCTTGTAGCTTATCTCGAGACCTTTCCAAAATATTTCAAGAAAGTTTATTTTCGTTGAGTACTTTCCGAGTTGTGAGGCTTGAAAGCTACAGTGTACTGTAGTGTGGGTCCAGCCACTCTTGCCTTAACTGGCCGGACACACGCCACACTTGCTTTAACTGGCCGGACACACGCCACACTTGCCTTAACTGGCCGGACACACGCCACATTTGCCTTAACTGACTGGACCCACACGCCACTCTTGCCTTAACTGGCTGGACCCACACTACAGTACACTGTAGCTTTCAAGCCTCACAACTCGGAAAGTACTCAACGAAAATAAACTTTCTTGTAATATTTTGGAAAGGTCTCGAGATAAGCTACAAGAATATGCAATAAAAAGTTAGGTGTTCCATTTAAAAAAGTTAATGTAATTTCGATCTGACCTTGGCGACGCCATCCAAGGTCAAACTGATAAGATCAGTAAATAGATCTTTTTAAACCCTACAACTTTTGTCTGAAACACTTTTTCCTAAAATGCTTAGTTTTCGAGATATTTCGCCGTCCCGGAACTTTTCTCGCACCCTGTATATATGTATGTCCAGAGGCAGTTTTCGGGACATTTTTATACTATCTGTTTTTATTGTTTTAAATTTTGCAGGACATTAATATAAATCAGATAGTACCTGATTTTTTTATATATATATCTTACTTTTCTTTGCCAATTTAATTATATATGGATCGGCAGTTTCCAGGACCTTTTATTTATTTCGTATATATTATATTATTATCGAACGAAATCGCTTCTCATGAATAGAAATATGATTAAGAAAGAAAAACTGATAATTCTGATTATAAAATAGAGTATTTTATATCAGTTAATGTCAAAAATACGACAAAGTCCTGAAATATGCCATTTCATTGGTATTTGACTTTATATAATAAGTAGTTTCCGGGACATAATAATATTTTTAAAATGGATCGTTACAGATGAATTATTTGTAAGATTCTTTTAATAATATTAATATTTACATTGTTTTCAAAAACTTTATCGCATCAGACTTAATATTTTTGTCGTCAAACTTATTAGAAATAATAATGTCCCGGAAACTGCCATTGTATCGTACATAATGGGTGCTTTGCAACGGAACAAAAAGTAATTCACTGTGCTACACAGTGTTACACACTGTTACAAAGTGTCGACTAGTAGTTGGAACACTGTTTCATTTATTTTATATTGTTTTAACATTTATTTCATTAATTAAACCATGTGACATAACCTCATGACCTTACACCTGTCAAACAGCATGAAAGTGAGCAGGCATTAATTATAGATAAACATTAGATGGAAGGTCCCAATTTTAATAACAACATTGTTACATTGCTTACATCTGATGTTTATGTAAAATTCACGCTCGCTCATTCTCGTGCAATTTGACAGGTGTGAGGTTATGAGGTTATGTCACATTGTTTAATTAATGAAATAAATGTTAAAACCATATAAAACGAATGCGAATGTTACCAGAACGTTTATTTCATATTTAATAATTGATTGCTACCATGATCGACGTGTATTGAAACTGCTGAAAATAATTGTCGAAGTGTACATGAATAATGCTAGGAAATAAAGATAATTGGTCGAATGCACATAATTAAACACGTTTTTGACTTCCTTCAATCCTTGAATGCGTTTGTCACATTTATCTGGGAAAATGTATGCCGATTCAACAAAACTGTCTTTAAGTCAATGTTGTAACAGCTTTATTGTCAATGCAACGTGTATTTTTAAAGAATTAATGTTTGAAACAAAGATCTCATGATAAAAAGAAAGTAATAATATGATTCTAATGGCTGTAGTCTGATTAATTTTAAAAGCTAAGTGTTAGAGGTCTCAGTTCTTTGCATTCAGATTAAGGAGTGTGTAACATAATTACTTAATAAGTAAGGTAAATGACATCTTTAATACCTTTTTATTATAATAATGTTATTAGAATAAACAGCAGTCAAATTCAACTTATCTTACTTAATGGTTAATTAATTTACAAACTTCTGTATCCGAAAGCGAAGAGCTATGACCTCTAACACCCAGCTTTTAAAATTAATCACACTACAGACATTAGAATCATGTTATTACTTTCTTTTAATCATGAGATGCTTGTTTCAAACGTTAATTAAAAATACATGTTGGACTAACAATAAAGTTATTACAACATTGATTTAAATACAAATCTGTTGAAGCGATATACATTATCCCTGAGAAATGTGACAAACGCATTCGAGGAAAGAAAAGAATTAAAAACTGCTTCAATTATGTGCATTCTACCCAATTATCTTTGTTTCCTAGCAGTATTCATGCACACTTCGGCAATCATAATAGTTAGAAAATTTGGAGCACTCATATGTGTATGATGTATGTTATCTTATTTTCAGCAGTTTCAGTACACGTCGATCATGGTAGCAACCAATTCCTAAATATGAAATAAACGTTATGATAACATTCAGGTTCGTTTTATATTGTTTTATCATTTATTTCATTAATTAAACCATTTGACATATCCTCATAACCTTACACCTGTCAAAACTGCATGAAAGTGAGCGAGCGTTAACTATAGATAAACAGATGGAATATTGGCTGTGTTCCGTTTTTACTGGCAGTACTGAAAATTTATAGTTCACGTCACATATACTATACATTTTACAGTACTGCCAGTAAAAACGGAACACAGCCATTAATGACAACATTAATGTACATATGCGCACATTTATCTATAATACACGTTACGTGTATTATATATTATGCGCGCATATGCAGTTTACGGAACTCAGCCATTGTTACATTGCTTATATTTAATTTTTATGGCTATTCCAAACACACTCATCGCATCTGTGTATTCATTACGCATGATTATTAAATCTGACCAATCTGAAAAGTCAGATTCAACAATCATGCGTGATGAACACCTAGATGCGATGCGTGTGCCTGGAACACGCATATCTTTTTTAGGGAAGTCATTAATGACCGCTGTTGTATAATTCACTGCATTAACAATTTTCAAGAGTTTCTATACCGGGCTTTTATTCTTGAACAATATCGCATGCGATTTCTATAGTTAACGTTGCATATATTATAGGATTTTCATATTCGATATTGTTCAAGAATCCCAGACCCGGCCGAAACTCGTTGTTCGAATCGAATCTTTTTATATATGGCGCGTTCAGTAGACTCTACATGTTGAAATATTCTTCTAGATCATCCAATCAGATCTTTAGATCTAGAAGGATACACAAATAACAGCGAGCGTTTACTCAACTGTTGAATCTGCTGAACCACTTTTTTGCAAGTCGCTTCGCGATTATTGGGTGCATTCAGAAGCACAACCGCTCAATGAGCGGCTAGGTAGTATTTTAAGATGATTGGTCGCATTCAGCGGACTCAACAGTTGGATAACAATGAACGCGTTCAGCAGACACAACATGTTGAGGTATTCTTCTAGATCATCCAATAAGACATTTAGCTCTAGAAGAATACACTAATAATAGTGAGCAATCATTCGACTGTTGAGTCTGATCGCTGAATGCGACCATTACTAGATTTTCCGAGAAAAAAGATATCCCCATTGTACCTCACTCTCCCCTACTCCTTTGTTCATTACATTCTGAAGATGACACAACTAATAAGAAAATGACAAAGAGCTCAAATTACAAAACAGCTTGTATCTTTGAAAATATTAGTCTTAGGACCCATGTTAATTAGATCTTTTCTTCTTGTTTTGATCAATACTACCTGCTATCAAAATATGTGACTTTTTTTCAACATCCTGTATATATTCAGTACTCTGAGGCTGGTAGTCATAGTCGATTCTTATTTTAAAATCACCTTAAGTAATATCTTAAGATGCTAATATGGCTTTCTGATTGGTTAATAACATCTTAAGATTGCACTTTGAATAATCTTAATAATAAGAATTGATTATGAATACCTCATATTAGAATATGATTTGTCAATTCTTAAAGGCTCTCTACAAATATTGCACAGTAGTATTTTTTTTACAAGGGTACCGTTTATTGATTCAAAATAACCACCATAAAAGTGTTATGTGAAACAAAATATTTGTACATTAGACATATCTTCAACTTATATATAAGTTTTTATAAAATAATTCGTAAAACTATTTATAAGTACAAATCGCAATGGAAAATGTATTTTACGCATAATCGCACGAAATAGTAGGTATCACTTTACATTTATGTAAAGTAACATATAAATATTTTAATAAATCTATAACCCTAAATACAGATAATGATATTGTTGGGTTCAAAAGGAGAGGATCTCGGACAGACGTATATATGTAAAAGTATAGCTTTATTGCCAATGTACGGAAGGTGTGTGTCGTCTGGCGGCTCACAGGAGAAGAGAGTGTACTCGGGAATAACCGCGCGCCATGAGACATAGACATAGAGTATAAAACTAGTCAGATCGGAACTCGTATAACACATAAGTACTAGGTCTACCAACCTCTTATAAATAAACTAACCAAAATTGATACAGTGAGTACGCAAGTCTCTACATTTCCCCACCTGCGTGGAATTGTACAATTTTATAAAGTAATAAACACAAGATTTACCATTTTCTCTTTTGGAGTAATTAATATAGGTTCAGTTCTTCACAACTCCACACAAGTTTTTCTTTGGTCACAGCTTTGGTCAAAAAATCCGCTTTCATTAAATTAGTACTAACATAGGATACATAAATGCGCCCTTCGGCAACCTCATCTTTAATGTATTGAGACTTTAGTAAAACATGGCGTAATCTACGAGATGACTTTGCGTCCTTAAGTACGTCTATCGCCGATTGACTATCGCTCGTTATACGCACTGGTAGTTCATAAAATGTTTCAAAGCCAAGCTCTGATAATAACCCTATTAACCATTTTACGTTTTTAGTTACATCGTTAATCGCAAACAATTCTGCCTCACACGTAGAATCCGCTACACATTTCTGTTTACGACAGTTCCACATTATAAGCGATCTTTCTAACTGAATCACGCCACCCGAAAAAGATTTCATTTTAGTTCCGTTTCCCCAACTTGCATCACTACTCCCACTCAATTTACCTTGTTCTCGGCTATAATGGAGCTTATAATTCAAAGTGCCTGATAAGTAACGTAAAATCCTTTTGGCCATTACATAATGACGCTTCTCTGGTTGTGTATTGAATTGTGACAAGTAGTTCATCGCAAACGTGATGTCTGGCCTAGATCTGTTACTCAAATAAAGTAACTCTCCTATTATCTCTTGGTAACCCTTTGATTCAATAATATCGTCAGGTGGATCAGGCTCTTTATCCTGTCCTGGCACCATCGGCGTACCTACTGGTTTACAATGTAACATACCATATTTTTCTAACAATGTTTTAATATACCCTTTTTGAGTTATCGTTATTTCTTTTTCGGTCTCTTTAATTTCCATACCTAAAAATATACCTTTACTTGTGGTTTCGTTAAGTTTAAATATTTTACGCATATTTTCCACGAGCATGTCACCTGCCTCTGCGTTGTTATCGATAATAGATAGGTCGTCGACATAGACGCTCACGCATATGAATGTATTATTCTTGTTGTACATAAAAATACATTTATCGCTGGCTAACTGTTTAAGGCCTAACCTTAATAATTCTTTGCAAAGTCGTTTGAACCAATTGCGCCCGGATTGTGGCAATCCATAAATACTCTTTTGCAATTTACATACTTTATCGTGACCGATCATGTTTTCGAATCCTGGGGGTGCCATCATATATACAGTTTCGTCAATGTAACCGTACAAATATGCTGTCTTTACATCATAAAATCTCACACGCATACCTCGTTTAGCTGCAACACTCAACAGCAATCTCCATGCTTCGATCGTCACTACGGGAGAATATGACTCCTCATAATCTTTGTGCTTTATTTGATTAAATCCTGCTGCCACTAATCGCGCCTTATATTTTTTAGTTTTATTTTCTTGATCATTTTTGATAGAATAAACCCATTTACTTTTTATAACTTTTACTCCTGGTACTTTGTCAACGACTTTCCATACATCATGATAATTCAGTGATTCTATTTCATCTTTCATAGCTCTATACAAATTTATCCACTCTTTACTTTCCTTTGCATCTTTAAAATTACTAGGAACTATTTCACTACACGTTTCGTTAGCTTCGAAATTATTAGTATCGCTACTAGGTACATCGTCATTGCTTCTATCAGCGATTCGCTTAGATCTACGGACACCTTGTTCCTGTAGTTTTGCCTCGCGATTGCGTTGTTGCTCAGATAAACGAGATTGCATGACCGTCTTCGTTGTACCTTCTGGCCTTCCCCTTCGTTTTTCATTTACGTCTATATCCGGAGGTAGCTCATCTACATCATCTATTATATGTAAGTCGTCGTCGGATCTCGCATCTACCCCATGCTCATGTGTTTCATCTATATCTTCAATCAATTCTTCATTTTTTTCTTTAAATAATGACTCGACATCAAAATTCTTAACTTGTTCATTAGACAATTCTTTGTTTTTAAGCAGTATAGAACCCATAGTATTTTCGTGAAACTTGACTGTTCGTTCTTCGATAACCTTTTGATTTTTAATATCCTAGATGCGATATCCACTACGGCTCCTAGTATAGCCTACCATTATTCCAATTTCGCCTCTCGGTTCTAATTTGTCCCGATGTTGTTTAGGCACATAAAAAAATGCAACGCAACCGAATACTTTTAAGTGTTCTAATGATGGCTTATGGCCAAAAAATAATTCGAACGGAGTACTATCCTTCCCCTTTCTAGGAGTTACATTTGATACGTGGCACGCTGTTGCCACCGCTTCTGCCCAAAATTCAGGTGGTAGTTTACTATCGTTAAGTATGGTGCGTGCTCTATCTAATAGTATGCGATTCGCCCTTTCCGTTGCTCTGTGGATTGAACGGTACTGTTTTTTGGTGGCTAATCCCTGATTCATTTAAATACTTGCGAAAAGTTTCGTTAATAAACTCTCGGCCATTGTCGGTCCTAATAGCTTTAATCTTGGTCTCTAACCTATTTTCAAATTTTTTCTTGAATTCCGTAAAATAATCGAATGCTTCACTTTTGTGTTTAAGGAAATATACAAAGTACATGCCCGAATAATCGTCTACCATTACCAACATATAACGAGAACCTTTGATCGAATTCGTTGGCATAGGGCCACATAAATCAAGGTATATTAACTCTAATGGTTTGTCCGTAACTTTATATTCTATTATTTTATGTGGTTTTTGTATTAATTTTGACATGCTACACGACTCGCAGTCGATTTCATTTTTAGGAATTTTATGGGCATTTTCAACAAGTGATTCTTTAATTAATCTATTAGTATATTTAGGACTTAAGTGCGCCAAGCGCTTGTGCCATAGCATTCCGTTACCTATGTTCCTTATACTTTCTGCGCCCATGAAACAAATATCACTAGTAATTCTGCTTTGTATAATGTACTTTGAACCGTTTTTAATCCCTTTACCTACAGTTTTTCTATCGCTATTGTAAATTAATGCTAACTCATTACCGAATGTTATTTTATAGCCTATTTCATCTAATTTTCTTACGGAGAGCAAATTATTTCTTAATTCCGGTACGTACAGGGTATCTTTCAGACACACATTGTCGCCATATTTGTCATCAATTTCGAATCTACTATTGATTGAGCCTATTCCCTCTGATTTTGTTACATTTCCTTTACCGGCCAATAGAACATTACCATTTATGTGATCAAAATTATCAATTACAAATTTCTCCTTTATCATGTGGCTGCTACATCCACTATCTAATATCCAACTTACTATATGGCTGTCGCCGTCGCTCGCACAGTCTTCGTCGCATGCCTCAAACGCATAGTCGTCGGTGGCCTCGTTGGCTTTCTCGCTCTTGTCGTTGCGTCCCTCCTGACGACTCTGTTGCACACGGCCCCGAGGTTGAGTGTCACTGCGCTGGTTCGTACGCTCTCTGTCTGGTCGATCCTTCTTGTCGCCGTCGTCGTTGGATCTTCGATGCCAGCACACCTTCGCCACGTGTCCTGGTTTTTTGCATACGTGGCACTTTTTCATGCTGTGGCGCTTTCCTTCTCTCGTTGCGTAAGCCGCATCGTTGGTTTTCTTTTGAGTATTTATCTCTCTCTCTTCCTCTCGTAAGTCCTCTAGTACATCATCGAGTTTCTTGTCTCGTTGTGTCTTGAGTGTATTCCTTATTCGACTGAATTTGCCATTCAATCCTCTCACGACATAATACACAAGCTCGCGATCTGTAATGTTCATGTTCAGTCCCTTACACTTCGATGCTAGGCCTCGTGCGCGTGCCACATAGTCCGCTGCTGTTTCCTTCTCTTTCATTGTGATGCTACGTAACTCGACTGTGGCATCAATTTTCGAGTCTTCGAGACGTCCAACGTAGGTTTCCTTTATTTTTAGCCATAGTTGCCTCGCGTGTAATTGATCCGCGAATTGCATTGCTTGGTCATCGGACAATGTTAATTTTATAATAGACACGACGTCGTCGTTATCGCTGTCCCACCTTTCGCGGTCTTTGTCATTCACAGGTCGATCGGTCGTGAGAACGTATCTAATTTTTTTCAGGCCTAACACAGCTTCTACTTTCATGGCCCACACGTAATAATTGGTCGCTGTGAGTTGTGGAATACTACTCATAGGTATCTTATCCATTTTCTTTCTCTCCACGTGGCCGCTTCTTACCTCGGTCGCTGGATTTTCTTATTTTTCGGCTTTCGCTCTCAGCAGCTTCCGATTACACGAACCACGTTCTGCTACCACTCTGTTGGGTTCAAAAGGAGAGGATCTCGGACAGACGTATATATGTAAAAGTATAGCTTTATTGCCAATGTACGGAAGGTGTGTGTCGTCTGGCGGCTCACAGGAGAAGAGAGTGTACTCGGGAATAACCGCGCGCCATGAGACATAGACATAGAGTATAAAACTAGTCAGATCGGAACTCGCATAACACATAAGTACTAGGTCTACCAACCTCTTATAAATAAACTAACCAAAATTGATACAGTGAGTACGCAAGTCTCTACAGATATGAACATCAAAATAGTTTTCGTACCTTACAACTTTTATTATCTTAATAAATTTCCGCAATAACGTATGTAGTAACTACAAGGAGAAATAACTAGCTAGATCAACGGTTTAAAGTATGTATGTAACATCAGCGCTTAAGCTTATTTTTTGTTATTTACAATTCACGTGATTTTTTTCAGTAGGGTAAGCCACCTTTAGAGAATAATAAGAACGATTCTTCAACATATTCAGTTTTGGATTTGATACCAAAACTTCCTTTCCGAGAAAAATTTCACTCGAAATAGTGCATTGAGCATATACTATATTATAAATACTATATTATATTTAGTCAAATTTTCCTCGGAGAGGATATTCTGAAATGTAACTTAGGTCATTAGGCAAGAGTTTCATATAAGATAAATTTTTGTTTATTGAAATGTTCATATAAAAAGCAGTGCGAAGACATGACTACACACATCGCCATTAATAGAGTTTAGTAACATCCGTGATTATGAAATTGGCCAATCACAGACATTCCATTCTTCAGAGGTATACTTAATATTGGCCAAAGTGATCCTGATCACTTTTTTGGCTTGAACTTGTCCTGTAATTGGCCTGTTGCTTTCTATCTAACGGCAAATGTTACTGCGTTTCATGAACGGTAGTCATTAAAAAAACACCGCGTTTGAAAAAATACCGCGCGCGGGATACCACTGAACGGAATTAGTACTTCAATTGTTTTTGTCCATGGGAGCCTAATGCCTGGTTAACGACTAAGGTAAAGCTTCATTGAATAATTTTATTATATTCGTACATTTTGACTGGTCTACAAGTGAAAAATGTCACAGTATACATTATTATTATGTCATCATAATAAATATTATGTGTCAAGCAATACAAGAAAGCTATACGTTAAATGTGTTGTTGACGAGAATCGCAAAGAAAAATGTATTTTACGTGTAATCGCACGAAATAGTAAGTATCACTTTATATTTATGTAAAGTAATATAAATATTTTAACAAATCTATAATCCTAAATACAAATAATGATAAGAACATCAAAATAGTTTTTGTACCTTACAACTTATTTTATCTTAATAAATTCAGGCAATAATTCCGGTGTTAACTTGTGATTTTCGAAATAATTAAACCTGAAAATTTCTTTTACAGAAAATAAATATCAACTTATAAAAATTGCTAAAAATTTAAACACAAATATGCCAAGAATTGCTTTACAAAATATAAAATTAGTGACTGATGCTAAAAGTAGTAAGTATTTTTATGTTAAATTCTAGCTAACATTAAAAATATTAAATTTCTATTTTTTAATAAAGTGAATGAGTGTAGATTAGTAAAGATTTATATGTATGATTTCGATTCTTGCAGTCATTAAAGAAGTACAGCATGTCAGTAGTGTTAATAAGCATATCACTAGTTCGATTAACTGCATAGACTTTGAGAAGAATACAATATCTTTTGATAAAAGATCTGATCGCAATACAGTAAACGATGGTGAGAGTAACATTAGTAATCCTGTGATACGTACTGACTCTGATAAGATAGCGTTTATCAATAATTGTGATAATAAAGATAATAGAGAAAAGACTGGAAATCTGAACGTAATATTTTCTTTTGATAAGGGTAATAATTTAGAAAGGGTTGACAATATTAATGCCACAAATTCCATGAATGGGAACATTTCTGATAATACATCTTCCTACAACAATGGTAATCATATCATGATGGACAATGAGAAAAATTCTAGCATTGATTTTGTAGCTAATGTTGAACCAAATAGTTGTGAAGTGAGAGATGTTAACTATTCCATGAACGTTAATGATAACATATGCAATACAGTAAACGATGGTGAGAGTAACATTAGTAATCCTGTGATACGTACTGACTCTGATAAGATAGCATTTATCAATAATTGTGATAATAAAGATAATAGAGAAAAGACTGGAAATCTGAACGTAACATTTTCCTTTGATAAGGGCAATAATTTAGAAAGGGTTGATGATATTAATGCCACAAATTCCATGAATGGAAACACTTCTGATAATACATCTTCCTACAACAATGGTAATCATATCATGATGGACAATGAGAAAAATTCTAGCATTGATTTTGTAGCTAATGTTGAACCAAATAGTTGTGAAGTGAGAGATGTTAACTATTCCATGAACGTTAATGATAACATATGCAATGGCAATGATCTTAGTATACTAGATAATATTATCGATATCAACAATTCTACGAATATCAATTTTGATGATGTATTGTCTTATGGGAATGACAAAGGCTGTAAATTTTTAGACGATAATAATATCAATGCTATAAATAGTCATAATTCTGATAACAATGAATTATTTGTTAACCTCAATGGCAGTGGCAATAATTCTGAGACAGGTATTGTTATCAATGGTGACCTTATATTTCCCTTTGACATTAACTCTAATATATTGGATGATGATAATGCTACTGCCAAAACTTCTGCGAGTTCCAGTAATAATGTTGATATGATCCTTCCTTGTAATGACACAAGTGATAATATTGCTTCTGCAACAAATATAACAAATATTTCTGAATATCTACCTTCAACATCAGAAACTACAGTTGAAACAGAAATTGTAGAATGTGAAAGAAATCATGTTTCTACAAATAATGATAAAAATTCTTCAGTGTCCCTGATAGACATTTCTTCTGTAAATGCATTTGGTTGTAGAGAAGAAAATTTAAGTATTCCATTTTCTCAACCTAAAGGACTTCAAAAAAAGAATTTTTGCTACTACTGCAAAAAGTTTCAAAGTAAAATTGCACGCCATTTAGAAAATGTACATAAACTGGAACCTGAAGTGCAGAAATTCATATTATTGTGTCAAAAGGTAATCATATTTTTAAATTCTACAGAAATTTATAAAATTTTATTGTACATTTCTTCTTATCATTGTCAATAATGTTATTATAATCTTTTTTACAAAATAAATTTTTAATTAAAAAAAAAGTAAATATTATAAATTAAAGTTTGTCTTTAAAAAATAACTAATTACAATTAAGAATTATATCATTAAAAATTAACTAAGTTGAAAGCTATTAATTTTTTAACTTTATTAGTTAACTTTTAATTTATTTACTAGTTACTACCCAACCTTGTTAATATACATTATTAATATTTTGTGTTTTATTTTAGGCAATTTAGAAAGAAAAAAAATTATAGAAACTATTAGAAAGAAAGGAAATTTCATACACAATACGGATCCTTCTTTAAACACGGGTACGTTAGTTGTTTGCCGAAGGCCTGCTGAGAAGAGTGGAAAAAGTATAAAAGACTATACGTGTTGTGCAAAATGTAAAGGATGGCACGTTAAAAATAATATTAGACACCATTTTAAAGAATGTGCACATGTACCCAAAGGCAGAAATGTTCAAATTTTGGGACGTGCGGTGATGGGAAGGATTCATGAATGTGCAAGTGAAACAGTAAGAAAGTTTTTATTTCCAGTTTTAAGGGAAGATGATGTTACACGATGTATCAGATATGATAAATTATTAATAACATATGCAAATAAGCTATGTATCAAGTACACTCATCAACATCAACAAGATATGATACGTGCTAGGCTTGGATTATTAGGACGGTTTCTTATCGCAATAAAAGAATATAACTCTATAGTAACAGAATTTTCTGACATATACAATCCTGCGGTATACGATGATTGTCTTAAAGCAGTAAATAAAGTAGCTGATTTTAATTGTATTACTAAAAAATTCGGTGCCCTATCAGTTGCGTCAAATATTGGAACATATTTAAAACACATCGGTAATTTATTAATAACAGAGAACATAAAAACAAATGACAAAGAAAAGCAAGAAAAAACTGAAAATTTTTTAAAAATATTGCAAGAAGATTATGGAACATCTATTAACAAAATAGTAGAAGAAAATATAACGCAACATAAAAGACAGAAGAAAGTTACACTACCATCTATGGAGGATATAAAGAAGTTACATTCATATTTATCGAATCAAAGAAGATTATTATATACAAAGCTTCAAAAGAAATTCACGTTCCACATATGGCAGGATTTTGCAAAAGTTACACTTACATCCACACAAGTTTTCAATAGGAGAAGAGCTGGAGAAATTGAACGTGTTACCATAGAAGACTTTAATACTCGCGAAGGCATAACAAAAAAAAATTGTTCAGATTTATATAAAACATTAAACACAAATTTAAAACAGGTATATGTTATTTACTTGTTAAAATATGTATTAATGTGTAATTTAAATAATATAATATTTTGTTTATAGATTGCTGATAAATATGTGAGGTTCTTAATTCGTGGCAAATTGGGGCGCACAGTGCCTGTGATTTTAGACATGGAAATAGTTCAGTGCATTGAACTAATTTTAAAATATCGAAAGGATGCAAACGTTCCTCAAAATAATCCTTACGTATTTGGAATACCTAATTATAGCAATAAGCGCAATTTCAAATATTTAAGAGCATGTGTTCTTATGAGGAATTTCTCTAAAAAGTGCGATGCACAGATGCCACATGCATTAAGAGGTACTGAATTGCGAAAACACATTGCTACGACATGTATTACGTTGAATTTATTTGAAAATGAAGTAGATGATTTGGCAAACTTTATGGGGCATCACGAAAAAATTCACAAACGCCACTATCGACAGTCTATACCAGCGGTAGAGATTATTAGAATGACCAAATTTCTGGAAGCAGCATTAGGTGAAGATGCACAACAATCCAATGCTAATGATCCAGGTATTTTTACTATTTGTTTTATTATTCTGTAAATTGAAAAAAATTAGTATTAAATATTATCGCACACACACACACGCACGCACGCACGCACGCACGCACGCACGCACGCACGCACGCACGCACGCACGCACACGCACACGCACACGCACACGCACACACACACACACACACACACACACACACACACACACACACACACACACACACACAAACATATATATATAAAAGCAAGAATATAAAATCTTTAAAAATTTTGATAATCTTAATTTGAATAATATATTTTCATTTCAATATCACATTACTTATCTAAAGTGCACAACATAATTGTTTTAACACAATTGAAATAATGAAATGGCAATACCGGTCAACAGCAGATCTTGGTGCTCAATAATTTTTTGAAATTTTCTTACTGTTTCACTTGCACATTCATGAATCCTTTCCATCACCGCACGTCCCAAAATTTGAACATTTCTACCTTTAGGTACATGTGCACATTCTTTAAAATTGTGTCTAATATTATTTTTAACGTGCCATCCTTTACAATTTGCACAATACGTATAGTCTTTTATACTTTTTCCACTCTGCTCAGCAGGCCTTCGGCAAACAACTAACGTACCCGTGTTTAAAGAAGGATCCGTATTGTGTATGAAATTTCCTTTCTTTCTAATAGTGTCTATAATTTTTTTTCTTTCTAAATTGCCTAAAATAATCACAAAATGTTAATAATGTATATTAACAAGGTTGGGTAGTAACTAGTAAAAAAATTTGAAGTTACCTAATAACGTTAAAAAATTAATAGCTTTCAACTTAGTTAATTTTTAATTAAATAATTATTAATTGTAATTAGTTATTTTTCAAAGACAAACTTTAATTTATTAACTTTTTTCTGAGTTAAAATAATTTCTTGAAATTATTGGACACCAAAATCTGCTGTTGATCGGTATTGCCATTTCATTATTTCGATTGTGTTATTACACTTTCCGGTTGAATTAGAATTTGATTATTGTAATTGTTTTAATAATAGTGTTAAAAATTCTAATTCTTGGTTTGACGATATTGTTATTTTCTATCAAACATCTTTTCCTTTCAATCTGTGGAAATTATTATTTAAAATAAGGTGAATTTAAAAAAATAAAACTATACAAAATATCTTCATTTAAACTAGTTATGTTTGTTTAATATTATTAAATTTTTTAACGAAGATTTTATATTCTTTCGTATATATATGAGAAAATGAGTAATTTGATACTAATTTTTGGGGGGTATTCATTTATATGATGTTACAAGCATCATATAAATGAATACCGCATTTTTCTTATAAAATACTTATATTGCATTTTTCTTATAAAATACTTTGAATATCCTTTTTTGTACATTTATTATAAGCATTTAGTATCTATATAACAATTATCACAATACTATATTATTAATAATAGAAGAGACAGTAAAAGATTCCTCGAGTGAAAGAGAAGAAAGCGATTCTGAAAAGAGTGAGATAAATGAATCCTTGTCAGTGCAGAAGCAAAGTCATGCTGAAAGCAAATTTTCTGAAACTAACATAACAAAAAGGCGAACGCAACAAAAGTCTGCCATTTTGAATAATGATTATAATTCCGATGAAATTTATATTCCTAAGATGAAAAAACGTCGTAGTAGTAAGTATATTTTTATTTTTACTTTATATAGATATTTTATATAGTTTCAAAACGTTAGTACGTATAAAATAAAAATTACATTGTTATTGCTTATAATTTTTATTCAAATTATCGAATGATGTAATTTTGATAATATTTTATTTTGTAGCATCTCCATTTGGCATAACAAAAAGAAGACATTGGACAGAAGAAGAACGTAATACAATATTCAAAGAATTTGCAAAAGAAATTGCTATTTCTCAATTGCCATCTGCTAAGAAAATTGTCCAAGTAAAAGATAGAAATAAGTGTTTGGTTAATCGATCTGTTGCTCAAATTAAAACATGGATACATAACTATATAACTGGCAAAATTAAACGTATTTAATTTTGCCAGTTTTTTATTGCCAGTGATAGTTATATGCTTGCCAGTTGTGCAGGTGGCTCAGTACAACTACGCGTTCTTGTAAAGACGTGTTCTTAGTTGAATTTTGAGACGATTTTTCCTCTACGAAATTTTTGTCCGATGCTTACTTTTTGAATGATAACAGGGTATAGTTAGCGAACCTCTGCTTACTTCTTGCTCACGGTCTGTAATACGCTAACTTTATCATGTTACAATTCAAAAAGTAAGCGTCGAACAAAAATATCGTAGAGGAAAAATCGTCTCAGGATTCAATCAAGAACACGGACTTTGCAAGGACGCGTAGTTGTACTAAATTACCATGTATAGTTACATGCTTGTCAGTTATTTTTTGTTTTGTTCAATATTTTTAATACTTATGAAATTGTTTATTTGTCATATGTGATGTCTCTATTTAAAAAAAAAAATCAAGTCATGAAGAGCATTTATTGCATTATATTGTCAAAAACACAGAAAGTTGAATTGAGATTACTTTGTATTAATTTAAACAGACTTGTGATGCAAACAGACTTTATAATATTAAACTATGTAACATTTCACATGAGGCCTGTTTTTTTAATTAAACTGACTGCACTACTTCACAGTTCATTCTTTTCTCTTCTTGTTGAAAGAAAGAAGATAAATTCTGAACAATGCAGATTAGAACAATCAGTTCAGCTAAAAAGAATAAACATATTCATATTCTTGACCTTTCAATTGCAGAAGCATTTCCTTTTATAGATATGCACAATTTTCATGGAAATAAACGCTGTAATAATCTGAGCATATCAAATATTTTGCTAAAAATAATTAAGTATTGTATTTATATCAAAATAGTTGAAATGCCTAGTGTAAACGAAGTATTAAGCGATTTAATACGGATATAGTATTTAAGTTGCATTCTAAAATTCTGAGTGTACTGAAAACTTATCGTTTACATTACATATGTATATTCAGTACTCTGAGGCTGATATTCATTGTCGATTCTTATTTCAAGATCACCTTATGTAATGTAAAGATGCTAATACAGCTCTGATTTGTTGAGAACATCTTAAGATTGCACTTTGGATAATCTTAATAATGAATTGATTATGAATACCAACCTGATTGAATAATGGAATGCACCCTTAATACGCGCATCAATGTTAAGGGCTTTCTACAATAAGTCATTAACTATTAGTTGTAAACGTAAACCGTAAGAATTGACCAATTAGTTGTCGAATATTCTCCTCACATTAGAATGTGATTGATCAATTCTTACGGTTTACGCTTATGAGTAATGATTAATGGCTTATTGTAGAAAGCCCTTGAGTATCAGGTTACGGTTTCACTCGTTTAGGAAATGTGTTGATGTAGTTTATTTATATGTGATGGTATATTGTTAATTTCAATAATACAATGCGGTTATCGTTTATTGATTTAAAATAACCACCATAAAAGTGTTATGTGAAACAAAATATTTGTACGTTACACATTATATCTTCAACTTAAATAAATAAAAGAGTTTCTATAAAATTCTTAAAACTTTTAATGTAAAATATCACAATTTATGGTTGAGAAAACAAGTTGGATTATGCAATTGAGTGTAAGTTGAAATTAAAATTAATGTATATTACTAGAAAGAAATCAAGTTATCAACAAGTCAGAGCCATATTAGCATCTTTACATCACATAAGGTGATCTTGAAATCGACAATGAATACCAGTCTCAGAGTACTAAATATATGTAATGTAAACAATAAGTTTTCAGTACACTCAGAGAATTTTAGAATGCAACTTAAATACTATATCCGTATTAAATCCGCTTAATACTTTTGTTTACACTAGGCATTTCAACTATTTTGATATGAATACAATACTTAATTATTTTTAGCAAAATATTTGATATGCTCAGATTATTTCAAGTAATGTATTGTAGACAATTACTAACATCGTTCCATAACCTAATATAACTGCTGGTATAAACAGTCGAAAGACTGGCTAAGGCAACCAAACATGGTTCAAAAGTGCGTTGCAATGTGTGATTGTTAACCAGATATTGGAAATGTGCGCTTACAGCTTCTAATAGCGGACTGAAAATTTGATGTTCCTCCAACATCGTCACTTATTACATTACAATCTTCTCTCTTGAAGTCTAATTTTTCCAGGACAACTTCGCATTATAGTAAAGTATCCAATGGCATACGTTTATTGGGACTTGATAGAATTTTCAACAGTTTCTTGATCTTGCCGAGTCGACATTTGACAGAAAATAAACAAATAAAAATATTATATTATTTATTTGAATCGTTAATCAGAAAAACAATATAATACCAAAAAATATATTTCCTTTTGTAATGCTGACAACATTTATGAAAACAATTCTACACATTTGTGTTATATATATTCAAAGCTTTATAACATATTTTTTAATATATAAATTTTTATAGATTGGACCTATTTTTCAGTAAAATAAATTTTTGAAAATTTTTTGGTATATATGCATTTTAATATTTTAATCACAAATAATATTTGTATCTCCTTACTTCCTTCACTGCTCATCTTGACAATCATTCTTCTCTATTTATTTGCTTAGCTGTTTGACTTTATCTCTGTAAACCTGATTTTCTTGCTGAGGACTTTGTGTTGAGTCTACACTTTCAGGATTATTTTACGATTTATTTGGAGACGGTCCATACATATAGTTTAATGTATCCATAAACGAGCTAAGCTTGGAGCTGAAGGAGATGGACTCTGTCTCAAAAATTGATTCGGCGTAACGTTATGTGGGCTATGAAATCCAGTATTCATCATTTCACCCAGCTAAAAACAAAAATATCAATTATGTTAATAGGATATTACCAATAAATAAATTATCAATAAAAATGGTGAAAATGATCAAAAAGATTAAATAATGCTATACCTTTCTTTGAATATGGTTTAACTGCTGCTGCATCTGACCACGACCTAATTGTCCAGAGTCAATTTGACTCAATTGTTGCGGTGTACTAGTCTGTATACTGACTATTGGTCCCGTATTATGATACTATATTTGATCTGGTAGCTGATTCTGCATCTGAAACTATGATAAAAATAAACATATAATGCCACTCTCACCTTTTTCTTATTTTTTTCTTGCATGTTCTTAAATAACTTCTTTATTACATAGTATACTTTAGTAACATAATTTAGTAATAAAAGAGCATACCTGCATATTTTGTTGTATTTGTCCAGGCACCATTTTATTCATTTGCGGAGGAACATTTTCTGTTCCCATCTGATTCATTTGAGTTAACGTGCATTGTTTGAATCTTGCCCATGTGGTTTATTCAACCATCAGATTGCAACGGTTTCATACCCATACCCGGCTATTGTTCTGCGTACCAGGAGTATTTATTGATTGCCCGGATCGTTAATTTAAACTTTGCAACACTAACAAAATGTACAGAATGAATACAGTTTGAAGTAGTTATCACTAAGGTGCATTCTTCATAACTCAAAATATTTGTGTATTTGTATGTTGAAACTTGCAGCAATACTTGTGCGCAGTAGTATTTTGAGGCACTACTAATAAAATTTGCATTATCTTTTCTTGCAAATTGGAATAAAGCAATAATGAGTATATTATTGATAGTAGATCATTTTACATGTTTGTAGCTTCCTAAAACGGTTTTGTTTATATTTTTCTCTTTCAAAACAACAGCTTTAGGAAGCTACAATCATGATCTAATATCATCAATAATATACTCACTATTGATTTATTGCAATTTACAAGAAAAGATGATGCAAATTTCATTGCATCGAAATACTACTGCGCACTAGATCTTTTTAGAAGGGTAAAGACTATAGCACCTTCCATAAAGGCGCCTTTACATGTCAAGTGTCGAGCGTCAAGCAACAGACTTCGTTTATTGGCTGCTGCTTGCCCAAAATTCAACAGCAGTCAATAAACGAAGTCTATTGCTTAACGCTCGACGCTTGGCATGTAAAGCCTGTTCTACAATAGCAGTAAACACAAGACCGTAAGGTTGTAACGTAAGAAATGAAAATTTTTCATTTGCTTACGAGCTCTTAAAACCATGCCTTACAACCTTACGGTCTTGTGTTTATGCTATTGTAGAACAGGCTTAACTGCACCTTATGTACCGTATAAATTATCCAATCACAATCAAAAATTCAAATCCGAAATTCTAAATTCTTGATTGTGATTGGCCAATTCTTGCGTTACGTCTTATGGTTACGGTTACGAAAAGTGTATGCTATAGCCTTAACCGCATTGTACTACTGAAATTAACAATATATTATTATATATAAATATATTTACATCAAACACATTTCCTGAACGAGTGAAACCGCAGCCTGATACACATGGTTAAGAAAATACAGGTTGTGTTATAAAATTATGCAGACAAATGCAATGCATTATCCTAGTTTATACTTAAAAGGCTTTCTACAATAAGTCATTATCTATTATAGCGTTTTTCTTTAGGAAAACTAGTGCGCTCTGAGTGCACTCTCGCCGCAGGCAATTGGATCTTTCGGTTCGCGCGAAGACGGTGCGAACCGAAATGCCCAATTGCCTGCGGCGAGTGTGCATTCAGTGCGCACTATTAGTAATAAGCGTAAATCGTAAGAATTAACCAATTATATTCTAATGTGAGGAGAATATTCAATGTGATTAGTCAATTTTTAAAGCATATCCAGACAAATTTTCCTACTCGCATAAACATATGCATAGTGAAATTGGTTGATCCAAAAGCAGATATACATAAGAAAATGGATCAATGGCTGCGTTCAGCAGAGAAAATAAATCAGTAAGCGCTTAGTGATTCTTTAAGAAGATTGGTTCTTGCCCTTAGTTCCTTACAGGATCTAAATATATAAACCAATCATCTTAAAGAATCACTAAGCGCTTACTGATTTATTTTCTCTGCTGAACGCAGCCAATCATTTTCTTTATGTCCTTTCTACAATAAGCTATTAGTTAGTATCACAGGTCATAAGCTGTAAGAATTGATCAATCACAGTCAAATATTCTCTTCATATTCGTCTGTGATTGATCAATTTTTACAGCTTATGACTTGTGATACCAACTAATAGCTTATTGTAGAAAGGCCATTATGTATGTGTTCATGCGATTATGCAAATTCATCTGGATAAGCCCTAAAAGCCTTTCTACAATAAGCTATTAGTTGGTATCACAAGTCATAAGCTGTAAGAATTGATCAATCAACGGGTACGGTCAAGACGATGCTACAAATGCTTTGAAGCATCTTTTGATTGGCCAATTTGTAAAATTCTTTGTTCTGATTGGTTAATCAAACGCTTCAAATAATTTGTAGTGGGACTTTGACCGCAGCCACAGTCGAATATTCTCTACATATTCGACTGTTATTGGTCAATTCTTATAGCATATGACTTATCATACCAACTAATAACTAATTGTAGAAAGGCCATTATGGTTAATGGGCATTCTACAATAAGCCTTTAGCCATTAGTGTAAACCGTAAGAATTGATCAATCACAATCGAATATTCTCACATTAGAATGTAATTGGTTCATTCTTTCGATTAACGTTTATGACTAATGTAAATCCGAATGATACAAATGCTATGAAGCATTTGATTAACCAATAACAACAAGGAATTTTACAAATCGACCAATCAAATAATGCTTCAAAACATTAGTAGCGGCTCCTTGACCGCACCTTAATAGATAATGACTTATTGTAGAAAGCCCTTAATGGCTTATTATAGAAAATCCTTTAAGTGTAAACTGGGATAATGCATTGCATTTGTTTTCATAATTTTATAACACAATCTGTATTTTCTTAACTATGTATATCAGGCTGCGGTTTCACTCGTTCAGGAAATGTGTTTGATGTAAATTCATTTATATATAATAATATATTGTTAATTTCAGTAGTACAATGCGGTTAAGGCTATAGTCTTTACCCTTCTAAAAAGATCTAGTGCGCAATTGTGCGCAGTAGTATTTCGATGCAATGAAATTTGCATCATCTTTTCTTGTAAATTGCAATAAATCAATAGTGAGTATATTATTGATGATATTAGATCATGATTGTAGCTTCCTAAAGCTGTTGTTTTGAAAGAGAAAAATATAAACAAAACCGTTTTAGGAAGCTACAAACATGTAAAATGATCTACTATCAATAATATACTCATTGCTTTATTCCAATTTGCAAGAAAAGATAATGCAAATTTTATTAGTAGTGCCTCAAAATACTACTGCGCACAAGTATTGCTGCAAGTTTCAACATACAAATACACAAATATTTTGAGTTATGAAGAATGCACTTAGTGATAACTACTTCAAACTGTATTCATTCTGTACATTTTGTTAGTGTTGCAAAGTTTAAATTAACGATCCGGGCAATCAATAAATACGCCTGGTACGCAGAACAATAGCCGGGTATGGGTATGAAATCGTTGCAATCTGATGGTCGAATGAACCACATGGGCAAGATTCAAACAATGCACGTTAACTCAAATGAATCAGATGGGAACAGAAAATGTTCCTCCACAAATGAATAAAATGGTGCCTGGACAAATGGGACAATTAGGTGCTGGACAGATACAACAAAATATGCAGGTATGCTCTTTTACTACTAAATTATGTTACTAAAGTATACTATGTAATAAAGATATTATTTGAGAACATGTAAGAAAAAAATAAGAGAAAGTTGAGAGTGGCATTATATGTTTATTTTTATCATAATTTCAGGTGCAGAATCAGCTACCAGATCAAATATAGGATCATATTACGGGACCAATAGTCAGTATACAGACTAGTATACCGCAACAATTGAGTCAAATTGACTCTGGACAATTAGGTCGTGGTCAGATGCAGCAGCAGTTAAACCATATTCAAAGAAAGGTATAGCATTAGTTAATCTTTTTGATCATTTGACCATTTTTATTGATAATAATTTATTTATTGGTAATATCCTATTAACATAATTGATATTTTTTTATTTTAGCCAGGTGAAATGATGAATACTGGATTTCATAGCCCACATAACGTTACGCCGAATCAATTTTTGAGACAGAATCCATCTCCTTCAGCTCCAAGCTTAGCTCGTTTATTGGATACATTAAACTATATGTATGGACCGTCTCCAAGTAAATCGTAAAATAATCCTGACAGTGTAGGCGCAACACAAAGCCATCAGCAAGAAAATCACGTTTACAGAGATAAAGTCAAACAGCTAAGCAAATAAATAGAGAAGAATGATTGCAAGATGAGCAGCGGAGGAAATAAGGAGATACAAATATTATTTGTGATTAAAATATTAAAATGCATATATACCAAAAAAATTTTCAAAAATTTATTTTACTGAAAAATAGGTCCAATCTATGAAAATTTATATATTAAAAAATTTGTTATAAAGCTTTGAATATATATAACACAAATGTGTAGAATTGTTTTCATAAATATTGTCAGCATTACAAAAGGAAATATATTTTTTGGTATTATACTGTTTTTCTGATTAACAATTCAAATAAATAATATAATATTTATATTTGTTTATTTTCTATCAGATGTCGACTCAGCAAGATCAAGAAACTGTTGAAAATTCTATCGAATCCCAATAAACGTATGCCATTGAATACGTTTACTGAAATGCGAAGTTGTCTTGGAAAAATTAAATTTTAAGAGAGGAGATGAAACTGTAGGACCGCCAGTAACGACGTTGAAGGAGCATCAAATTTTTAGTCCGTTATTATAAGCTGTAAGCGTACATCTCCAAAGTATTTGTTGTATTTGCAGAAGCAATATTTTTACTTATGTCATTATCACAAGGAAGGGTCATATTAACATTATTATTGGAACTCGCAGAAGTTTTGGCTGTAGCGTTATCATCATCCAATATACTAGAGCTAATGTCGAAGGGAAATATAAGGTCACCATTGATAACTACCTGTCTCAGAATTATTGCCACTGCCATTGTTAAGAAATAATTGTTATAAGAATTATGACTACTTATAACATTGATATTAATATCATTATCTAATAATTTACAGCCATTGTCATTTCCATAAGCTAATCATCAAAATTGATATTCGTAGAATTGTTGATATCGATAATATTATCTACTATACTATGATCATTGCCATCGTAGGAGCATATTATCACTTAGTTAATTTTTAATGTTACAATTCTTAACTGCAATTAGTTATTTTTTAAAGACAAACTTTAATTTATTAACTTTTTTCTGAGTTAAAAGTTTATTTTGTAAAAAAGACATTGTCACGTCCGCGACGTTGCGAGTATAAATTTTTTCGACACCGGTATAAAACAGACGGGCAAGCCGGCATTCGCTAACAAATCTAACTGTCAGGTCGCATCCTGTTCTTAACATTTTCCAGCGCCGGATAGTCGCAGCAGAATGATCTGCACGCACGGCCAGCAAGTCATAAAATCATAGACTAATGTCTATTTAACATTTCCCAGCGCCGGATAGTCGCGGCAGAGCGATCTGCACGCACGGCCAGTAAGTCGTAAAATCATATTTAACATTTTCCAGTGACGGAAGGTTGCTAGAAGGAAACTGCGCCTACGACACTCGAAAAGTAATAAAATCTCAATCCAACATTTTCCAGCGCCGGATGGTCGCGGCGGAGAAGTCCGCTCGCACGGCACTTGAAAGACACCGCGACAGAGAAATCTGTCGCGCGACCGTTAAAGTCATAAAATCGTGAACTGACATTTCCCTGACATTTCTCAGTGCCGGATGGTCGCGGCGGAGAAGTCCGCTCGCACGGCACTTGAACTTGAGTTTTCTTATTCAAGGAATCTGAGTGGTTGCATCAGCAGCAACCCCCCACTAAGAGCACCGACTTGCCGCGTTTTTTCAGAGCTTTGTCTCAAAATCATATAAATAGGGATGCAGCCCGCGACTCCGGGCAGTTCGAACTCGAGAGTAGAGATCAGGGCTAGTGTAGCCAGGACGGTTCCGTGTCGCAATTGTAGCGACCGAGTTCCCCTGAGCTACTAGTTCGCGCTAATCCAAACGAGTCACTCTAATTCCAATCCTAATTCTAATTCAAATTCCAACTCTAACTCAAATCCTAAATCGAGACACTTCCTAATTCCAATTCTAATTCTAATTTTAAGTCTAACTCTAAATCCATCGTTATTTTCCTCGTAAGCTTAATTTCAATGTAACCGTAGCTTAAATTGTGCTTTATATCGTAGCAATAAAAGATTAGTTTATGCACAAATGCTTTTTCGCTTAATCACCACGCTTAACCTCCCCCGCTTCCATGCATGCAACACCGCGACGCGAGTGTAGTGCCTAAACAGAAGTATCACGATCGAGGCTCGAGGACGACCGGACAGCCGAGAAGGACGAAGACGATCATCACCTGACCAGAGCGGCTACCAAGGCAACAATTTCAACAGCAACCGCCATACTAAAGCTAAGTCGCAACGTCCAACAAAGCATGTCACACGCGTACTTTTCAACTCAAGCCCCATATTTCGATTGGCTTAACTCCGCGTTGTGTAGCCTGGCCACCTTCCATCAACACCAGATTAACCGCACGATCATTTGCGACGGGTGTCGAAATACTCTCCCCTTTCGCGACCGCGTATTTTTTAACTCAGTCACGCGTCACTACTTAATTATCGGCGGGGACGAAGAAGCCACACGTTGCTCGTCCTGCAATCGTCTAATCTCATTTCCGGAGACCGCGATCGACTGCGTCGAGTGCTACGAAGCACTGAACGACCTCGCGCGCCATTTGCACGACTCGGAAGACAAACCATATCTCAATACAGCGCCTACTATAATAGAAATCGAAGAGACGTGCACGTGCGTATCTCCAGAAGAATAATAACCTTACACGGTAAATTAGAGTATGTGCCCACCGCCGCACATTGCTATTCTCTCGGTCCGTGCCCAGCGCGACGCGAATCGCTCGTTCGGTATATGGCTCCGCAGTGCCCAGTGCGTAACCTCACTGTATTTTCGAAACGACGACGAGTCAACAGTATTATGCCTCGAGTGTAAAGGCAAACAATCAAGCTTTAAGAAAGAAAGTTACCTCGGGGTAATTACTCATTACATCTATCTCGGCTACCCATACAACCCGCAAAAGTGCGATTCTTGCCACGCGCCCGTGGCTGCCCGCCGTCACCCTCTCGATTGTGACCGTTGCCCCCACGAGCTGGAAGAATTCGTAGCTTATTTAATCCGGGAGGGAGACAGCCCCTGGAACGATTCCGACGCCACTATACTCGCGCTCTCGCGGCATCTTTTCTAAAGTTATAAAACTCCCCTCACTAGGCCATCGGTCGCGGAAAATCGGGCCCGTCCGCCGGTAAATCCGGCCACGCGATCCGCTCCTGGGCTGTGGAGTCCCCGAAGCTCAGGCTTCGAAACAGCCAGTTTCGCCGAAACGCGCGTATTCCGCTCAACGGCGACCGCGCTCGGTCGGGACGTAACAACATTATTAACTTATGACATTATTAACAATGATTAGAAGAAATGTACAACAAAATTTTATAAATTTCTGTAGAATTTAAAAATATGATTACCTTTTGGCAATAATATGAATTTCTGCACTTCAGGTTCCAATTTATGTACGTTTTCTAAATGGCGTGCAGTTTTACTTCGAAACTTTTTGCAGTAGTAGCAAAAGTTCTTTTTTTGAAGTCCTTTAGGTTGAGAAAATGGAATACTTAAATTTTCTTCTCTACAACCAAATGCATTTACAGAAGAAATGTCTATCAGAGACACTGAAGAATTTTTATCATTATTTGTAGAAACATTATGATTTCTTTCACATTCTACAATTTCTGTTTCAACTGTAGTTTCTGATGTTGAAGGTAGATATTCAGAAATATTGGTTGTATTTGCAGATGCAATATTATCACTTCTATCATTATCACAAGAAAGGATCATATCAACATTATTACTGGAACTCGCAGAAGTTTTGGCAGTAGCATTATTATCATCCAATATATTAGAGTTAATGTCAAAGAAAACTATAAGGTCAACGTTGATAACAATACCTGTCTCAGAATTATTGCCACTGCCATATACATACTGACTCTGATAACATAGCATTTATCAAATATAGCATTTATCAATAACTGTGATAATAAAGATAGTAGAGAAAAGCCTGGAAATCTGAACATTTTCCTTTGATAAGGGCAATAATTTAGAAAGGGTTGATGATATTAATACCACAAATTCCATGAATGGAAACATTTCTGATAATACATCTTTCTACAACAATGGTAATCATATCGTGATGGACAATGAGAAAAATTCTAGCATTGATTTTGTAGCTAATGTTGAACCAAATAGTTGTGAAGTGAGAGATGTTAACTATTCCATGAACGTTAATGATAACATATGCAATGGCAATGATCTTAGTATACTAGATAATATTATCGATATCAACAATTCTACGAATATCAATTTTGATGATGTATTGTCTATGAGAATGACAAAGGCTGTAAATTTTTAAATGATAATAATATCAATGGAAAATGTTACGTTCAGCTTTCCAGTCTTTTCTCTACTATCTTTATTATCACAGTTATTGATAAATACTAACTTATCAGAGTCAGTACGTATCACAGGATTACTAATGTTACTCTCACCATCGTTTACTGTATTGTGATCAGATCTATTATCAAAAGATGTCGTATTCTTCTCAAAGTCTATGCAGTTAATCGAACTACTGATATGCTTATTAACACTACTGACATGCTGTTGTACTTCTTTAGTGACAAGATAATATTGCATCTGCAAGAAATGAAATCATACATATAAACTTTCACTAATCTACACTCATTCACTTTATTAAAAAATAGAAATTTAATATATTTAATATTAGCTAGCATTTAACATAAGAATAATTACTACTTTTAGCATTAGACACTAATTTTACATTTTGTAAAGCAATTCTTAGCGTATTTGTGTTTCATTTTTTAGCAATTTTAATAAGGTGATCTTTATTTTCTGTAAAATAAATTTTCAGATTTAATTATTTCGAAAATCACAAGTTAACACATTATTGCGGGAATTTATTAAGATAAAAAAAGTTATAAGGTACAAAAACTATTTTGATGTTCATTATCTGTATTTAGGGTTATAGATTTGTTAAAATATTTATATTACTTTCCGTAAATATAAAGTAATATTTATTATTTCGTGCGATTACACGTAAAATACATTTTTCTTTGCGATTCTCATCAACAACACATTTAACGTTTAACTTTCTATATGTATTGCTTGTCACATAATATTTATTATGATGACATAATAATAATATGTATTGTGATATTTTTCACTTGTAGACCAGTCGAAATGTACGAATATAATAAAATTATTCAATGAAGCTTTAAGTTAGCCGTTAGCCAGAAATTAGGCTCCCATGGACAAAAACAATTGAAGTACTAATTCCGTTCAGTGGTATCCCGCGCGCGGTATTTTTTCAAACGCGGTGTTTTTTTAATGACTACCGTTCATGAAACGCAGAAACATTTGCCGTTAGATAGAAAGCAACAGGCCAATTACAGGACAAGTTCAAGCCAAAAAAGTGACCAGGATCACTTTGGCCAATATTAAGTATACCTCTGAAGAATGGAATGTCTGTGATTGGCCAATTTCATAACCACGGATGTTACTAAACTCTATTAATGGCGATGTGTGAACGTAGTCATGTCTTCGCACTGCTTTTTATATGAACATTTCAATAAACAAAAATTTATCTTATATGAAACTCTTGCCTAATGACCTAAGTTACATTTCAGAATATCCTCTCCGAGGAAAATTTGACTAAATATAATATATGTTATAATATATTATAATATAATATAATTATAATATAATATAGTACATGTTATAATATAGTATACGTTCAATGCACTATATATTTCGAGTAAAATTTTTCTCGGAGAAGATGTTTTGGAATCCGAAACTGAATATGTTAAGAATCGTTCTTATTATTCTCTAAAGATGGCTATACCCTACTGAAAAAAATCACGTGAATTATAAATAACAAATAAAAAATAAGCTTAAGCGCTGATATGTTATGTACACACTTTAAACCGTTGATCTAGCTCAGCTATTTCTCCTTGTAGTACGTTATTGCGGGAATTTATTAAGATAATAAAAGTTGTAAGGTACGAAAACTATTTTGATGTTCGTATTATTATCTGTATTTAGTGTTATAGATTTATTAAAATATTTATATGTTACTTTACATAAATGTAAAGTGATTCCTACTATTTCGTGCGATTACGCGTAAAATACATTTTCCATTGCGATTACTTATTAATAGTTTTAGGAATTATTTTATAAAAACTTGTATATAAGTTGAAGATATGTCTAATGTACAAATATTTTGTTTCACATAACACTTTTATGGTGGTTATTTTGAATCAATAAACGGTACCCTTGTAAAAAAATACTACTGTGCAATATTTGTAAAGAGCCTTTAAAAATTGACAAATCACATTCTAATACGAGGTATTCATAATCAATTCTTATTATTAAGATTATCCAAAGTGCAATCTTAAGATGTTATTAACCAATCAGAAAGCCATATTAGCATCTTAAGACATTACTTACGTGATTTTAAAATAAAAATCGACTATGACTACCAGCCTCAGAGTACTGAATATTTATACATAAACATTAAATGGAATCTCCCAATTGTAATGACAACATTGTCATATTGCTTATATCTAATGTATATGTATAATTCACGCTCGCTCATTCTCGTGCAGTTTGACAGGTGTAAGGTTATGAAGTTATGTCACATGGTTTAATTAATGAAATAAATGTTAAAACAACATAAAACGAATGTTACCAGAACGTTTGTTTCATATTTAGTAATTGGTTGGTATTTTATCATTTATTTCATTAATTAAACCATGTGACATAACCTCATAACCTTACACCTTTCAAACTGCATGATAATGAGCGAGCGTTAATTATACATAAACATTAGATATAAGCAACATAACAAGGAAATAGGCCCTTTTCTATGATAACGGCACATTTGCATTTTACCAGTAAGGCAGTTTTCAGGACCTTTTCTACTATGACTACGTTTACACGGCTTCTAACTTCGATTTAGTAACGTTAATGTTGTAACTCCTACTTAAAGTGAGGTGCGTTTACACGTTCAGGCTTATCTTATTCCCATCAAGCTAAAGCAGCTTAAGAATTTTCGAGTGAAGTGAGTCAAGGATTTTCATTAATACCAACATAAAATAACGAAAAATTAGATGCTTGAGTTTCTTCGGTTTCCCAACTTTCACGCTTTTTGGTTTCCATCGTTTTTATTTTTTTTCACTTGCTTTAATTTTCTTTGCCTTCTGTATTAAGATTTGGAAACTTAATACCAACTCTATAAACAATGGAAAATAAAGTTCAATTTTTATGGGTTGGCATTACAACCGTCGTTATATTGCGACCGTTTACACGTCCTTTTTACGTCGAAGTTATAACTCTAACCCTCTTTACCAACTGACTTTGAGTTACTACATCGATGTTATAACTTCGGCGTAAAATAGCGTTTACACGGCATCTAACGTCGGTAGTTATAACATCGATGTTATAACTTCGGCATAAATCGTGCCGTGTAAACGTAGTCTATAATGTGACATATGTCAATATATAATTATGTAATATTTTAGAAAATTTGGGAAAAGTAGAATCCTATAGGGTAATACAAGATAAAATTTCAGAGTATTTATGACGAAATATATAGACACCAAAAGAAATATAATTTTTAATTTTCTAATTGGTAAAATGGCATTTTTCAGGACTTATGTTTTTACGTGATAGTATATTAAATAAAAAGTATGTATATAAAGTTTATATTTATCACAATTATTACTAGAGGTGCTTGTTTGAAAATATATATTGTGCTTTATGTTATATATAACCAGTTTATATTAATTTCTTAATATTATTAAATGTCCCGAAAAGTACCATATTGTACAAAAGAATTTATATATATATCATGGATGAAGTGGTACATTTCAGGACACTATCTTTTTATGTTCAATGGCAGTTTTCGGGACGTCCTGAAAACTACCGTTAGATATGTAAATTATTTCGGGACAGTCCTGGAAACCACCAAAAGTCCTGGAAACTGCCATCTTGTCTCATAAAACGTCCTGATAACTGCCTCTGGACATACATATATATATATATATATATATGTATTTATGTATATATATGTATATATATGTATATATCTATATATATATATATATATATATATATATGTATGTATATATATATATATATATATATATATATATATTGCGCGCGCGCGCGTGTGTGTGTGTGTGTACACACACACACATAATCTTGTAAGCTGAAATCATGGCATCACAAAAAATAAATATATTGCTTAACACTACAAAAATGCGTGATATCAGTACAAAATTACCTTTTCAAAAAAAGGTAAAAAAAAGGTGCCAATTTATGTGTGTGCGCGCGCACCTTATCTATAATTTTTTTTAAAAACTCAAGTGGTACTATTTTTTAATTCAACCTAAATGTATTTTTTCCAAAAAATGTATGAAATCTTTAAATTGCGCCAATTATAAAGAGAATATATTGCTGTTTGAAATAACTGTTGTACTACTTTTAACGAATAAAATGCAAGTGATAGTATATTTATTTTTTAAGTAAAACCAAAGTAGCGGTATCTTTAATTCTTTTTTAAATAAAATTCAAGTGATACTGTGTCTGTGTATTTTTATTGAAACATTTTTCTGTTTTAACCTAAGTGGATGTACTTAATTTAAAAAAGTTTCTATGAAATATGTAACATTTATTCTCAAAGAATTAAACAGAAATAAGAATGTTTTATTAAAATAAAAAATTTTTAAACTACAAAAAATTGGCGCTGCTAAATGTCTAACTATAATCTAAATAAAATGTTGTAAAACAGCAGCGCCAATTTTTGTAGTTTAAAAATTTTTTATTTTAATAAAATATTCTCATTTCTGTTTAATTCTTTGAGATTAAATGTTACATATTTCATTGAAACTTTTTTAAATTAAGTACATCCACTTAGGTTAGAACAGAAAAATGTTTCAATAAAAATACACAGACACAGTATCACTTGAATTTTATTTAAAAAAGAATTAAAGATACCGCTACTTAGGTTTTACTTAAAAAATAAATATACTATCACTTGCATTTTATTCGTTAATAGTAGTACAACAGTTATTTCAAACAGCAATATATTCTCTTTATAATTGGCACAATTTAAAGATTTCATACATTTTTTGGAAAAAATACATTTAAGTTGAATTAAAAAATAGTACCACTTGAGTTTTTAAAAAAAATTATAGATAAGGTGCGCGCGCACACACATAAATTGGCACCTTTTTTTTAACTTTTTTTGAAAAGGTAATTTTGTACTGATTTACACCACGCGATAATTCGTCAAAGCGCAAAATCGTCGCTCGCACGCGGCCAGCTAGCTCCTCTAACCGATAGAGGGGCGGGGAAGCGGAGACAGGGACGAAGCGGCTCTCTTACGGGAGGAGACGGGTAGGCGAGAAATTAAGTAAAATCAAGCCGATATAACTGGTTGAAATAACATATATTATAGCGTGTGATAGAGACGGAGTACAGCCAAGCACAAAGAAAAGATAAGTCAAAGCGAGAAAAGAACAAAAAAAAAATGAAGAGATGGCGAAACGAATAGGCAGAACGCGAAATTTCTCTTGAATCCTACAGCACTTACGCTAACGGCGCGAATCACGGCGGCTGGTCCCGTGCGGAACACGACAGCCAATCAAGCGCGTGCTGAACAGCGCGACGAGAACACACTAGCCGAACTTTCGCTAACAGACATTAAGTAATTCGAAACAAAACATAACCAAAGATACCCGCTGACGACAACGCCGTCGTCACAGCTAAGTTACAAAATTTGCCCTAACACGCGCGATACGACGCACCGATAACGCGGGCGGCCGTGCGATCACGGCCGTAACACGACTCGCGCACGTGCGCGAGGGCTTTGCGGCTTCCCGGGAAGCCGGTCGTCCGCGAGCTTCTACGGCGGAACGGCTCAAACACACGCGGCAACCGATAGCTGGGTGCCTCGACGAGATCTCGTGTTTGAAGTGGAGAGCCAGCCAAACACCAAGAAACAAGATGCGTTTAATCGCCAAGCGGCGGACGCACTTACACACTAACTTAGTGGCTCCACCCCAGAGCGCGAGCCGGTCGACACCGACAGCTCGTGGCTTTACACAATTGTCAGAGGGTCACCTCGACAACGACTCTGGTCCTCCTCCTGGTTCCTCGGGTCCTTTGGGATCCTCCGCTGGACATGCTCGGCTGGCTGGGCACTCTCGCCGATATCCGGGACCGATAGCTAGGCCGATATCCCTCGCTCGCTTCCTCTAACGCACCACGCATGCAGAACGCCGGGTCGCACGCAAAAGCCGGATCGCGCTCGATGCGCGATCGATGAGCGCTACCCCTCCCACAGGGTGCGCGATATCCTTGCGCCAAGCGGCGCGGCTTAGCGGCGCGGCCGCCCTTATCTAGCCGTGACGTCACGGCAGCGCAGTGTCGGCATCCAACATCCTTGTCGTTCTCGTCGTCCTCGCGGGCGACAGCAGCCGAATTTTCTGCGACAATTCTTCGCCGCTACTTTCCTCGATGGACAGCCGGCATTCGACGGCCCTCGTCCTGGCCGTTTGTCCGCCCCAGCCTGCCCATCAGCCGTGCCACTTGCGAACCTCTTTTGCGTGGCGCTTATCTGTCGCCACGTCTTATCTTGTCCTCCTCTCCGTCGGCGGCTTCCTGTGCGCCAGCCCTGGACGATCGCCTTTTCCTTTTCTCGCCGCTGTCCGTCTCCCTCGCCGCGGCTGGTCCTTAGGCGACGTTTGTCGAGGTGCCCGCGGTTACATGAAGGCCGCGAATAAGTAAATGAGACTAATACGCTACGCAGTCCCGCCGGAGATTTCGCTCTCTCGCTGAGTGCCCGACCCGGTTCTACGCGCCTCCTTGCGCTACTCTTAGGTGGAGGACGAAGTAGCGAGGCAGATAAAACTGCCACGTCACAATATATATTGTTGTGCCCGTTCGGCCAAGCTTGAGAAGCTGACCGAAGGAAGATCTATCGATCAGACAGAAGAAGCGCGGCCGGCTTTTGTTCTGTTCTGGACCCATAGCTGTCAAGCGACATTTGGATAATTCCGCTTCCAGTAAATTGTATATAATTACTTAATTAAAGTCAGTGTTCTTTTGTACAAAAGAGAAAGTGTAGTTATTTCGTGCTGTGTGCTCGTGCAAGTGTTTTTTGTGTGCTCGTCTCGTCGAGCTTGCAATATATATATATATATATATATATATATATATATAGACGGTAGTTTTTACGCACCTGACACAAGATTCAGTCGACCGCTCACGGCGAATCTCATGACCTCTCTCTTTTATCTTTCTCAAATAATTCTTAGCGTACGGAACTGGGCCAGGCACGAGAGAGCGTGCCTCTCTTTCGGTTTACTAATTTCTCAAATTTATGTTAACGCTAATTGCCGTGAGCGGGGCGATACGACCGTCCGGCAGCTTCCTGCTAAGTCGGTAGAGGCGCGAGGGGGTGTCGGTGCGGGCAGGTGGTGATTGAGAGAGCGAAGGAGAATCGCAGAATAATGAGGCGAGAATTAACAAGGAAAATAACAACGTGTATTTCGAATTGTCGGGTTAGTAGATTACAAGACCTCGCACGCGGTTCACCCGCGTGCGGAATGCGGCACAATTTCGCGGAAGGTTACTCGAGACGACTCAGTACTCGCACGGCATCGCGGGACAGTCCCCAGCGTAACGTTTAATCTCTTTGGCGAGGTGATCGCCACGGGAGAAGGTGCACACGCTAGTCGAAGGGTCTCGTGATTTCTCTCACCGCTACTACCGTGACCAAGCTACGCTCAACCCGCGAAATCAGACAAGACTCACACACGCACACTTACACGAACTTACGATACAACGGCTTGGCTGTGGCGATACAGGCGCGAATACCGGAACTAAAGAAACTGCATTAATGCGGCGGGATCGGGTGAGCGACGTCGCGGCTGCGACAACGAATGCGTTAACGGCGTTACAACATCGCACGCGAATACGAGACAGTTACGGAGCGAATTTCACTTAATTCTGTCAGTCGCGACGTCACCCGCCTTTAATCGCAAAATCGGTGACTTTACAATTCGTTCGTGACGCTCGTCTCATCCTTTGGCGCGGCACGGAACTTCTCTTTGTGTCTTCTCCGGGAATTGGCCGTAGAGTCTTCGGCACCAGTTTCCGGCTCGGAGCACGCTCACAGCACAAGTGAGCATCGATTCTCGATCCTGCGGGAGGCTCGCGGTGTCGCGCCCCACTTATCGCCGCTTCCGCATTGGCTGTTATCAGGCGGCTAGATCCTGGCGGTGCACGCATTATTCTGCGCTTCTGACATCGATAGCGCGCGAGGCCCGAATTCGGCAGGCAATTCTCGGCTTTCCCGGGAACTGATATCGGCCGGCCTCGTCTCCGGTAGCGGCTGGCCGCCGCCTCAGGCCCATGATGCCTCCTTTGCTCGACTCTCGATCTCGCCTTGTTTTCGTTTCTGCCTGTTAGCTTCGCGCAACTTCCGCCTGCGGAACCATAACTCTGCCGTTCCTAAAAAATTAACTCCTGACAAACAGGGTCTCTTGTGCGGTGGTAAACGGAAGGGACAGTGGGAGCGGTACAACCTGCGAGCCCCCGCGTCTCGGGGTGCTCCGTAAATCCCTCGGTGACGTCCTGGATTCTAGTTTCTTTCTCGACCTCTGGGTGGACGAGACGTTTTACCCGTACAAGGTGTTTTTCCCGCAATCACCGTCTCTCTCCTCGATGGGCCTATCGCTCACGTGAAATTAGCAGCTGACGCAGGGACAGCACAGAGACGAACACACACACTAAAACGGTCGCGCCAACGGAACCGCGTCTGCTCCCGAGCCGGAAAGACGCAACATCCGTGTCGCGCCTCGTGGTCCGGCCATACGGCCCTTGTGACGAACAACGAACGCTAGTTGCACCGTCACAATATATATATACATTTGATATATATATACATATACATTTGAATATGTACACAGCCGTGAATGTTGTAAAGTTTAAATTGATTAAGTTAAGAGACTGTCGCTCGTTAGGGATGGGTTGTTGTTGTGTTTGGACTTTTGGTTTTGACAACTCGTCTTGTCAATAAAGTCGTACTTTTTAATAAAAGCCTGCTCTTTTATTAGCGTGCGTGAATGTTATCGAAGTACGCGAGTGCAAGAATACGAGACGATTCATCCGGTCGTAACAATATTTTTTTGTATTTTTCTTTTTTTGTAAATACGTTGAAAGATAATTGAAGGGTAATCTTGCAACGATAAACTGCAATAATTATTGCGGTGGAGTATACAAGCTCCACTAAGGCGTTGAATTAATCGGCAATAATTATTGTTGTGAAGCTTTCTCAGTGTCAGTTTAACTTAAATTTAGGTAGTTTTTTTTTAAAAAGAGCGATTTTTCATACAACTTTCGTAATGCCATTCAAAGTCAAATTTGCTGTCAAATCTACTGTACATAGAGCAATGTAACGCTTGCAATTATATCCGTATCGTATAGAAGCACACCAACAATTGTATTTTCAAGATTTAGAAAAACGCAGAATATTTTATACATGGGCTATAGCCAGAATAACGGAAGATCCAAATTTTTTCAAAAAAGTACCATTTACAAACGAAGCAACATTTCCTAATACAGGTGGCATAAATAAACATAATTATCGTTCAAATAAATTAATTATCTGGGTTATAGCAAATCCCCATTGGCTTTACAAAATTCCTCATCAATATCAAAGGAAATTAAATGTATGGTGTATGGATGATCATATATCTGGTCCACACTTCTTTGACGCTACTCTAACTGGAGCCATTTATGCAGATTTCTTAAGAAATATCTTACCAACTCTGTTGGAAAATATTCCTTTAGAAATACATATACATTTATGGTATTAATAGGATGGCACACCAGCTTATAAAACTAGAAATTATGTCTATTTAATAAATTATAAGTACTTACTTAAATGGATAGGGCTAGGTGGACCGATTGAATGGCCTGCAAGATCTCCAGATCTATCGCCATTAAATATTTTATGAGGCAGAATAATATATAAGGTGTATGCCTTAGCTCCCACTACACGAACATGCGTTAAAAAATTATTGATGTATGTGCTTCTATTAACGTAGAAGAACTGCGTAACGTACAAGCAGCAATAATTAATAGACTTACCCTACCGTAAATTTGGTATGTGAATCATATATCAATAGTATAGGAATGATATATGAATCATATAAGAATCTGATCGTATAAGAATTATATGCGAATCTTATACGAATCGTATGCGATCACATGCTAATCGCATGATTAGACATATGATGGTATACAAATTACATATCACTGTGTAACGATGCACACCCCCGAAAAATGATATGCATCGTCCCCGGTCGCCGACAACCGGAGAAAGAGCCGCCGGACTATGGCACCGGGGGTGCCTTGGGCACCCAATTATAAAGATAATATAAACGACGCGCGGTAAAACCGTGTCGAGCCATCGCGCGCGACAAGTCGGCGCGCACGCGCACGCGAAGGAGCACGCGCCGACTTGTTCCACTCCGGCGACCCCGCCGTCAAGCGCCGAAAATGACGGAGGCAAACAGAGTCGCCGGGTATATATAGGGCCGCATGCTCCGATAGAGGTACCTGTTTTCCGTCAGCCAGCATCACCCGCTGATCCGCTGCGTCTGACACCTCAGGGAATAAAAGTGGTCGAAGTTTGCTTGGCCTCGGCGGAGGTACTCCGCAATTTCCGCACCGCTCCTTCCTCCTCCGCATCCTCGCGAGCCCGAGCGTCTGACTCTTGTCAAAGTCCTTGGCTAGGGGAGGACTCCCGATCGGCTCTCGAGTCGCGGTCACCTCCGCTCTCTCGCGGAACGCAAACAAACGGAATCGCCGTTACGGGGTTTCGGCCGAGGTACTCTGCGCGTTCCGCGGCATCCCAGCCGCCATCGCTCTTGGCCCGCACGCGGCTGCCCGGTCGCCCTGCCAATTCGCGTATCGCCACATCACGACGCGGAGCTCCGCCCATCACGTACCGATATACACGAAAAAGCCGCGCCCGCATCTAGTCATCACTCGCGTTCCGTCACCTGGCGACACCTCGCGAACCTTATGTATATAAACATGTAAATAGCCGCGTTTTCAAGATCCGTCCGTCCGCGCGCTGTTCTAAATTCATGTACTTTGTCCGTCCGCGCGCACCGAACCACTGTATTCTTTCGGTTTCGTAAAGCTTAAGTAATAAAGACACTTAGATTATATCTCACACACCGCCGCCTAGTCACTTACAAACACGACTCTTTCCTCTTTTCCCGCTCGAGCCTTTTCTCTCGTACCGCGCCGGCGAGCTGATCCGCGCGAAAGAAAATCGGCACATTATAACTGTTGGACATTTGTTTCGGAATCACATGTGACGTGTTTGACGTATGTTCCGAATTATATAAGATTGCATATAAGATACATACGATTTTTATATGACTTGTATGCGACCACATGACAATTGCATTATTAGACATACGATTGTTATGCGATCACATACGAATTACATATCACGAGCTGAAATTATATAGAATCACATGTTTAACATGCGGATTTATCATATAAGAATTATATATGATTCTATACGATAGCACATCCATCATATACGATATACATCTCATACGAAATAAATGCATATTTTGCCAAGCGTAACTCTAATTAAATCATTGAAGTCATCATTGAAAAAGTCTTCTGAAAGCGAGTTTTTTCTCGTATAACAACAATAAAACGTTAACTCGATTTATAAATTATCTTACATTTGTTTATTTATTTGCAATAATTATAATTATATACATTTTAAGTAAATAATTATTTTATTTTGGCTGTTACACATTGGATAAGTATACATATATTGTCGATGTATTTAAAATCAGTTTATTTTTTGTAATCTATGCAGTATTTGAATCTTTTTACAAATTATTAATGATATTAATAATGAAAAATAAAGAATCATATATATACTTTTAGATGAAATAGGTTCATGAATGAAGAAAACTCGATTTATATCCTAATGAGCAGACAATATTTGTTAAATGTTTTTTAATAAAAATTTTTTCATATTTAATTTAATTATTGTATTATATTAACATATATTTTTTAAAGTAGTAGGCAGATATTTTGACTGTTACTGTATCAATACAAATTGAACAAGAATACCTTCAACGGTTGCAGCTAAATCTTCGTGCTTATATTGTTTGTGTGATTTTTATATACTTTACTCAAATCTTGTTCAATTTAGAACTGTGTTATGACTAAAAATTAATTCGGCACGCCGTTCATTAAATTTGAGTATTTTGTATATATTTTTTAGTTGCATTCTTATTTAAACAAATAACAAAAGTTATTTTAGATGCTATTTTGCATTTGTGAAAATAGTAAAAGAACTATTTTATTAACTAATAAAATTAATAATAATTTTATATATTGTATATTAAATATAAATATTATGCTTTAATTATACATATTTCATTTTTTCGATAACGTATATTGACCTGAATTGAAGATCAAACGAACTTACCTGTAAGTGAAGTTCGATCGAAATTATATGAAGGGCCTCGTTCGAAAAGATTACCACATGTAGTACCTCTTCAAGGTGCTAGGAGTCACAACGTTCAGATTTTTAAAAAGCCCGCTCACTCTGGGAGCGCCCCCGTCTCGTCATTTTCTTTTAGAGTAAGCGAAGCCGGACCAGAAAGAAAAGATCACCTGCTTCGTATCGGGTGGAGAAAATAGAACAGTAAATTAATTTTTCTAACAATATTTAAACGCTTTGCTTAAATTAGGGTGGGTATGTAATCTTTTCGAACGAGGCCCTTCATATAATTTCGATCGAACTTCACTTACAGGTAAGTTCGTTTGATCTTCAATTATATTTCAGGCCTCGTTCTCAAGATTACCACATGTAGTTATTTAGAGTTCAGGTGGTCTTTCTTCTTTTTCTGGTCAAATCATGTTCACTCCACTTGTATTTATAAAGTATCTTTTAAAATATTTATTTTTGTAATATAGACAGAAATGCATTAAAATTAATACTGAATATATTCTGAATATAATCCTTTACAATCTAATGAAACATCATTAAAAACTATTTTACCACAGCTCTTGCAAAAGAAAAATTTTTCGATATCGGTCGATTATAAAATTTAGCGAACACTGTTGAACCTTCTGACCAACCTGCAGCTTTCCTGATAGTCTCAAGGTCAAGTCCATTTATAAAAGCTGCTGATGACGATGCATGTCTCGTCGAATGAGGTGTAAAAACACTAATATCAATACCACATTTTTGTAAAACTTTCTTTATCCATCTACTAATTGTTTGAGATGTTACTTTTTTATGTGGCTTATTTATTGAAATAAATAAGTGTTTAGTATTTTCTCTTAATTTTGTCGTTACTCTCAAATATTGAATCACAGTGTTCGCAATACAAAGTTCTGGTTTTTCTTTAAAAAAAGGCAAATACAACAGTGGTCTAGTTTTTCCTGGTCTATCCGTTTTTGTACGCTCTATAATTCTTATTTCTAAACCTTCTTTGGTTTCTTTAATATTATTCACCTCAATTGCCGCTAAAGTCTGTGCTCGGCTCGCAGTTCCTAACGCTAACAATATGATTGTCTTTTCTGTTAACTCTTGTAGATTAAGTCTACTTAAGGGAAACCATGTCTTAACTTTATTTAATACTATATTTGTATCCCACGTGGATGCATAACGTGCATTTGTTGGCCTTAGATTTGCTACACCTTTTAAAAAACGACCAATAATCGGATCTTCTCCGATCTTATTAACTGAGATTAGTGAGATTGCACATCGATGTGAGTTTAGAGATCCATAGGAAGCCCCTTCCCTGTATAGAATTGTTAAGAATTCTAATAGATCATTAGTCATGATCACAAGGGGATCTTTTTTCTTCTTTATGCAAAAATTCCACCACTTTTTTAATGATGAATTATATTGTTTAAGCGTATTTTCCGATAGTGATGCGATTAATATTTCTATGCAATCTATAGGTAGATTTTTCCTTAAATAAGCTTCCCTGAGACAATGCCTGATAGTAGTGTAAGGTTCTGCGCCATCGGATGTATTATTGACCTGCAAGGTGATAATAGTAATCGTCGTGATGGTTTGAATATAAGAGGTTTTTTTTCTAGCATTTTCCTAAACATTGGGTACCATGCTTGAGCTTTCCAATTTGGTACTATAAGAATTCCTCTCGCTTTATCCTGAATTATTTTATTTAATGTTCGCAAAATCATGGAAAATGGAGGAAAAGCATAAAAGTAAAGTTCAGACCAAGAAATTGAAAAGGCATCAATTGCCCAGGCATCTGGTTCTGTAATCCAAGAACAAAATTTTTGACACTTTGTATTAAAACTCGTCGCAAATAAATCTATTTCTGGAACTCCAAATGTATTTGTACTCTCATTAAAAGCATAATCAGCTAGTTCCCATTCAGTATCTACATTTTTTAGACGAGATAATCTATCCGCTACCGAATTTTGTTTTGATGGTATGTGTTCCGCGTGTAACCAAATGTTATTTTTCTCTGCCCAATGCCATATCTGCATCGCTATTGTATTAAATCTTTGGTACTTAATGCCTCCCATTTTATTGATGTAGGCGATAGCTGTGGTGTTGTCTACCCTCAGTAAAATATGACAGTTTTTAATTTCTGCTTCAAAAGATTGTAATGCTAACCAGATTGCCTTTAGTTCTAATAAGTTTATGTGTTCTCGTTTTTCCTTTTTCGTCCAAAATCCATGAATTTCCTTATTTTCTAATACTGCTCCCCAACCTGAAGTTGATGCATCTGTAAAAATTACTTTATCTATTGATGTGTTTTTGAAATTGGCAAACGCTTTGGGAAGATTCCTTTCCCACCAGAGTAAATCGGTTTTTATTCCTACTGAAATTAGCATTCTTCCTTCGTAATTTACACCATTAAAAATCAAGGCTAACTCTTTTTCTCTTTCAAGCGTTTTAATGTGAGCCCAACCATATTGTACTCCAGGGCACGCTGCCACTAGATTTCCTATTAGCTGTGCAAAGTCTCTTATTTTACACTCTGATCTGTTAATCATGTTACTTATTAAATCGAGAATTTTTTGTTTCTTTTCCTTGGAAAGCGATATTATATACTTGTGTGAATCAATATCAAAACCTAAAAACCTACATTGTTTTGACGGAATTAATCTACATTTTTCCTTATTTAAAATAAAGCCTAATGACTCTAGTAAAATCCTCGTTACTTTAATATTCATGTAACATTCTTTATAATCTTTTCCTATTAATAACATATCATCTAAATAGTCTACTGACAATAAACCTTGCGCTCTCAAATAGCCCATGACAGGTTTCATGATTTTTGTGAATACATAAGGGCTAGTACATAATCCGAAAGGGAGTACCGTAAATTCGTATATATTATCTTGGAATTTGAAACGCAAGTATTTCCTACAAGATTTATTTATTGATATAAGGTAATACGCATCCTGTAAATCTAATGATGCCATAAAATTATCCTGTAGAATTAATCTCGAAGCTGTTCTTAAGTCCTGCATTTTAAAATGTTCTGTTTGTATAAATTTATTTAATCCTTTTAAATTCAGAATAAACCGGTATTCCCCATTCGGTTTGGAAATTAAAAAATAAGGTGATAAATATTGACCTGTTTCTTCTTTGCCTCGTACAATAACTTTTTTGTTCAATAATTTATCTATTGCTTGAGCTAATAGTATTTCTTCCTTATTAGATCTAGATGGTTCTTTATACTCAAAAGACTTACGTACTGGTTTACAAAATCGTATTTTGTATCCTTTGATACATTGTAACACGAATTTATCGTTTGTTAGCTTTTTCCAATTTTCGAAATATTTACTTAAACGACCAGCTATGGGACTTACTAAGTTGTTTTCTTGTCGTTCACCGTTGCTGACTTGGTGCTCGAATTCTGAGAGCGATTTTGATATTGAGTCTTCTTCTTGAAAAATCGACGTTTCGATTGATTCTGTTGTCGATATGGCTGAGCACTGTTCCAGGTCCTCCCTGGATGGCCTTTCCAGTTTTTTGGAAAAAAAGTATTCTGCTTCTTAGGTGGTTGTTCTTTAAGTGTCTTAGCCATTTTTTCCATAACGCCTACTTGTTTGATTTTTTCACTCAATTCTTTTCCGAAAAAAAACTCTTCCGCCTTAGTCTTTTCCAGAGCTGCTTTTAACTTATGTTTTAAGCCCGGTAAAATAAATGCTCTCCTACAAACTGTCTGTTTGTTAAAAAGATCAGCTAAGAATCTAATCGTATCAGAAAGTCTTTCTATAATTAAGAGTTCGTCTAAGCCTTCCTCGTCTGCTGACAGTATTAGAGATAACGCAGAGCCTACGCTCGCAATCGCCGAGCCAATATTATTTTGGTTTTCTAGGAAGTGTTTATCTCTTTTTATTGCCGCTTCTTGCATCGCTGGTTCAACCTCTGGATTCAATTTCGGAGCCTCAAGAAAATCTGGGCGAGAATATTTTTTGATGAGTTTCTCTTGATCCTCCTTTGGTAATCCGTCGGTTATCCATCCTTCTAGTCGGTCTGATATGTCCTTGTGTAATTTAGGTTCAACTGCCTTAGAGATCTTTGGGCTGTCTCCCAGCAATTTCAAAATAAATAAGTTTCCGCCGTTTCACAAAAAATGGCGCCACTACTATGTTATGGTTGAAAACGTCTGTTGTAAAACGTTATATCGTAAGGTTGGACATCTGGCAACAACATAACCTTAAAATATTAGCAATTTTGTATCAGCATCATATATCTTTTTTCGTGCGAAAATGTCGAGTTTTGAGCCAAATAAGCGTCATTTGCAGGAGCTTTTGATTTACTTCTTTAATTTGAAGAAATCTGCAGCCGAGGCGCATCGATTGCTTGTAGAAGCATATGGTGAGGCTGCCTTAAGTGAGAGAAGTTGCCGTGAGTGGTTTCACAAGTTTAAGAACGGTGAATTTGACGTCGAAGACAAAGAACGTAGCGGAAGGCCGAAAGTGTACGAAGACGCGGAATTGGAAACATTATTAGATGAAGATTCGTGCCAAACGCAAGAAGCACTTGCACTTACATTAAGAGTGACTCAACCAGCAATTTCACATCGCTTAAAATCATTGGGAATGATTCAAAAACAAGGAAACTGGGTTCCATATGAACTGAAGCCGAGAAACGTTGAACGCCGATTTTTCACATGTGAAATGCTGCTTGCCAGGCATAAACGAAAGAGTTTTTTGCATCGTATAGTCACTGATGATGAAAAATGGATCCACTACGATAATCCAAAGAAGAAGAAATCATGGGGACCACCTGGCCATGCTTCAACATCGACAGCCAAGCCGAACATTCATAGAAAAAACTCATGTTGTGTATTTGGTGGGATCAGCTTGGTGTCGTGTATTATGAGTTGCTCAAACCGAATGAAACATTACTGGGGCTCTCTACCGAACACAACTGATGAGATTGAGCCGAGTACTCAAGGAAAAACGTGCCCACTACTACTCCAGACACGACAAAGTTATTCTTCTGCATGATAATGCTCGTCCACATGTTGCGGCGCCGGTCAAAGCCTACCTGGAAACACTCAATTCGGAAGTTTTACCCCGCCGTATTCACCAGACATTGCTCCTTCTGATTACTACCTGTTTCGATCGATGGCGCATGGCCTGTCTGAGCAACACTTCACATCATATGAAGATACAAAAAATTGGGTCGATTTGTGGATAACTTCAAAAGATGAAGCATTCTTCCGACGCGGTATCCGTACGCTGCCAGAAAGATGGGAAAAAGTAGTGGTTAGCGATAGACAATACTTCGAATAAAACATTAGGTATCGTTCTTTTACAATAAACCCAATTTTTGATAAAAAAACGGCGGAAACTTACTTATACTCCTAATACATTTGAGCGAACGTTATCTATTTGTCAGGACCGAGACGACAAAATTCTCAAAATTTGTGGAAAACTTGAGAAAGATGATAAAATTTGAATTGCGCGACGGACTTGTTTATTGGAATGATAAAAATAAAAAATTGTTATTTTATATCCCGAAATCAGTGGAATCAAATGTAATCGAGCCGTTAACAAGACTCCTTCGCGTTTATTGTTTGTTACAAATCAAAGAGGACAAACAAACGATGTATTGTGCAAAATACTAAATACAGATATCAAGCGCGATTTTGAAGAAATTTGTGATAAAGCTCACACAAGTATAGAGAGGTCACAATTTCAAAACACAACACATAATTTGAGAAGAAAACCTGCGCGCGAATATAAAGTTGGCGACTACGTGAAAATCCGGAATGTTGAAACTCTGCCTGGCGTGAACAAAAAATTGTTGCCAAAATTTAAAGGACTGTAGGTTATTAAAAAGGTCCTTGACTATGATTGATATGTTATTATTAATATCGACGGATTTCAAGTGGACTCAGCGACCATATAATGGCATTGTAGGGCCCGATCAAATGCGACCATATATTCATAAGTAATTTTGTGATATTTGATTAATTTTTTTTTTAATATGTGTGCGCCTTTAGTTTTAAATTGTATAATAGATGTAAATGAGTTTTTGAGTGTAATTTTAACTATGTGATGCAAATTTTAATTACTTTGACTGGGACGGTCAAAATGTCAGAATGGCCGAGCTGTAGGCATATTTCTGTTGTCGAGCACGGCATTGTCGATCAAGATGCCGTGAGCACATTTCCGTTGCCGATCATGCTACATATAGCGGAGCACAGCGTGATTTCTGAGACTGTGATTGGCTCCGCGGGATTGCATGATCGGCCCTGAATTGTTATTGTCGTTGTGCCCTTACGCGCGTTTTGAGAAAGCCCCGAATTTGACGCGCGATTCGGCAGTTCTGCCGGAGCAGCCTGCGAGTACATAATTATAGCATAAAGAGGATGGAATAAAGAGACGATCAAGAGATTCAATGAAAAGACAGAGGAAGGACGAGAAGTAGTAGCGGAAATACAGAAACAACCAACGGTGGAGAACAGACGGGAAGAAATCAAAAACATAGCGAATGGAGCAAAGAAAAAAAGGAAAGTAACGAGGAAAAAAATGAAGCTAGGACACAGAGATTGGTAGGACAGGAGCTGTACAAGAAAGAATGGGGAAAAGACGGCCCCGGGTCGGAAACATGGTCCAGGGTGGCACGGGTGTGGCTGTCAACAGGAGGGCTGTCGCCAGCCCTCCCGTAGCAAGACAGCCCGCGCCCTTCATCCTGGAATTAGAGACGGAGGTAGTGTCACGTAAGACAAAAAGGAAGGCGACTGCAGCCACTAAAAACACGGCGCAAGCCCCTTCGCCCCTCAAAAAACCCTCCTCCTTTGACCTCTTCTTATTCCGAAAAAAAAGAAAGAGAAAAGGGGGGGTCAAGGGGGAAGCAAAAGCAGGAGTGGTGGCCTTGTTCAGAGCGGACCAAATGTGCGGGAATCGGCCAAGGCATCAAAGATCAGGCTGCCGACAACAGCGACCGTGGCGATGACTTGCGCCGACCCGGGAGCGTATGCGCAGGTCCTCAAGACCGCGAGGAAGAGAGTTAATCTCTCCTCCCTCGGAATTGAAGACCTGCGACCACGAAAAGCGATTACGGGGGCCTTGATACTCGAGGTCAGGGACACCGACAATGCCACGAAGGCTGATACCCTGGCCGAGAGTATCAGGGCGGCCCTCAAAAATCGGGACGACGTTAGGGTGGCTCGACCGTCCAAGACGGTCGAGTTACGCATTACGCCTGGACGACTCAGTCACCTCAAGTGAGGTGGCTGAGGTCCTCGGAGCAATGGGCGGATGCTCCCCCCACGACATCAAAGTGGGGGAGATCCGGACGGCTCCCAACGGGCTGGGCACGTGTTGGGTGCGCTGCCCCGCGAAGGGCAAGGCAGCTTTGGCCGTTCCCCGAATCAGGGTAGGTTGGTCAAGTTGCCGAGCGGTATTGCTCCCCCCGCGGTGCCTGTAGTGCCATAGATGCCTGGCCCAAGGACATGTTTAGGCCAAGTGCTGCAGCTGGATCGGCAGATCCGGCTGCTGTTACAGATGCGGCAGCATTGGTCATCTGGCCAATGCCTGCAAAAAAAAGGCGGGCTGCCCGGTCTGCAAAAACACCGCTAAGCCCGCCGAGCACAGGATCGGGACTAAGGGGTGCCTAGCGAATAAGCTACAGAAGGCACCCCAAAGCATAGGAGGCCGGAAGAAGGAAAGGTCGAGCACAGTCTCGACCCCACCCCCGACCTTAGCTCCTGAGACAAACCCTCCTCTCCCACAAAGAGAGAGGACTAGCAGGAACGAAGGCGTAGACAATTGCTTCGAGATGAAGAAGAGCCTCAAAAGCAACAGCAAAATGCCCCTTAAGCTCCTCCAACCTAAATCACGCCAAAGCTGCGCAAGATATGCTTGCGCAGTGCCTGGCGGAGGGGGGGTGGCGGGCTGGCTATCGTCGCCGACCCTTACAGAATCTCTGAGGGCGACCCCAACTGGGGCGGGGAGGGTGGTCAGCCGACACGTGCCGGGCGCTCCGCTCATGATTCCGATTTCGGCAGGCGAGGGCTTTGTCGAGTATGGACCCATCGATGTCCTGGACTGTTATCTCACCCCTAGCTTAAACAGGGGGGAGTTTGAGGCGGCCCTGAAAAGCATGGAGTGCGACATCCTGAGTCGCTCTCCTAGGCCAGTGGTAGTATGGGGAGATCTCAACGTCTATTCCGTGGAGCTTCCCTCGCACCGATACCAGGGGCCGCCTGGCCCAGGACTTTACGGCGAGGCTCGGCCTTGTCCTCTTAAACCGAGGTCGGGTCAGTATCTTCGTGGGAGGCAGGGGGAGTCCATCGTGGATATCACGTGGGCTTCTCCCAGTGCCCTAAACAGGATCAAGGGTTGGAAGGTGGAGCCCGGCTCCCTGGGTGAGCTATCTGATCGTAGACTCATTTCCCTGGAGCTGGTCTCCACCCCCACGGAGGTGCGCAAGCAATACCGCCGCAAACGAGAAAAAAAACGATGGGTCCTCAAGAAACTCGACCCTAAAGCCCTCAAGGTTAGTCTCCTTGCCTCTACTTGGCCGGAGGGAGGGGCTGACCTCAGAGCCGAGGAGGAGGCGGAGCGTCTACGTGACGTGATGTCACAAGCTTGCGACGCCTCCATGCCCCGCAGCAGACCTATAGCGCGCCGTGCTGCCTACTGGTGGTTCGCGGAGCTAGCAGAGCTCAGACGGGCCACCGTGGCCGCCAGATGGGCGCATACGCGGGCTAGGCGACGGGGCATGGAGGAGAAAATAGATAATGGTCTTCAGAGGGGCAAGGAAAGCCCTGAGGACCGCCATAGCACGGGCAAAAGCTGAGACCTGGGAAGACTTGCTCTCCGAGCTGGATCGCGATCCGTGAGGGAGGCCTTACCAAATCGTGATGAAGAGGCTTGGCCCATGGACACTTTCAGTCTCGGAGATGCTGGACCCCCAGTTCCTCGGTGAGGTGGTGAATACTTTGTTTCTCACCAGGGGGAGGGACATTCCAGAAAAGACCGGCCCTCCGCCTGGATGAACCGAGGAGCTGGAGGTGTCTAACCATGAAATGGCCGCGGCCTTCGCCCGAATAAGAGAAAGAGCAAAAGCGCCCTGGCCGGACGGAATCTATGCTAAAGTCTGGGCCTGGGCGTCTCCGATCGTGGGAGAGGCACTTCGTGTCTTGTACACAAAGTACCTCCGGGAAGGTACTTTTCCCCGGAGGTGGAAGAGGGCCAGGCTTGTCCTCCTCAGAAAGGAAGGCCAGCCAGCGAAGAGTTCCTCCGCGTATAGACTCCTATATATGCTGGATGATGCGGGCAAAATTTTTGAGCGTATCATCGCCAATCGCATCATCCGGCATATGTCCCGAAAAGGTCCCGACTTGTCCCCCGGCCAATATGGATTCCGAGAGGGGAGATCGACCATCGACGCCATAAGGTAGGTCCAATCCTTCTCGGAGTCCATCACGGGGGACGGGGGGGGGGTGGCGTTGGCGATATCCCTGGACATCGCCAACGTCTTTAACAGCATCCTGTGGGGCGTGGTAGGTGGCGGCGCTGAGCGAGTATCATCTCGTGCCGCCCTACCTCGTCTCCATTATACGGGACTATTTCCGGGACAGGGTGCTGGAGTACCGGGACAAAACTGGGCTCCAGCAGAGGAGGGACTTGTTGTGCGGCGTTCTGCAGGGATCCGTGTTGGGCCCCCTGCTGTGGAATGTCGCATTCGACGCCGTAATCCGCTAGGCCCTTCCCCCTGGCTGCCACATCGTCTGCTATGCAGACGACACGTTAGTAGGTGATCAGGGGAGCCTCCTGGGTAGAAGCAATTGTCCACGGCAATTGCGCCGTGGAGTGTGTCGTCGGCTCCATCAAGAACTTGAGAGGGGGCCCGGGGTGGCCCCGGAAAAACGGAAGCCGTATTCTTCCACGACGGCTTTAACGGGGTACCGCCCCAGGCCTTCATCCTGGTGGACAACACCTGAATCCAGGTGGGGGCAATCCTAAAATATTTGGGTTTGCTACTGGACGGTCGCTGGGCCTTTGTCAAGCACTTTGACAAGCTGGCCCAGCGATTGGGCAAGAGGACGGAAGCCCTCACGAGGTTGATGCCCAACCTCCAAGATCCAAGGGTCGGTGCAAAACGCGCGTACGCGTACGGTTGGGAAGCCCCACTCTAGTTTCGCGAGGCGTTAGCCAGCCGCCGCATACGCGAGACGCTGCACGCGGTGCAGCAGCGGCTGGCGCGTAGAACTGTACGCGCGTATCACACCGCACCCAGCGCGGCAATAATGGCCCTAGCGGGACTTCCCCCGGCGGAGTTTACGGCCGACGCTCTAGCTTGGTGTTATGCCAGAGCGAAGGCCATCTGCCAATGCGGGGGAGTCGTCACCCCTAGGGCCGCCGCGCTGTTAAGGAAGAGAGCGCCCCGGCGGGCGATGGATGCCTGGCGAGAAAGCCTTGTCAACCACCTACCGGCGGCAGGATCTCGGATCTTGGAGGCTGTCCTACCCCACTTGGACAAATAGGTGGGCCGTCCTTGGGGCGGCCTGTTCTACAGGATGACGCAGGTGCTCACCGGACACGGGTGTTTTGGTGAGTACCTGAGCAGGATACCGCGGAAGAAGCCGACGACACAATGTCACCATTGTGACGCCAAAGTGGACTCCGCGCAGCACACGCTGGAGGTCTGTCCAGCGTGAGACAGGCTGCACGGACTCCTAAAGGAAGAAGTTGATAACGACCTCTTCCTGCGGGCCTTCATTCCCCAGATAGTCCGCAGAGAAAGTGCGTAGATCGCGGTCTCCTCCTTCTGCGAGCAGGTAATGCGGCGGAAGGAGGAGGCTGAGAAAGTTAGGGAGAGAAGGGAGACGCGTGTGCCCCCAGGCAACATCAACAACGAAGGCGGCGGAGATGGGGGCCACGACCCACCTTGGCTTCCCCCCCCGACCGCCGCGAAGAAAAAGACCTGCTCCCCACCCTCCAGGCCCGCGTGGCCCGGCTACCAAAAGGCGGCAGGGGGGCACAAACGCCGCTGTCGCCTCCTCCCTCCCCACCATTGCAGAGAAGGAAGGAAGCGACAATTCTGGAAAAGGGAGTCCCTTCTCCCCTATGGCTGTTGACCTTACTTTCGGGACACGCAGCCGTGGGAGGAAAGCCCCCCCGTAGTGAGCTCGGCGAGGCGGACCCTACTTGACGGTCCGGGGAGAGCGGGCCGGCGACATAACGCGGAGCCGCTCCCCCCCCCTGCCTCACCGAGTGGGAAGAGGGAACTAACATTCCCTCACCCTCAGGGTATAACAATGGACCGCGACGCCGCACAGTGGGTCAAAACATAGGAAAAAGCGGACATTGCACTCGTTGGGACAAAATACTACAACTAAAGCGAAATGATCATGCATTCATGATCAAAAATGTGTATCTTAGCAATTTAAATAAATTTTGTATGCAATATTGCAATAAACAATAATTTTTAACAATTTTTATAAACGAGCAGTTACCGCCGGCATTAGTGTTATCCAATATGCACCACGAGGAGGTTGCATGATCGGTTTTTGCATATCGTGTTTGTGTGTGTGTGTGTGTGTTTGCATACCACAAGGATAAGGACCCCGTGGTTCGTCAACTCCACAGTATTTAAAGACTCCAAACCCTCCTTGTGGTGGTGTGTGTGTGTGCGCGCGTGTGTGTGTGCGTGTGTGCGTGTGTGTGTGTGTGCGTGTGCGCGTGCGTGCGTGCGTGTGTAATAGAGAAAGAGAAGATGAGCATGTATTTATAATAACATTTCTAGTGTCTCGGGAAACATATCTTGTTTTTTCTTTTCATTGTGTCTTGGTCTTAAATTAGAAATTACGGGATCAGATGAGATTAAAAGGTGATGTAAAATGTCTTCATTGGTTTTTATTCTATCCATTTTACGTGAATGTGTTCTTCTATATTCTCGAAATTCCTTGTTTCGCGCTTCACTTGCCTCTTCTGATAAGTGCCCAATGGGGATCGAAAAATTGGAAATTATGGCCTCTCCATGAATTAAGAGTTTATGTACGGTGGCTGTCATGTAATACCACCCATAGGTTTCAACTAATTTTTTCGCGGTTTCGAGAGTATATGAACCAAATTTCCTAGTATTTATTTTCTCTCTGCATGAGATTGCCTGTAGTATCACGGAAAATCTTTTTATTAAAGATTCGTCTAATCCTGTGATTTTAGCACTTGTGTGTATTTCAGAAAAGAATCGCCTGGCTGTATTCCCATCGTTAGTTGACCCTGATCCTTGTTTAACGATATCAATAAGCAATCCTAATTCTTTTCTAAATTCTTGCTGTATCCTTCTTTTATTCTCTTCTCGTTGCTTTTTTAAGACAGGATCACGTACACTCCATTTTTTAAATGGCAAATTGTACGAAATATGGAGTGAAAATTCCATGCAGCGAATTCTTGCGTGAAGACTTGATATCCCATAATTATACGAATCAATATCAACATTTTTATCCAGTATTTTATTGATGTTGTTCATCTCGGAAGGTTTTGCCCCACAGATGTAACATGAAGAGCAAGATAATGCTGATTTTGATAAAGCATACTGTACATACTTTACCATCAATCATGGTGAACATTTCATAATTTATTGTAATATTTTCACACTTTGTAGGTAACAAATTCACAATTTCATTTTGCATTCTTTCATATTCTGTTTTCGTAATTTCCGCATTGTCATGAACGAATTCAAATTTTATTGGTCGGCAATAACGAGTTGAAGATGGATTTGGATTTGACCATATAATGTCACAGTCACTTATTAATTTAATGGGAACAAAACTAGTCATAACTATGGAGTTGTCTGATGCGTTTTTATTTTGAAATTTTTGCTTATAAGTACTTTGACTAGAAGCTCCATCAAAGCCCCACTTGCAAATTAATTTTAAATTTTGATCGTTATCCAAATTTTGTTCGCAGACACTAAGTAATCTTGTACTCGTAAGATCTAAAATTGTTTGTACTTCAATTGAAGCAAGTGTATCAGTTATTGTTATTTTATTTTTTGGCGGATAACATTCCGACTTTGCTTGTTGTATATTATAATATGATCCATATTGATTTGTACCACTTTCAACGCAGGTTTCTCTTAAATGTATATATTGCAACTTAGACAGGTTTAAAGTAAGAAGTAAAGATAAACATTTCTCTTTCGAATATAAAGGTATTTCTATTTTATTTTCACAAAAATCTCTTACTCTCTTAGCCTCATTTGGATTTTTTATAAGATAATCCAATATCTTTGCCATGTCTGTTGACCCATTGCTTAATAATTTTTTTTGTGTTGCATAAAGGAGAAATTCCGTTGGATTGGACTCCCACAGATTCTCAGTTCGTCTTCGTTTGTGTCTTTCAGTAATTTCAGAAAAAGATTTAGATGGTGCTACATTAGGGCATGCAGATTTATGGAAATTTCCAGAATTTATACTGTTTGGAATTTGAAATTCTTTATTGAGCCACATATTATTATATTTTGTAAAATGTTGTAACGTTCTACTTGATTTCTTCCATCGTGTAGAAACGTTAGCACAAAATGATCGTAAATATTTTTTTATTTTTTCGGAATTTCCAGATTCTAAAGAATTAATATTTAATCTTTCTACAACAAAATCAAACAATTGTTCTTTATAAGTTATAGTAGAATCTAAATTTTTTAAGAAAAAAAATAAATCTTTATTTGTTAATGTTGCCATATTAATCAGAGAAATCTAGCAGTTAATAAATCAAAGTTGCGAAAAAAATTTGCACCTAATATAATAAAATATCTGAAATACATATAAAAGAGTCACACATTAGATCAGAAAAACGCTTTCAAGTTCTGATTTTAGTGCAGAATTTGGCAAGCGAGAGGTTCTATCTCGTGTTGTTTTCCTTGTCTTGTCGCACACGCGTTACGTACCAGTTGCTCGAGCTCGTGGTGTAACACGCTCGAGCCTCAGAAGCAATGTTGTCAACTCTGGCAATTCCTCCCACCACAACATTCCCTCCATTAGTCACTAGTGGCTCTAGCTTGAAGATTGCTGTGGTGGGTTAGGTTATTTTGACTTTGTTCACACACACAAGCACGGTCTTCATGTATCGTGCTACTGATGTTCTTTTGTTTGTATACATCTTGTATAAAAGGGCTTATAGAAGAAGAAACCGAACAACCGAAAGTTGGCAGCAGTCGGGAGTAAGAAGAAGACTTGTGATAGAGTTTCAACTCGAAAATCTTACAAGCAAAATGTTCAAAATAAAAACGTACAGAATGATTCTATTGTCAGGAGTAGTTTCATTCCCATCAAATTAGTGAATGATTTTGACGTACGGCAAATTTAAATGCTCGGTAAACTCGTTACTGTTGATCAATAAATTCAAATTTATACATGAAAATGTGGCAATTACGAGAAAAGAATACAAAAGAATGTAAAATAAAATTATGAATTTGTTACCCACAAAATGCAAAAATATAATAATAAATTATGAAATGTTATTTACTATGATTAATGTCTGACTTTACTATGATTAGTGTCAGTACTACGATGAAATTATTTATTTATTTATAATAATATCTCAAAATAATCTTTAATATTTTTAGTAACATATTAATATTTATAATTCAAAACGTATATGTATATTAATAAACTTTTGACGCTTGTATTATAAACATATTAAGTGATTTAAAGCCGAAATATATGTATATGTTGAGATTTTTTCGGGACCCTTTTTACAAAAAAAGGATGTATTATATCTCTCAGGATTGCAAATTATTGCAGCTGAACCATGTCGTTTCATGAAGTATAATGTCTCTTTAATAAAATAAAACAAGTTAGATTTCAAGATATTGTAAGATTTTTTTGTAAAAGTTAACTTATAATTTCATAATTTGAATTTTTTTTTAGACATTATAAAATTAATTGCCAAATTGTAAATTACGCTATTTCTTTAATCAGATATGAATTAATTTCAAGTCAAAGAATAGTACATTTACTGTAAAAAAGTTGATATGATAATGTACGAAGGGAAAAGAAATATTCTACCTTGAAAATAGACAATTAAATTCATGGAAATCCAGAACTGTTTAATTCATAAGAGTTATGGTTATTTTACGCATAAATTATAACAATATTTTTGAAAATGAAGGTTACATACTATTTCTATGACATTTCAAGTAACAAAATATGAAATTACAAACTTGATAAAATAAAAATTTTTTTTAAGCTCATGTCCGCGTTTTCATACTGTTCGACCCACTGTGCGCCGTTAGTACGGCACGAAGAAGCCCGGGGTTATGGCAGGGGCCGGATACCCCAGGATTTACCCCTAAACATCAGGAAAAGAGGCGGGAAGGGGGCTGGTGTCCCCTCCTTCCGACTTAGGACAGACTAGGTCCTAAAGCCCTGCCAGGGGCGCCTACTACTAGGGCGCCCGTGGCGCGCTGAGTCAGCTTTGGCCGACTGGGTTCAGGGGGCTCCGGAAGCATGCTGCACGCGTTCCCGGAGCCCCCCAGCCAAATGACCAGGGCAGGACACCCGGAGGGATTTTAGTGGGTAAGCCCCCGCCGGCACGTTGTCGGCGGGGGAGAGCCCCATATACCACCAGGCCTCACCCGGGGCCTAGGGTATGCGGTAACGCATTTCCCCTACGTAATAAAAAAAAGGGCTGTGTTTTAAGTCCGCTCTTATTTAATTTGTATATGATGAAGATAGAGGATAGGTTAAGAGATAGGGGCGTGGGCGGAGTGAATGTAGGGGGAGAAAGAGTACGGAGTTTAATGTATGCGGGTGACGTAATTTTAGTGGCAAATAACAGGGAAGCCCTGAAGGATATGATGGATATGTTTAGAAGGTGTTTAAGAGAGAGAGGAAATTAGAGCGAAGTGCGGAGAAAACAAAAGTATTAATATTTAATAAAAAAGAAAAAAGATATGGAAATGGGCAAGTAAAGAAATAGAAGAGGTAAACACATTCAAATATCTAGGTTTTACGTTCAACAGGGAAGGTAATTACAAAGACCATATTAAGGAACTAAATAGAAAGGGTAGAATAATAGCGAAAAAAGTGTGGGGATTAGGAGAGAGAATAGACAGAAACAATTTTAGAAGGAGATGAATGTTGTTCAAATACATAGTAGAGTGTGATGGCATACAGAGTAGAGCTATGGGGCTATACAGAAGAAACAGCATTAGAAAAGGTGATGCTAGACTATGTAAAATGGCTTTTCAAACTAGAATTTTGTACACCAAGGTATTTGGTAACAAGAGAACTGGGTATAGAAAAACTGTGAATAGAATAGGGTATAAGGGCTAAAAAACATGAAGACAAAATTAAAAACGGGGCTGCGGGAAACAATGCTAAGAAACGTTGGGGGAGGGGGGGAATAGGAAACAGAAAAAAAGGACTTTTACAGCAAAGAAAAGGAATGTTATTTTAATAGAAACTAATGGGGTGTAGAAGCAATAGAAACATGAGAAGGCGCAGAAGAAGAATTAGAATTTGAAAACTAGTAATGAAAAAGAAGGATTTACAAAGGCAAGAGGAAGAGAGTAAAATATCATAGTCAAGGTATAATAAGAAATACAAAGAAATAGGGCGCAGAAACCATAATGCGCGCGAAAACCAATCCTAGTTGAGTATGGAAAGTTTAAATAAGGCAAGGGGTGGAGAAGGAATAAGGGCATTAATAAATCTAAGGTGTGGAAATATGGAAGTGAATAAGTTCTGGTTAGGGGAAAAGGACAGGAGATGTGTGTTTTGCGAAGAAAGCTGGGATAACTTAAAACACTATGTAGGGAATTGCCAGGAACTGAATGAGGATTTATCAAAATTATGTAAGAGTAAAGAAAAGATTATGGAAAAACTATGGAAAGACGAATTGGATAAAAAAAAAAATTTTAGGAAGGGTTTGGAACAAAAGAAAAAAGCGATAAAAAAGCGGAAAGAGGAATACGCAAATTAGTATGTAAGTCGTGTAACTGTGATTGCAACTTATAATTGCAACAGGGTTGGGAAGTAACGCGTTACTTGTAACGCCGTTACCGTTTTCATTACTTTTTTATGGTAACAAGCGTTACTTTTTTATGTCTGTAACGGTAACGTAACGTCGTTACATTTTTACAATAACGGTAATAAATTTCAGCTGTTATTTTTTGTTTAGCTGGCAATATCTATGTTTCATAAAACGTATGATGCGTCATTTTATGCTCGTTTTACATTCGATAACCAACATGCGCTTTACAGAATTCGGCCCATAATTAGTAGTTACCAAATTAAACAAATACGTTCATACAGCGCGCCAGCGGTATCAGTACAGGCACTATTTGCAGCCCGCGCGCAGTGTGAGGGAAATGGTTAGTAGCACTCGCCCCACTCTTCGGCCTAGGTCGAACAGTCGAATTAGATGTAGCAACGATAGCAACTAGCAACAGTCTGTCTTATCATGTTTTATCATCTTGAAAACTTGTTTGTCTTCTTCTTATGGGCCCTGAATTTCAGGCTGTGTAAGACCTAAATACCACTGATCTTTGCCGATTCAGACCGTTCGAGGACTTCGAGGTAGGTCGAAGAGTGGAACTGCCAGCCCTCCCTTCCACGAATTGCACGTGGACTGCAAATAGTACCCGTATTGAGATGCGTTCCGTTTCATGTGTGGTGTGTATAAAGTGCTTCATATATCCTTGTTTAACATTAGTTGAACAATAACGATAAATGATGCATTGCTTGCATTATGCGTGAAACGGAATACATCCCTGACGTACCTCTGACGCTGTACTGAAAAAACATGTTGACACTTGTTTGACCTAGCATCCACTAAATACAGATTGAATTCCATAAAGCGTACAACGATCATCAAACGTTAAACATGAATCCTTCGAAGGAAAACGAAAACGTGAAAAGTGTCGAAAGTAAAGATGAAAAAATGTCATAATCGGCATTCTCTGAAATGTTTACTTTTCGACCTACATTCAGTAATGTAAAAAAACTTGGCATTTTACGCACACGCACGCACACGAACACGCACACGCACGCACGCACACGCACAAGCACGCAAACGCAAACGCACACGCATACGTACACACACACGCGCGCGCGCGCGCACACACACACACACACACACACACACACAAACACACACACACACACACACACACATAACATAGTTTTACTCTTTAAATATTAATTAATTAACGTTAATGAATCTTGCGGCAAAAGCTGTCTAAAAATGACAGTGCATTGAATTAATTCTATTACTTTAAAAAGAAAATCAGCTGCTTTAACTTGTCGTAGAATAAAATACAGACATACGTATAACATTTTTGGCTAAATCTATGAATTCAGTGTTCTTAGAATATCACATTCAAAATAAAGTTTGCTGTACAACAACCGACAGTGGATCAAACTTTGTTAAAGCATTTTTGTAATATTTTTCAATTTTTAATATTCAACTTTTAACTTTTTTTGCAATATATTAATATATTTTAATAAAAAATTATTTTAACTTATAGAAATCAATAATAATTTTTTCGAGAGAAATGATGAAGAATCTTATACAGAATTTCACGATTTAAATGATTTATTAGTTACAATGGAAGAAGAAAATTGTAAAAATACAGAAGACATTATTCTTCCTCTACATCACAGATGTGTTAGTCATTTGCTAAATTTAATTGCTGTAAAAGATTCAGAAAGGGCCTTCGAGATTGATGTAATATATAAAAAAAAATACAGAGCTATATTTGCAAAGCTAACAAAACTTTGGAGTAAACAAAATCAATTTACTCTAATAGCATATAAAATTAAAAACACATGTGGTATTTACTTAAAAACCCCTGTTATAACAAGGTCAGAAAATTCTCTGTTACTCCTAAGTTTTTCTTTAAATATATAAGCTATGTTTATCTTATAATAATTCAACAATTTTTTATTTTAATAGCTGGAATTCTACGTTTGATTGCACGGTTCAATTTTTAAACCTCATAAAAAATAAATCAGATGAAATAAACCACTGCTTCGATTTTTGCAATTTGCAGAGATTAAATGATAATGATATAAAATTTTTGGAAGAATATTGTCAGGCAAGAAAAATTATATTTAAACAATAATAATAAATATGTGACGATGCACCCCGTATGAAACATCGCCACAGCGAACATCAGCCGAAAAAAGCCGGGCCATAACTTGGGTGCCTTGGGCACCTATTTTTAAGAATCCAAAGACTGCGATACCGCCTGGCGACAAACATCGCCAGAAGAGACGCGCTGAGTCGGCGCGCACGCGCTCTCGAAGGACACGCGGTCCTCCCTACCCCGACAACTCCGCCGTCAAGCGCCGAGAAAGATAACGGAGGCGAGCGGAGTCGCTCGGTATAAATAGGGCCACCGCGACGAGAGACGACACTCTGCCACCGACCAGCTTCCCGATAACGGTCCGCTGCGTTAGCGATATCCTGCTCCCAATGTCGGAAACCCGGTCGAAGAGTGCTTGGCCGCAGCGAGAGGGTACTCCGCCTCCGACGCAAATCCATTCCACATATACCAGTCTCCGTGAACCAAGCATCAAGAGTCTTGGTCCACGAGCAGGTCCCCGGCGACCCGGAGGCTGCCCTCCTCACCTCGCGACACCCACCAAAACCGCGACCATCGTGTTCGGGGTCCCGGGTTAAGGTACTTGACAGGGTGTCGCGCGTCCGACCTGCCTGCGACGATCCCGTTGCAAATCCGCCATACCGCGCGGGAATCCGACCCGCCCGCGATAATCGCGTCGCAACGGCTAGCCCGCGAACCGTACCGTAGGCCACGCCTACCGCGTCGCCGAACGCGGCACACAGGCCGAGGAGCCGCACCCACACGGGGTCGCGCTGATACGCTTCCGTGTAGTCCAGCGCCGGGACGCACCTATACTTAAGTATCTGTATATATGTGTAAATAGCTTACCGTGTACATATCATCTAGCAAATATATATATATATATATATACATTCAAACTCATATCTTGCGTCAAGTAAATCGAACCGCCCCGTCGACCTTCCTTTCTCCCGCGTCGAACCATTTTCGCGGTCTCGCACCGAGAGTCCGACGAGCTGATCCGCGCGCGGAAAGTCGGTAAATTACATAGCGCCCGAACAGGGACAAGACCGGAAGAAAGGAAGGACCGCCGGCCTAAAAAGCTGGATCTACGAGTTACATAAGGACGTTCTCCTCGAGGAAATGGAGACGCTCGGGCTAGATACAGAGGGAAACCTCGATACTTTACGGCAACGCATGAGCCAATATGTCGAAGAAAATCCGGACCTGTTCCGCGCAGCTGCGCGCCCCCCTCCGACCGAACCAGCAACAACCCGACGACGCTAACGTCAACCTCCGCTGCACAGCCCGCACCGACGCTGACGCTCCTCCGACCGCCGCGACTCAACCTGCACCGCGCAACTCCCACCGACACCAGCGGACCCCCGGACGGGTCCACCCCCGCTAAAATCATGAATCAAATGCGGAAATAGGGGATACATTTTGAAGGGAAAGACCCGTGGGGTTTCCTGGAGCGGGTCGAGGAACTGCGCGCTGGCTACGATTTTTCGGATCATCAGGTCTTGCTGGGGCTACCAGAATTATTGAAAGGGGATGCCCTCCTGTGGTACCGAAATTCGCGGGACGCATGGGACGAGTGGCGCGACTTTGTCAGCGACTTCAAGGCGACGTACCTGCCACCGCGCTACCGGAGTTATCTACTACGCGAGATACGCGACCGCGTTCAAAAACCAGGCGAACCGTACCTCAAATACGCGACGACGGTTCTCTCCTTAATGCGAAGGACAGAAAATTTCTCCACCGAGGAGAAAGTCGATCAGCTGTACGATAACATGCGCCCCGAATTCCAACTGCACGTACGACGAGCCGACATCCGCACCACCGCCGAGCTGCTCCAACGCGTCTACGAGATCGAACGAGTCCAAGAACGCTGCCGAGCGCTCCCCTCCAGTCAAGCGCAGGAACGCGAACCCCCACCGTCGCCGCGACGTACGATCGGAGCGAGTGTTGCTGGCGATGTAAACAGCGGGGGCACACACGTTTCGAATGCCGCCGATTGCCGCGCAAATTTTGCGCGCAATGCGGCAAAGACGGCGTGCTGACTCGCGACTGCCATCCGCCTGCGGGAAACGGCGCCAGGACTGGCGATATTCCGCCCGACCCCCGGTCCTCCGAATAAAATTTACGCCCCGGCCGCACCTAACCGTGCGTTTGCGCGACCAGGACCTCACGGCACTTCTCGATACCGGGTCGGAGGTGTCATTTATTAACCTCGCCACCGCCCACCGCGCCGAGGCGAGCGGCTTTAAAATCCAGCGCGAGAGTAATACCGTACAACTGGCCGACGGTCAGTCGGTGGAACTGCCCGGCCACGTACGCCTGACCGTGACAATCGGACACCGACGCATTTGGCACAAATTCCGCATAATGCCAAGCATGAAAACCGCCATGCTCCTCGGTATAGACGCATGGACAAAAGTAGGCGCGCCCATACCTATCCCCCCCGCCGGACTACGGGGCCGCAAGGAGAATCACGCCGTGACCAACGTATCCACGTTGCTCACGCCCATCGAATCAGCCGAGCTAAACCGCTTCCTCACAACCGAACTCGCGCAGTTCGAAGGCGTAACCGGCCCGACGACAATAACGCAGCACGTCATCCGGTTGAAACCCGGCCGCGAACCAATCAAACAGCGGTACCGACCGCGAAATCCCGCAATGCAGGCCGTAATCGACGCCGAAGTCACGGCAATGCTCGACGACGGCGTCATAAAACGGTCACGAAGCCCATGGAGCTCCCCTGTCGTAATAGTGCGCAAGAAAGACGGCAAGTTCCGATTTTGCATCGACTTCCGTCGCGTTAACGATGCAACCGAACCAGACGCGTACCCGCTCCCCCAGATCCCCGCCACGCTCGACAAGCTACGCGGCGCTCGGTTCCTATCCACACTAGACTTAAAAAACGGCTACTGGCAAGTGCCGCTATCTCCCGCGAGCCGACCAGTCACCGCGTTTACAGTACCCGGCAAGGGTCTGTTTCAGTTTAAAGTCATGCCGTTCGGCCTACACTCCGCGCCCGCCACCTTTCAGCGGCTGCTCGATTCCGTACTCGGACCCGACCTCGAACCACGCGTGCTGGTCTACCTCGACGACATCATCGTTGTCAGCGCCACGTTCGAGGAACACCTGCAGATGCTACGCGAAGTCTTTCACCGACTCCGCGAGGCCAAGCTACGAATCAACCCGGAAAAATGCCGGTTCTGTGTGGAACGACTCAAGTACCTCGGTCACATCGTCCACTGGGACGGTATACGCACCGACACCGAAAAGGTCTAAGCCCGCTACCGTCAAGCAGGTCCGACAGTTCCTCGGCGTCGCCTCGTGGTACCGTCGGTTCATCCAAGACTTTGCTACCGTGGCCGCGCCGCTGACCGCGCTAACAAAAAAAACACGCAAGGTGGAAAATGGGGGGCCGAGGAACAGGCCGCGTTTCAAGCGCTAAAACACATCCTCATCGCTGCCCCCGTGCTGACCTGCCCCGACTTCTCCAGGCGGTTCGTACTGCAAACCGACGCGAGCAACACCGGTCACGGAGTCGTGTTGACGTAATTCTTTCCCGAAGGCGAGCGCGTGATAGCATACGCGAGCCGAACGCTAAATCAGGCCGAACGGAATTACAGCGCCACCGAGCTCGAGTGCTTGGCCGTAATCTGGGGGATACGCCGGATGCGCGAATATCTCGAAAGGTACCCCTTCACCGTCGTCACAGACCACCAGTCGCTACGGTGGCTACAGAAACTCGACACGTCCACCGGACGGCTGGGACGGTGGGCGTTCGAGCTACAGCAATACGATGTCGAAATCAAGTATCGAAAAGGCGCGCTAAACTGCGTCGCGGACGCTTTATCACGGCAACTCACAAGCGCCGCGGCAAATCTCATCCCACCGGACCGCGCTACGCGCTGCACGAGAAAATTCCGCCGCGCAACCCGACTTCGCGATCTGCGAGGGGAGGCTGTACCGCCACGTCCTGCATAGCCTAGACTTTAACGAGTCACCGGCCGAGGAACAATGGAAGCGTTGCGTACCGCGCGACGAGCGGCCAGAAATCCTCTGCCGGAATCACGCCGCCGCAAGCCACCTCGGCGTGGCCAAGACGATCGCGCGAATCGCTCAGACGTACTATTGGCCGGGCATGTTCCGAGAAATCGCCGCGTACGTTCGAAAATGCGAACACTGCCTGCGGCACAAAGTGGAGCAGCGCAAACCGGCCGGCAACATGCACGCGACGAATGTCACGCGGCTCTGGCAGCAGGTCACCGTGGACCTTGTAGGACCTCTCCCCCGCTCCAAGAAAGGTCACACGTGGCTACTGGTCATGCAAGACCGATTCTCAAAATGGACAGAGCTACGACCCCTTCGACAAGCGACAGCCCCCGCCGTAACGCGCGGCATCGCGGAACAGGTCCTGCTGCGTCACGGATGCCCGGAAAGCATCATCTCCGATAACGGGACGCAGCTAAAATCGGGGCAGTTAAAAGAACTCCTACACGCTTACCGCATCCGACATGTGTGCACGCTGACTCACGCGCCGCATTGTAATCCAGTAGATCGAACGAACCGCGTGATCAAGACGATGATCGCGCAATACGTGAACCGCGATCACCGCAACTGGGACAAAAGAATCCCCGAACTACAACTGGCTTACAATGCGGCGCGACACACGAGGCAACCGGTTACACACCGGCGTTCCTCTTTCTCGGGCGAGAGATATTCACCCCCGCGCGCGTCGGCGAAGCGACGCCTCCTCCTACCCCGCCGCCAGACGCCACACGACGCTACCTCGAGGAGGCCTATGAACTAGTACGCGTACATCTCGCACGCGCGTTCCAAAGGCAACAAAAATACTACAACCTCCGCCGTCGCCCATGGCAACCAAAAATAGGCGATTGGGTGTGGAAAAGAGAACACCCCCTGTCCAATAAAGCCGCCGCGTTCAATGCCAAATTGGCACCGAAGTTCCGAGGGCCCCTCGAGGTACGCAACAAAATCTCGCCCGTGATTTTCGACCTACGCAACAGGCGCGGACAATGGACTCGGCACGTACACGTACAAGACTTAAAACCGGCGCGAGACCGACGAGAGGGGAGACATCGATAACGAAGCAACCGATTCCGGAGAGGAGACCGAGGACGAGCAGCCAAACAATAATAACGGAGATGACTCGAGCGGAGAGGCATAAACAAAGGCTAACCGTGACGACAACCAAAGTCAAAACCCCACAGCAACCGTCACTTGCAAGACGACCGCTCGACGAGATGGATCGCACCGAACAAGAAATCATAGGCGAAATCAATCAACTCCTGGCGGAGTACGAAGAGTACGACCCAGCGAATCCAGGGATCGATCCGGCCTGGAGCCAGCTCCGGCTTCGTCAACCGACTCCGCCACCGCAAACGGCAGCAGCGAAAATCCCGCGCAGCATCGCAATCGCCGGCCAGAAGGGAGGACGTCTCGTCCAGCCCACCGATCGACGGAACCGGGCCAAAATGGAGTGGGTGATCAATCCATCCACCGCACGGCCGAAATCCCGTCGACAGCCTGCGGTAACACCATCACCGCACACATCGCTCGAACCGGCGCGAGTCATGGGACCACTGCCACCTCCGCCGATTGAAGTGGAGGTCGAACCAGGGCACCGAATCAGCGTGCCACACTTCGCTGCCCACCGCGCACGAGAGTGGAAAACTCGCTTGGGAGGAAAGCGGTGGCACGTACGCTTTAACCACAACGGAAGCGTACGCCGCGTACGAGAAATTCCGCCGAAGTAACAACCAAAGACACGTATGTCTCGTGCCTCAAATTCAGGTACTTCCTAAGGGGGGGGGGGTGATGTGACGATGCACCCCATATGAAACATCGCCACGGCGAACATCAGCCGAAAAGACCGCCGGGCTATAACCCAGGGTGCCTTGGGCACCCATTTTTAAGAATCCAAAGACCGCGATACCGTCTGGCGACAAACATCGCCAGAAGAGACGCGCTGAGTCGGCGCGCACGCGCTCTCGGAGGACACACGGTCCTCCCTATCCCGACAACTCCGCCGTCAAGCGCCGAGAAAGATAACGGAGGCGAGCGGAGTCGCTCGGTATAAATAGGGCCACCGCGACGAGAGACGACACTCTGCCACCGACCAGCTTCCCAATAACGGTCCGCTGCGTTGGCGATATCCTGCTCCCAAAGTCGGAAACCCGGTCGAAGAGTGCTTGGCCGCGGCGAGAGGGTACTCTGCCTCCGACGCAAATCCATTCTACATATACCAGTCTCCGCAAACCAAGCACCAAGAGTCTTGGTCCACGAGCCGGTCCCCGGCGACCCGGAGGCTGCCCTCCTCACCTCGCGACACTCACCAAAACCACGACCGCCGTGTTCAGGGTCCCGGGTCAAGGTACTTGACAGGGTGTCGCGCGTCCGACCTGCCTGCGACGATCCCGTCGCAAATCCGCCATACCGCGCGGGAATCCGACCCGCCCGCTATAATCGCGTCGCAACGGCTAGCCCGCGAACCGTACCACGTCTACCGCGTCGCCGAACGCGGCACACAGGCCGAGGGGCCGCACCCACACGGGGTCGCGCCGATACGCTCCCGTATAGTCCAGCGCCGGGACGCACCTATACTTAAGTATCTGTATATATGTGTAAATAGCTTACCGTGTACATATCATCTAGCAAATATATATATATATATATATACATTCAAACTCATATCTCGCGTCAAGTAAATCAAACCGCTCCGTCGACCTTCCTTTCTCCCGCGTCGAACCATTTTCGCGGTCTTGCACCGAGAGTCCGACGAGCTCATTCGCGCGCGGAAAGTCGGTAAATTACAAATATGAAAAACTTAATAATAAATATAAGAATCTTAAAAACAAATTAATGTATTAATGTTCGTATTAATGTTAAAAACAAAAATTTTAAAAATTGGTCAAGTCAGGTTTACGATATATAAACTACTTACAAGAGATTACATAACATTTGGCTAAAGAAGACTAACAAGGAGAATACCCCAACTGCCAACTAAGTTTTTTAATGAGCTTTGGTGTGGTGGTAGATTAGGAAAATATAAGATTACGCCTCCAATATTAGCCGTAGATACGCAGCCGTTTTCGAGAATGTGAGGGTTGAAATTAGGCGATCACGTTATCTACCTTAAATTTAAAGGTTCAATTGTAGCATTTTGTTAGCCGCGCAACGAACGCATTAGACTCACAGTCCAAAGATCATGCGTTCGAGCCTCAGCACTGTCCTTTTTTTTTTTATTTAATTTACTGTTTATTCTAAATGTCAATTATTTTACTTATTAATAATTAATTATTAACATTGTTTATAACCTAAAAGAAAAAAAATAATTAAATTTGTTTAAAAATATATTAAAAATTTAGGAAACTATTTGGAGAAATAATTTATGTTTACAAATAAAATTTCAAACATTTCATATTGTGACCTTGATTATAATATTGTAAAATCATATTATATGAAATTGTTTTACAATTAGTAAATTACTACAAACATTATCCTCGCAATAACACAATTTATTACATTTCTTATTTTTTATTATAAGTACTTGGATGGTATTCATCATAAAAACAATTAAAGCATAAGAATGTGCGGCAATGAGAGCATTGAATAAATGCTGATTCAAAATCTCTTCAAAATCAAAACATGAATTATTTCTCTAAATAGTTTTCTAAATTTTTAATATATTTTTAAACGAATTTAATTATTTCTTTTATTTTAGGTTATAAACAATGTTAATAATTAATTATTAATAAGTAAAATAACTGACATTTAGAATAAAAAGTAATTTAAATAAAAAAAAAGGGACAGTGCCGAGGCTCGAACGCATGATCTTTGGACTGTGAGTCTAGTGCGTTCGTTGCGCGGCTAACGAAATGCTACAATTGAACCTTTAAATTTAAGGTAGATAACGTGCTTGCCTAATTTCAACCCTCACATTCTCGAAAACGGCTGCGTATCTACGGCTAATATTTGAGGCGTAAACTTATATTTTCTTAATCTACCACCACACCAAAGCTCATTAAAAAACTCGGTTGGCAGTTGAGGTATTCTCTTTGTAAATATAGCCGAAACGTACCGCTTTATTGTATTTATAATTTAAAGCTTACATTGACATCCAGAATTGTTTGGCTCGTAAACTTGACCAGTTTTTTACATTCTTGAATAAAAATTATATCATTAATTTAACAAAATTTATTATTTCTTCAAAATTACTGTTATAAGACACACACACACACACACACACACACACACACACACACACACACACACACACACACACACACACGCACGCACGCACGCACGCATGCACGCACATATATATAATTTGTATGTATAATGCAAAATATGGATTTTTTATTTTAATTAGGTTATGAAACCTTTAGTGTATGCACTGGATATTTTACAATGTAAGAATGGTATGTACATGGGATACCTATTACCAGTTTTAAGTACCTTGAAAGAAAAATTAAAACAATTAAATAATAAGAACCTTACGGAATGCCACGCCCTACTTACTGCTATTCAACAAAGAAGAACATAAAAGGTATGAGATAATTTAAATAATGCAATAAATAAAATAAATAGTATGTACAATGGTACATATTAGTTAATTTTTTTAGTAAAAATATAATTATGTTTCTATTAAATCTAAAATAGAACAAAAAATACTAATAGACTATTAGTAATAAAATTAACAATATTTACACTTTACAATGCACATAATTTTAGATTTTGCACACTACATGAAAAAAAAGAATAATTGCAGCTTGTTTGCATCCAAAGTTTAATTAAAGTGGTTAACTGGACAGAAAAAAAATATTGCTGTAAACTACTTAGAAGATTTATTAAGAATAAAATCAAACAAAAGTTCTTCAAATGGTACACAAATAGTTGTTGATCCTGATAATGATTTTTTTAATTTTTGCACAAAAAATTTTTGAACAAGACGAATTGCAAGAATTTTTGAAATCAAGTAACTGTAATATTGCAATGTTAAATAACTTTTCAACGCTTAAAAAGGCCTTTATTAAATATAATACATCACTTCCAAGTAGTGCATCAGTCGAGCAATTATTTAGTTGTGGAGGTTTAGTATTAACGTCACAAAGAGGTCATCTTAAGGACGATACAATGGAATAACAATTACTTTTAAAATTAAATAATAATATTCAATAAATATTACAGATTTTTGTAAAGGCTGTGTATTTTAAGGTTACCTCTTGGTGTGTGTATGTGTGCGTGTGCGTGTGCGTGTGTGTGTGTGACCATACACCATAATAAAATATATTTTATTAATTATTTGAAAGTGTCATATCAGAAAAATATAGACATTTTGTATTAAGAAAAAATTAAAATAATAGAGATATTTTGACCGTTGCTGTATCAACACAATACTTGAACAAGAATGCCTACTAAGGTCGTAGCTCGGTCTTCGTGCTTGTATTGTCTATGTAATTTTATATACTTTCCTCAAGTTCAATGAACTGCGCCAAATTAATTTTCAGTCATAACACAATTCTAAATTGAACGAGTTAAGTAATATCACGTATTATTAAATATTTACCTTCCCCCCCCCCCTAAAAAACTGTAAAGAAATTATTGCGAAAAATATCACCCCAACCAGGGTTCGAACCTGGGACCTCCTGAATCTTCGGTACGGGTGTCTTTTTTTTGGTACTGAAGAAGAGGAAAATCTTCACAGAGCCTTCCTACAACGAGTGATAGCAGGCCAAACCAGTCAGTGGGCCGGTCCGTCAGGACGGGTCCTGCCGGCGCCACTTCCCATCAAGCAGCCGTACTGACCGCCCTCACTCGACAAAGAGAGGAAGACGCCCCGGGGCCCGTACTCCAGGTTGTGAAGGATTCGATGTGAGTACATCGCAAAGATACTACTCACATCGCCTACTTCCTAAAAACCTCTCCTTATGCGTATCCTAACTGATCGATCGGGCGCCCCTGGCCAACAATACGTTATTACTTCAGTGGGCGCCCGCGTTCTTATAGTATTATTATTCCTTGCATGACCGGGCAATCCTAATCAACGTGGAATCAATTTCCCCAGAGTTATTTGTAACATTGTTACTTTCAGAAAATAGGAGGATTTTATTGAGTCTCAGCAACGCGGAGAGAATGTGAGAGTCTAGGATTCTCTAGTTCAATCTTCACGTCGCTTATTCATAATTTATCTGCTTATTTACTTAGCAGTAATCACACTAGTCTGCAGTTTCCAGACGAGTCAATCGCTATTGTTCCCAATGAAATCCCAACCACTGGGGCAGAGACCATACTTTCTTCAGTAATGTGGAACATCGTGCCGGCTCATTTAACACTACATTGTCAAGCTTGTGCCCCTGTACGACGGGTTCGAAGTCTAACACGAGGCGGTCTATGGCATCTTGGGTCGATTCCTGCTATTCGTTGTCTCATTCATTTAGCTTCTTCTTTTTTCCTGATTACTTGTTCACAATAATCAGTGAAGACTTTCCATTTAGATGGCTCTTTCAGGCTTTCTTCAAATATTTTTTTTAGAGTAAAATCCAGCCCAAATGCATCAACTTGTTTAGCCCGCTCCTCCGTCCAGCTATCGCATTCAAGTAGCGTGTGGTCCGCCGTATCTATTCGTCGCTCGCAGTGCAAACATACTGAAGAACCTGTTTTCCGGATGTTGTATAGATACACGTTGAAGCAGCTGTGTCCAGTTATTACCTGAGTGGTTCTAAAGGACATTGCTAGTTCTTTTCCTCTGGCCATCCAATCACTCAGTATGGGTACTAGACAATTTCTGACCCGTCCTCCAGGTAACCTATTGCTGTTTTCTACCAGGATATCCTTCCATAATTGAATTAACGCCGACCTCTGCATATTCCTTATGCCGATGCGCATTCTAGGGGTCAGTTCGATGCCCTCCTCCCTGAGGCCACTCTCCGCATTGTAAATTCTAGCACTCTCATTAGCTAGAATGTCGAGCGGAATCTGATTTGCCAGAATAGCCGACGCCTCGTGCGAAACGGTACGGTATGCCGAAATCACTCTAAGGGCCACGTGTCTTTTAATCCTTCTCATTTTCTCTTTAATTTGCTTCTTATTGGCTATATGGGCCCAAATTGGTGACGCGTACAAGACGACAGAGTTTATTATATTGGCGTATAAGCGTCTTTTCCTCTCTCCCGGACCACAAAGGTTTGGCATGAGACGCATCAGTGCTGAGGCTATTCTCTCGGCCTTGGGTATTATTGCTCCAAAGTGCTCGTCGTAGGATCAATTTCTATTTATAACTAGGTCTAGATACTTTATACTGTGTCCTATGGGAATCAAATATCTGTTGACAATCACCGAAAGATCATTAGGTGTTTTCTTTCTTTTACGCGTGAACAGCACTGCCTCAGATTTATCGGGTGAAACCTGCAGCCCCAAGCTCCCGATTTTGTTACACAAATATGCCAAGGCAACTTCCGCTCGCGCTATGGCCCCTTCTGACGTTTCGTATGCCGCAATCAGTAGAGTATCGTCCGCGTAACATAAGGCCGTGCAGAGATCTGGGAGCTCAACATCCAAGACAGTGTTGTATCGTGTGTTCCAAAGAAGCGGACCCAAAACCGAACCCTGAAGGACCCCAAACGACATAATGTATTTTTTAATTTTATTCTCGCTATTAATATACACTACTCAAAAGAAAATAGGGAACACTTTCCAGACATCAAAAATTAGGCTATTTTCAAATGACTGTAACTCGGTGAAAAATCATCGTAGATAAAAAATAAAAAAAGCATTTTGAAGCTTGAAGATCCAACTTTAACGCTCTATCAGCAGATTTTCAAAATTCTTTTAACTTCCTTGTCTTATGCAGTAAAAAAGCACACCCTGTTTTGTTCCTTAAAATTTCGTATTTTTGACACTTTGCAGCTCGACCAACAAATTTTTTTCGAACAATTCAAGTAAAGCTTCATAAACTACAACATTTTGCCTACAAAATGCTTTTTTTAAAATTTCTCTACGATTTTTTTTGACCGAGTTACGCTACTTTGAAGCTAAACCTGCATTTTTTACAAATGATATCCGTACTCCGTGAAAAATCATCGTAGACAAAAAATCAAAAAACCATTTTAAAGCTCGAAGTTCCAGCTTTAACATGCTGTTAATGGTTTTCAAAAATTTTCTCAATTTCTTAGTACTATGCCCCAAAAAAGATACACTGTTTTTTCCTTAAAATAACGTATTTTTAACAGCCTGTAGCTCAATAAAAAAATTTTTCTCGACAAATCCAATGCAAGTGCCATAAAGTATGACATTTTCTCTACAAAATGCTTTTTTTAAAGTTTTCTCTACGATTTTTTTTGACCGAGTTACAAGACTTTGAAAATATACATTTTTTACAGTACATTTTTCCGAAAAATGACGTCTACCGCCGACATTAGCATTACCCAATGTGCACCACGTGGAGGTTGTCGGTCGGATTTTTGCACATCGTGTGTGTGTGTGTGTGAGAGTGTGTGTGTGTGTGTGTGTGTGTGTGTGTGTGTGTGTGTGTGTGTGTATGTATCACAGCAGAGATAAGGACCCCGCAGTTCGTCACTTCTGCAGTATTTAATGACTCCAAACCCTCTCTGCTGTGTGTGTATGCGCTCGCGCGCATGAGAGTTCAATAGTGTGTATTTCCTCCTCTCTGATCAATTACTGCTTGCAAGCGTTCTCGCATATTTATACATCTTGCAATACGATCTTGCGGAATGTTGTGCCAAATTTCCGTTAAAATTTCTCCCAATTCTTCTAAATTTCGCGGCTGTTCCTCGCGACGCCTTAATCGTCGTTCCATTTCATCCCAAATGTGCTCGATTGGATTTAAGTCCGGGCTATTGGCAGGATGATTTAACAGTCTAATTGCGTGTCGTTGAAAAAAACGTCGCGTTATATTCGCCGTATGAGGTCGAGCGTTGTCCTGCATAAAAATAAAGTTCCGACAGGTTCGATTTAATAGCAAAACGTGTGGTCGTAGAATATCGTTGATATAACGAACACCCGTCATTGCCGGAGGTGGCAGGATCACTAGATCACTTCGTCTTGTAAGTGATATACACCCCCACACCATCACGGAACCGCCGTTGTAGGATCGTATTGGCATAACGCAACGTCGATCATAGCGTTCATTTCGTCGATGCCAAGTACGTATACGAGCATCATTGCCATAAAGGCAAAAACATGATTCGTCGGAGAAATATACATTTCTCCAATCCTGTGAACTGTAAACATATAGTCGTCTTAGTCTAAAAAAAATCTCTTTTTAGACAAAGATGACCATATGTAAACATTGCATGCTCAATACAATAAAATTTTGTTTAGTACGCCGGCGATTCTCGCAGTGTGATAAGCGACACGGAATTTTCAAAATGCCGCGTAGACATTTATCGGCCGTAGAAGTTGCACGCATAATTGCGCTTTTGCAACAAGGTTTTAGTATGCGTTATGTGGCGCAAGATATTGGTGCATCTGTGTCCGTAGTGAGTAGAGCTTGGTTACGATATCAAGACACGGGAAATTACACGAGACGTGAAGGTAGTGGTCGTTCTCGATTAACGACAAATAGACAAGATCGAGCCATTGTTCGTTATGCATTAGAAAGACGAATAATTACCGCAAGAAACATTCGTAATGACATTCATTTGCGCCATGTGTGCGAACAAACAATTCGCAACCGTTTGAGAGAAGCCGGTCTTCGTTCTCGTGTTCGTGCACAAGTACCAAGACTCACACTCGTACATCGCCAAGTACGTTATCAATTTGCGCGCGATCACATAAATTGGACCGCTAGGGATTGGAGAAATGTATATTTCTCCGACGAATCACGTTTTTGCCTTTATGGCAATGATGCTCGTATACGTACTTGGCATCGACGAAATGAACGCTATGATCGACGTTGCGTTATGCCAATACGATCCTACAACGGCGGTTCCGTGATGGTGTGGGGGTGTATATCACTTACAAGACGAAGTGATCTAGTGATCCTGCCACCTCCGGCAATGACGGGTGTTCGTTATATCAACGATATTCTACGACCACACGTTTGCTATTAAATCGAACCTGTCGGAACTTTATTTTTATGCAGGACAACGCTCGACCTCATACGGCGAATATAACGCGACGTTTTTTTCAACGACACGCAATTAGACTGTTAAATCATCCCGCCAATAGCCCGGACTTAAATCCAATCGAGCACATTTGGGATGAAATGGAACGACGATTAAGGCGTCGCGAGGAACAGCCGCGAAATTTAGAAGAATTGGGAGAAATTTTAACGGAAATTTGGCACAACATTCCACAAGATCGTATTGCAAGATGTATAAATATGCGAGAACGCTTGCAAGCAGTAATTGATCAGAGAGGAGGAAATACACACTATTGAACTCTCATGCGCGCGAGCGCATACACACACAGCAGAGAGGGTTTGGAGTCATTAAATACTGCAGAAGTGACGAACTGCGGGGTCCTTATCTCTGCTGTGATACATACATACACACACACACACACACACACACACACACACACACACACACACACACACACACTCACACACACACACGATGTGCAAAAATCCGACCGACAACCTCCACGTGGTGCACATTGGGTAATGCTAATGTCGGCGGTAGACGTCATTTTTCGGAAAAATGTACTGTAAAAAATGTATATCTTCAAAGTCTTGTAACTCGGTCAAAAAAAATCGTAGAGAAAACTTTAAAAAAAGCATTTTGTAGAGAAAATGTCATACTTTATGGCACTTGCATTGGATTTGTCGAGAAAAATTTTTTTATTGAGCTACAGGCTGTTAAAAATACGTTATTTTAAGGAAAAAACAGTGTATCTTTTTTGGGGCATAGTACTAAGAAATTGAGAAAATTTTTGAAAACCATTAACAGCATGTTAAAGCTGGAACTTCGAGCTTTAAAATGGTTTTTTGATTTTTTGTCTACGATGATTTTTCACGGAGTACGGATATCATTTGTAAAAAATGCAGGTTTAGCTTCAAAGTAGCGTAACTCGGTCAAAAAAAATCGTAGAGAAATTTTAAAAAAAGCATTTTGTAGGCAAAATGTTGTAGTTTATGAAGCTTTACTTGAATTGTTCGAAAAAAATTTGTTGGTCGAGCTGCAAAGTGTCAAAAATACGAAATTTTAAGGAACAAAACAGGGTGTGCTTTTTTACTGCATAAGACAAGGAAGTTAAAAGAATTTTGAAAATCTGCTGATAGAGCGTTAAAGTTGGATCTTCAAGCTTCAAAATGCTTTTTTTATTTTTTATCTACGATGATTTTTCACCGAGTTACAGTCATTTGAAAATAGCCTAATTTTTGGTGTCTGGAAAGTGTTCCCTATTTTCTTTTGAGTAGTGTATGTCAAACTTCGATTCGTAAGGTAACTGCTCACTGCCCTATACAAGTAGTTGGGTATCCCTTTTGTCCCGTATAGCCTCCAAGATTTTATCCCATGGCAAGGAGTTGAATGCATTTTTAATGTCAAGGCTCACCACTACTGAGACTCCTTCCACCTCGACCCCCTCCATTATCAGCTCCCGAGTCTGTTCAATCGCATTAATGGTTGATCTCCCACGGAAACCATATTGTAGGTCCGAGAGACCATCGTCATTTTCTTCCAGGTGAGCATTAATTCTCTCGGCTATTATTCGTTCGTACAGCTTCTCGGCCTCCGCCAGCAGACATATCGGTCGGTAGGATGACGGGATACCACCCGGTTTGTTACCTTTCTTTAATAAGATTAACCGGGCTTCTTTCCATTTATTCGGGAAATAACCCTCTTCGAAACATTTATTAAAACAGCGACATCATATAGATAGAAGAAGGTCTTGTGTTACCTTAATAATTTCACCCATGATGCCATCCGGCCCCGGCGCTTTTCCATTGCTAATTCTCTCAATCGCCCTTGTAACTTTTTCTTTAGTGACAGGCACATTCGTCTCACCCCAGTCACTCGGAATCACTTTCCTGTTACTTATAGAATGTGTGAGGAAGAGTGTATCCGCAATATTTTCCGTTATAATAGCAGGTAGCGTCTCACAAGGAGAAATTCCCGAACTTCTTAAGGGGTTAGACCACCCTTGAGGTTTCAAAAAATCGAATTTTTTTTTCTTAAATCGTTAGTTTTAAACCTTAAAAATAAGATAAAAACAGTTTTTTAGAGAAATTGTACATCTATCATGTCGTTAGAGCTGTCTTAAACGAAGCGCCTCGCCACGTTACCGAGCGACTCAAGATATTTCGGAGCACGGCGGCGTTCTTTATGCTCTGCAGGTATATAGGACTATTTTTCTAACGAAAAGGGGATCCTGTTCTATATATAATGTTACTACAATCATATAGATGTCACTACAATCATGCAGCCGTTATAGCATAGCGTCGGTTTATTGTCTACACGCTGTTAGTAAATATCGCACGTGTTACATTTTTTCGGAGCGTTTACAATAATTTAAAAGTTATGGCGAGTAAAAAAAGAACGTATAATACTCAAAAGGGTTCCCGAAATACAACTGGACGTGCTTGTAGGAGTAACATTAGTAAGAGGAAGATATTAAATCGATATCAGATGGAGCAAGAAACCGAGGATGTGAGCACCTCTGCAAAAAAAATAAAGAGTTCGAGAAAAGAATATGATATAGAGATATCTCCGGCTTTCGAATATCGTTTTATTGATTTTTTGACTGTTTTTACTACATTATCACAAATATTAGTGTGCAAGCAATGTGGAAAATGTGTTACTTTTAATGACCAAAGTAAGCGAGGCTTAGGTTACAAAATCGTGGTGAAATGTGATAAATGCGAACCAACTGTCATCAATGCTGTTCCAGTTATTGAAAAACATGCATACAATATAAATCGTCGTATTATTTTTACTATGAGGATGCTTGACATTGGTCTTCATGGCATTAAAAAATTCTGCGCTTTTATGGATTTACCGCACCCAATTTTTCAGTCTTTCTATGACACTGTCATTAAAAATATTTCTACCGCTACCACTGCTATTCGTGAAAAATTATTAGAAAAAGCTGCTGCAGAAGAAAAGAAAATTAGTGAAGAAAATGATCACAACGGTTTAACGGTATCCGGCGATGGATCATGGCGCAAAAGAAGGTTCTCATCTTTATTCGGCATCGCTACATTGATTGGATGGTTTACTGGTAAAATTATAGATGTCATTGTAAAATCCAAGTAATGCAAAATGTGTGAGTTCTGGGAGAAGAAAAGAGACTCTGCTGAATACGAAGAGTGGGCAAATAATCATTATAATCAATGCCAAGCAAACCACGAAGGCTCGTCTGGTAAGATGGTAGTGGACGCTATTGTGGAAATGTTTTGTCGATCTGAAGAATTACATGGTGTTAAATATTCTAACTACGTGGGTGACGGAGACAGCAAAACATTTAAAGGCATATTAGATTGTAAACCTTACGACAATATAACTGTGTGCAAAAAAGAATGTGTAGGCCACGTGCAAAAGCGCATGGGTACTCGGCTTAGGAATTTAAAAAAGAATAATAAAGGTTTGGGGTAAACTTACCAGTAAACTAATAGATGAATTAACAATTTATTATGGCTTGGCAATCAGGCGTAATGTCGATTCAGTCGAAAAAATGAAGACAGAAATCTGGTCAACGTTGTATCATAAAATTTTGACTGACGAAAAACCACAGCATGATTTTTGCCCTTCTGGCGAAAATTCTTGGTGTTCCTACCAACAAGCGAAGGCAACGAACAAACTTTCAAAATACAAGCATAAAACACCAATGAATTCCGTTGTTTTTGATGCTGTGAAACCGATTTATGAACTAAGTAATGACAAACTTTTATTAAGATGTTTAGGAGGCTTCACGCAGAACAGCAATGAAAATGTTAACGCGACTGTGTGGGCACTAGCACCAAAATCTTATGCAAGTGGGAAAAGAATAATTGACATTGCAACAGACATTGCTGTCTGTAATTTCAACGATGGATTCAGGAGCATAATGGCAATTATGAAAGTTTTAAATCTGAATGTAGGCCCCAACTGCTATAATTTCTATGAGGAAGCGGACGCGCGGCGCATTAAAGCGGTTGAGCGTAGTCTGACCAACGCAGCAAAAGAGGCCAGAAAATTATTATTGTCAGCTAAAAAGGATGCTGATCAAGCTGATACAGAGATGGAAGGACAGCTTTATGTGGCAGGCATCGCAGACTAAAGATACAATAAACATTTTTATTTTTATAGACAAAAAATCCTTTTGAAAAACTTTAAACGCGTATTTCTCAGAACAGCATTTTTAAAATCGGTGTACAATATAACTTTTACAGTTTTTATCCGATTTACTTGAAATTTTAACAGCATATTCTTCAGTGTATTCTGCAATGAAGTACGTAGGCTTTTTCCAAAATATTGAAAACTCTTTATGCAATTAACATTTTTATATGTAAATTTTAAGATAAAATTGCAAAAATTTAGTAAAATAGTTGCCGTTTTAAGAAAAATCAATATTTTGAAAAATCCCTACGTACTTCTTTAGTCTTTGATATGTAGATTATGAAAATATTTTGTATTTTGTTCCAGGTCAAACCATGTGTCTGAAATCCTGTACACCAATTTCAAGTTGCAAAAAAACAGGATTTCGCAAGTGAGCTAGTGTGCTGCCATTTTGAATATAAAATAAATAAACATAATTTTTTTTGTTTTATATGTATAAAGACCTCTAAACAGATTTTTAATAAAGTTATTCATTTATCTAAAAAAAAAATCTTAAACATATGTATGATTTTAAGGCCTCAAGGGTGGTTTAACCCCTTAATTTTTTAGTGACAATCCTATATGATCTCCCCCAAGGATCTTCTTCGAGAAAGGTCAGCAGCTCATTCTAGGCACCCGACTTAGAAGAAGCTATTGCTAGTCTCAGCAATTTCCTGGCGTTTTTGACTTTATCATCTTATCTTTACCTCTTGAGCCTCAGGATTGATTTTACCTTTGGCCCTAAAGGTCCTTCTTCTTGCGATATTGCAGATACGTCTTTTCTCCGCAATCTCCTCATTCCACCAATAGCACGATGAACGGTGTCCGGAGCGGGCATGCGACGCTGCTGCATTAGCTGCTTCAACAAGAATAGAGTTTATATATTCCACCAACTGTTCAGCTGTTTTATCCTCTTCTGTCTCAGGCCAGGTTCTAACAGCCACAGCCGCTAACAGAAGGTCCCTGTCCAGACGTTTGGCACACCAGCGGGGAAAAACGGTACTTGCAAGCTTCAGCCTGTTTCTTGCCGTATTCTTAGTTTTAATGTTATTATAAATATAAAAGTGGTCGAAGTGCGGATCTTCCTTGTACTCAATTCTCCAGCCCAACACCAGACCAAACATCTTCCTATTGGCCCACAACAGGTCGACCGTTGAGAAGCCACGAGGATGATACGTCGTAGGCGACTGTTCAATGTTCAACAGGATTAGGCCCAAGTCTGCAGCCCACTCCGTCAATGCGATACCCCGCGAATTCTGTGATAGGTCCCATTGATAGGAGCTAGCGTTAAAATCTCCGAATATTAGACAGGGTTCCTTCTTATACTTCCGACAAGTGGAACTAAGAGTTTCCAAAAAGTCATTAAATTTGGACAGCGGTTTATTGGGAGAAAAATAGTAGTCAATAACGACTACCCCCTCCCATCTAACAGCCACAAAATTCGTCCCTGCGTCAAGGTTTTGGCAGGTCATTGTCTGCTTTGATCCCTGCCAGGTTAACGCAACCGATGGTGAGTTGTCCGTCGATGAATGCCATCTCGAGTCGTCCTTAGGGACTCTAAACGGTTCTGAGACCATCGCAATAGAGATCTTGCCATTCTCCATTTTTTTAAGAAGCAGGTCCTGAGCTGCATCGCTACGGTTGGCATTGACCTGTGCTATCAGCGTCATCACAGTGCGCTATCATTACTGGAAGTCCCCCGTACTTCCTTTCCGCTCGTCTCAACTTCAGGAAATGTTTCCATGCGTCCCCCAATGTCATCAAGGATTTCGTTCTTCTCGTGCAATGTGTCCACTTGTACCCCAACTGCTTCTGGGTCCACCCATACTTCAACGTTGACCATCTCCACTTCTTTGGGGCTGTTAGTCCTGACCCCTTTCATTATTCCACCAATAGGTGTAGAGAAGTTCTCCGGACCCATTGCATTTGCCCTTTGTTCCAAAGGCTGGGAAAACTCCTCAGTTGGGGATTTATAACCGTCCCTATCTCATTTATAACCGTCCCGTTTCACTTTTCTCAACGTTGCATTTCTGAATGGCATTGATCGTCCCAGAACCTCCTGGTTCATTGTCTATGTCTGAACCTAGTACACTTGCCGAAGGAGACATGCGTTTTTTCATGGATTTGATAATGTTGCGTCCGATTTGTTCCATAGGTCTTTCTTTACCAGTAGTATCGCCACCTTTCGCGTTCTCCGTTCAAGGCCTAAATGTAGGAGGGTTTCTTCTCTTCGGGCTTTTCCCAAATCAGATTTTGGAGGGGACTGGTTTACAGACACCACCACTCCCCGGCGCGTATCCATGCGCCAGCCCTCTTTCCTCGCACACGGAACAGGATGGTTTGTTCCTACAGTTAACTCTTTTATGAGTGTCGCTGCCACAATTGAAACAGTTGCCTGTTCTATCAACAGCTGACGGACATCGCTCCCTCGTATGCCCTAGTGCCATGCAGCGATAGCACTGGAGTGGGCGTTGTTCCAATAAAGTTACACCGGCTGAGAACCAGCCCAGGCTAAGCTTGCCAGCCTCAGCAACCCTAACAGCTGTCTATAATGGGCATCTCGCCCAGACTGAGTACAGGCCACTCCTCATGGGTCTAATTGAGCCCACTCTAACATTGGAGTAGGGGCATCCTCCTTTCGTGGATATCGCCATTCCAATCTCGTATTGCGTGACCGAGTCATCAAAACCCATAACCAGTATGTCCCCAGTCCTATTAGGGGGTAATATTCGCACATCATCACTATTAAAATTTTGCCTCAGCTTTTCGACAAGGGCATTTTCGACAAGGGCATCCGCCTTGTCGGTCATATCTTCGCCCGGTATCTCAATAATCAGCCCACCATTGACTGCTTTTTTGATATTTGTGAGCTGAATTCCCAGGTCTTGTAGTGAGATCTTATCTCTGGCGTTTCTTAATATGTTAGCGTACGCCATTCACACCCCTTGTAATGGTGACTGCTGTGGATTTAGGGATTTTCCTCTTTGCTGCGGCAATCTTTTCTGCAGTTGTCCTGCCAATCTTTTGAGCGTCTTGGGGATGCTGTTTTAGCCTCTTGTTTGTGTCTCCTCTCTTCATAAATGCAGTCCTATGCATAAGATGTCCGTCTTTCGTCATATTAATATTTCCTGCATTTGGGAAGACGCCCCATTGCGAGGGGGGGCATTCCCATATTCCCCGTATATAGTCGCGAGCTAGCGCCCGGTTTATTCATTTTTGGCTCTTCATACGCATCTTCTTTCGGCATAGAGCTCTTCTTCTTCCGCATTCTCCTTTTTTTGGTATCTTTGGTCTCCTGCCAGTTTTCATCTACCGAGAAAGAACAAGGATAGACAGAACTGCCATAATCGTGCAAACGTTCATTCAAATTGGAAGTGTGTTTCATCCCCCTTCTATTTGTTTGTCCTATTTCTATCTCGCAGCCATGAGGGTCACTGTCGCCAGCACCCTGTCTCTCCAATAATGGATAACACTGCGAGTGTAAATTGGAGTTGAAAAAGGTTATTTCCTCGTGACCGTTATACAAGGGAGGACATTCCTCAGTCTCCTCAGCACCCACAAGAGTTTTTAGCTTCGGGTCCCAAGTGATTCCCTTCTGCCGCGGAGGCCTCAGAGAAGGCCATTCCTTCTTGTTATTTACAACCAACGGTAAGCCGGTTCTATTAGTATTTAGCGACTCATTTACCCCTGTTTTGCAGACTACTTTCTGATCATTCTTTTGGGAACTTGTAGCATGAGCTTGAGCTTGAACAACGTTCTGACTATAGCCTTCTTTGAGCTTTGCAAGTTCCTTTTTAAGCCCCTCATTTTCTTTCTGTAGCTCTAATAATTTATTTTTAGCAAAAGTGGTGTCACCGGCCAAATTGGCACGAATGGCCAGCTCCTGAGCCGCAATACGGCTAATATATAAGGCCAGTTTGATCCTTCTATTTAAGTCGTCTTTAATATTCGTACAGCTGCCTCTGGCCGCTTCACCGTCATCTACTGACCTAATTGCTTCCGCTGCAATTTCGGCCGCCGACATGATGGGAAAATTTTCTGTTTTCGCTTTGACTATCACTGTTTGGCCTTTTGATAATTTCTTTTTGGCTTTCCCTATTTTCCTCTTCTTGCAAGGAACCTTCCTCTGGATCTTAGCCGCTAAATCCACATCCTCCCATGCATCGTCGCTCAGGTCCGTTTTCCACCTGCCAATCTTAGTTGGTGCTTTTTTCCCTTTCTTTTTTCCTCTTTTGACAGAGGAGGCACAGGGGCTTCCGACAGACTCTTACTTTTGTTCCTCGTCATTGTGGGAATACACAACCTTGTTTTCACATCTTCCTCTTCCCCATTAAAGTCCTCTTCTTTTACTTCCTGTGATTCGTCTTTACTAGTTTCTTTTGGTGAAGTTTTGTTAAAATTTCCCTTGTTTATTTGCCTAGAAGAGGGTGAGTCATCTTCCACCACTTCAACATCTTCTCTAAGCTCGTTAGAGTTATCTTTGTCCGTGTCAGGAGAGACGCTCTTCTTTTGCCAATTAATTTACTATCTTAAATTTCCTGACAATGTTCTCCGTAGAAATAATTTTTGGCTTCGAATTTGCATCTAAGCCAACGATATCATTTCTTTGTTTACTAAGCCCGGAGATAGCCATACCAGCAGGAGTGCTCTCCAGTAACATCCCTGCATCCTCCTTAAATGATTCCGGTAAAACCGCCGACCGCACGCAGACGGAGGCTGAATCCGCGCACTACCGGGTCCCAGGAATCCGACCACCTGGGGATGGTTTCTTTGAAATATCAGACATATCCATTCATATTAATTTGGCCTTATTTGTAAACAAGGGAAGTTCCCATCCTCATTCCGGCAAATAGTTAGATAAATCCAGTTCAACCCCTGCCTAACCTGGGAACCGGAAAAAGGTCAGACAGATCAATTACAGCTCCCTCGTCTTGATAGATGCAACCCCACCGAAATTACGAAAAGCTACACTCCAGCTGGAGTGCACAGCACCGGCATGGGGCACCTAGCGTATAACCAGAGTTACTATCTGGCTATACATAATAATGTAAAGCAGTGATATATAACCATCCTAACGTGTGCTATTCGTGCTTCCATATCCTGAGCAATGCAGCCCATGGCATCCCCGGGACGTGAATAGTTGCAGGTAATCATCCCGGATGTAATGCGCGCAGCCCGTCCAGGTTTTTGCTTGATAACAAACAAATACCCGCCCCACACGACGCCACATGGTTTTGCGTGCGCATTATTTGAGTCATTTATACTGGAAATTCGCCTGGATTTATTAGAATGCTTCCCACGAACTCAGAACGCCCATAAGTGATGGGCTACAGACGCTCGCAAATGTTCATCTCGCATCATTAATACTCAGACTTACGAACGCATTAATACACGCCCGAAAAGCTTCTCTCCGACCCAATCTGTATGTATGTATAACATTCGATTATCCCCATGTAATTACGCCTGTTAGGATCTATTAACACATGCTCGAAACCATTAATACTGCTAGGGATTTTTGGAACGCTTTCAATAGTCCTTTGAGAGTATCCAAGTGAGTTTCAGAACTCTCACATACCAATCCGCCTTAAGTCGACGTTATATGGGTTTATGAACGCGCTCGAAACTAGTGTTTACTACGCTTTACTCTGAACTAAATAGAAAGTTGACGTAAGACTCCTCAATTTGTGTGCATATATAAATATAAATAATTATTATTTTTTTTCCCTTAAAGCTCTCATATTACAGTATATCAACTTAACATATTTTATCCAGCATTCACGCATTATAGAAATCAAGTGCTACAGATATACATTCACGCATGTTGTCTTGTATGTGTAATACGGTGAATAGTAGCTCACTCAAATTACATTACCTCTGTATTACAGAATGACACATATAAATACATGTTCCAGCAATTCATAGTGATTGATATTTGACAATGCTGAAGCTACGGGCGAACCAGTGTCCAATGGTCAAATATGTATTTGCAAGATGAGTATTTTATATCCCCTTCAATGTTAACAAACATTAATTACTAATTTACATTTTACAATAAATCAGATCACTTTAATTAGACAAGGAGTGTATAACATAATTCATTATTAGTTCAACACACAGAGAACTTTCAATAATTACTTTATATTATTATAAATGTAATAATAGTAACAAAGGCGGCGAATACGAGTCAAGCGCGGTAGACGGTGCGCAAAAGTAAATAATCTGTAAAGATTTCAGATATACATAATTTATTATTAAACGTTTCGGCTCATTCTTCAAGCCATCTTCAGTAATAATTCGAAGGCGCAGCTGAGGTTGAGGTGAAGGGCTTCCTCATCCGGAAGATGTAACGCTTATACGAGTTGTTAGGCTCGAAAATCGGAACATGATTCGGACTATGGAAGGAAAGTTATAATGAGTACTAGTTTAAATTAATTGTAAAATAAAAACTCACCTCAACGTCAGTAGTTGTCCATGTACAAAAGAATTTTGTCAGCGCAAATAACCACATGTCAAAAGGCGTAAATAAATAAGTAATTGAAATTGAGACAAATCGAGAACGTCTTGTCTGTACAACGGTCAAACTTGAAATGAGAAGGGAACTGGTGCTGCCGGTACGAACAGATATCCGGAGAGATAAACAAACATACAGATGAGGATAAATAGATAGCAAAACAAGCTATAAACTGTCGACAATAGATAAATATGCGTGGTGTAAGAAATCCGTGTCAGATTGTAAATTGAGCCCGTTACATTGTTGTTTAATGTATAAAATTTCAGAAATCAGTCGCTTATGATAAAATTTCTCATGATCGAGAACCTTAACGCCATCCCAGTCGAAATCATGACCGCACTCAATCCTGTGGTCAGTGATAACGGACTGAGAAGAGACGTTTCTGCGAATATGGTTACAATGTTCTGAAATGCGGGTTTTAACTTGTCTGCCAGTTTGTCCGACATAAGACGCATCGCAATCACGACATGAGATCTTGTAAACAACGTCCTTACAGGAAGAAATTGGAAGAGTATCTTTTTGAACCTTAATGAATCTACTCAATTTATTTAAACTATAAAAAGCGGTTTTTGAATTGGATTTTCTAAAGATATTTATGAATCTTTCTGAAATTGAGGGAACATACGGGTTATTTGCACACGACAATATCCAAGAGCGTACCGGAGGCAAACAGCCACGTTAGTGACAGTTTTCAATTGGTGAATAAGCTTTCCGGTGCACAGCTTGATGATAACTTTATTCTTATTTCTCTCGATGTGGTATCCCTTTTTACTAATATACCAATCGAGTTAGCCATTAACAGTATCTCTAATAGATGGGAATATATCTCAAAAAATTGCAAGATTCCTAAAGCCGAATTTCTGAATGCCGTACGCTTCGTCTTAGAATCAACGTATTTTAAATTTGACGATATTACATACAAACAAAACTTTGGCACGCCCATGGGCTCTCCTTTGTCTCCTATCATCGCGGACCTGGTGCTGCAGGACCTTGAGACGGAGGTGCTAAGTGCATTGGATTTCCAAGTACCCTTCTTTCTATGTTGATGATATCGCCACGGCGGTTCCTCGAGACATGGTGAATTTTACATTAGATAAATTTAACTCATTCCACCCGAGACTACAATTCACCATTGAAATTGGAAACGAAAGGTTGAATTTTTTGGACACCACTATCATCCTGAACGAAAAAACTGTTGAGTTTGATTGGTATCACAAGCCAACTTTTTCGGGGCGATACCTTAATTTCCACTCTTGGCACCCTGTCTCACAGAAACGCGGCGTTGTCATATGTCTTGTCGACCGAGTTTTTCTTTTGTCCCACCCGAAATATCACAGGAAGAACTTGGAATTCACCGTCAGCATCCTTTTAGAAAATGACTATCCTCTTGACTTTATTTTTAAAATCATTCGAGAACGACTCAGATGCCTTTTCGTGGGGAGATCAAAAAAACAGTTACTTGACAATACATCTGAAGAATTAAAAAAAATCTCTTGGTTCACCGTTCCGTATGTTCCCTCAATTTCAGAAAGATTCATAAATATCTTTAGAAAATCCAATTCAAAAACCGCTTTTTATAGTTTAAATAAATTGAGTAGATTCATTAAGGTTCAAAAAGATACTCTTCCAATTTCTTCCTGTAAGGACGTTGTTTACAAGATCTCATGTCGTGATTGCGATGCGTCTTATGTCGGACAAACTGGCAGACAAGTTAAAACCCGCATTTCAGAACATCGTAACCATATTCGCAGAAACGTCTCTTCTCAGTCCGTTATCACTGACCACAGGATTGAGTGCGGTCATGATTTCGACTGGGATGGCGTTAAGGTTCTCGATTATGAGAAATTTTATCATAAGCGACTGATTTCTGAAATTTTATACATTAAACAACAATGTAACGGGCTCAATTTACAATCTGACACGGATTTCTTACACCACGCATATTTATCTATTGTCGACAGTTTATAGCTTGTTTTGCTATCTATTTATCCTCATCTGTATGTTTGTTTATCTCTCCGGATATCTGTTCGTACCGGCAGCACCAGTTCCCTTCTCATTTCAAGTTTGACCGTTGTACAGACAAGACGTTCTCGATTTGTCTCAATTTCAATTACTTATTTATTTACGCCTTTTGACATGTGGTTATTTGCGCTGACAAAATTCTTTTGTACATGGACAACTACTGACGTTGAGGTGAGTTTTTATTTTACAATTAATTTAAACCAGTACTCATTATAACTTTCCTTCCATAGTCCGAATCATGTTCCGATTTTCGAGCCTAACAACTCGTATAAGCGTTACATCTTCCGGATGAGGAAGCCCTTCACCTCAACCTCAGCTGCGCCTTCGAATTATTACTGAAGATGGCTCGAAGAATGAGCCGAAACGTTTAATAATAAATTATGTATATCTGAAATCTTTACAGATTATTTACTTTTGCGCACCGTCTACCGCGCTTGACTCGTATTCGCCGCCTTTGTTACTATTATTACCTATTTCACGAGTCTTATTCCTTCAACTTCATTATTATATATGTTTCCAGAAATACTTATTCCCTGTGTGGTCGATAACCTACGCAGGATGCTACCAGTTTTAGTGCAGTCACAATCCAGGCCTGTATCAGGTAAGGTCTATATAGTCAATATAGTCAGTATGAATTCTTTAAGATTTAAAACAACATTCCATGCTCACAATTTCAACAAAAATATCATAATTATGGTATCCATTCAACCACGTAGCGCTTGTTCAATCGTGTAATCCGATAATTAACATCCTAATCGATTAACAGTTATAATCTTGTAATTAATTTCATAATACAATCGATTGTTAATATCCGAGTCCTACATTTTATATTAAAGGTAGCAATAATAATCATCAATATGATGGTTATCGTTTATAATTCCTTCAAAAAAATCTTAATATCGTATCATTTACAAAACTAAGCGATTCTACATTCTATCTCAAAGTATTACAGATAATTAATACATTAAATCATCAGTTACATAATCATCAGTTAATTTAATTATTTTGTTTAGATACTTCTCGGTGGATTCAACGTCAAGATAATGTGATAAGCTCTCATTTAAACGTGTGTCCTGGCCAAGTACATGTATTCTTCGGTTTATTAGCTAAGCTCATTCAGATAAGTATACGCCTATGCAAGCTATCTTTTCTTATATAAACACTCATACAGACATTAAGAAATAGGTTAACTCACAAATATATATTAATATGCATTTTCTATTTTCTATTTCAGGAACTTCGACAGTTCTTTGGTGTGATCAGCTTTATACCCTTAAGAGTATGTAATACCGTCAGTCAAAACAAGTTTAATATCTTCCTCGCAGATAGAGAACTTAACATAAAGTTTGCATCTTGTTTTACCAAACTATCCAGTTTAATTAATTCCCTTGTATGGTTGAGTAATAAAAGAATTTATATAAAATATATAAAATAGACAGCATCCGCCTATTAATTTTCAAAAATATTTATCTAGACACCATCACGTAAAAGTTATTATTGTCTAGAATATTAATGTCCAAAACAGTGACAGACAAGGATTAAGTTATATTAATTTCACACAACGGCACATGTTACATCCCTCGATGCCTTCATTGAGACTTTCACCTCTCCCCCTCTATTTTCTTCTTTCTCAATTCATATATAGATAAATAAAATTAACTCAAATTATTGTTTATTTATTGTTATCTTACAAGATCAGGACCCTTATCTTACTATTATTTAGTTGACAACTATTAATCAACAAAACTGTTTCAACATTAAATTAGAAAACATAAATCAAAATTAAGAGATTTATAAATTAAAAATTGAGAATTCAGCGGAGAGGTTCAGTCATGTTTATATCTCGTTGCATGCCTGTACACTTAACTCACTCTCATCACTAGCCCATTGTTTTGTTTTCCTTTCTTTCCCTACGCCTCAATGTCAGCGCTGCTGCAATGTGGACCGACCATCTGCTTTACATCTGCATGCCTACATCCTCTTCGCTCATTCTTCATGCTGTCTCCTGGTGAACCTCAAAGCAGCAGCACAAACATCAAAGTCAAGGAGGCCGCTCATCCTTCTAGGATAAGATTGGAGCGTCCAGCCAGTTCGATAATGTCTTTTACATCACCCCCATAATCAGAATAAGGCTCAAACAATATTCGCTTGATAATTGTTCCTTTATAACGTCACTATACTTAATTAAAAAGAGGGGCGTGATTGAAATATAAGTCATTAATTTAATTTATTAATTTATTCATTAGACGCTATAGATATCTACTAGTATACCTAAAGTCACTCTCTCATAACGGCATTATTATAAATAAATATTATAAGTACAGCATATACTCAGTTACACTGCTTATTATTCCTTATTATTTTCCTATATGTTTAAAGATCAAAATTGACCTACTTATATACAGTCTATTTTCTGCACATACTAAGAGAGAACGCATAACACGAAATAGAGTTTAATCAAACAACATATCCGGGCAGTTAAAATACGCTTACTATTTTACAAGTAAAAGCAACAATTAGCTTATACGTATATAATGACTCAAGTGTTCTCTCCGTCCAGTAAATCACAGACACGAAGGAATTGTCTCAGTATTCCAAGCATTCGAGCGTGTCCGAAGTGCAGCACTTTACACACCGCCTGTACCCCCGTCGAAGAGAAGCCAAGGCCTACAACATGGCTATGAATTCAAAGGGGAGCACAAAAAAACATTTTATATTTAGCATCACTGCATTCAATATTCATTCCACTACAATATACAGCCGTCAGAAGGAAGCTCCCCGCAGCCAGATAATTCGTATCCGTGCAAAGAGATCTTCAAAGATACATAAGTCGGACAGCGCATGCGCTCCACACCAGTGCCAAGGAAGCAAGCAGCCGATTCTTGCAGATCACGGTACAACGATATTATTTCACGACACGTATTCACATGTCCGTAAGTCAGCAAGTCCAAGAGTGTCTCCGCGTCACACATAAAATGTTCAAAATGTTTAATTCATTTACAGTCACTGATTTAAGAATCAAGAGCACACAACGATCCAGGTGCGCAGTGAACTTCTGCGCATCCTCGTGTATTCCCACAAGCCAGATAACTTACAGTTTAATTATAATTAGATATTGCAGAGGTTTTCAGCAATGTCTCTTGATTCCTGCGTGCACAACGGTCTTGGCAGTAATAATATAATTCAGTTATCATATCACAGATAATAGATTATCCTCTCTAGAAGATGCCCACTCGACAGCCGCCATGTTACTGCAGTATACAGCAAAAACGTGTTCCGAAAAAATCTCACGGTAAACACGATACACGGACCACGCAAAATTTTACATCTCCCTCATTATCAGACATGCCCGTCCGTCTAAAAAGATTTCCTCAATCAAGAAACTCAGCCTGGGATGCTCCGATAGCCTTCTTGTAGAACTTAACTGGAGCGTGGGACATAGCCACAGATACCACAGGCCGCGTTCCTAAAGCCACTCCCCGGTACGGGTGTCTTAGCCAACTCGACCACTGGCTGTGATGATATTCCTCGCAATAATCGATATGGGTTAGAACGCTTTCAAAGGCAGCGTGACTTTAAAGTAATAGAGAGAAATATTTTGACCGCTGCTGTATCAACACAAATTGAACAAAAATGTCTACTACGGTCGTAGCTAGATCTTCGTGCTTGCATTGTCTATATGATTTTATATACTTTCCTCAAGTTCAATGAAGGGAGGAAAAGGGTTAATATTTAATAATACGTGATATTACTTAATCTCGTTCAATTTAGAATTGTGTTATAACTGAAAATTAATTCGGCGCGCAGTTCATTGAACTTGAGGAAAGTATATAAAATCACATAGACAATACAAGCACAAAAACCTAGCTACGACCTTAGTAGACATTCTTGTTCAATTTGTGAAAAAATTAAAAGTTAAAAAGTTATACTTTTTTAAATAAAAAATACTCATCTTTTAATAAGTTTTATTTTCGCGATTTTTATATATTATGTTTTATATAATTAAAATCTTCACAAAACCACTGTATTTCTATGTTCTGCAATGTTTAAAGTATGTTCAGTAATTTTCTTAACTGTAAAGAACGAAAACTGGAGACATTTTGGTCCCGGTGTGACGATTATGGAATTTTCTAAGATGAGTGATCACAAGAGTTAATCTTTGGAAAAGTTTCAAGTTTTTTGAATGTCATAAAATACTTGAAAGTTTTTAAATATCTAAAATGTTTCTTTCGAAATGTTCCAATATTTGTACAACGTCAAAAGTTTTAAAAAATAAATATGTTTATTTACAAGCTTTAAAAATAAAATTGGTATTTACATATAAAACAAAGAACAGATTAAAATTATAATATAAAAATACTATAAGAGAGAAAAAATATATTTTCAGATATTTACACTTTCAAGACTTTAACAGATTTTTCGATTTCAAATAATATTTAAGACATTTTGAGAATTATTTTCTAAATTAATTACATTTAACCGTTTTGAAATTTTTGGAATATAAATTTATAAATAATTTGTGAAAAATTAGAGCAAAGCTTGATTAATTTTCGAAATTAATTTGAAACGAATTCGAATTTCTTGCAATTTAATATTAAATTAGCGATACATCTATTAATGCAATATTGTTATGACGTTCAACGTGTCTAATGATTAATAATTAAATTAAATTATTAGCAATGGCAAGCGGGGTAATGACAATATAAAATTTCGTGAAATTTCTCCAAGAAAAAAGTTTTCGTTAATAACTAAAGTTGCCTGTGGGAAAGACTGTACTCGCGCACATATAGATACGTACGTATATGCGTGTATTATAAGAACGTAGTTACAAAATTTTCAACTGGGTCTATTTAATTGTGTTTCGAAATTTACGAGAGTGGCACTTATCTGTCAAAATAATGACCTTTGGTAGTCGCGCAAAGTATTAAATCGTTTTAGCTGTGTAACAATATGAGGCTGTTTATACCTGTGCAACAATATGAGGCTGTTCACGAAGTTTTATCCCTTGTGTGAGCAAAAATGCGGCGTGAGAAACAGCAGGAGTAGACTTGAAAATTACACACGGAATTATTTAATTGAAGGATTAATTAAAAATTTTAAACTGGCTTTGACTTTAAATTAGACTCAAAATTAAATATTAACATTTTAATTTTGAGTTTGATATCTAGAGCTTCAACAAATACTCCAGGATGCCGGTAGAGATTAAAGAAGGAAATGAGGTTAGAAAATATGTTATGGAGAGGGAAAAGGCGACAGAGAGGACGCAACACAAGTGTGAACTTGATACGCGCAACCCGAGAAACCTTTTTTTAGGGTGAGGGGAAAAATTGAAAGGGGGGGGGAGTAGGTGTCGGGAAGTGGTGCTAGTAAGTTACGCCGCGACCGACTCCTACACAAGAAGAAAGGAGAACGAGAAAGAAGAGAGAGAGCGTAGGTTAGGCAGAGGTTACATTCAAGCGTATGCTCGGTGTGGTTCAACTTCCATGTCCTACGAAGGAGAGGAGGTGAAAGAAGACATCTCGATGGTATTCCTTGGCTACTCCATTCTTGGCTACTCCATTCTTGAAAATAACCCTCCCGTATCTCTCTGGCAACCTTACCGTTGGTTGCCGCCTAGCTCGTCGCCTAGTAAGCGCGCACTCCGGCTGTCCAGAACGATCTGTTCGAAAAATGTTCCGCTCGCGCTCCTTTTATACTCTCCGTGGGCAATCATGATCGCAACCACGTGATACATTACATGGTCGCATGCTGGCTGATAGTGTAGTAGCGAGCGCCATTCGCTATCATGGTAGAAGAAATAACACGTGCAGTTAGAGAGGAACCTGAGAGAGGACACGCTTCGATTTTAGAACATTATTTTGAGAGAGCCTCTGTGATTCACAAAAATGGACATTGAACTACATAGCCAATGTCCATTTTTCACGTCGGTAAAATCCGTTTAGATGGTTCTCAGCGGTGCTATGTCCATTTTTACGGTTCTCTTCTGTGCTATGTGCAGGAGTGAGAGATGCATCAGTTGGATAAAGACGGATAATGGATCTCTGTCCGTCTTCTGTTTAGATCATCGGTTAGAGAGAGAAAGTATCGCGGTAGCAAACACGGAGCAAGCGACGATGTTATCTCTACGGAAACCCTCCTCTCCACTCACCTATCTCGTTTTCCGCGCTACGTTTTGGCCGTAAAATTCAGAAAGTCCTCTTCGGACGATTTCTGGGCAGGGAGGTAGAGAAGCCAGAACTCACCCACTCTTTATAAATGTTTTGTATCTTGTTATATTTGTTGTAATGACGTACGCGCATATGTATGATTTAGAAATGACAATATGCGCGTGTTTAATATTGTACAAAAAAATAATAATGTAATAAAAGAATTTATGGATACCTGAGAATCATATTTTTATTTTCTTTCAAGTGCGATTTTACGTGAAAATTATTGATCTGATTTCAACACAACGTTTTAATAGTTTTTACGAAATATTACGTAAAAATTAATCAAAATTTGCAAGCAGAAGAAATTAATAAAAAACTATATAATAATATGATGTATCAAAACGTTGATCGGTAAAGTAACGGATTTTAATAAAATTCTTCTCGATATTAACCTTTGAAAAAGTGCAATTTTCTCAAACATTGTCGAAAAATCAAAGTTAAAAAATTTTGAGAGCTTTATCAGTAATTTTACGGACGCACGTAAGAGTTCGTGGTTCAGCGCTAACGTGCTCCGACTCATACTTGCGAGATCGCCGAGATCGTCAGTTAGGGTCTCTAAATTTTTTTTAATTAGTTTGAGCAAACACGCGCGCGCGTGTGTGTGTGTGTGTACATTGTTACAAGGGCAACAATTAAATTAAACCTTTTTTGACACATAATTAATTATTTATTATTATTTTCACAAAAATATATTTTAGTTATAATAATAATAATAATTATAATTATGGACCTGTGTGTCCCTCCCCCCTCCTCTTATTGTTGTCCCGCGACCACCTCCTCTACTTCTGCCTCTAGATCTTTTTGCTCTTTCTCTTCCTCGTCCTCTTCCTCTCCCTCTACCACGAGTGAATGTATTTATAATCTTTTTCAGATCTGCAGTCTGAAACAAAAAATTTATGGAATATGTAAAAGATCATGAGAAATGTTTCGACAACACGTTCGTTTTTCCATAGCAAAACTGTAACCGCATATAAAAATTTGTTTATATTTAATTAATTAATACTTACATTTATGGTTACAAGTTGACCTGGCGACGTTGTTGTCATTGTCGCCGTGCGGTCGTCACCGTCGTTGTCGCCGTGTCAGCCGTTATCGTTGCCGCCGCGCCGTCACGCTGCACCCTCATCGTTGCCGCCGTCACGCCGCGCCCTCATCGTTGCCGCCGTCACGCCGTCATCGTTGCAATCATAAATATACATCTTTTTATTCATACTCATTCATTATCAATCTCGCACATACAGAGTACACAAACACGCATCCACACACATACACACACCCACACACACGGCACGTATATGATGCACAGATTGAAATCAATCTAGTTACGATTTAATTGTAATAATACTCGTAATTTGCATAACTTTAATAAAACATTTATATACACGCGCGCGAATTAACTTTATATTTGCATCATACACTTAAATGAGAATCTTAGCAGCTTACAAAGCTGAGCCCCTTTACCACGTCAAGGTGATTCTCACGAAGGGGAAAAAATGGGAAGCAGCAATCAGCTAAAAGTTGAATTTGTATTTCTTTAAATATAGAAAAAAAATGCCAAAAGTTAAAAAAGACGCATCTCTCTTGATTTGTAAAATATATAACCTTTATTTGATATTTTCAACATGAAACGCATGTTTAAAAAAAAAACAAAATTATTTAAAACTATAAAATTCCAATTATATTGTTGGTATTTTTGTTATTAAGCATGTCACAAAGATCGCAATCACAATTGAAATTATTGCATAAATCTGAGATTAGCAGATGTTATTACAGAGAAGTTTACGTGGTAAACTTCTTTGAAATAACTGATACAATAATATCAGATTTTTCTTTTGTTCTAAAATTCTTTGTATATTTTAATACAAATATGTGTATTAAAATATTTTTGTATCTTATCATTAAATATTGTGATTTTTAAAAATCACAGTACATAATATGTGTATATACATATACATGTATATTACGTATGCATGTCTGTATAATTTATTACCAACATAGAATGTATTTAATGTATTTCCTTTCATTCTTTTTTTCTTTGTGTCTTGCATTATATCATTAGTAATAAGTAAATGTATGATTTTACAATTTAGTAGCATGACCACATAAAGTCTTTTATTTGTCCTGTGATAACATCTGCTAATCTAAGATTTATGCAATTATTTCAATTGTGATTGCGATCTTCTACAATATTATAAAATGCATACTTATTTTACTCATTACTTGAAAATAATACTTGCTGCACAGTATTATGATTTGTAAATATATTTAACTCTATTGAATTATTATATAAATACAATATCTTAATACACATGCAGTATTTTTTTTTTAAATGATGAAACTATAAAGAAATAAAGAATAAAAAGAAATGAAAGGAAATACTTTTAGATATATAAAAATTATTTATTTTTAAATTTCATGCGTTTTACGTAATTTTATTTATTCAATAATTTTTGCATCTTTTTACGGGATGCATTATCTGTTTTTTCACCACGATTATTGTATCGTGTACGTGAATACAATTTTACACGGATTAAAAATTGCAATGCTTCCAATCGATGTTTATAACATGAATTATCTTTACGGAACCATTCTGAATACGTATTATTTGTTATGTTTATGGATTCTTGTGTAATATTTTGTACAATTGCTGTAGACGCTCAATAGCGTTCTCAATTATAATCAATTGCAGGTAATTGAGTTTCTATCACTTTTGTAAAAAGAGTTGTCGGTCGAATTAATTTTGTAACTGTAGGAGCATCTTCGTCAGGATTTAAAAACTCTCGCAGTTCTATATATTTTTCGTTTGCTGTGGCGTCATCCATTGGCGTTTCCATCATAATATTACAACAATTATCGCATTTAGTTTATACAATACTTTTCCGTGCTACGTATCCAGCAAAATATGCAATAGCATTGTTATCGTAACTACTCAATAAACTTTTATTTCCAGTAACATTGGTATTATCATACTCTTCGAGAATATTTACATCGTCATTAAATAATTCGTCTTCGGGATCGATTTCATGTTGTACATACTACTGTGTCCAAAAAGTAAGGTGACATTGCATTTATTTTGAAAATTCTTTATTTATTCTTGCAAATCAATTTCGTCCCCTTCAAAGTAATCCCCCCCTGATATAATACACTTATTCCAACGGATTTTCCAATCTTCGAAACAGTTGTAATAATCGATTTCAGGAATGGCCTTTACCCAAGCAACACAGTTAGTTTAAGAATACGTTTAATAAACGTTGAAAATCAATTTTATACGTATAAACTGATAAAAATAAACGTTTAAAATTTGAGACGTTTTTTGTACCAATTTAATAAACGTTATAAAAACGTTTTATAAGACAATTTTTAAACGTGTTCTTTCAAATGTAATTATATAATTATAATAATTGAGACGTAAAAAGTATAATATAAATAAGATATTTCATTATATTTACAAGTTAATAATCTTCAGAGAGTTTACATATAAATTTTTTGTGATTTATAATATTGTCATCAATATATCTCTTTATTTAAAAATGGCACACAAGAATTGTCAGCGTCTCAGCGTGTCACATCGCATTAAAATTCGATTTAATTATAATTTATGAAATCCTGTAATTTCGGATTGAAATGGATTTAACAAGTGAGTGATGGCGCCACCGCTAGGTGGCCACGTCGCGGGGGATCTTCTCGTGAGTAGAGTGCGGCCACAGGCGTTATATCTACAACAACGTTTACTTTACAACGTTTATTTAACGTTTTTTTTACTAGTGTAAAATACCGTTTTTATACGAGACATTTCGACCGGTTAATAAACGTATTTTTATACATCACAAAAACGTTTCGGCTAAACGTTTATTAAACATTTATTAAACGTAACTGTGTTGCTTGGGTAGCTCCTTCTTCGCAGCGAAACGGTGTCCCCGGAGCGGCCGCTTGAGTTTGCTGAATAGCCAGAAGTCGCATGGAGCCAAATCAGGTGAATACGGTGGTTGTGGAACGATATTAGTCGAGTTTTTGGTTAAAAAATCACGAATCACCGTTTCGAGTCGATAGAAGAGATTCAAGCCGCTGCGAAGAAGGAGCTAAAGGCCATTCCTGAAATCGATTATTACAACTGTTTCGAAGATTGGAAAATCCGTTGGAATAAGTGTATTATATCAGGGGGGGATTACTTTGAAGGGGACGAAATTGATTTGCAAGAATAAATAAAGAATTAATTAAATTTATTGGTGAATTAATGAGACACTCAGCTTCTGGACACTGCACATTGCCTTTGTCACTTGTGTGGATATATCCTATACATATAATGTGCCTTACATTACATCTAATTACTCTTGCAGTTGGATTATTATTAAATCCACTACGTTGTCTGAATTTTGAAAATAAATGTTCAACAGAATCTTGATTACACAATCCTGTCGCAAGTTCGAATGTTTTATTCTCCTTTTTTATATCATTACATGTTCCTAAAAGAGCTTGTACGGTTACAATAAATCCTTTTAAACATGGAATTTTTGATATTTTTTCAGGTGACATTGACCATCCTGAACACCATGTAATAAATTCTCCTAACAAATTTTCAATATCTGGATTTTTATCGGAAAGTAATCGTTTTCCACCAAATTTCATATTATAACTGTATGAATTGCTAGCATCAATGACCTTGTTCATGCGTTCTGTAAAACTTGCCGTCGCTTCCCATGTATCACTTTGCAATTCTTTTCCCGCTGTTCTCATTACGGCTGTAAATCTATTACTCAATGCTTGGAATGGTCTTTTGGCGTTCATAGATTGAAATTTATTGGGATAAAGATGCGCCTCTGTAATGTGTGACAATAAATTCGATCCCCCTTGTACAGCATTATCAATACGCCATGTCTCTTCATAATCATTAAAAGATGCTATAATTTCTTTATTACAATATAAATATTTGTGTGTTCTTAGCAAACTCATTAAACGTTTCACTAAATGTGGAAAATCAAATGATGAGTAATTTTTTTTTTTTATGAATGAAATATGGATTATCTGTGCTTATACCAAGTTGATTATAAGCACTTTGATTAGATGATCCTTGATCACATGTTAAAACTCGCACATCGGCACTTGTATTGCTCAATCTGTTCAAACATTCTTTTAATAAATATATTATTTCTTCCGCTTTCATGCATTTTCCAGGAAGAGAATACGCCAATGGTTGACGCCACGGGTTACGCGCGTTAATACTATCCAAACAAAAGACAAAAACACATTTAGCATTTTTGTTTCTTTTTCCTAAAGGCCCAAGATCTACAAGGCCTTCTACTTGATCTAAATGATGTGAATATTCTTGGTATGATTTTATTGACATCTCGTCCCATTTTAGGGCACATATTCTTTTTTCCGCAAACCAGTCTGCGAGTTTCTCTTGTAATTTAAAAAAAACAAAATCGTAAAATCCTGGCATAATATTGTATTCTTCGTGCCATCTTCTAATGGCTTCACAAGGGAACGTGCAACCTGCTTGTCGTAAGCGACGCAACGCAGAAGCTGAATAATAAAAAAGTTGTTATGCAAGGCTTTTCTCTTCTTGCGTATACGGCGCATTTGGTGTATGAAGTTGCAATTTTATCATTGCCTGAGCAACAGGATGCAAATTTTGTTTTTTTATCACATTTTGTATAATTTTTTTGTTGCTCTTTTTATTTGTTGTTTTCCTGGGAACTTTTCGTTTACGCAAACAAGATTTTAAATCTTTTATAACTTTATGCAAACGAGCATTTCTTTCTTTAAAAGATATACTTGTGATTTCTCACTTGCATCACATATGTTTATTTTTTTAATTGCTGGTGCTTTGTCACACGCGTCTTTTACTTCCAAAGGTTTTTCATTAATCCAGTCCATTAAATTTTCTTCTTCATCCGAAAAAAAAAAATCCATCTTTTTTGCAGGTTGGTACGTTCTAATGTGTCGTTTATGCGGAACATTTATTTCTATGTTACTGTCATTATTAACTTTTTCTGACACTCTTTCTGTGTCATTGTTTAAATTTACACCTACTTTTGACACTATTTCTGTGTCATTGTTTAAATTTGCATGTATTTGGGCTGGTATTTCTATAAACGTTAAATTTTGATTTGTATCTATATTTATTGTTTCTAATTCCTGTTGTAAGCCATTGTATTTTACTGGAACAGCATCACGTTTTAACGTTTTAAAATTTTTCTTCCTTGTTGTTCCTGCCTTGAAAGAACTTGGATCAAAATGATCTTCACATAGATCGACACGACGTAATGAGTTGCAGCCCATTTTTCCAAAGTAGTATTTTCTGAAACAAAATTATGAGACAAAATATTAGTATTGTATAGTCTTACACACACACACGCGCACACGCGCACGCGCACGCACACCCCCCCCCACACACACACACACATACACACGCGCACACACGCACACACACAATTAATGTGCCGCAAAAATTTTAGTAATTTTAAAAATAAGCAAAAAGAGTAAAAAAAAAAAATACGTGTACCGCATGAAGTAAAACATATATTATTTTTAAAAAATCTGAAAAAATTTGAGGAAAATAATGTTGGAAAGATGTACAAAAAAAGTTAGTCAATTAATAATTTCACTTTGACCCTTGAACAAAAAAACTGATAAGTATTTCAATAACCTGATAATTATAACAGTAATTAATGATTATTATTCAGTTAATTAATAAAATATATTGCATCAGTAACTGATATAATTACTAATTTATTGAAACACTTATCAGTTTTTTTTTTCAAGGAGACAACTAAAAATTGTCAATTATTACTTCTTAAACTTTAAAATTTGAATTTACATCTTAAAAGTCTTCAAAAATTTCTAAATACATGCCCTGATTAATAAATCATTAATTTTTTTCATATTCTTTTTGCAAATCAGAAAAATTTAAAAAAATACAACTAAATAATTATTTTTATTTGCTACAATCACAATAATGAGAATTAAAATTTGATAAAAATTTTTCTATCGTAGAGTGTTAAAGATAGACGTATGATAAATGTAATGTGACATGGGAGCAAATTTTATATACGAATCCGGCTGTACCCGTTGTACATACTTTAAAAAATTGGAAAAATAGACCTCTAAAAAAGTATAATAGTTTTATTAATAAAATAGCAACATTCAAAGAAAATTCAAAGAACAGGACAAAGTTATATGGAAATAGACACGCAAGTTGGATTTAACTCGTATTATCTCTTTTTAGTCTTTTGTTCGTTCTTCCACGTCTTCGCTCGTTCTTTTTGTCTCTCGCTCGCTCTTTCGCTCTCTCGTTTGCTCTTTCATTCTCTCACTCGCTCTTACTGTCAGCATCATACCACTCATGTGTCTACTGCTGTTTGCAAACAAATCCCCCCCTTCTCCCGCCTTGCACATAGCAATTACGAACGCCGAGCAGTTCTATCTTTCTGCATGCTTATGTACTTTTGGCTGGACTAAATCGGCGATTATCAGTAATTATTATTTTATTAATTATGGAAAAATGGTAAAGAACTTGTGTGGGCAGTTTGACTTGCTCTATCAGCTGGAAAGATGATCAGGGCACGTATTATGCATTTGTTCGGAATCGATTCCGATTGGAATTATTCCTTTTTTTCCTAAATTTCTATTGTGTTTTTTTAGGGAAAACGGAATAATTCCGATTGGAATCCATTTCGAAGAATCCCATAATACGTGCCCTGGTCATTACCAGACATCCTGTACTTTAAACAAACGTCTAATAATTTATATAATAAATATGATAAGAAACTTACCGCTGTTACAAATCCATAATTGACATCTAGCATCAGTAATTGCAGGAAATCTAAATAAATGTGTACCCGTTGAATGTCTTCCATTACGACAATTTTTATACATACACTTGTCGTATACGGTTTCCACACGATTTTCACTCATTGTTACACTCATTGTTTTTGTTCAAAGAATTATTTACACAAAAAATACTTTAATTGGAGAAATATGAAGAACAAAGAAAGAAAAGAATACGAATTAGAGATAGAACGTATATTATGAAAAGAATAAGGGTAACAAACGTGATTTATTGCATAAATCAAGAAATGTTACTAAATAAATAAAATAAAAAGTATTAAAGAACTTATTGTTGCAACCAAAAACGCGATTTGGTACACAAGTAAAGAACTTTAAAAACACGCTGTCGAAGTACACTGTTTCACTATCAAATGCGGACTACACAGAACAATAGCGAGCTTCGTTGTCATGTAACGTTGTCGCGCTGTTTTGTTTTCCGTCTTTTCTAACGCTTATTTTTAAACGTTTACGAGAAAGACGAATAGGGTCTTCGACGATTTTTCGTTTTTCATTTTAAATTAAAGTTTTGATAGTAAAAACAACTATTACAATAACAAAAGTAATTAAAAATCGTTAAATAATTTTTTTAATAAGTTTGAAAATTGCGATTGATTTAAACGCCCAATTTTTCGCGCGCCTTGATGGCGTCGTCGATGTGACGTCATTATTCAGTAAACAGGTTAGATCGAGTAGACAGTTTGTATTGAAAGCATCAAAAATGACTGAAAATGCAGGTTACGTACAAGATCCAGTAAAAAAACGCAATTACAAGTGGTGCTTTGTTCCCTTATGTAAGAGTACAACCATTTCTACTCCTTTAAAAATTTTTGTATCGGTGCCAAAAGGAGATATTAGGAAGAAATGGTTCGAAATAGCAAGACGGAATGATGCTTCATCGATATCGCTTAGCACCAGCTTGTTTTGCTGTCAAGATCATTTCCATGTAAGTTAAACTTTGTGAATAGATATATTTAACAAAACGTAATCGTAACATTCCATTATAGTTGCAAGAAGATATAGAAAATTATACGAGAGTGCGACTCGATCCAAATGCATCTGTACGACTGAAGAAAGGTGCACTACCTCGGATATTTCACTGTCAACCTGATAGACAACGTGCTCATGTGAAACCGATGCGTCCAGTAGCTCTGAAGCGCCAGAAAATAGAAACTTTAAACGAAATCCTACAAACTGAAACAGTAATCGATAGTAGCATGGAATGTGAATCCACAGAACCTATTACAACCGAGTTATTGCATATTGACACCAACATTGGTAATTCAAGTAATATTAAAATGATTATTGAGCATATAATTTTCATTGAGTTAAACTATGTATAAATAAGATATTAATCATTCATCCGCAGATGATTTTTCAACTACTCAACATCAGGTGGCTGCTGTTGAAATTGATTGGAGCAATGATGCAACATCAAAATGCAAGGATGTTGGTATTCAAGTGAAAATGCGTGACCATAAGACAATGCGTAGCAAGTATGTACAAAACGTGCCAGTGATGCAAGATGCTTCATGTTCGACGAACGAAAAAACTCGTAATATAAGTCAGCAAAAAACTGAGAATGTAATTACATCATCTGAGTCAACATCGGCCAACACGAATGTGACAAGTACTTTCAATGATACACTGGATGATTGCGATGATGAATATCTACCATCTGAGGAAACAAGCGAAGAGGTAGTGAAGCAGAATATATTGGAGCAGAGGAGGTTAGCAAGGAATATAAAAATGACGACCATTCAAAATAAACCGAAAATGTACTTGGGTATTCCGGACAATGCCTTCTTTTTTATACAGCTTTTAAGCAAAGAAACGGGAATTAGTATAGAGGAAATTTGCTTAACCGTCACTAAAATTAAATTAAACGATACATTCGCAAGAATTGGAGATGATTTTGGAATCAGTGCTAGTAACGCGAGTGCTGTTTTTAGAAGAACTCTCCCTATTGTAGCACATTATTTAAAACAATTAATTGTTTGGCCTTCGGAACAATCCATCAAATCGAATCTGCCTTTGCCATTTCGTGCTCGGTACAGTCATGTACAATCTATAATAGATTGTTTAGAAATTGAAATTCAGAAGCCTAGCAGTGCGATTAATCAAAGTGTTACGTGGTCTGAATACAAAAAATGTAACACAATAAAATACTTAATATCAATGTCACCGGATGGAACTATTAATTTTATATCAGAAGGTTTTTGTGGGAGGACATCCGATGCTGCGATCGTAGAACTCAGCCAGTATTTAAATCAGCTACCAGAAAACTGTGCAGTCATGGCTGATCGAGGTTTCAAAAACATTGAACATCTATTACAAAAAAAAGGATGTATTTTAATTCGACCGCCTAGTGTTTCGAGTAATTCAAAACCGACGAAGGAGGAAGTGATAGAGACTCGGCGTATCGCTAGCTTAAGAATTCATGTAGAAAGAGTTATTAGAAGAATAAGAGAATTTAACATTTTAAAATCTCATTCATCATGATACAATAAACATCGTAGATGATATGATTATTGTGACTGCAGGTTTAATTAATATTCAGTTACCACTTATAGCACAATAAATATTGAAAATATTTACACGTTTATTAATTTTTTATAATAACCCTTCGCTTACATTCTACTTTGCTACTCCATTGAGAAGCAACGGAAAAACATTTTGTTTCCAAAAAATCATGGCATTATTTATCATTTCCATTACGAATTGTTCGTCATAATTAACACAAATTACTATAATGCTTTGTGAAGTTTCAAAATCATGTTTCGCCATACAAAAATAACCTATTTTCACGTTTTGCATAAACATCTGCAACTGAATTTGAGCAAAATATTTATTACCTATCCGATTCTCTTTCGTGATATACCTCTCCTCAGATTTTAAACTAAACGGACATTTTATTTCAACAACAAAATTTTCGGCTACTGCATCAGGAGAAGCACCGATGACAGGAAAATTTGGATTTAACAGTAATCCACTACGGTGTAATGTAATTTGAAGATTTTCCTCCAATATCTTCACTACTTCTTGTTCCAAGCGTCTGCCTCGTTCCATGGCATCAGTATCTCTTATTTTGAATGCACCAATTATTTGCTCAGCTAATGATCCTTGTGGTGTCTTGCAATGCACTATTTCGTATATCCGAGATGCAGTTATTCTTCCGTATCTTAATTCCTTCCATAATGTGGATTCACTTTGATGAATGGTATCCTTTGCAACTTTTTTGCATGATTCTATATCTATTTCGGAGCTTGCAAAGTTCAAAAAACTATCGGCATCTTTACATGTAGAAGTATTATAAAATTTTAACATTAATGAGTGCATCGATAAATCTGTATGAGATTTTACATGGACAAAATGCCTTGACAGTTGGCAGTCAAAATTTCTTTTTTCCATTTCTTGCAATACAGTCTGTAAGAAGCCAGTACTGTTTGGAAGAACTGGAGTTTGTTTCGATGGTAGCAAATCTTTTGCTTTCATGCTTCTTACATTAGCTCCAACTTGTGCCAATCGAGGTTTCTTCCAATAGCAGACCGTCGCTGTCGGTTCAGGCTCTTCGCTTCGACGGTGAACCCACATAAGGAAAGCGATGGCATGCTTACAACCACCTTAAATCACATAGAATTGCACAGTTAATATACACAATTAACGTTTTCTTTACTGCGTTAATTAGAATTACCTTCTGAAACTGCGCAATCTTCGCACCTAATATATTCGACTCTCTCAGTTTCCTCGTTGACTAGCATCGATACAGTATACGCCTTATTGTTCACTCTGTGCTCAGGACAAACCTTTCCTCTGATATGGCATAAGCTCTTTTCCCGTCTCAATTCCATATATCCAACTGCTGGATCGCCGTAGTTTTCACCTTTCAGCTCTACCAAAGTGTACATCGACAAAATGACAAGAGTGTATTAAAGGTTATGTCATGAATATATTATATATAATACTCAAATTACTTTGATATACCGTTAATAATACTTTGATATATCGTTTCATACTGTATCTTGTATCTGTCTATAAATTTTACTATTTATTTCCTGTTATTACAAGTTTTTAAAAATATACTTACTTCTTAGCTTTTACACCACGAGTTTCTGCGATATTAAACACATCACTTTCAGCAAAAAAATCGGAAACCATTAATACTGTTACTTTGGGTAAGTTATCCGATTGCGCTTTAACAAATCCAGTGTTATTTTTTTGCCACATTGCAACAAAACAATGGGTAAATACGTAAATACATAAAATACCGTACAGCAAAAGTTTGAAATTACTGAATAATGACAGTCACACGCGGTCTCAACCAATCACAGCGCGTTTTATCCCCTCTCTTTTGTAAGCAATTTTAATAATTTATATTAAAAAATTACATTGTTAATATCGTTCTAAAGTTGTTCCATTCAATTTGAACAAATATAAGGTTCATGAAAATAATTTTTTTAAATAACTTATTTTTTACAAATTGGACCCTATTGAATCAATAAGATTCATCGTATCATTAGTTATATTTAAATTTAAAAAAAATACAGCTTAAATAGGCAGCTTTTTTTATATTTAGGAAGTCTTAAGAAATTATATATGTACATAAATTTTCTATACATATTATTGTAACGCTGGTACTTTCTCGGTGTCGGTTACGGGATTTTAAGTTCAGGATCGGATGCTCGGATGTGCTCGCCGGATGTCCGGGTTCGTGTCGAAATGATAACGCCGTATTTTGGTAGTAAAAATGAAAGAGGTCAAATATATTTAGCTATACTTTAGTACAAAATGAAATTATACAGTTCCGATATCGTTATCGGATAATACTGAGCTCCTTGTACAACATTACGGCCCTCAATTGCGCGGTCGTCGGCCCGCGGGAAATCAAGAGAACGATCACGTGGTAGTCGAATAGTGTCGCGGCACTTAACTGCGCGGTCGTCGGCCCGCGTGAATTTAAGAGAACAGTCGCAACGTATTTGCGCGGTACTTAATATCTAAACGGAAAGGACTTTAACAATTCGGAAACGGACGGACAGTGACTAGGCGCTTTGCGCGCGGAAGTAGCAAGCGGGGTTGCTCGGTTTAACAACATAGATCTATATACATAGTTCGCGGCGGAACGTGCGATGTCGGACTCGCGGTTATCGCAATGTAACGACTCGAATGAGTCGTGTGATCTACGGACGGCTTCGGTTTACGCTCTATGCGTACGGTATCCGTTTGTTAGAGTGGCCGCGCGGCGGTCCACTCTAATGCCGTGCTCGGGGCCCGATTGGCCCGTGCGGTTGACCGGTTACGGTCTCGGTACTCGACGCCCTCGCGCTATGCGCGGGCTGTCGACGGGGTCGGCCGGTTCGGCCTCATCTCGCGGGGTTAGCCCGGGAGGTACGGTGGCGGACACTGGAACGGTGTCGGCGCGGACGGTCCCCGAGAATTCCCGGGGACACTCGGAACGGTCTGGTCGGAGTGGCCGGACGACGAGAATGCCCGTTGTCCGGCTGTACGGAAACGGAATTGCCGTGCGGGGAGAATACCCGCCGTACGGCGCAACGGATTCGGATCGGATTTAGCCGGACGTACGGGAATGCCCGTCGTCCGGCCGGACGGTCCGGATTGGCCGCGTGACAAGAATGCCCGTCACACGGCTGATCGGATTGGATGGCCTGCGCGACGAGAATGCCCGTCGCGCGGCTGAGCGGATCGGATTGGCCGAGCATACCCGGCCTCGGGGACGACGGTTTTACCCGTCGCGGGAAGGTTGGAACGAGAATGCCCGTTCCCGAGGAGGTGCTCGAGAATCCCCGAGCTAGGAGGCGCCGAGTATGCCCAGCGCTGGAGATGATCCGATGAGATCGGATGTTCGGACGGATCTGTTTCACGTTGCCCACTGCCGGCTTATATATCGTTCCGCGCGGCTGGACGGACCAATCAGCGCGCGCGGACGGGCCGGCTAGAGTGGGAGTGCTTTCGGAACGCGGCGTAGCGCGTCGGTCGCGCGCGGTAGCATGCGGTGGTCTTACGTAAGCCGATTGTACGCGCGTGGATCTTACGTAAGATACACGTGCTCGGCTGCGGTGCGTTCGACGGTTGGTCGGTCCGGAGTGGCGGCACGGTGGAGGGGCGTATTGTTACATTATGATACTTATAAGTTTATTATAATTTATCGAATTTTTGAATGATAATGTTATAACAAATTGTATTTAAAGCAATGCTGGAAAAGAGACAAATGTTCAATAATCATACACACAATGTTATGTCTTACTAATACTAATAAATGTACAAGATCATGTTTCTTCTTAATATTTATAATAAATACAATTTACCAGATTTTTTATATCAATTGAAACACTTCAAAAGTAGTGAAAAATTCTTCATCTTCAAATTTTTCATATGTAATTTTATGAAATATTCTAACAATAAGGACACCTTAGGCTTGGTTTCTATGGATTTTAATAATATTGTTTGTGTGCATAATTACTAAATATAAATTTTTATCAAGCAAAGGGAGAAAACGTAATGCTTAAGTGTTTTTCAAGAAAATAAAAATAAATAAATAAAAAATAATAAAAGTAAGTTTAAATAAAAATTTTAACAAGTACCTAAACAAATGTGAAAAAACTTTTCACCATAGTTACAAAATTCTTCTCAAAATTTTTTATATAATTTGTCACACTTTTTATGTAAATTTCCAAATTTTTCATTTCTACATTATTTTAAAACTTTATAAAATTTTACAAATCTTTTTATATACAAATCTTAAAATATTTTTCAATTTACATCTAAAAAATTTCTGAGAAAAGATATATATTTTAATATTATTAAAAAGGATTCTAATTTATTTAAAAATTCTGTAAAAAATTTTCACGATGCAGGATATTCTTCAATATATACATAAAATCAAAAATCGTATACAAATTATGATTATTATAAATATACAACGGCTATGTGTACCAACGATGTACACATGTTTTTCTACAAAAAAAGCATTCACAATCTATCGATCGAATCGGTCCGTACGTGGTTAAAAAGCGACAACACTACAAGACGACGCGAGCGCTCTATTATTCCGATCATTCAATGTTCGACTGTGGTTCAACGGTCGAGGCAGGACGCAGGACGAACACCGCAGATCTAGTAAGTGTATCTATATACTTATAAAAATATATAAAAAACATGTTATTACAGTAAAACATTGTTAATTATATTGTACAAATTTTATTTTTTTAGTACAAAAAACATCGGTGACGACGACGACGACGACGACGGCAGCGACGACGACGACAACGACATCGTCTGAGGCAGCGATGACGGCGATGACGACGATGACGACGTCGTCTGAAGCGGCGATGACGACGACGACGTCAACTGCGGCGATAATGACGACGACAACAACGTCGAGTACAGCGGCGGTAACGACGATGATGTCATCTGCAGCGGCAGCGACGACGTCGACAGCGACGGCGATGGCAGGCGATACGGCGACGATGTCGACGGCAGCAGCGGTGCTATCGACCACAAATAATTTAATAACTATAAATGTAAGTGTTTATTAAATATAAAACTAAACATGTTTTTATATGCGGTTACAGGCTGGTTTTCATATTCTATTCTTATTTCAAGATCATCTTAAGTAATAGCTTAAGATGCTAATACAGTTTTCTGATGAGTTAATGACATCTTAAGATAATGCTTAAAACGATCTTAACCCTTAAACACGTAAGTGGGTCTGAAAGACCCCATATGAAGTTTTGAACGCCTGCTATGTGAAGACGGAATGAGATAGGAGGTTCAAACCAAGACGTAAAAAAAGTTTGAAATCTCCTCTTTCGATTGATATGGTTGATCAACTTCTTTGGTCAACTAGAATTCGAATGACACGGCAGCAAAGTTTTGTTAGGGTCAATGCGACCCATATAGTGTGTAAATGAAACTCTTTTTGTGAGTATTTTACATAAAAAAACTGGACAAAATACGTTCGAACAGGTTGATTTGCAGATGTTACTCGCATATACTCTGTCTAAAGTTGGAATAAAATGTTGTAGAAAAAAGAGTTTATCTGAAATATATCATGAAATACATCAATTTTCAATTTTAGACACAATTTAATCAAATTGTGTTTTCATTCCTCATATTCGCCTTGTTACATAAGTATATTTTTTAATAGAAATAACAATAATATATATTTTTTTAAAAGGATGAATCTTTAGCTTTAAAACGCCGTACTGTAAAGTTGTTTTTTTGTTGCAAAGATATGATTTTTTTAAAAAAAGTTGATTTTTAGATGCCCAAAGATACCTCATATTCTTCGTGTTACACAATTATACTTTTTAAAAGAAATGACTTTACCAAATTTTATTTTGAAAATGTGACTCCTTAGCTTTAAAACGCCGTATTTGAAAGTCCTTAAAAGTTTTTTGTTGCAAAGATACGATTTTTTCTTTTTTAAGAAAAAGTGGATTTTTGACCAATTTCTCATTTTTGCTTAATGGTTTTTCCTTTATAACTTCACAATAAATTATTTTTTGGCAATACCAATTGTGCAGTCACACTCTTGAGATTCTGAACTTTCATTAAAAAAAAAAAAATTGTAAAAAAACATTGATTGTAATTGAAGTTATAGCTTCTCAAAGTTGAAAAAGTCTCCCAGACCCTAAAAATATGTATTTTACGGGATTGGTGTGTTTAGTGAGCCCGGTGGGGCTGACGTTACTTGACGTCCCGGGGGGGAGCGGCTCGGCGACATAATCGCTCCCCCACCCCCCACTGCCCCGCCGAGTAAAGAGAGGGAATGTTCCTTCTCCTTCAGTGAAGAAGGGTGTCTCTGCACCGACAAGCTCGGCGCTAAGGGGCCCGGGGTTACGGCGGGTGCCGGACACCCCGGGCTTCACCCCCAAACACCAGGGTAGAGGGGGGTGGGGAGAAACGGTGTCCCCTTTCCCCGACCTGAAGCAGACTCAGCCTCACAGCCCTGCCGGGGGCTCCCATCGTAGGGTGCTCCCGGTGAGCCGAGTCGGCCATTAGGCCGACTGGGTCCGGGGGGCTCCGGAAACATGCTGCACGCGTTCCCGGAGCCCCCTAGTTAAGCACCAAGGCAAGACACTCGGAGGGGTTTTAGTGGGTAGGCTTCCGCTGGCACGTTGCTGGCGGGGGGAGAGCTCCACATAACCACCAGGCCTCCACCGGGGCCTGGGGTATCCGGTAACGCATTTCTCCTCTGTAACCAAAAAAAAAAGATCGGTGTGTTTAAGGGTTAAATTTAAAATATTTATTTTTATGTAAATACGACTTGGGTTGATGAAATAGAAAGATTTTTCAATAATAATACAGATAGTACTTAGGTTTTGTATAAAAATTAAAGAGAGTACCACATGGGTAAGAATAGAAAAATTTTTCCATAAAGATACAAAGATAGTACCACTTTGAGAAGTACCACTTTGTAGGAAAAAATAAAGATTTAAGGGGTATGTACACACACTTAGCGCCTTTTTTTACTTTTTTTAAAAAGATAATTTTGTACTGATTTATGCTGTCGCCAGTCGCCTGCTTCTCTCCCTCCTTTCTATGTGCGTGTGCATATGTGCCTCAGAATCTACAGATTGAACGCGTCATTGATTTATTCTTACATATTCTTAATTGTTAACAACAAGCAATGGATGTCGATCATCGATAATTCCGCTTTAATTTTACACTTACTTAAAGTGGAAAAAAGTCACTTTTTTCCGTCATATTTCGCGGAATTTGGAGCGAATATGTTTTGCAGTGTACTGTGCAGTCTAGGTTATAAATAAATGAAAATTTTACAATAAAGAAATGTTATATTTAATGTTTATTAGCAAACTATACAGCATGGAAGAGAATATGAATAATGACAAAAAGAAGTGTAAAAATTTGTAATTTTTACAACAATATCAATGGAAAAGAGACTTTTGTGCAATTTCGAATTTGTTTCTGAATCATCTAACAGTAAAACTGAAATTTTTTTTATGCTTTGCTCAAAAAAAAAGAAGAAGACAATATTGTATCCAAAATTATATTGAGTAAACTGTTCATTATTTTACTAACAATTTCAGTCAAACTTCAGAATGACATGTAAAACTTTTTAAAATTTATTTGTTACTATCGGTTTAAAGAGAGAAAATACTACTGAAACTAGTAGGCTAATGGTTTCAGCTGAGAGTCAATTATTAGCAACAATATGGTTATTAATTACGCCAGATTTTTACAAGTATGCTAACATCGTTTTATTTGTACATATGTAGTGTGATTTTCATTAAAAGTATAATTTTGCTCTTTTAGTACGTCAAAAGTAAACGATGCTTTGATTAAAAATAAAAATTTTACTCAATATCACAAAATATCCAAGTCTATCGTATATATTTATTCAAGTTTTCATTAAATTTTATTAATAAAGTACTTATTAATAGATTTATTAATACATTTATTAATAAATCTATTAATAAGTACTTTATTAATAAAAATATTTATAAATAAGTATTGAATATTACAATGAATATTATCACATGAATATTATCCCGGTAGTCATCTTTGGAAATTTTAAGAAGTGTAAAATAATAAATATACGTTTATATGTATATTAATTATTTTGAAATTAGATCGATATATAAAAATGAATGTATTGGCAAAAATGTATTGGTAAAAAGTACTGGCAAATGTAATTAGAATTATCAAGATTCGTATCTACGCAGCAGACGATATTTTTAAATGTTTTTTAAATGTTTGTTTTGCATTAATATTTTCTCAACTCATTTTTGGAAAAAATATTTATTTAACATTTATTTAACATTTTTTTAATTAAAGATTCATAAACAATGATTTCTGAAAAATGTTTTTTAAATGTTCGTTTAATATTGTTTAAACATTTATTTTTCATAAATTATTCATTTCAGAAAATGATTTCGGTTAACATTTTTTAAACGTTTATTTAACGTTTCATAAATATTTATTTGTCATTAATAATTCATTGAAAAAAATGATTTTACAAAACATATTTTAAACGTTTATTTAATATTATCCAATAAAAACAAGATATAATATACGTTTATTTTTGGTATTATCGTATGATATAAACCTAGTATATTAAACGTATTTGAAGCTGATCTAATTTCCGTTTCCATGACCGTCTCATAAACGTTTTCACCGTTTTCATATCTCAATTTTTATTTATTTATTAAACGTTAAGCACATACGAATTATATTCAGATTAAAGAACTAAATAAATAATGAATTATATAGTCGTATAAAATACGTATTGATAAATCAATAATTTAAACCTAATAAATGTTTAGTTTACAAAAAAATAGTTCTTATATCCTTTTTGTTAAAAATGATTAAGAAAAGATTAAATTTGAATTAAACATTTAATTTATGTACAAGATTAAATAACAATACAAATGTTATTTACATGTAAAAATATAAAATTTTATGTGGAACAGCGTTCCACATACACGTGACATTTGAAAAGAATAAAAGCGAGCATTCGTCTCGAAATTACAATCAGCTCCCAAAAATCTCACTGAAGTATGAGCTGGGAAGTCGGCCGCGGTGGCGCCTAGATATAACGCCTATCGGCTGCACTCGACTCATAAAAAGATCTCCCGCAGCGTGACTACCTAGCGAAAGCCGCGCAAGCTGCGAAGGCGCAAAGGCTTGTATCGCGAAAAAGCTTTGAGATTCAAAACCAAAACAAATTGCGTCATTTTCGAGAGAACCGTATTATGTTTTTACGTGTAAAATCACTATTAATAATTGAATGGCTTGGATTGTAACCATATTTGGTATTTCTAAAATGTTTTATAAATGTTTTTCATTTCATAAATACTATATATAAATAATACATACGTTTTCAATAAACCTTTAATTAGCTATACCAAATGTGGTATAAAATACGTTTATTATTTGTTTAAATATTGCTGCCATGAAAACGTATAAATATAATTTACACTCAAACTTTTATTAACATATTTAAAAAGTATAACATACCTAAACATTAAACCCTATTCTTGATACGTTATTTAAAGGGACAACTTTTGCAAATCATAAACGTATTTAAGAAACATTTATTTAATTAGTATGATAGTGTTACATCCAGCTTTAAAGGAAAGGTAGAAAGGGTAAGCTACTTGTGGTACAGACCATTTTAGGGACCTCGTTTCTTTCTTGGTTATTTTTACGTTTGCGAATGTTGCGCGCGACCACGAATGTATCTTGGTGTTAGTAGTGTTTTGACAGCTAGCCCAGCTAACCGTTCTAACCTCAATATTGATCGGTCAAATTTTTGAAATATTCCAAAGGAATAAAGTCAGGTGTCCATTAGGAATTAAAGAAAATTACTCACAATTTAATCGAAAGGAATTGGATTGAAGCATTTGATACGTCAGATAAGTAGCATTAAAAAAAGTAAAATGAAATTACTAATAAATTATTTGTTAATAAGAAAATATACTTTGTGAGCAGGGGGTCGATTGTGTATCTTTGTCAACTTTTTTCATTTCTCGTATTTTCATCTCACATGAAAAAATACGCGCGATTGGCTATGAGCATAGTGAAAATGCGATATCCCTATGCTCACGTGAGTGAAAATCACAAATGCGAGTGCAAGCAATGGTAGAATACTTCACATAACCTTTAAAAAACGGTGCATCGCCTCTGAGTTAAATAATCTCCAATAATCTCAAAGTCCCTCCTGTTGACGATTGACGACGCCTGTCCCGAGTAAGATACTAATTTAAAAAAAACGGTGCGTAAATATTGCATAATTTATTTACAATATATACTTATATTATTTATATCTTATTATTTATTTATTGTTATTTATTATTTATATACTTTATACAATTTTACAATGTATTATCTAGAATATATTATCTAAAATATCGAATGGATCCTGAGTATCTCTCAGTCATCCTTCTTAATAAATTTAAATTTCTTTTTCTAATTCTTTTTCTAATTCGCATTTTCCTCTTGCTCGATAAAAAGTAAAAGGTACTCCATTCTGAAACGATACAAGACTCCGCAAACTCGACCAAATTTGACACAGTTTGATTGAACTCAACATCAAAATACTTGCCAAGCAATGTCACGTGAGGAATGTCGCATTTCCACTATGGTGAAAAGTAGCCAATCGAGTGAGAGCTTTTACCATTTTAACTAGGTTTTGGAATACGCAATCGACCCTCTGTTCTTCTTATTTACAGGTAATAATAAATAAGCAAAAGTAGTCAACAACCGAGCGTTTGTAATAACAAACTTGACTCAAGATATTATGCATATCTCAAATATCGAATGATTGTTATTACATGCACACAATATCCAACGATACAATATCCATTCTTACAAGATCAGTAATATTGAATTACTTTACCCTTACATTCTGTCAAATATCTCATGATTAGATATTACTTCTGTGTTTGCATCCAATAAAATGCTTGTCACCATAAACGTTCGGTTGTTGACTCCTTTCGCTTATTTATTATTATCTGTAAATAAAAAGAACAGCTCACAAAATATATTTTCTTATTAACAAATAATTTATTAGCAATTTTATTTAATTTTTTTTTAATGCTACTTATCTGACGTATCAAATGTTTCAATCCACTTTCTTTCGATTAAATTGTGAGTAATTTTCTTTAATTCCTAATGGACACCTGACTTTATTACTAAATATTCCTTTAAAATATTTCAGAAATTTGACCAATCAAAATTGAGGTTAGAACGGCTAGCTGTCAAAACACTACTAACTTCTTTTTCTTCTTCCAATTGATATGGCACCCGTCCCTAGTGAACTAGTAGGGCAGAGACAATTTGGCCATTAAATCAAGTTAGTGTGTGGAATACAAAATTATAAATGGCCAAAAAATAATAGGATAAAACTTGAGGAGGATTGCGTCAGCAATCCCAACCGTGCTTTTTCACTCTATTACAAATACGCTTACTGATACGCGGCCGACCAGCGAATCCTAGAAAATAAACTTAAAAAACAGTACTAACACCACAATACATTTGTGGTCGCGCGCGACATTCGGTCATGAACGCAAAAATAACCAAGAAAGAAACGAGGTCCCTAAAATGGATGATTCAGGTATTAATGGCACGATCTGTACGAGCAAGGCAGGGAAAGATGCAACAAATGCTTTAACTCGTGGCCGTACTAATCGGATGTAAGGCACGAAGGCGAACGCACTTAGGGACTTCGAAATAAGGGTCAGCGTGCGAAAACACACTTTAACGCCTTTTCAAAAGTCGTGCGACCGTTGGCCCTGATTTGAGTCAGAGAGTTGAATCTCTTTAACTCGAGATCGGGCCTATCTTTGAGCGTGATCTTTTAGTTAGGAAGAAAAATGACGAAAGGGGTCAGCTAAATTAAAGGCTTTTTAAGATTAAAACTTAACATATATTTTAATATGTAAAACTCGCGTACATTGCTATTATAAGAGATTAATTGATAAGAGTAACATAACGTAGACAATTATCGTTTGTTATAATTAAGTAATCATTAGAAAAGTTAAAACTAGAGTACATAATTATACAGATAAAAAAAATAATTAATGATTGTTTGAAAAGTTAAAAGTAGCATTATTTATTATCAGTAGGGAATACGCTGTAGCTGAATAAAAGAGAAATTAAATTATAACATTATTATTTTTGAGATTATTACAAAGTAGTTAATTAATAAAACTAAATTTTAACATTATGGTAAGTCCGTATATGAGGAGGAGATGGAATTAATTTATTCTTTAATGAATTCATAATTATGCGTTGAGATTCATATTTTAATTATTAAATCAAATTAGAACTTAAGATTTAAGAATAGAAACAAAATATTTATATTTACATAGAGATTTAAGGAATATTTAGAGAGAAAATCAGGAATTGTTTTAAATGGGAATTGCTGTATTAATTCGAAGAGAAAATTTTGATACCGATAATAATAATAAATATAATAATAATATTGGGAGTGAGGAGTTGAAACATGGACGTTTGTGATTGCTCATTTACAATCGATTCTTGGTAAGTTGAATGAAAAATTGAACAATAACAAAAAAAAAAAGAATGAGTAATTTACTTATGGTAGCAGAGAAATAACGTTTTCTGACTCTTGGAGATTGCTAATGGATAACAATCTTGAAACTAGACGTTTTGGGTACAAAGTTGTGATTGAAATTCTCGTGCACAGATTTTAAGTTTGAACGATTAAAAGTAACGCGCACAGATTCGAATTAAAACTTTAAGAAATGATGTGAATATGAATGGAGAAATAAACTAAGAATATGAATCTTGAATCTTGAAAATAATAATGATAATGATGTCGGAGCGCCAGAAAGTTGCACATTTTATAGGGCTTAGGAAAGGGCATGGGAGTGATCAAGTGGGTGAGATGGAGATTTGGTTGAGTGAAACTTTTTTGAGATTTCTCTCTTCTTTATAGGTAATTTCTTGTTGAGGTTTTCGAGCTTGTTCTTTGGATATTTCACCAACGCTCACTACCAATCATCTTTTTGGATGATCTCTCGTTGGCTAGTTTTCCACCTTCTCCTGATTTTTCTTAACTTTAAGAGGGGCAAGCAGTTGCGTCACCCAATCGCTTAAGGGGTTCGTTATTTATGATTTTTCCTTCCTAGAATGTACAACTCTGATTTTTTATATCGCCGCGTCAGTTTATTTATGACTCGCTTTTTACATGAATCATCTTTCGGTTTGTGATGAAACATGCGTTCAGACAAACAAAGCCATGGTCATAAATTTTGATTTATAGTTTTATAATTTCTGTTCGACGTCGTAATTCAATCTTATCTTCCGTTGTCGCCGGACTTAAATTTAGGTTTTTCTTCTTTTCAAGTTCTGGCTTTGTTCGTTTTTATGGATCATTGTTAGAATGAGCAAATATTGTTTGTAATTCCGTCATCGCACGATTTCTTCTTTTTTGCTTCTAATTTATTGCTCCGGATATTTGAGCATTATATCTTTTAGGGACAATGTTCAATTTTTTCTTATAATAACCAAGGGTTAGTGTTTTTATAAAAGAGAAGTTGTGGATTGCTCCGAATATGACGATTGAGTGTTGTAAATCTTAAGTACAATTTTCTCGCTTATTTCATATATGCGAAAAGGGAAATCATGGAATCCTCCGGATGTAACTGTTGAAGTATCACTTAAACATTTTTGTACGTTCCTATGTATTCGCGCGTTATATCCCGTGTGCGCATTAGAGTGTTCGAGTTATGTCTCGACAGATGGCGTGGTGTCACGACTTTTAGGGAGAGGACCCGCTCTCGCTCACTTCTTCTTGTTCGTTCGCTACGCCTGTTACGTACTCGTGCGCTTGAAGTTTTCTTTTAACAATAAATATTGTCCTCACTTTACCGTGACTCGTTTTGTTTCCCCGACGTGCCCCCAACAGGTTATGGACCCAGGACATAAGTCTCTCGGGATATAACGCGGACAGTGCTTACACGAGAAACTTTTCGTTTTCGCTCGTGATCCTGTGCATCGAACATCAAGATGGCCAACACGGATCTCAGGAATCTCAGGAATGTCTCGAAATTTAACGGTCAAAATTTCCAACTCTGGAAATTCCAGATGCGAGCCATCTTCATTGCTAACGAGCTTCTTGGTATTGTCGATGGGACAGAGTCTGAACCTGACGAAACACAAGCCAACGCGGCAACGAAAAAAAATTGGATAAAGAAAGACGCAAAAGCTATGTACATCCTTTCCTGTTCCATGGAGTACCCGCAGTTGGACTGCCTGATCACGTGTACATCATCCCACGCGATGTGGACGAAACTTTGCACCATTCACGAACAGAAGACCGCCACCAAGCTAGTCCTGACGACAAAATTCCATGACTATCGCATGGTATCCGGCGACTCAGTTGCACAACACATCGCCAAGATAGAAAACATCGCCAGCCAGCTAAAAGACATTGACGAAAAGGTCTCCGATGTCATGATAATGGCGAAGATCCTCAGCACCTTGCCGACCAGTTACCACGCTTTCATATCCGCCTGGGACAGCGTAGCAGCAGCCGACCAGACGTTGGATAAGCTGCGTGAGAGGTTACTTCGAGAAGAATCACGCATGACGAACATGACCGATGCCGCCACCAGCGCCCTCGCCACCATGAGCCTCAACAAACAGTCGACTGGAAAGGCGCAACATACTACTAACAATCCGTAAGTAGTATAGTAAGAAGTACAATAGTAAGAAGAGCGTGCAGTGTAATTATTGTAAAAAATTCGGTCATATCGAAAAATTCTGCCGTATCAAAAAACGCGATAAGAAATCAAACAAAGAGAATAACGATTCAAGTAAAAAAGAAAGTGCGATAAAAACGCGTCAAATTTTACCGCTTTTATTATTTCAACAAATTCCGAATCCGCGCAATCAAGCGCATTAATTAGTCGTTACCCCGAATTATTTGACAAACGTGATGAAAAAGATTTTTGGGTTCTCGATAGCGGTGCTTTGCGTCACATCACCTGTCGTCGGGAATGGTTCGCGGAATTCGACTCAAGTCAGAAAGAATTTGTTTATCTCGGTGACGGATCGAAGCATGAGGTTCAAGGTCGCGGTAATGTATTTATCAAAAGGTTCGTAAATGAAAAATGGTACGACGGCATGATCAACAATGTTTTGTATGTCCCGTCTCTCGAAAAGAATTTGCTATCCACGGGCGTTTGCACGACACTTGGCCAAACAGTCGTTCTCGAGAACGACATCGCCAAAATTTACTCAAAAGAAAAAATTGCAGTTGCGCAAGGCATTAAACAATACAATAATTTGATACGAATGTTGATCGTGACGCAAGTCGATAACGTAGTAAACTATACGACCGCTGCTTCTTTGAAATTGTGGCACGAACGACTCGGGCACGTCAACGAACGTAATTTAAAAATGATGTCGAAAAATAATGCAGTTTCCGGATTATCCCTTAATAATAAAGATAAGTTCTTTTGCGAAAATTGTCCATTCGGAAAACAATTTAAAAAACCGTTTGAGAAAAGTAAAGTCGCGAAGAATGTAAATCCGGGTGAGATTATTCATTGCGATCTTTGTGGCCCGATGCAAACGCCTTCTATTGGAGGTGCTAAATTCTTTTTACTTTGTAAAGACGAATCTTCCGGTTTCCGTTCTGTATTTTTTCTTAAGCACAAAAGCGATACGTTTGAGATATTAAAGAAATATCTAAACTACGTGAAAAATCATTTCGACAAAGACCTGAAAGTAATTCGAGCGGACAACGGAACTGAATTTACTAACAAGCATGTTATGAATTTATTAGAATCAAGAGGAATTAAACTTTTAACCTCAGCGCCGTACACACCCGAACAAAATGGCCGCGCGGAACGCGAGATGCGAACTATTGTCGAGAGCGCGAGAACGATGTTACTTGCAAAGAATTTACCGACGCGTCTTTGGGCCGAAACTGTCAATACGGCTGTATATCTATTAAATAGAACATTAGGTTCACTTTCGAGTACAACGACCACTTATGAGTTTTGGACGGGAGAGAAACCCAACTTAGCGCATGTACGCACGTTCGGCAGCCCCGCTTATGTACTCGTTCCCGACATCGCTCGCAAGAAATGGGATCCTAAATCCCAGAAATTGATCCTTGTGGGTTATGAAAACGAGTCTAAAAATTACCGGCTGTTTGAACCAAACACCGGACGAATTACTATTTCGAGAAATGTTATTTTTAATGAAAAAGAGTCAGACAATACAGAAAAAAATAGTATGCCCGTACCCGTTTCCATTAGCCCACAGGAACAAGTAGATGAACAAGTCCTACGAAATGAACAGCAGAGCGATGACGACGAAGCTGACGAGCGCGAAATCGAGATTCCGGTAGAAATACCGATCCAAACTGTTGACCCTGCGACCCCCCTTTCACAGGAGCGTGCTCCTCAATATAATTTGCGTAATCGTGACAGTATTCGTTTGCCAGATCGATATCAGGCATGCACAGTTTCATACGAGGAGCCGTGCACCTTCACCGAAGCGTTAAATCGCGAGGACTCGGAGTCTTGGAAACAAGCAATTGCCGAAGAGTTGGAAGCTCACGTGAAAAACAAAACTTGGGATATTGTCAAATTACCGTATGGGAGGAAACCGATCGGATTCAAATGGGTGTTTAAAATTAAAAATCCCGGTGAACCGTCGGAAAGGTACAAGGCACGTCTGTGTGCTCAGGGTTTTACGCAAAAAGCAGGGATTGACTATGACGAGATTTTTTCACCTGTTGTGCGCTTCGAGTCAATACGCGTTCTTATCGCAATCGCAGTACGGGAAGAACTAGAGTTCGTGCAGTTCGATGTCAGCACCGCGTATTTAAACAGTGAACTCCAAGAAACGATATACATGAAAGTCCCCGACGGCTTGAATGTCAAGTCTGATTTTGTCCTAAAATTGAGAAAATCTCTTTATGGTTTAAAGCAATCCGGTCGGTGTTGGAACGAAAAAGTCTGTAGATTCTTAGAGAAATTGGGTTTCGCTCAGAGTTCCGCAGATAAATGCGTTTTTTATGCCATTTTCGAGGGTACTACCGTTTACGCAGTCTTATACGTTGACGATGGATTTTTTGCGGGAAAAGATAAAAAAGTACTAGGGAAATTAATACAACTGTTTCAAGCTGAATTTGAAATCACTACGAGCGATTTCAAGTCTTTCATTGGAATGGAAATATTTCGCGAAGAAGGTTCCATCTTTATAAATCAAGGCAAATACCCTATGATCAGAAAGTACCGGGAATTCTTAAATAAAACAAAATAGAGTTAAATTTCAGGCAAATTTATTTTATCTCCTTCAAAATATGATCCATCTGAAGCAACACACATGTGCCAACGCTTGACCCAGTCCTCCATGCATCCCTGGTAGGCCGACGAAGGGATGGCCTTTAGTTCCCTCGTCGCATTCTCTTTGATCTCCTCGATCGACTGAAATCTCTTTCCACGAAGTGGCAACTTCAACTTGGGGAACAAAAAAAAGTCGCACGGGGCCATATCAGGTGAATACGGTGCTTGCTTGATGGTATTTACTTGATGTTTGGTCAAATAATTCAGTACAATTCGGGCTCGGTGCGATGGTGCGTTATCATCATGCAAAATCCAAGAATTGTCGGCCCACATTTCCGGCCGTTTGCGACGTACAGCATCTCTCAAACGCTTCAAAACGGATAAATAATATTCTTTGTTGACTGTCTGGCCTGGTGGAAGGTACTCATAGTGCACAACGCCTTGGCAATCGAAGTAAACAGTCAACATCACCTTCACTTTTGAGCGGCTTTGACGCGGTTTTTTCGGTTTCGGCTCGTCTTCGAAGCGCCACTCGGACGATTGTTGCTTTGTTTCCATGTCAAATTCATAGACCCATGTCTCGTCGCCCGTAATTATCCGTTTCATAAAGGTTGGATCACTTTGGGCTTCAGAAATCATCTCTTCAGCAACTGTCTTTCGGTGGTGTTTTTGCAAGAAATTCAGATCCTTCGGAACGAGCCTGGCTGCCACGCGTCTCATACCCAAAACATCAACCACAATATGCTGTGCCGTTCCATATGCAATGCCAAGTTCACTAGACATCTCTCTTAAGCTGGTATGACGATTTTCAAGCACCATTTCTTTCACTTTCTTCACGTTTTCATCGGTGTTCGACGTCGATGGACGTCCGGAACGAGGGAAATCTTCCACCACTGTACGACCACTTTTAAAGTCTTTATACCACTCGTATGCTCTTGTTTTTGATAGAGCAGATTCGCAAAATGCTTTTTGCAACATTTTCAGTGCATCGGCACACGAAATTTCGTTCGCAACACAAAATTTCAAACAAACTCTTTGTTCAACAAAATTATTCATGGTAAAATGCGGCAAAATGAAAAAAGTTGACTGATGTAAACAAACGCCAGGCAGACACTAATGATCGGATGGCACTAAAACTTGACAGATGTGCGTCTTAAGGTCGTACCAACATAAGAAAAAAAAATAAACCGGTTCCCGCATGCGCGGTACTTTTAAATAAAAAATTCCCGGTACTTTCTGATCATAGGGTATATTGATAAGATTTTGCGAAAATTTAATATGGAAGAGGCGAATGCCATTGGAACGCCTGCCGATCCGAATGCGCAATTGACGACTCCCGCAAAAAGAGTCGAGCTAACGATTCCGTACCGTGAAGCTGTGGGTTCACTTTTGTTCTTAGCAATGACGTCACGCCCGGATATCGCCTATGCTGTCGGGATCGTGAGCAGATATTTGGACAATTACGACGAATCATACTGGCGCGCCGTAAAGCGTATAATGCGTTATATTAAGGGTACACGAAATTTCGGCCTTTTATTTTCTAAAAATGAAACGACAAGTTGACGGGCTATTCCGACGCAGATTATGACGCGGATCTCGATACGCGCCGCTCCACCTCAGGGCACTTGTTTATGTTGAGCGGTGGGTGTATCACATGGTCGTCAAAACGTCAAGCCACCGTGAGCTTGAGTACTACTGAAGCAGAATTCATAGCAGCGACGGAAGCGTGTAAGGAAGCTGTGTGGCTTCGAAAATTATTGTCAGATATGGGACATGGATGTGATGAACCTGTGGTTCTTAACGTTGACAATCAGAGTGCGATCAGATTAATTAAAAATCCTGAGTTCCACAGGAGATCCAAACATATCGATGTTCGATATCAATTTATTCGTGAGAAGTTACGAGAAAATGTAATTGATCCGAACTATGTAAGCACTATCGATCAATACGCCGATATCTTCACTAAGGCATTAAGTCACGAGAAATTCTCTGTCTTTCGTAAAAATATGAATGTAATCGAGCGAATACCGAAAATGCCCAAGTAGTGGGGGTGTTGAAGTATCACTTAAACATTTTTGTACGTTCCTATGTATTCGCGCGTTATATCCTGTGTGCGCATTAGAGTGTTCGAGTTATGTCTCGACAGATGGCGTGGTGTCACGACTTTTAGGGAGAGGACCCGCTCTCGCTCACTTCTTCTTGTTCGTTCGCTACGCCTGTTACGTACTCGTGCGCTTGAAGTTTTCTTTTAACAATAAATATTGTCCTCACTTTACCGTGACTCGTTTTGTTTCCCCGACGTGCCCCCAACAGTAACAATAGTATTTAATAGCATTATAAATCATTTTTCAACGTATAAAATACATTTCGTATTATATATATATGTAATAAAAACGATTATTATAAACGTATATTGGGACTTGGTTAGATGGTGCGATGGTGTGTGGCTGTGGATGGAAATTGAGTGAGGCTGAATATGAATGTTGTAGTACATTAGAAAGTATTAGAAAGTAAAGAGGTATGAACTAGTAGAGAGATAGGAAGATAGAGAAGACGGGTAATTGGAGGCAGATGTAAGGGAAAAGGATTTGTGGAGATATTGTAAGATATAGGTAGAAAGATCAGAAATAGGTTAGGACGGACAATGAGGCAGGAAAATCCGGGAGGGCCGGTAAAGTAGGAATTATGCCCGATTTCTTCACATTTCTCGATAACTATCTTCTAGATAAAAATATCCGTCAGATAACTAAAGATTCGTTTTTTTCACTAAACCCTTTGATTATCTATCTGACGGGTAGCAATTCTTCATACAACTAATGCAAAAAACAGCTACTGCTTTTCCCTCCTCACCGCACAGCGCCGCGCCTACAGCCGCGGCTGCCTACGTCTCGGCGACCGGCGGACGGTTTTTGCGCGCGGTATACGCGCTTATTCGTAGCGGTGATACGCGCTTTATTAATTTTTTTTCGTTAACTATGGCAAATATTAAAAAATGCTAAAGGACTTTTCTGCTCAGTTTTACTTGAACTATCAATCCACGAAACCACGGGCGGTAGTTACCTGACACCCTGTACACACACACACACACACACACACGCACACGCACACGCACACGCACACGCACACGCACACGCACACGCACACGCACACGCACACACACACACACACACACATATATATAAAATTCACTTAGACATCTCTGTTTACAGTTAAATATGGCAACTCAAAGATTGAGAAAAAAATATTCAGATAATGAACTTCAAAAAGCTCTTATGATTGTTCATTCTGGGAAAACAATTACACATGACAGTAAGGTCACGGGTATACAAAGAACTACACTGTTATATAAATACACTGGCTAACTGCCGATTGGAAAAAATGTAGGTCCAGCACCAGTTTTAACTAATAATGAGGAAGCTGAAATTGTGAAATGGATGATGTATTTCAGTCAGCGAGGTTTTCCTGTTACGAAAAGTCAACTTCTTACTAACGTGCAATTATTGATAAAAAAAGTTGGCACGAGATACACCATTCAAAGATGGACAGCCAGACGAATCCTTTCTAAGACGACATCCAGAATTTCATCAAGAATTTCACAAAATCTGACTCATAGTCGAGCATCCATAACAGAGACAGCAATACGAGAATGGTTTGCAGAAGTAAAACAACATATAGATAAACTTGGATTTATTAATATTGACAAATCTCGAGTTTTTAACTGTGATGAATCAGCATTCTTTCTTAGTCCAAAAGGAGAACGTGTTTTAGTAAAAAAAGGCCAAAAAACCGTATATACTTTTACTCGAAATGGTGACAAAGAATGCTTGACAGTACTTTTCATGGTAAATGCTAACGGTCAATTGCCTCCTCCTATTGTTGTATTTCCTTACGAGCAAATTCCGTACAGCATTTCTCAAAGCATGCCAGATGGTTGGGCCATTGGAAAATCTGATAGTGGATGGATGACAGCTCAAACATTTTATGAATATATCGTTAATGTATTTCATCCCTGGCTTTTACGTAACAAGATTTCAATGCCTATTATTTTGTATGTTGACGGTCATAGCTCTTATTTAACAATGCCATTAGCACAGTTTTGTATTGAAAATAGCATTGAATTAATAGCATTATATCCAAATGCTAGCCATTTATTGCAACCATTAGACGTAGCATTTTTCCGCCCACTAAAAGCTGCTTGGAAGAGACTGTACAAGAATGGCGTACAGAAAATTATGGAAAACGTATAAGAAATGAAAACTTTGGACCACTATTAGAGAAAAGCATAGGAACTTTAAATATTCCCGAAATAATGGCTAATGGATTTCAAGCATGTGGACTTTTTCTATTTTCTGTAGATGCTTTACAATACAATAAATTATTAATGAAACAAAATATGAGTAACTCCACTAATGATTTTACGCCATTGGAAGAAGAACGACAGAAGCATTTGGAATTTTTCGAAAAATATATAAATTTCGACGTATTAAAGCGTATAAAGCGACGTATAAAAACCTTCGCAGAGGCTAAGAAGAAAGGAATTTGGGACGGTAAACTTGAAAAACAAGGACTTTTTAACTATTGGTTGTCACTTCAAAATCTTCCAAGTAATTTTTTCTAGTTTTTCCATTATCAATTCATTACATTTTGTTTACCTTTATTGTTTTTTGTCCTATTACTTTTTCTATTTTTCCTTTTAAGAAGTGTCGATAAATATCGTACCGTCTCAAACAGAGAACATTTCCACAAGTGATGCTATTAATAACGACTATATTAATGAAAATGAAATAAATAATAAAAGTAATGACAATACAATTCAAGATATAATTGAAATACAAGATATAACTGAAGTACAGGATATAACAGAAAATAATTTTAATGAAACATTTAACACGTTAATAGATGTAGAAATGGAACAACTAACAACTGTAGGCAACAATATAACTAACTGTGACGAAAATTTGGTATTAACTTTAGAATTGACAAACCCAGAAGTTTCCTCAGAGTACGTTGCATAATTAATATACTTAAACATTATTTAGACTATATTTTACACTTATATCCAATATTTGCCGTTATCTATACAAAATTATCTAGATAAAGAAATAGCCACATCTTTATCTAAATTATTATACTGTACATTATCTTTATTTTAGATAAAAGAAATATCTTTTTAAATTATCTGAGATATTGTTTTTTGCTCAATAACGGTATTATCTGAAAATTATCTAGATAAACTTACGAACTTTTTTATTTTTTATTTAGATAAGTGAAAATTAAATCATCTTTATCTTATCTAAAATATATTTATAATAATGTAATTTATCTTATCTGTATCTAGATAAATTTTAAGTTATCTAAACGTAACACTACTTATATCTAATTAAAATGAGATTTAATTTCAGATATACATCTACTGTTCAGAAAGATAGTTTTTCAATTAATGATTCAAGAACAAGAACCCGTTTCTTTAAACGGTATATTTTAAAATTAATAAAGAAAGTCATATATACATATCAAGTAATTTCTCTACTGTATGTAATTAATTAATTTACAGGTGAGTCAAATTACGAATAAAGATAAAATTCCTCCTGATGTACCAGAAGTATTTAATTCTGCTTTATTTTGGCCAAAAATACAAACGAATGAAGCAAAAAAGCGTCGGTCTAAAGATAAAATTCCATCGGTAGCTACTTTGAAACAATGGTACGAATATCATCTTTCTAAAACTATAGAAAAAACTAAAAAAAGAATAGAAATTGAAGAAAGGAAAGAGGAACGTCAGAAGAAAGTTATGGAAAAAAAAGAAAACACAAGAAGGAGCGAAATTACAAAAAAATTGCAAAAAAGAAGAAAACATAAAAAAAGAGAAGAAGCGAGATTAAAATGAATTTTGGAAAAAGAGAAAAAAATAAAAGAACGAGGAGGAATAAAGAATAAAAAAACGTTAAAAAATAAAGAAAATACTATAAAAATTTTAAAAGAAACAGAAAAATAAAAATTAAGATTCTATATATGGCTAATAGATAGGGCAAAACATAAATACAAATTTTAAACAATATGTTATAAATAAATGAATAAATAAATTTTGTTAAATACAAAACGATATAATTAAATATGTTTAATGTTTTATATAGCTTTTGTCAGCAATAGGATCAATCATATATTCACCTCCTGTTAATAATAGGGACATTCACATGTTTGTCACCTGTCAGTAATAGAGGCATGCATATGTTACAAATTGGGACAGAATCAAACTGACATGACACTAAATGGTACTTTAGCTACTTTTTAAAAAATATTATAAACAAATTAAAATCTGCCCATAAATAAAAAAAAGACAATACAATTAGCATCCCAAATGTTCAAGTTTCCTAACAAAATCAATTTTGTATACTTTCTTTAACATGTACATTATTAATTTATTATTACAATGAGGTTACTATATTACTAATTGGGATATTCATCTTATGTCACGTTAACAATATCTAATTTCCTTTTAGAGCAAGTATAAGTGATTTAAAGACGATAGAACTAGATGTAGAAGAGGGTTAATATATATAATTTGGCTAAAAAGTGTTTAATTGTAAGTAGTCAGATTTTTCTCATATTATTACATTTTCTTTTAGAACCAGAATCTCGTGATAGAAGAAGTGCTAGAACCTTGTTCGGATGTCGAATTCCTAAACAATAAAGAAGATAGTTAGTATTTCAAAGTATTAATATTAGAAAATGAAATGAATTTTACTTTAATTACTTTATACAGGTGTCCTCTAGTTTTTGAAAGCAACAGAAAATGTGGAAGTACCCAAAGCGGCATTAATAAATCGAGATAAAGGTTTTGCTTTAATTTTTCGGTATTTTAGTATTAAGAAAAGTATTAAATTACTTATTGTTTTTTTTTTGTAGAAAAATCGGTGAAGACTAAAAAAACTCAGATAAAAAAAATCGATGCTGTGAATTTTGAAAAGAAGAATAAAACACAAAAAAGTATAAAATATTACAAAATATAAAAAAAATAATATAAAACTAAAATTATTTATTGTAGGAACTAATGCTAAATTTATTTTTAAAAACAAACAAGCTAAAACATTTGAAAATTCTCAAGTTGCTCAAAAGGTGATGCAGTCGAAAAACAAAATATTAGTGCTGCAAAAAAATATTTTATTACAAGAAATAGAGGCTAAGTCAGAAATCACTAAACTGACAATTAAAAATTTAAAGTTAGATGCACAGATTAAAAGATTAACGTTACAGAAACTGGAGGCGAATGTTGATGATTAGTAAGTACAATATATTTCGGCGATAATTCGTATTATATGCAATTTCTAATACATGGTGCGTTCCATAAGTAATGCGACCAAATTCATAAAAAACTATTTATTGAATATATTTGTACCAATGGTTAGAAATCTTCAAAATAGCACCCTCCCGCATCGATACATTTTTGGAGGCGATGCTTCCAGGCCTGGAAGGCATCCTGAAAGGCCTTCTCCGGGATGTCCTTTAGAGCCGATGTCACATGTGCCTGGATGTTTGTAATTGTGCCCCAATGTTTTCCTTTCAGGCCTTGTTTTAAACGAGGAAACAAAAAAAAGTCTGCGGGTGCCAGGTCGGGACTGTAGGGAGGCTGGGAAACCAATGGGGTGTGGGTCTTGGCCAGGAAATCGTTGACAACGAAGGCGCTGTGGCTTGGCGCGTTGTCATGATGCAGCTTCCACGCGTTCTTGATGTCGCTTCGGCAACGTGTGACCCTTTTTTTCAATTTTTTTAGCACTTCCAAGTAGAAAGCTGCGTTCACAGTGGTCCCTGTAGGTACGAATTCATGGTGAACAATGCCTCTGACGTCAAAGAAGACAATGAGCATGGTTTTGATTCTGGATTTGCTCATGCGTGCCTTCTTGGGGCGGGGCGACGATGGAGTGTGCCACTCTGAACTCTGTCTTTTTGTCTCCGGGTCGTACTCAAAAATCCACGACTCATCACCGGTGATAACTGAGTTTAAAAAATTAGGATCATTTTCACACATTTCCAAGAGTTCTTGGCATCGAAGCACTCGCATGTTCTTTTGTTCGTCGGTCAACACTTTAGGGACCAGTTTGGCGCACACCTTTTTCATGTTTAAATCGTCGGTTACAATACGAAAAACTGTTGTTTTCGTAATGTTAAGAGTTTCTGCTATCAATTGAAGGCTCAACCGTCTGTCAAAATTTAAACAATCACGCACACGCGTCACATTTTCGTCAATTCGGGAGGTTGATGGACGTCCAATGCGGGGTTCGTCGGTGACTTCCTCTCGGCCCTCCTTGAACGACTTGTGCCATCGGAAAACTTGTGATTTTGACAAGCAATCACTCCCAAAGGCCTGCTGAATTAATGGCAACGTTTCGGTGGCGGACTTTCCAAGTTTAACGCAGAATTTGATAGCGTAACGTTGCTCCACAGTACGATCCATCGCGCCGTGTTACGTTAACCTCAAACGCGGTTCACGGGAATGCACGTCCTGACTCTCCTGCTGCTCGGAAGCGACCGAGACCGGGCGCATTTTGAAGCTAACACTCCCCTCCACCTTTCCCAACAGGTTAGAACACGCTGCGGTGTATCGTCGCGTCAGGAAAAAATTGGTCGCATTACTTATGGAACGCACCATGTATAATAGAGTAATATAATTTGTAATATAATAGAGTAGTCCAACTGATATTTTTTATTTACAGTAATTATTAATGAACTTCAAATTGTACCACGTAGCAGGTTCTAATTCCGTAATCTAAAAAAAAGTGCAATAAGTTTCTCAAAGTGCCAAAGAAGTTGTGTTACAAGTACAAAAAAGAAGTGATATAAAAGTGTGATAAAATATGTATAAAAAAGTCATAATATATTATTATATGAAATATTAATACTTTTATTAAATTTGGTATTAAATTTACCTTGAAAAATACTCAACGATGAGTGCTTGTCTGATAGCATTGTCTCCTTGAATTTCTATTTTTTTTTATTTTCAATATTATTTCCAAATTCCTCATCAGGCTCAAATCCACATATACAGGAGGTTCTTCTTCATTATTATTTATAGCTATGTTGTAGAACTTCTGCAGCTACAATGATGTCTTGCACAATCTCTATTTTAACTCTCATATCTAAACTTAAAACTAGAAAGCGACGCTTCCACACTCTAAATACCCGTTCAATATTTCTGGTTTGTATGTAAGATTTTCGGCCTCAGTAGTTCGATGCAAAAGAGGAGTGAGAAGATATTTCTTGATTGGATATCCGTTATCACCAAGTAAGATTTCTGAATGAAACTCGCCTTCCTCAAATCTTTGACGCAATCGACTATGTTTAAAGATTCTTGCATCATGAACAGAACTAGACCATCTACTCACAATATCTATAATTCTCATTTTATGATCACAAACTACTTGAGTATTAAGAAAAAAAAATCCTTTTGGATTTCTGAACTCTTCTGCATGTTCACCTCCTAAAAATATTTATTATAAATATTGTTTTAAATAAAATTTTTAAATCTTCCTACAGCATAGCAAAAACGTTTTGCAACTTCCATGCAATGTTACAATGTTTTACTGTATAACTATACAATGTTTCTTTAAACTTTCAATGCTTCCTGGTAAAAATTTTTTGTAATATTTTATATAATTTATCAGAATTTTTATTTATTTTTAGAATCTTTGTAATTTATTTTATTTATAACTTTTTTATATTTTTTATACAAATTGGAATACTTTCCAAAATTGTTTACAAATATCTATAATTTTTGATAAAATCTAAAAAAAGTTCAATGTTTTTTTAGAAGTTACAGAATGTAAAATCTTATATTTCAGATTTCAAATACATGTATGAAAAATTCTTAAAAAAAGAGATAAATTTTTCTCAGTATGTTTACATAATTTATATTTTTTGTTACAATCATAGTTTATATTTCATAGTTTTAATTTACCAGGAAATTGTATTCTAATATGTGTTCCATCGATGCATCCTGTTACGCTTGGAAATCTATACACTTTATAAAATGCCCGTTGCATTGTACGAATTTCCTCATTAGATTAAGGTATTTTGATCATTGTTCCCGATAACAAAGTAATAGCCATGGATACTTTTGCGACTACCCGAAAAGCAGTAGCAATACTTAAACCACTAAAATCACCACAGGCACGCAGAAAATTGCTCGTGGCATAAAATCTTAATGTTAATAACAATTGATAAAGCGGTGTTAATGATCTTCATCTAGAAATACATTAAAAATTCTCAATTAACAACAAATTATTAAATACAATAATACAAATTAAATATATTAATTAAAAGAATACAAACCTATTTTTGAGTATTAACAATCGAGCTTCAATTGCATGCAATAATTCAAGAACTGTACTCTTTTTTAAAGGAAATCGTTCAAAAAATTCGGTGTCATCCCACACTTGAAAATTATTTGGTTTGTTTCTTATTGTGTAAGGTTTTCTTATTACAAGATTATGATCATCATCATCATCAGATTCAAAAATATTAATGTCAACAATCAACAAATCCATTATTGTTTATGTTTTCTTAAAAATAATAGAGATTACGTACTCTTGAATCTTTTTTCTTGTTATATCAGGGTACCACACGGTACTGAAACTGTTCAGTGGGAAAAACTTAATTTTCGTCACTGTGTTTTCGTTTATTTATTTGTTTGAGAGTTACCACTTACAGTGCGTTTCTTCTACTATATTATCGCGTTACACTATCACGTTAACGACAGTTGCGCGGTCCGAGTATTCTCGCTGAGCGAGAGGGCTACGACGTCATGCGACGATCGCCCTTTGTTATCGGCTCGGGAGCGTATTTCGCCCCGAGTTCGTATTAGAGGTACGACTCTTCGCTTGGTTATCTCGAATAGGCGAGCTCGCGGAAGCACGGCAGGGAGAGCGAAACTTGGTTGCTACCGCGACGAAGTCGGTTTAAAAAAGGTAACGGAGAGCCTTCCAGACCCTTATTTATTAATTCAGGAATCGCCAGGTTATCACCCCACTTGGTTCCGATTTCCGAGATCCTCGCCCGATTGGGCGATTCGGATGTTCGGCTTCCAAGCGCAGCGAATGAAAACGATCGGCCGACGAACGATTGCTGACGGTCCAAGGACTAGTGACGCCGATATTGTCACAGGACAATTATTTACAACCGCCCTGCAATTGTAATATCGGCGCCGCATCGTCTAGACGATGTTTATGGCTGGGTGATAACCGCGTGCGACCCGGAAAGATTCGAACCCGTCCAAGCTTCGCTTCTTTGTTTATTTGTGTCCCTTTTTTGCTGCTTTGTTATGCCGCGTCATCCGACCGTCGCCTATTCGATGTGATGCACGTATTGCATCCGCATGTGTGTGCACGATGTGCATTTCTCGTCGTTACAGAAACCAATATCTGCCAGATATCCGCTACTTCGGGTAGCAGATAAGTTTATCTGTCGAATACACACTTTGCAAACGCGAAGAAAACGAATTCTGGGAGATATCTTATGGATTAAGTTATCTGCCAGATATGTAGAGGTAAAGAAATTGGCCATTAAACGAAAAAAGTAAGAAAAACAAAAAAGGCAAAAAAAAGAGTGTTAGAAGAATAGGTTAGAGGAATAAAACGGTAGAAATAAAGGCAGAAACAGCTACAGGAAGAAAAATGCGATAGGTAATGCAAAGAATCAGACAGAATGGTTTATGGAAAAAGAATGGCATATTGTAAATGAGAGATTGAATGAATGAAAGAAGATTGGAAGGAATGTATAGAAGTACGGAGACGGTGAGAAGAGTGATAGTATAGGAAAGAATATAACGAAAGAAGTGCGCCATCTCCTTTGCAACAAGTTCACATTGTGGGTAATTCTTGTCACGTTGTATTGAAATGATTCTATTAGGTGCGTAATTTCTACATTTCTGCATGGGGATACTAAGTAATCTCTGGAAGACTGGGTGAAAAAAAGGCTGAAAAGATTATTAAAGATGTTTGGAAAAAAAGCAGGAAAGAGAAGAGAGAGGAGAGAAAAGAAAGGTGAAAGAAGAACCGAGAAGAAGGAAGGGAGGTACAAAGAATGGACGTAGAAAGAAAGAAAAAAGAATTTGAGGATACGCAAATAAAGAATGTAAATTAAGAGATACGATGGAAAGAGAATTAGGCATACGCATAGACATAGATATAGACATAGGTGTGATGCACAGTGGGGCAGAATAAGATTTTTTGTTCAAAATAACATTTAGCCGGAACTACTCAACCAATTTTAATTATTTTTTCTTTAAATTAATGTTTATAAAAATTTCAAGAAATTTGTCATAGCGGTTTTTGAAAAAATTTTTTCCTTTTTTTTTTATTCACGTTTAAGTATGAGAAAACATTAATGTTATAAACATTATTGTTTAAAATTTAAATAATCACTTGTAAATGCGTATAATTAATGTCAACCATAAAATTACTTCCAGGCATGTTGCTTAGACGTATAAATAAAGTATGTAATTTAAAAAAATAAATTATTTTGCAATCGTTATACGCACGTATAATGGTAGCAATTATGGATATTATTTTAGGATCTCTACATGTTCATTTTTTATTCATGCGTATAAATATATGTTACGTGTAGTAAAAGTAAGCAATATTAATAATAATTATTATTTTCTTTATAAACAAGTTATACAAAAATAAATGCAAATTTCTACGATTTTCGATCATACCTTTTTATTCTTGTTGTGACTGTATTTTATTTTTTATACATATTTTTTTAATGTTATTATATTTATTATATTATATACTTATCATGTGCCATTAACGTTTAAATACGTGATATCTCGGTGGAAAGATAAATGAATATTATTAACGTCATATAAAATATTTTATCAGTTTCACATCTTCTATCAGCGCTACAACTTTATTTTTTTAAAATAAAACTATGTCATTTTCTTTTAAGCTTTTAATGTCATCATTTTTAATAGGTCGGCTCTCATCTTTGCTAATTTCTTTTTGCCACTACTACGCAAGTTTTGTAAAATGGCAAGTTCAATTTCAGTTTCCGAATATTTTTTACAAATTAATTAAATTTTTCTTTTCTTTGTCGATGTAGAGCATTTTTCAAAATTATCTCGAGATCGTCTTTCACATTTTATAATTTCAAAATTTGCAGTAAAATAGGATTGTAATTAAGCTGCATTATTTTTTTCATATATTTTATCTTGATAAAATGGTCCCTTCTCCTTTCGAAGAAGACAAAACAAACTCGTATAGATCTTTTATATAGATCTTTTATATAGATCTTTTATATAGACTCTTTTATATAGATTTCTATCTCTTCGCGTCCTCGCACACGCGTGCGTACCAAAACTTCCAACCAGAGAGCAGCACTAAAGGATTTAAGAGTGGGGAAGAAGTCGGACGCGAAGGATAGAGGACAAAAGACACACATTCATGCGGTTCACGTCCACGAATTTGTTTTGCCTGCAGACTTGCAATCTAATATCGCATCAAATAAATTTCTATTGGGCTGCCAATATAGAAATATTTATATGAAAAATGATTTTAGAATTATTATGCACAGTAAAAAATTTTGTGTATTTGTGTTAAAATAAATCCTTGTTAAAACTTTTGTGTTGAATTTGTAACATATCCAAGTGTTCTTTTAACATAATATGATTATGTTATTTGAAAATTTTGTTTTAAATTGATGTTCAACATTTCTTAGTGTTTAAATAACACAATTTATAGGTAAGTAAATAAATAACATAAAAATAATGTAGTTTTAAACAAATATTTTTTAAATAAGTGAAGAACATGTACGCGTTATTTTAAGATATTATAAATGTTAATTTTACTGAAGAAATATGTTCTGTGCCATTAGTTACACATTTTATATGCTAAACTATACAAATATTTTGTGTTATTTTCTTTCTGCAGTAGTTACCATATGTTAAATAGACATATTTCATATGTTAAATATCACAGAGATGTCGCTTTTTTTGTTCTCGATCTTTCGGCTTTCGCTACATGTATTACGCCTGTATGTCGTGAGATTTGGTCACATCGTGCTACATATTGAAGGTAAGGCTATAAAAGCTGTAACTATATTATAAGTTCAAGCCTCAATTTATAACAAATGTTATAAGCTTTTAGTTCTCTTTTACTTAGAGTTTCCATAACGTTTGGCATTTCCGGAACATTTATTTTTTATCAGCACGTCTGGAGACATCCGACCGAGTATTCAACGTATCCGAGATATACTTTTTCAAACTTCTTTAATAAGTACACCCTGGACACGTTGAAAATCCGACCGGATATCTCGAAACAAAGAGTGCGTGCTCATGCAGGAAAAATTGGACGTTATAACTGTACTTTTGCTTTTTACAATTGAAATATTTGCTTAAAGTTTGATTATGGCTTAAAGCTTAAAATAGTGCGCTGAAAACGTTTTTTGCCAAAAAAAAGTCAGAGGGTACATTGTTTCACGCATGATATGTTAGGAGTATAAATAAGTTTCCGCCGTTTCACAAAAAATGGCGTCACTAGTATGTTATGGTTGAAATTGTCTGTTGTAAAACGTTATATCGTAAGGTTGGACATCTGGCAACAACATAACTTTAAAATATTAGCAATTTTATCAGCATCATATATCTCTTTTCGTGCGAAAATGTCGAGTTTTGAGCCGAATAAGCGTCATTTGCGGAAGCTTTTGATTTACTTCTTTAATTTGAAGAAATCTGCAGCCGAGGCACATCGATTGCTTGTAGAAGCATATGGTGAGGCTGCCTTAAGTGAGAGAAGTTGCTGTGAGTGGTTTCACAAGTTTAAGAACGGTGAATTTGACGTCGAAGACAAAGAACGTAGCGGAAGGCCGAAAGTGTACGAAGACGCGGAATTGAAAACATTATTAGATGAAGATTCGTGCCAAACGCAAGAAGCACTTGCACTTATATTAGGAGTGACTCAACCAGCAATTTCACATCGCTTAAAATCATTGGGAATGATTCAAAAACAAGGAAACTGGGTTCCATATGAACTGAAGCCGAGAAACGTTGAACGCCGATTTTTCACATGTGAAATGCTGCTTGCCAGGCATAAACGAAAGGGTTTTTTACATTGTATAGTCACTGGTGATGAAAAATGGATCCACTACGATAACTCAAAGAAGAAGAAATCATGGGGACCACCTGGCCATGCTTCAACATCGACAGCCAAGCCGAATATTCATGAAAAAAAGCTAATGTTGTGTATTTGGTGGGATCAGCTTGGTGTCGTGTATTATGAGTTGCTCAAACCGAATGAAACCATTACTGAGGCTCTCTACCGAACACAATTGATGAGATTGAGCCGAGTACTCAAGGAAAAACGTGCCCACTACTACTCCAGACACAACAAAGTTATTCTTCTGCATGATAATGCTCGTCCACATGTTGCGGCGCCGGTCAAAACCTACCTGGAAACACTCAATTGGGAAGTTTTACCCCACCCGCCATATTCACCAGACATTGCTCCTTCTGATTACTACCTGTTTCGATCGATGGCGCATGGCCTGTCTGAGCAACACTTCACATCATATGAAGATACAAAAAATTGGGTCGATTTGTGGATAGCTTCAAAAGATGAAGCATTCTTTCGACGCAGTATCCGTATGCTGCCAGAAAGATGGGAAAAAGTAGTGGCTAGCGATGGACAATACTTCGAATAAAACATTAGGTACCGTTCTTTCACAATAAATGCCCAATTTTTGATAAAAAACGGCGGAAACTTATTTATACTCCTAATATATAATTCATTTAGCCTTGTTTAACATTTGGTAATTAGAATAAATGCATCATATGCATCATGCGTAAAAAGGATAAAACGTACAGTTCAAAGAGAACTTAAATATTCATTTTGAAAACTTACGAATGCGTCGCAATTGAATTGTCCTACTTATGGTATGTCTTACGACTATAGAAATTCGTGTGTAATAATTTCTACAAATACTTTAACTACAAATACATTGATGTATAAAATAAATTAATTTAATTGATTCATGTAAAGTTTTTTAAAGTATTTATAGCAAAGTAGTTATCAAATAAAAAATCCTAATTTATGCCATCTACCCAGTCGACACAGTTATATGTTCACTATATAATAGTTATATATTTCAATATCTCGTTTTATATAACGTGAAAGTTGCTGCAATATTGTAACTATATTATAATTTCGTCATTTTCTGTAAGTAACAGGGACGACATATTTATGTTAACATAAATCACCGTAGATCATAGCCCATACAGCACATTAATATTGTATCAACATCTCATGCAATATTTAATTGCAATATTAATAAGACATTGCAGCAATGTCTAATGTCCCTTGAATCAATGTTAAATATTTCTCTGAAACATTTCTCCGAAATGTAAATATTAATATGGTTACACCACATAATTCCTATGCAAAATCATGTTTTTGTAGCATTTTACATTTTTCGCAAAAAAATCTCGGGAATTTTCTCTTGAAAATTCCCAAGTGGCCACCTATCGAAGTCGTGACCACAGTGGACGTTGCTTGACTTTTGTGACTTCTGCAAACTGGAACCCTCGTGACGATCTGTGAACACTTTATACTAATACGTATATAATTGATAGATTAGATGAATATATGTAGAAAAGATGAAACATGTATAATTAAAGCATAATATTTATATAAAACATAACATATAAAAAAATATAGTTTTTTTACTAAGTATTACAAATGCGGAATAATTTTTCTGTCATTCGTATAAATAAGAATACAATTAGAAACAAGTTTATATGACACAATAATTAAATTAAAAATAAAAAAAATTTTTTGAACATTAAAAAAGCATTTAAAAAATATTGTTTGATCATTAAAATGTAGATCAAGATTTTTTTGTCCACAGACTTATTTCGTATATCGATAATAAATTGTTCAATGTTGCTTTAACGTTACAGCAACATTAATATTTAATGTAGGAAAATCAAATCGGTATTTGTTTAGAATATCCCACCTCACTTCCAATTTTGACGAAATTAGTCTCATTCGATGCGTTTTCGCTCAAAATAAACAAATCTGGCAGAAAAAAGTGTTTCTCTGTCTCGCGAACCGAGATATCAATCGTTAAAGTTGGCGATTGTATATAGGTTAGAAAACCTATCATCAAAATATAAAACGTCTATATAGTTCCAATAATTAAATTCTATATAACAAAAATATTATTATGTAACTAATTAATTATATTGATTTTATATTGCTACAATATCATGTTGCAATCATGGTAAAAAGACAAGGGTATGCTCATCCCCCCCTCGATGGTGACCCACCTTGTCATGGTGAGGAGGCTCCCTCTTCCTCGAGTCGCCTTCGGGCGAGAAGAGATGGAGGGTCCAAGAGGTCACCGGGAAAGCATCTGCCTTCCGCCGGGTGCCCAAGGCGCCCTTGGCGCGGCGGGCACGAGAGACAGAGGGGCTGGTGATTCCCGTATCTGGGGACGGTGTCGTTTTCACGGCTCGCGTCCTGGCACGGGAAGAGCCGGCTCCTCAAAGGGTAGGACGGGCCGGCGGGATCTCGGTGCTACCGAACCCGCCGGGCTGGGCCGTCTCCGGGCCGCCTGGACGTATTCCAGAACAGGGTCGAAGCGGCGGGGAATGTCCCGGCGCGTGCATCGTGGGAAATCCTCCCCGGTGCATCGGGTCGAGACGGCCCACGGACCGCTCGGACTTTTCCGAGGCAAGGCCGAGGGCATGCGCGGAAAACGGCAAGGCGTTTCTGTGAAGGGACTTGTCCCGAAACGGAGCACCTCGCCGTTTTCAATCAGACGAGACGGACCGCTGAGACTCCGGTTTATTGGACCAAGCGAGCTGATCCGTCTCCGAGCCGCCCGGAATTATTCCAGGGCAGCATCGGAGCGGTGGAGGACGGTCCAGCGCGTGCCTCGCGGGAAACTCTCCCCGAAGTTACGGGCTGGACTGGCCCTAGGGCCGCTCAAAAGTATTCCGAGGCGGGGCCCGGCATTCCGCGACGGCGTCCCTTCTGAAGCGGGTGCCGGGCCAGAGTCTTGGTCCCCCCCAGGGGATTGTTTTACCCCCTGGGTAGACGTGCTGGTCACCACAGCGGTTAAGGTGCGGAAAGGGCGCCGCTTCCGTTACCCAACCCGTCCGTAGGGCCCCCCGGGTGGCGCCACCCGTGACGGTGTCCCTGCTGTGGGAGGCGGAGGACCCTGAAAGCCTATGCGGGGCGAGCCCTTGATGGCTCCTCCGTATGGGTGTGTAAGGGGCTGGAGGCCTGCGCACCGGATGTTGTATTCCCGGTGATTGCGCCATAAGTCGACCCCCCGGGAGTACCCGGGGCACTTCTCCTCAATACCTGTATTGGGGCGGAGTGGGAGATACGCCGGTCGGTGCACCCGTCACTGGGAGTAGGATTAAACAAAAATAAGCACTTCCAAACAAAACGATAACAATGGAGGGAAGAGCGACGTGCCCTCACGCACTCGCTCGGGTGGTGGCACGGCAGTGATGAAAACCTCATCTCTGCCGGACCTCAAAGGAGGCAATATCTCACCCGCCGAGGGGAGGGATGCCTCGAGGTACAGAAAGGGACCCAGTACCGGGACCGGCAGACTTGAATTGTTCAGTTCGACCGACCCCCAAGACATGGGTCAAGATATACCAATGAAGAAAAGCGGGTTGTCCTCGCTTACCCGGCAGGATTTTCTGCCCTCAAATAAGGGCGGACATGTAAGTACTGCTGGTCCGAGGCCGGGCCCGGCCTACAGCAAAGGGTCAAGGCCCAGCAGCTGTAAATCGATCACGGCCCGACCAAAAGACAGAAGTGCACCCGTACCGTCCGGTCCGGAGAAGAAGAAAAGAGGTTCTTTGCCGCCTTCCCCATCCCCCGCCCCGATATCCGCAAATATGAACGTAGATACTGACAGGGAATCGGTGGGACGGGGGACAAAGAGGGCTTACAGGACGACTCTGACGAAGTATTTCATCTTTTTTTCTTCGTCAGAGTCTGACGAAGGACCTACCAAAAAGGGACGCGGAAAGCCCGCCAAAGACCCCTCTCACGAGGGGCAATTTACAGCGCAGGCCTTGGCCATAAAGGCAAAAAGGCAAAGAAACTCAAGAAGGACCATAAGGCAATAGTCAACCTGGACATCAGGCCTTCCTCAGAGCGTGCTGCGAGGGCAAATAATAAGGCCCTCAAGCGCGCCGAGGAGCTTGAGGCGCAGCCGATAGCCGCCATAGCGGCTGTCATATCCAACAGCCTAGGGATGTTGGCCAAATCTGTTAAACGGTCGCTCAACATTTAAGGTCCCATAAAAAGGAACATGTGGGCGGCCTATACAGATTTGACAGCCGGCCTGACCACACTAATGGCCAGACAAGGCAAGCACGATCAGGCGCGACAGCGCCGGGAGGACAGCGCGGCCCTAGCCAAAACTAGGGCCAAATGGGAGACGGAAAAACGCAAGCTGGAGGCGGAGCTTGGTCAGCTCCGAGTCCAAGTGGCGCTGCTTGAAAAAGACTTGAAAGACTCCTCGATGCAAACCGACGGGGAGGGGGGGGGTATACACTGACGTCGAGGTTCAGACAGACCTGGACCTCGACGCAGAAGTTATGGACGCCCTGACGGGGGAAACTCCCCACCAACCGTACCCAATAGAAGACACGGATACAGTGACGGAGGAGCCCCCCGTCGAGGTGCTCCCACTCATCGGCGCTAAAACCACCCGGCACAAGGTGGTTGTAAGCGTGGAGAAGTTAGAGGAGCCATACTTTCATCCGCCGCTTAAAGGAGTCAGGAAACAGCTAAACCCCCTGTCCAAGGCGGCGGACATAAAGGTGGCTCCCGCCTTCCGCCCCTCCCTCCCCAGCCCTCCTGCTCCCTTACGTTCTTCCGAGATGGCGAGACAGACCGGGGGGAGGGAGAGAAGAAAGGAAAAGACGATGATAACGGAGGACGGCCTACGGGAGGTCCTAAATAGAGTCCTCCCGGCCGTCCTACTTTTGGCTGCTCTCAGCCAAAAAGGCTGTGGAGAAACCCAAGACAGCCCCGATTGGGGGCAGGACTGCCCCCCCAGATCGCGACTGCGCCGATAAAAACAGCGGGAAATACGACCGCTATGGCGGCAAAGGCCGCACCGGGAAAAGAGACCACCTCCCCCTCCATATTAGAGCTATGGACGAAGGTCTCAAGGAAAAACAAGAGGAGAGCTGCCAAGGTCACCGAAGAAGCGGCCAAGCACCCTCCTCAAAATAAAGGAAAAAGAGTCCTCCCCCCACCCCTCAAACCCCCGTCCAACAACTTCCTCGCCTTTGTCGAAGAAGGAAAAGAAAAAGAAGGGAGGGCGAGGGGGAGGCCAGGGAGGATCCGGGGAGCCAACCCCGGGTGGAACCAGCGCCCGAGGGTCGGCCAAGACAGTCTCCAAGATCAGGTCGCCAACAACGGCGGCCGTCACTGTCACTTGTGCCGACCCGGGAGCTTACGCGCAAGCCCTCAAGACCGCGAGAGAGAGTGTAAATCTCTCCTCCCTCGGGATTGAGGACCTGCGCCCGAGAGGCGCAGTAACAGGGGCCCTGATACTGGAAGTCAGGCGCGCCGACAACGGCACCAAGGCCGACGCCCTGGCCGAGGGTATCAGGACAGCCCTTAACAACAGAGACGACGTGAGGGTGGCTCGACCGTCCAAAACGGTCGAGCTAAGAATTACGGGCCTGGACGACTCGGTCACCTCAAGCAAGGAGGCCGAGGTCCTGGGAGCCATGGGCGGATGTTCCCCCCACGATATTAAAGTGGGGGATATCCGCGCGGCTACCAACGGACTGGGCACATGTTAGGTGCGCTGCCCCGTGAAGGTGGGCAAGGCAGCTCTGGCCGCCCCCCGAATCCGGGTGAGATGGTCGAGCTGCCGAGCTGTATTGCTCCCCCCGCGGGGCCTGCAATGTCATAGGTGCCTGGCCCTGGGACACGTCCAGGCCAAATGCAGCAGCCGGGTCGTCAAATCCGGCTGCTGCTATAAGTGCGGCGGCATTGGCCACGTGGGTAATGCCTGTAGAGAGAAGGCGGGCTGCCCAATCTGCAGGGATGCGGGCAAGCACGCCGAGCATCGAATAGGTGCAAAAGGGTACCTGGCCAATAAAGCGCAAAAGTACCCCAGAGTACCGGGGGCCGCAAAGAGATGGGGTCGACCTCAATGCCGACCCTACCTCAGGCTGCGGTCCCCGAGGTAGAGCCTCCTCTCCCGCAAAGGGAGAAGAGAAAAAGAGATGAGCCAGCAGGAAACTGCGTAGAGATGAGGGAGGTGGAGGAGCCTCGGTAGCAATCCAACAATGCCCCGTAGGCTCCTTCAACCTTAACCACGCCACGGCTGCACAAGATCTGCTTGTGCAGTGCCTGGCGGAGGTGGGTGGCGGGCTGGCCATCATCGCCGATCCGGACAGGATCCCCGAGGATAACCCCAACTGGATCGGGGACTCCTCGGGGAAGGTGGCGACGGTCAGCCAACATGCTGAAGGCGCTCCGCCGATGCTCCTTATATCGGCAGGTGAGGGCTTCGTGATGGTCGAGTACGGACCCATCGATGTCCTGGTCTGTTACTTTCCCCCTAGTTTGAACAGAGGGGAGTTCGAGGCGGCTCTGGATGGCATGGAGAGCGACATTCTCAGTCGCTCTCCCAGGCCAGTCGTTGTGGAGGAAGACCTCAATGCACACGCTGTGGATTAGGGCTGCCCCCGCACCGACACCAGAGGTCGCCTGGCCCGGGACTTTGCGGCGGGGCTCGGCCTGGTACTCCTACCGCGGCCAGGTCAGCACCTACGTGGAGGCTGGGGGGGAGTCTATTGTCGACGTGAAATGGGCTTCCCCCAATGCCCTAAACAAGGGCAAAGGATGGACAGTGGAGACCGGCTCCTTAGGAGAGTTGACTGATCACATCTCCATGGAGCTGGTCTGCCTCTCCCCCCCCCCCCCCGCGGAGGTGCGTGAGCAACGCCGCCGCAGACAAGCCGAAAAACGATGGATCTTGAAGAAACTCGACCCCGAAACCCTCGAGGTCAGCCTCCTCGCCTCCACTTGGTCGGAGAGAGAAGTTGACCTCGGTGCCGAGGAGGAGGCGGAGCGCCTATGTGAGACGATGTCGCACGCATGCGACGTCTCCATGCCCCGCAACAGATGGCGCGCCGTGCCGCCTATTGGTGGACCGCGGAGCTCGCCGAATTGAGGCGGGCTACCGTGGCGGCCAGACGGGCACACACGCGCTCCAAGCGGCGGGGAATGAAGGATGCGCTGAACAGCGCTGCGGCGGTCCTCAGGGAAGCCAGAAAGGCCCTTAGGACCGTCATAGCGCGAGCGAAAGCCGCGGCCTAAGACAAATTGCTCTCCGAGCTGGACCGCGACCCATGGGGAAGGCCATATAAAATCGTGACGAAGAGGCTCCGCCCATGGGCGCCGCCAGTCTCCGAGACGCTGGACTCCCAGTTTCTCGGAAAGGTGGTCGACACGTTGTTTCCCACCAGAGGGAGGGACATTTCGGAGAAGACCGGCTAGCTTGCCCTCCCCCAGGATGGACCGAGGAACTAGGGATATCCAGGCATAAAATGGTCGCGGCTTTCGCCCGCATCACAGAGAAAAAGACAAAGGCGCCCGGGCCGGACGGAATACACGTCAAAGTTTGGGCTCGGGCGTCACCGATCATTGGGGAGGCACTTCGTGTCTTGTACACAAAGTGCCTCCGTGAAGAAACTTTCCCCAGGAGGTGGAAGAGGGCCCGGCTTATCCTCCTCAAAAAGGAGGGCAAGCTAGCGGAGAGTCCCTCCGCGTATAGGCCCCTTTGTATGCTGGATGATGCGGGTAAGATATTCGAACGTATTATCGCCAACCGCATCATCCGGCATATGTCCCGGATTGATCCCGATTTGTCCCCCGGACAATATGGATTCCGAGAGGCGAGATTGACTGTCGATGCTATAAGACAGGTTCGATCCCTCTCGGAGTCCATCACGGGGGACGGGAAGGTTGCGTTGACGATATCCTTGGATATCGATAACGCCTTTAATAGTATCCCATGGGGCGAGGTAGTGGCGGTGCTTAGCGAGCATTTTTTCGTACCGCCCTACCTCGTCGCCATCGTTCGGGACTATTTCCGGGACAGGGTGCTGGAGTTCCGAGATAAAACCGGACTCCAACAGCGGAGGGACATGTCATGCGGCGTTCCGCAGGGGTCCATGTTAGGCCCCCTGTTGTGGAACGCCGTACATGACAAGGTGCTCCGTGTGGCCCTATCCCCTGGCTACCACCTCGTTGGATACGCGGACGACACGTTTGTGGTGGCCAGGGGAGCCTCCTGGGGGAAAGCAGTTGCGATAGGCAACTGGGCTGTGGCCTGTGTCGTCGGCTCCATCAAAAGCCTGGGTCTGAGGTTGGCCCCGGAGAAGACGGAAGCAATCTTCTTCCACAATGGCTGCTCCGGGGTACCACCCGAGGCTTTCGTCCTGGTGGATAACACCCGAGTCCGAGTGGGGGCAACCCTTAAGTATCTGGGGTTGCTACTGGACGGTCGCTGGGCCTTTGTCGAGCACTTTGACAAATTGGCCCAGCAATTGAGCAAGAAGACGGACGACCTTCTGGGGTTGATGCCCAACCTCCGAGGTCCGAGAGTTGGTGCGAGGCGCGCGTACGCCTACGCCGCCATGGCTGGGGCTCTGTATGGAGCCCCAATCTGGTTCCGCGAGGCATTGGCCAGCCGCTGCATACGCGACGTGCTGCACGCGGTGCAGCGGCGGCTGGCGCGAAGAATAGTGCGCACATAGCGCACTGCCCCTAGCGCGGCGACCATGGTCCTGGCGGGACTCCCCCCGGCGGAATATACGGCCGATGCTCTGGCATGGTGCTACGCCGTAGAGCAAAGACCGTTTGCCTGCAGGGGGAGTGGTTACCCCCAGGGTTGCCGCGCTACTACGGGAAAGGGCACGCCGGCGGGCAATGAGAGCTTGGCAAGAGAGTCTCACCAACAACCCGCCGGCGGCAGGATCTCGGATCTTGGAGGCCATCCTACTCCACTTGGACAAATGGGTGGGCCGCCCTTGGGGCGGCTTGTCCTTCCGGACGACACAGGTACTCACCGGGTATGGCTGCTTCGGTGAGTACCTGTGCAGGATATGAAAGGAACCAACGACACAATGCCATCATTGTAAAGCCGACCGGGATTCCGCGCAGCACACGCTGGAAGACTGTCCAGCGTGGGAGAAACTGCGCGGAGTCCTGAGAGAGGAATTGGGCGACGACCTCTCCCTGGGGGCCATCATTAGCCAGATGGTCCGCAGGGAGAGCGCATGGGTCGCGGTCTTCTTCTGCGAACAAGTAATGCGACAGAAGGAGGAGGCCGAAACAGTAAGAGAAAGGAGGCCGGGGGGACGCATGCCCCCCCGGCAGACAATGACGATAGGGGGGCGGGGGCGGGTGCCATGACCAACCTTGGCTCCCTCCCCGGCCGTCCAGAAGAAGAAGGCCTGCCCCCCGCCCCCTCGCAGCCCGGCCACTAAAAGGCGGCGGGGGGGGCAGAACATCAGTTGCGATTGCCCCCTCCCTCCCCACAATTGAGGAGGAGGGGAACGACAGAAACAATATGGAGAGAAGGCGACCCTCCTCTCCTACAGTTGCTGGTCCCGCGTTTGGGACACGCAGCCGTGGAAGGAGGGCCCCTCGCAACAGTGAGCCCGGCGAGGCAGATCCCATTTGACGGTCTGGGGGGAGCGACCCTGCGATATAACGCGAAGTCACTCCCCCCACTGCCTCGCCCGGTTGGGGAGAAGGAATGATATTCTCTCTCTCTCCAGGGTAGTAAGATGGGCCGCGCCGCTGTCAGGCGGCGCGAAAAGGCCCGGGGTTACGTCGGGGGCCGGATACCCCGAGCTTTTTTCCCAAACATCAAGCGAAGAGGCGGGGGAGGGACGGTGTCCCCTTCCCCCGACCTAGGGCACACTAGCTATGGTTCGGGCGCACCTGGCGCGCCGAGTCGTCCCAGGCCGACCGGGTCCAGGGGGCTCCGGAAGTATGCTGCACGCGTTCCCGGAGCCCCTCAGTCATGGACCAGGGCAGGACACCCAGAGGGGTTTTAGTGGGTAGGCCCCTGTCGACACGCCTCCCCCGAGACCTGTGGTATGCGGTAACGCATTTCACCTCCGTTACCAAAAAAAAAGGATATGCTCTTCCGGGGTCCGAGCCTTAAGACCTCTCTGCGCATCACGTGATGTATCACGCTGACGTCACATTCGCGCGGAAATTGAACGAACGCTTCGACACTATAAGTTGATAACATGTGGCTGTCCGCTATCAAAAGCGTGATCATGCGTGATACATACGAGGTGTGTTCAAAAAGTATCGCGAATTTTGAATTTTCGCGGGTTACGTATATTCGAATTTCGATCTTTTTGTGGCGTTATGTTGGTACTCATGTCTCTCACTTATGCCGACAAGCTCGGCCATTTTGAATGTTCACTTAATTGTTGACAGCTGCTTTGCTTGCACGTGTTTTGGATCGTCTTCGATTTTTACCTATTCAAAAAAATGGATCAAAGAACCTGTATCAAATTTTGTGTGAAAAACGAAATTAAGTGCGCGGATGCATTCCGAATGTTGACTGTGGCATACGGAGAAGCTACCTTGGACCGAAGCAACGTTTATCGGTGGTACAAAATGTTCTCAGAAGGCCGAGAAGATGTGAACGACGAAGAGCGTGCCGGACGCCCGAGCACTTCAACAACAGACGAAAAAATTAATGAAGTGGAGAAAATGGTATTGGCCAATCGTCGAATCACCGTTAGAGAAGTTGCTGAGGATCTAAACATATCGATTGGCTCGTGCCATTCGATTTTTATCAATGATTTGGGCATGAGACGGGTCGCCGCGAAATTCGTACCAAAATTGCTCAATTGCGACCAAAAACAGCATCGCATGAACATTGCTAATGAGATGTTGGACTCTGTCCGCGACGACCCAAATTTGCTCCAGAGGGTCATAACTGGTGACGAATCGTGGGTTTATGGTTATGACGTGGAAACCAAAGCTCAATCATCTCAATGGAAGCTGCCGCACGAACCAAGACCGAAAAAAGCGCGCCAAGTTCGGTCGAATGTGAAAGTTTTGCTGACAGTTTTCTTCGATTGCAGGGGCGTGGTGCATCATGAGTTCTTGCCACAGGGTAGAACGGTCAATAAGGAATATTACCTGCAAGTTATGCGCAATTTGCGCGAAGCAATCCGCCAGAAACGCCCGGATTTGTGGAAGAACAAAAATTGGCTTTTGCACCACGATAACGCCCCTGCTCACACATCGTTGCTTGTGCGCGACTTTTTGGCCAAAAACAACACACTAATGATGCCGCAGCCACCGTATTCCCCAGATCTGGCCCCCTGTGACTTTTTCTTGTTCCCTAAACTGAAGAGGCCCATGAAAGGACGACGTTACGCTACGCTTGACGAGATAAAGACGGCATCGAAGGAGGAGCTGAACAAGATAAAAAAAAATGATTTTTTGAAGTGCTTCGAAGATTGGAAAAACCGTTGGCACAAGTGTATAATATCTCATGGGGATTACTTTGAAGGGGACAAAATAGATATTCATGAATAAATAAATAATTTTTGAAAAAACACAAAATTCGCGATACTTTTTGAACACACCTCGTACGACATTGTTATTGTCGAAAAATCAAGGAACGGGTACGAATAACGTTGTAGAGTTACTGTCGGAAAGCATCAATACTTTTCGGAAAAAATGTATTGTGCAATAAAATGTTGCACTAACTCATACAGGAAAACTGAAAAAGAAGATTTAGTGATTAAATATTTTTCATTTCCAAAAAATGCATCGTTTGCTGAGGAGTAGTGTAAAGTATGCAGAAATGGATTAAATATTACGACCCGTAAGATGACATTGATTTACATTAACACATTAGAATTCCAAGGAGACCAGAAAAGTAAATAATGTCAGTTTGAATAATGTAAAATTAATTAAACTTAATTTTTGATCTTGATTTGACCAAAAAAATGACAAATTTGATCTAATTGACATTATTTTGATTTTTCTATGTTTTTGGGGGAAATTAATTGCTCAATCGTTCAGATTAATTTATGAAATGTAAGTATTTGTTTACTTAACAGTTTATATGTAACATAATATTTCAAAATGTAGAATTTATGGCGTTTTAATATTTTTAGTACAATAAGTTGTATCATAAGGAATATGCATAAAATATTTGTACTTTTACAGTTTCATGCACATTTAAAGAGCTCTTGAAAACATTTGAAATGATATTGTTGTGCCCGTTCGGCCGAGCTTGAGAAGCTAGCCAAAGGAAGATCTATCGATCAGACAGATAAAGCGCAACCGGCTTTTGTTTGGTGTTCAGGACGCGGAGCCGTCAAGAATTATTCTGTACAATTACGCTACAATATTATTATAAAAAGTTCCAGGATTAAAGCTTGAGTTCTTTTGTAAAGAGTGTTAATTCATTTCGTGTCGCGCGTTCGAGTGTCCTAGCGCGAGTGAAGTGTGTGCTCGTATCGTCGAGTATAACAAACTCGGCCGAACGGGCACAACAATATTTATGATCAGTGTAACTTCAACTAATAAAATGTAACATACATTTTTTACAACAAGAATATGTTTGAAGCACTTTGAATCCTGGTGCTACAATAAGACACCATAGCAGGTTGCCTTAAAATATTCACCTCAAAAATGGCGGAAATTGCGAGTGGATGCAATCTTCATACTGCACTTGAGTTTAGAACCATAAATACATAGATCATTACAATCTGATGAGGTACAAAAGGCAACTTCCGAAGCAATGCAGGACAATATTAATAATATTCAATCAACAGGGTTGGGTAAGTTTTACTATAATATACTTTTTTAACTTACATGAACAAAAAACTAACTCTACAGTATAGTTAAGATTAAATTACTTAAGTTAAATTAAATTTGAACAACATTATTAAATCATTTAAAATTAATTATGTTGAATTACTAAGTTTTTAACTTTATTATTTAATTTGTGACCTTTTAATTTGTTACAGCTCAACTTTGCGCTTTGCGCTTTGCGAACCAACAAATTCACAAACCTCAGTAGAAGATAATAGTATTGATGTAACATTATTATCTAAATGTCCTGACGCACAGTGGGTCGAACAGTATGAAAACGCGGACATGAGCTTAAAAAAAAATTTTTATTTGATCAAGTTTGTAATTTCATATTTTGTTACTTGAAATGTCATAGAAATAGTATGTAACCTTCATTTTCAAAAATATTGTTATAATTTATGCGTAAAATAAACATAACTCTTATGAATTAAACAGTTCTGGATTTCCATGAATTTAATTGTCTATTTTCAAGGTAGAATATTTCTTTTCCCTTCGTACATTATCATATCAACTTTTTTACAGTAAATGTACTATTCTTTGGCTTGAAATTAATTCATATCTGATTAAAGAAATAGCGTAATTTACAATTTGGCAATTAATTTTATAATGTCTAAAAAAAAATTCAAATTATGAAATTATAAGTTAACTTTTACAAAAAAATCTTACAATATCTTGAAATCTAACTTGTTTTATTTTATTAAAGGGACATTATACTTCATGAAACGACATGGTTCAGCTGCAATAATTTGCAATCTTGAGAGATACATCCTTTTTTTGTAAAAAGGGTCCCGAAAAAATCTCAACATATACATATATTTCGGCTTTAAATCACTTAATATGTTTATAATACGAGCGTCAAAAGTTTATTAATATACATATACGTTTTGAATTATAAATATTAATATGTTACTAAAAATATTAAAGATTATTTTGAGATATTATTATAAATAAATAAATTATTTCATCGTAGTACTGACACTTTACTATTAATCATAGTAAATAACATTTCATAATTTATTATTATATTTTTGCATTTTGTAGGTAACAAATTCATAATTTTATTTTACATTCTTTTGTATTCTTTTCTCGTAATTGCCACATTTTCATGTATAAATTTGAATTTATTGATCAACAGTAACGAGTTTACCGAGCATTTAAATTTGCCGTACGTCAAAATCATTCACTAATTTGATGGGAATGAAACTACTCCTGACAATAGAATCATTCTGTACGTTTTTATTTTGAACATTTTGCTTGTAAGATTTTCGAGTTGAAACTCTATCACAAGTCTTCTTTTTACTCCCGACTGCTGCCAACTTTCGGTTGTTTCTTCTTCTATAAGCCCTTTTATACAAGATGTATACAAACAAAAGAACATCAGTAGCACGATACATGAAGACCGTGCTTGTGTGTGTGAACAAAGTCAAAATAACCTACCCCACCACAGCAATCTTCAAGCTAGAGCCACTAGTGACTAATGGAGGGAATGTTGTGGTGGGAGGAATTGCCAGAGTTGACAACATTGCTTCTGAGGCTCGAGCGTGTTACACCACGAGCTCGAGCAACTGGTACGTAACGCGTGTGCGACAAGACAAGGAAAACAACACGAGATAGAACCTCTCGCTTGCCAAATTCTGCACTAAAATCAGAACTTGAAAGCGTTTTTCTGATCTAATGCGTGACTCTTTTATATGTATTTCAGATATTTTATTATATTAGGTGCAAATTTTTTTCGCAACTTTGATTTATTAACTGCTAGATTTCTCTGATTAATATGGCAACATTAACAAATAAAGATTTATTTTTTTTCTTAAAAAATTTAGATTCTACTATAACTTATAAAGAACAATTGTTTGATTTTGTTGTAGAAAGATTAAATATTAATTCTTTAGAATCTGGAAATTCCGAAAAAATAAAAAAATATTTACGATCATTTTGTGCTAACGTTTCTACACGATGGAAGAAATCAAGTAGAACGTTACAACATTTTACAAAATATAATAATATGTGGCTCAATAAAGAATTTCAAATTCCAAACAGTATAAATTCTGGAAATTTCCATAAATCTGCATGCCCTAATGTAGCACCATCTAAATCTTTTTCTGAAATTACTGAAAGACACAAACGAAGACGAACTGAGAATCTGTGGGAGTCCAATCCAACGGAATTTCTCCTTTATGCAACACAAAAAAAATTATTAAGCAATGGGTCAACAGACATGGCAAAGATATTGGATTATCTTATAAAAAATCCAAATGAGGCTAAGAGAGTAAGAGATTTTTGTGAAAATAAAATAGAAATACCTTTATATTCGAAAGAGAAATGTTTATCTTTACTTCTTACTTTAAACCTGTCTAAGTTGCAATATATACATTTAAAAGAAACCTGCGTTGAAAGTGGTACAAATCAATATGGATCATATTATAATATACAACAAGCAAAGTCGGAATGTTATCCGCCAAAAAATAAAATAACAATAACTGATACACTTGCTTCAATTGAAGTACAAACAATTTTAGATCTTACGAGTACAAGATTACTTAGTGTCTGCGAACAAAATTTGGATAACGATCAAAATTTAAAATTAATTTGCAAGTGGGGCTTTGATGGAGCTTCTAGTCAAAGTACTTATAAGCAAAAATTTCAAAATAAAAACGCATCAGACAACTCCATAGTTATGACTAGTTTTGTTCCCATTAAATTAATAAGTGACTGTGACATTATATGGTCAAATCCAAATCCATCTTCAACTCGTTATTGCCGACCAATAAAATTTGAATTCGTTCATGACAATGCGGAAATTACGAAAACAGAATATGAAAGAATGCAAAATGAAATTGTGAATTTGTTACCTACAAAGTGTGGAAATATTACAATAAATTATGAAATGTTGTTCACCATGATTGATGGTAAAGTATGTACAGCTTTATCAAAATCAGCATTATCTTGCTCTTCATGTTACTGTGGGGCAAAACCTTCCGAGATGAACAACATCAATAAAATAGTGGATAAAAATGTTGATATTGATGCGTATAATTATGGGATATCAAGTCTTCACGCAAGAATTCGCTGCATGGAATTTTTACTCCATATTTCGTACAATTTGCCATTTAAAAAATGGAGTGTACGTGATCCTGTCTTAAAAAAGCAACGAGAAGAGAATAAAAGAAGGATAGAGCAAGAATTTAGAAAAGAATTAGGATTGTTTATTGATATCGTTAAACAAGGATCAGGGTCAATTAACGATGGGAATACAGCCAGGCGATTCTTTTCTGAAATACACACAAGTGCTAAAATCACAGGATTAGACGAATCTTTAATAAAAAGTTTTTCCGTGATACTACAGGCAATCTCATGCGGAGAGAAAATAAATACTAGGAAATTTGGTTCATATACTCTCGAAACCGCGAAAAAATTAGTTGAAACCTATGGGTGGTATTACATGACAGCCACCGTACATAAACTCTTAATTCATGGAGAGGCCATAATTTCCAATTTTTCGATCCCCATTGGGCATTTATCAGAAGAGGCAAGTGAAGCGCGAAACAAGGAATTTCGAGAATATAGAAGAACACATTCACGTAAAATGGATAGAATAAAAACCAATGAAGACATTTTACATCACCTTTTAATCTCATCTGATCCCGTAATTTCCAATTTAAGACCAAGACACAATAAAAAGAAAAAACAAGATATGTTTCCCGAGACACTAGAAATGTTATTATAAATACATGCTCATCTTCTCTTTCTGTATTACACACGCACGCACGCACGCGCGCACACACACACACACACACACACACACACGCGCGCACACACACACACACACACACACACACACACACACACCACCACAAGGAGGGTTTGGAGTCTTTAAATACTGTGGAGTTGACGAACCACGGGATCCTTATCCTTGTGGTATGCAAACACACACACACACACAAACACGATATGCAAAAATCGACCGTGCAACCTCCTCGTGGTGCATATTGGATAACACTAATGCCGGCGGTAACTGCTCGTTTATAAAAATTGTTAAAAATTATTGTTTATTGCAATATTGCATACAAAATTTATTTAAATTGCTAAGATACACATTTTTGATCATGAATGCATGATCATTTCACTTTAGTTGTAGTATTTTGTCCCGACGAGTGCAATGTCCGCTTTTGCCTATGTTTCGATCCACTGTGTGACGTAGAGATGGAACATTCTGATATGACAACGAATTTAGTATCCTGGACTATTGCTAAAAAAGCAACATTAAGTTCTCCTATCAATTACCATATGATAATGTTGTGCAAGTTGTAAGTGTAAGTGTACATTATATATATATATATATATATATATATATATATATATATATATATATATATACATATATATATATAATGTACACTTACACTTACAACTTGCACAACATTATCATACGGTAATTGATAGCAGAACTTAATAAAACGTATATATATATATATATATATATATATATATATATATATATATATATATACATGTGTGCGTGCGTGCGTGCGTGGGCGTGTGTGTATGTATGTATGTATGTATGTATGTATGTATGTATGTATGTATGTATGTATGTATGTATATATACCGGGTGTCCCAGACCACCCGTCCCACCCGATTTTTTCGTAAACGCGACATTTTAAAGAAAAATGTTTCAGACAAAAGTTGTAGGGTTTTAAAAGATCTATTTACTGATTTTATCAGTTTGACCTTGGATGGCGTCGCCAAGGTCAGATCAAAATAACATTAACTTTTTTAAATAGGACACCTCATTTTTGGTTCCAGAATCTAATAGCTGGTGTCAAGACCTTTCCAAAACACTATAAGAAAGTTTATTTTTGTTGAGTACTTTCCGAGTTGTGAGGCTTGAAAGTTACGGTGTACTGTTACCTTCAAGCGTCATAACTCGGAAAGTCCTTAACCAAAATAAACTTATTTATAGTGTTTTGGAAAGCTCTCGAAATCGACTACAAGAAAATGCAATGAAAAATATACCTGTTTCAGACCACCCGTCCCACCCTTTTAAAACGTAGGGATGTGCTTGTACAAAAAAATGGCTCAGACAAAATTTGCATGATTTCGAGGGATCAACCTGATGATGATCTTGAATTCGACCTTGAGATCGATCTTGGGCATAAAGGTATAAGTCAAAGTAACATTTTTAAAATGTAAAAACGAAATAATCGGTGCCGCCTGTAGGTATTAGCGTTACCTAAGGTGTACCACGTGTAGGTAACAAGATCGTACTTACACCTTATCGTGGTGCTTTTTTAAGGTGATTCCCCTCGCCGTCACCTTTGTCGGGGTGCTTTCATAAGGTGGTTCCCCTTGCCGTCACCTTTGTCGGGGTGCTTTCATAAGGTGGTTCCCCTTGCCGTCACCTTTGTCGGGGTGCTTTTTTAAGGTGGTTCCCCTCGCCGTCACCTTTGTCGGGGTGCTTTCATAAGGTGGTTCCCCTTGCCGTCACCTTTGTCGGGGTGCTTTCATAAGATGGTTCCCCTTGCCGTCACCTTTGTCGGGGTGCTTTTTTAAGGTGGTTCCCCTCGCCGTCACCTTTGTCGGGGTGCTTTCATAAGGTGGTTCCCCTTGCCGTCACCTTTGTCGGGGTGCTTTCATAAGGTGGTTCCCCTTGCCGTCACCTTTGTCGGGGTGCTTTTTTAAGGTGGTTCCCCTCGCCGTCACCTTTGTCGGGGTGCTTTCATAAGGTGGTTCCCCTTGCCGTCACCTTTGTGCATACGCATGTTGTTCAGTCTCGATGTTCAAAATGTCCACCACGTGCATTTATACAAGCTGTTACCCTACTTTGAAAATCATCCGTCGCCCGACGAATTTCGTCAGTATCTAGAGACTGAATGACTTGTCGAATTCTGTTTTTCATATCTTCTGCAGTCGTAGGTCGTTCGCGGTATACAAGGTCTTTTATTCGTCCCCACAAATAATAATCTAAAATTGTAAGGTCCGGTGATCGTGGTGGCCAATTATGTGGACCATGTTTACCTATCCATCGGCCGCGAAATATGCGGTTCAGTTGATGACGAGCAATGACAGACGTGTGGGCGGGACATCCATCCTGTTGAAACCACATATTTAGACGTAATTGGAGTGGAATATCTTCAAGTAAACGTGGAAGTTCGTTTTCGAGTAAATCGGCGTATAAAAAACGATTTAAATTCTCTTGAAAGAAAAATGGTCCCACGATATGCGTATCAACAATTCCGCATCAAACATTGACTTTCCAGATACGTTGATGATCCATTTCTCGATACCAATGTGGATTCTCTTGTGCCCAATAACGAAAATTATGTGTGTTTATTTCGCCGTCACTTTTAAAGGTGCACTCATCAGAAAATATAATACTTCTATGGAAATTAGGTAATTGTTGAGTAATCCAATTACAGAATATCAGTTTTTGTCTATGATCGTTCAATGTCATGGCCTGGTGAAGTTACATTCGATATGGATGGAATGAATTTTCACGAAAAATTTGACTGATCGTGCTTCGACTTATTCCACTATCTCTTGCTCGTCGCTTTAAAGAATCATTCGGGGTTACAAAGGCAGATGCAATTACATCAGGTGCTCTTACTGAACGAACTGATCGATGAATTTGCCTTCCCTTATTATGATCCGGCTGAACAATACCTTTTACAATTATTCGACGTTGTAAGCGACTGAAAACTTTGCGCGAATGTGGTGTATGATCGGGATATTCATTTCGCCACATTATTTCAGCTGCTCGAAAACTTCCAGCTCTACCCAAAACTGACATCATTAACGCAGCTTCTTCGTTCGGGTAAGGCATAACTACAAATTACGCTTACGACCGGGTTGCTTATTAGAAAACGTGAATTGGTGACGAGTTGCGTAATATTATGAATTCTAAGCAATGACTTTTAGGAGTGGTATGTAAGGGTGCTTTTTCGTGAAAATTACTTTATTGCTACAATAATCAACATTAAATGAAGATTAATATTAATAAATCAAGAATAAACGGCATCATAGAGCTGTACCGAATGTTAGAGATCTCGGTAATTAGGTATCTTCAAAACTCTACGCGTAGGACTATAGGTACACGCACCGGCAGAAATGGTGTCTCTCGACGCTAGCGCTCGGCTGCCGCACACACGCGGAGCCGCGCTCGTACGTGTGTCTAGGCTGCGCGGCGACGATCGGGGTGCGGGCGGAAAGTGGTGGGGGGCTTTACGATAGTGCATCCTCCTCGCTCGACGCTGGGTCGAGAGAGAAAGCATTATTCAACGTGATACCATGGGCGAAGTCGGTGTCCTCTGCTTATATTTTTCATTGCATTTTCTTGTAGTCGATTTCGAGAGCTTTCCAAAACACTATAAATAAGTTTATTTTGGTTAAGGACTTTCCGAGTTATGACGCTTGAAGGTAACAGTACACCGTAACTTTCAAGCCTCACAACTCGGAAAGTACTCAACAAAAATAAACTTTCTTATAGTGTTTTGGAAAGGTCTTGACACCAGCTATTAGATTCTGGAACCAAAAATGAGGTGTCCTATTTAAAAAAGTTAATGTTATTTTGATCTGACCTTGGCGACGCCATCCAAGGTCAAACTGATAAAATCAGTAAATAGATCTTTTAAAACCCTACAACTTTTGTCTGAAACATTTTTCTTTAAAATGTCGCGTTTACGAAAAAATCGGGTGGGACGGGTGGTCTGGGACACCCGGTATATATATATATATATATATTTACATATTTATATTTTTATATTTACAATTACTTTTAATATATAAAAATTCACAATTTGTATTTTCAAATATAACAATATAATAAACAATATTTAATTTTTTTATTAAAAAATATCAATTTTTTTTATTTTTATGTTAGTGTTGTTCATGTAACTCTTAAGAAAACAAAATTAATTTTATAAGTCGTTAACTTAAATTTAATTTAATTAAGAAATTATATGTTATAAAATTATATAAATATATTATAAAAATATATAACTTATCCAACCCTGTTTGTTACGATATTTATAAATATTATTCCAATATTTTTGTTTGCTTTTTATTTGTTAATTATAAAATATAATCCACGTTTTACATATTGAGAGTTTATCTTTATTTTATCATATATAGAAAAAAACTGCAAATGAAAATTATGAAAATGAAGGAAGCATTTAAAAAATTCAAAAAGGAAACAAAGAGAAAGGAAATATACAAGATGGAGCAGCATACACGAAAAGTTCTTAGTAAAGTTTTTACACCAGGCCAGATCAAAATCTTATTGAATCCTACCCAAAAACGTGTGGTTTGGTCATCAGAAAATATTGCAAATACAATATCGTTAAGACGTATAAGCCCAAAAGCATACCGATACTTGCTTAATGTGCAGAAATTTCCACTCTCTGGTCTGTCGACACTTCGCAAGTGGGCAAACAACGTCTATATAAAACAAGGTGTATTAACTCCAATCTTGCATTGTATGAACATTAAAGGTAAAAGCATAATAAAAGAACAAGAAAAATTAGTTATATTAAGTTTTGACGAAATTCACTTGAATAATAAAATAGCTATCGATAGACAAGCAGAACAAGTCATTGGACCGCACAAGACATGTCAGTGCGTGTTGGTAAGAAGTCTTTTCTTTAACTGGAAACAATCAATATATTACTGTTATGATCAACCTATGACTAAAGAAATTATACTTGATATTATAATACGCTTGTATAGCATACATTATACGGTTGTTGCAATTGTAAGTGACATGGGTCCCCGTAATATGATGTTATGGAATGAACTGGACATAGGGATTGCACCTAAAAGAACTTACTTTGACCATCCTTCTAGGAACAACAACAATAAGAAAAAGAAAGACAATACGATCTCACACATACAGAGAGATGGCAGCCCTTCCAAGTGGAACACTTCTTATTCCCTTTGATAGGCAACCCATAGTCCCGGACACAAGAGAAGGAGGAAAATGTATCCACCCTACATTTGCAGTTCTGATGCCTATACCAGAAATCCTTCCTCAAGATTCAGTTATTACTGCTTTAAGCTGGCTTTTTAAATATCGCTTGTCAACCATACCCCTTCACAACCTAACCTTAACTGGGGAGCAGATGACCCAAGCGGAAGCTTTGGGTGCCAGCAACATATCAGGCCATGTATTGGCCTTCATTGCGATGGGAGGAATGATGACTCTTGCAAAAGAGGTTAGAATTCAAGCACCATCCAATGTAGAGTACTTAAGGCTGAGATAGAAGGCTTTATGTGCCACCCTAGGGACTACCAATATTGTAGAGCAGGGCCAAATGACTCCCGCCCAATACACAGGGATAATGCAGGTCCTAACATCATGGCAAGAATGGATCAAGCCTCAAGGAGCTCTCAGACGAGATATTCTTGACCTAATATTTCAGAGTGTACCTGGGGAGCCATTTGTTCAGGGAATTCTTGATCAAGTTAAAATGGTCTTAAAGGAGTTCGGACTAAAGTCGGTATTGCTTATGGAGGAATTCATAGCCTTAAAAAGCAAAGCTATTCTCTTACCAGCAATTGCACGGCAAGCCGTAGCACTCAAGAAAACTCTTAGTGCATTGAGGGAAAAGCATGGAGAAAAGTTTCCCTATATGAGGATATATCCTCTTGAAGGGGCTGAGAAGCTCAATCATAGGGATTATCCAGATCTCTATTATGCAGCAGTAAAACTAGCCACAAGGAACAGAGCTCTCGGACAAGAGGGAAGGTTTCAGATGTCTGATCTGCCCACCACCATTCCCAAAACGGAGATAGAAGAAGAGGTAGTGAAGAAGATAAGAGTTGTAACCACCATAAGTGCTGAGACAGAAGAGAATCTAACGTTCCTTGGTATAACCCTGGCTCAAAGAAGACAGCGTGAGGATGAGGAAGATGATGACGTGGAAATGCCCCCTGTGCAACGACGACGAGTCTAGGGAATTGGATTTGGACCTCCGAATTAAAAATATTCGTATTTGCAGATGCACCGCATCTGTTAAAATTGCTGAGAAATCATTTTCTTAACCAAGAATTTAGCAACAAGAGACTAATAATTCACAAAGAACCCATCCAGAGACTTCTAGCAATTAATGTTAAGAATGCCAGAGTGGCGTTTGCGATATTGCAGTATCACTTAGACATACATGGATCTCAGAGACAAAAAGTTCTCCCCGCTGCGCAATTGCAGTCCAATAAAACATCTGTTGCACTGGAATGGTGTGGTTAAAAAGGATTCTTAGGTGACACGTCTTGGAAAGATACAGCAAATTTTATTAAATTAGTCAACGACTGGTTTGACATTTTAAATTCAACTAATATGTATGGCACCCACAAAGGTAAAAATGCATATGGCATTAATTTGGAAAGACAAAATATAATTTTAAATCACATGACGGATCTAATAGTGACAATAAAAGTTGGAAAACATGACAAGCCAGTACAATTCCAAAAAGGTATAATTATAACTAAAGCTTCGTTACAACAACTTTTAATATATTTAAAGAAAAAATATTTCAATGAAGACGATGAAATAAAATACATCCTTACAAATCGTTGAAACCAAGATCTGTTGGACAACTTATAAGGACAACAGGAGGAAATTTTTCTGATCTTTTTTGTTCAACTTCAAACACAACAGAATTGGAACCAAATGTATCTTGCTTCGTATCTCTATTTAATGACCATTCACCGACATTGCAACTAGCATGCTATCACCATACATCCTAGAAGATGAAATAACAAATTATGATACGAAGATAACACATACAAATTATGACGAAGAAATATTCGTAAACTACGACGATAATGATGATGACCAAGAGCATTTTATTGATTTTTCGTCATACATAATTTCTCCGGAAGAAGAGCAACTTTTACAATCGCTCAATGAATTAAACGTTACGGATACAATTGAAGATAAAATTATAAAGTACGTGGCTAGCTACGTAGCGTACCGTTTTAAAAATAAGTATCCTAACTTCGGAACAGAAATGTCTCTCTTGCCAGCTGTCGACAACGTAGACTGGTTGCATTTCATTTCGCGAGGAAATTGCCAATATCCATCCAAAGATCTTCTTCAAACTGCACGTTTCATGAATGCAGAATTCACAAAGTATCATGGCTCCAATCTGTGTAAGGATGCATTTATTTTTAAAACGTTGATAAAAAGAATTGAAGCATTAATTCATCCAATAGAGATACCCCAGGAGATGATACTGTGCTTAGTGCGTACTCGAACATTTATTTGAGTACGAGAAATTAATAGAACCATTGCTTTAAAAAAACAGAAAAAAACAAAAAAAAAATTGTCTAAATTTATAAATAAAAAAATTGATTAGTAGGTCAGTCTCCTTCTGTAATCCTTACAAGCAACAACTATTATACTTGTGTATATTGTTTCTTCAAAATAAATATTTATTGATTGCCATATCATTTAATCTGCTTGTTAAAGACCAATTTATTTACCTTTACTGTTATTTAATTAGTATAATTATTAGATGCTTTTATACTTGAATATTTTTGACAAAATTTAATTTCTTGTATTCTTATGATTTAAAAAATGATAAGTAAATTTGATTAATTTAACATCAAATTAACATTATTTTGACTTTTTTGTTTTCCTTAAAATATTAATACCTGCAAAATATGTAAATAATATACCAACAACAATGCCACTCGTGCTTATTATCTCCCTGGCGAAAATAGTATTTTTTAAATATTTATTAAACATTTATTGCTTGTACATTGATTTCTCGTTATAATATATAAATACTGTAAATTGTAAAAATATGTATTGTTAAAAATTTTGTTTTTTAATACTTTTTAGTCTAAATGTATAAATTATTATTTTAAAATAAATTATTACACTGTATAAATATATAATAATTAATTAAAAATAAAATTTTAGTTATAAATAAAAATCACGAAAGTTAACAAATATCTTAAGATATGCATTTTTCCGTAATTTAATATTGAATTAATATTAAACTGTGCAAAATTTATTAATATTATTAAGTTAATTAATAAAAAGTTAATTAATAAAAAAATTAATTAAGTTTATTAATGAACAACAATAATAAAATGATTTTCTGTGTTATGCTATATCAATTGTGTCGCTTGTTGGAAAATTCCCATTATTAGAATAGTTCAATTTGCCGTTTAATGTGACCTAACTTAGCGTGAGCAAGATGCAGCTTCTCATTGGCTAGCCGTCTTACGATGCGCAAGAGCATACCCTTGTCTTTCTACCATGGTTGCAATATTGACTGTATATTGTTGCATTACATACTTGTTATGTTAATACTATGTAACAATTGCACATTTATATTATATAGAAAGAAGCAATAGATAGACACAGCTGTGATGTAAATATGAAACATTTGTTATATTAACTATTACTCTCTGATTATATTGCAATTACAAATTGTGTCGACTGGGTAATGTTATCAATGAATATTTGAAGAATTTCTTATATTTTGTATGTGTATGTGGATATACCCAGATAGCAAAATGCCAGCAGCTTGCCGTCAGTTTGCCAGCAAACTTGATCACAAATTAACAGCAGATTTCAAGCTGCTGCTTCCTCATTAAGCATAGTTTCTAACGGCACAATTTGCCAACATAGAACGACGATAGAAACACAACAATAATCGAGCATTCCCGGGAAAAAAGAATTAGATCTGACCAGATCAAATCATATCTCGGCAGATCAAATTATATCTGATTAGATATACTCAGATATGGCTCATCATATTTACGCAGATCTAATCATATCTGTCAATATATAAGCATATGTGGCATATATTGTACTCTTTTACGGCTTCAATCGGATCATATCTCTTCAGATCTGACAATATCTGCGATTCAATTTTTCTGGAATATCCCAGATCTAACATATCTGTTCATATCTGACAATATCTATGATTCTGTATTTTCAGGAAAATCCCAGATCTGTCGTATATGTTCATATCTGACAATATCTGTGATTCTATATTTTCGAGAATAATCCAGATCTGACATATCTGTTCAGATCTGACAATATCTATCATTGATTTTCAGCAAAACAGTCTAAATGACTGCAGTATCGCTACAAATCAATGATAGATATTATCAGATCTGTTTAGATATAATCATATTTAACAAATGCGACCCAAAATTTACTTTACGTCTGACCAATGGTCAGATATGCATATCTCGAAATATTATAAGTAGAAATGAGGTTGTATTTGATTAAAAGCTATTCAGATCTGAGCAGATCAATTTGATATCTGATCATATTTAATTACTATGATTAAATGTTTAATGATATTTGTCTAATTTCATATTTAACTCTTACTAGTCATCATGGGATCATTCGCGTCCGAGCAAAATTTCCCGCGTTGTGTATTCCGGTCACTTCGGTATAGTACGTGCTACAGGTGCCTACACCCCGCCTATGATCAAAAACCGTCCCATTACGGAGTACTTTTTAATAGAAGCGTAAAACGCGAATAACCTCAATGCAATGGCGAGAAACAAAAAATTACGGCAAGTGTTAAATATATAAACAGAAATTTATTTATACATAGCAAATTAAAAAAATTTAATTAAATATCTCTAATGTATTACAATAAATCAATTATGATACAAACATAATTTGTTGATGACAAAGTACTTTTTAGAAATAAAAAACGTTAGTTATTTAGTATAATTTTATTTATCAATGTGCCTTATATCTAAAATACAAAAGACAATTGCAAAAGAATATAATTTAAATTATTTAGTACATAAGCTTATTAGGTGATAATTAAAAAAAAGCAAAGAAATATTAATTTGATTATTTATTTTAAATTACATTAAAAATTTGAGTTGAAGTTGTTTGGAGATTTGCATAAATAATTACTAACTCGAATAAGAATTATTAAATTATTTTATATTCTTAACTTTAATTAATAAAAACTGATTTATCTGTTGAATAGGTATAATATGTTTAATTTTCAAAGCTTTCTGACGATGAAAGAACATTTTAGTAAATGTAACATTATAAAGTTGAAAAATAAAGTATAAATTATTATCTATTTCCAAGAAGAATCTAATAGATCCATATTTAGTTTTATTGTCATTGGTCGTTACTTGTACATTAGAGCTATCATTTTTAGTAATTTTATATAGTTGTAAAGTATAAAGTTCATTTTTAATTTTAGCTCGAGCGTAAATCGATAATATATAGAGATATATTATCGATGTGTAGGCCATTTAATGTTAATACTCTTCTCTCAATATCATTCATAAATTTCAATTCTTGAGGAGAACCAAGTAATTTGTAATCTTTTTCGATATTAGATGGATGATGGTTAATCGTATGTTCGTCAGCAAAACACTGATTTTTTAAAATTGCTGCGCCTTGAGCTATTTTTAAATTATTAATAATCTCTTGACTCATATTCTTAGTCGCATGTACACAATTTGCTAGAAAACCATTAAAGCTTTCAAATGGGAATGCCGATGTTGCCCATAAAGGAACCCATCGCCGAACACACAAACCGAGATGTAAAAGTTGATGCGCATTGTAAGTGAGTCTATCGCCGTACAAAACTTTAATATCTTTCACAAATAATCTTAAACAAATTTCCGCTTTTTCAAGCTCTAATTCTATATTGATGTAGAATAAAGAGAGCAATAACTAGAAGTAGCCAATGTTGGAAATATTTATCAGGTAAAAAGTTGGACAAAATTGGAACAGAATAGAATAAAATCCAATTATAAATCTCAGAAGTTTTGTAAAAGGAATGGAGAAAAAAAAACTTTGTGGCATTCTATGAAATGAATGAGGTGGTCGAATATTAGTCAAAAAATTATCAATTTCTCTTAAATATTGTTTAATGTTCTATGCACCTTTTTTATGAAACCAAATATTAATGAATTGTTTGCCTATTCCTAACAAAACTAAATGCATGTATTCAGGCAAGAGACAAGTGGACAAATCTAAAAACGATAATAGAGAAATTACAGAGTAACCTTTAACACCTTTAATATCTCGTTTTTTTTTTTATTAACAATCTTTTAGCTTGATCTTCCATTTTTTCCGTTGTCTTTAGTTTAATTTGTTTCTTTGGATAATTATAAACACGAATGATGTTTTGTCCGAAAACTGGTTTATATCTTTCTGTTTTTATCTCGCAGATGTTGCAACCGTACTTTCCATTAAAATTAACTATACTTTGTATTTGAGCTCTTGCTGACGCATCGGCTATAAATAATGGAACCACAATTGTTGAGATACACACTTCATTAGTATTTGGATTAGTCCAACAAATTCCTTGTTGAAAATAATTATTGAATTTTTTACAGAACGGTAAAAGATAAGTATTCATAATTAGTTTATTTTTGGTGTCACACCAGAGACCAAGAGAAATCAAGAAAAATTCCCTCAAATGTTTCGGAAGTTCGGCTATCATGATCATTAAAAGCCAACAATTACTCTTACAATTAGAGGTTTTTACTAAGGAAATACCATCAGTATTGAGAATCAATGTTAAATCGTAAGCTTTTCGATTTTTTCGCGTGTTAGCTCTTATGTATTCTAATCCATCTGTTAAATCTTCATTAACATGTTTATTTTGATGAGGGTCGAAAGGTTTCAATTTCTCAGCTAAATTTTTATGTTCAAATAAATATCTAATTTGATCTTCAATATCAAATTCGTAAAAAAATGAAGTAATTTTTGTATTGAAACATGTCTTTCTCATTAATTTTGTTTTTTCTCCTGTTTCTTTTTCTTCTGTACCGCAGTATAACAAACATTTATCGCAATAATAATGCTTGACAGTGCCACATAACGGCGCTCTTTTTTTAACAAATTGAAACAGTTGATATGTAGTTTTTGGCATATTATTAGGTTTTGGAAGTAATAATTGTAATGTTTCTAAAATACATTTTAAGGTAGCTTTTGTGAGTTTTTGGTGTACGTACAAATCCATAAAATGTGTAACACTTTTAAGAATGCTAACATCGCTACCTTCATATAACATTTCTAAAACTCTTGCAGATTCCCTATTCTGCAGTTCATTATTTTTATCGTTGTCATTAATAATATCGCTTATATTATTATTATCATGACGATCATTATATCTTACATTAAAATTTATATAATCATCAATTTTTAAATTATCTTGACTTTCAAAATTTTCATCATTGAATTTGCTTACATGGCTACTGCTATTATTATTACTTCAATTAACATTATTTTAATTTTCTTGAATTTCTTCTTCACATATTTCATTAATATTGTCCAATTCGTTGAAATCACAGTCATCCACATTGCTTTTATGTTCTGAACCAGAAAATTGTGGTGTTATTGTATTATAATTTTCAATGATTTGCTGCCATCGTTGCAAAGTTTTTAAAGAAATCTATTCAAAATACAAACGTACAAAAATATATAAGACCATATTAATCGCCAACAAATTTATAATAATATAAATAGAAATAGCATCCTATAATACCGGCTTATTATGTTTCAAAAGATTATATTTTCTTTTCTTCGGTTTACTGTTTCATGATTATTATCTTCTTCTGATGACATTATAATTTTCTAAATTAATATATCAATTTCACATGTATAAATTACTTGCAGTAAATTAAATAAAAAAGAACATATCTTTTTCTGTCTCGTCGACTGCAGAACAAGGTTAGATATTACCGGAGAGAAACCTAAGGATCATTTGTTTTAGATATTGCCGAGAGAAACCTAAGGATCATTTGTTTGCGTCGCATGCTCCAACATACTCCAATGTGCTCCAATTTGCACAGGCCTGTTGTTTTTAGCTGAACTGGCTGCATTAGTTCAGAGTTTATCTTTCTTTTTTCAACGCGAAGAGAAGAAGATAACCTGTTAACTAGTGCAGTCAATTCAGCTAAACAGACTTTTATGGTGATACTAGTGTTAGTGGTATCACGAAAAAGGCGGAAGGCGGGATGGCGACTGTCAGGTTTCTTTCTGCCATTACAGAGCGGGATTAGTTCTCTCTCGATGGAAAATCGCGTAAAGAGACGTATGCCGTATGCCACGTGTGGTGTAGATTTACTTATTGTGAGACAAGATTCACTGGTTGGCCGCGTACCGGAGATGTGTAATTTTGCGTAGTGTGAAAAAACGCGGTTAAGATTGCTGATGCAATCCTTTGGTCGGATTTCATCAATTACATCTTAATTTTTGTTTCCACAATTGGTTTTTGATTCCTCATCTGTATTTTGTATTACTTATCATTGGGATTTTGCTATCATGATATTGATGAAATAGTCGCATCGCTGCTCTTTTACGACCAAAAAGATTACCAATAACGACTAAAGAAAGAAAGAAAGAAAAGGCGTGAACTCGGGCGTGAATTACTACACTACAGCATTTCTTGATATTGGACGTTGTACATACAAATATTTCTCATTGAGTGTAAGTCAGATAATTCTCTATGTATTATGGAGAATGAAGATGTAATTTATGATAATACCGTTCACGTTGAAATTGACGACGAAGTAAAGTTTATTTCTGGAGGAAAAAAATATATAGGAAACGTAAAAATGTATTCAGGTAAGTCAAAATATATTTATTATCAAGCAATTCTATAAATAACTTTGGTATACTATAAAAATTTCCTGCTATGACAAAATTATAATACTTTTTTTTAGATAACTATGAGGAATTGAAGATTAGACAAGCTCAATTAGAAAATCAACAGAAAATTCGAGTGGATAAAAATTGTTATGGCCTACAAGAAGCTTGCAGTACTAAAAGAATTCCAAAGAAAAGAGATTTTTACTCCCCAGAAAAAGAAAATTCAACAAAAAAGTGATTAAAGTTAGAAAACACTCAAAAAAGACAATTTTTTTTGCAAAATTATTCTAATAACATTAAAATCATACATGTTTGAATAAGTACATTATTTTTCCTATTAGTTTAAACTATTCAAAATTTAAAATATTACAGGACGCCATTCAAGAATCTGATCTATCTTAACATCAAGTTGCAAATTTAATTAAAAAGAGGAAAATACATAAACTACACTCGTCTAGTTCGGAATCATCTGATGAAAAGGACAATTTGTTAATTAAAAATAATGACGTAAAAAATAATAAAAACAATAAGGTTAGAAGAAAGCTGGCCGTATATAAATTTTTTTACTTCTTTTATTATAGCTTGGCAAAGTGCACATTTCGACCTATTTTCAGCTTAAAGCTTTCCTTTACTTTATTACTTCGAATGCAATTCAAATGTCGATTGCGTGCAGATTGGTGAAGTAAAGTAATTTAAACAGCGTCAGCTAAAAATCGGCCAAAATGTGGATTTTTTGCCAAGTTGTCTTATATAATGGTTTCTCTAATAAGTATTATATTGCAACATTTATAATTTTACTACATTTATACCATTTTACTGTAATCATTTCACTTGTTATAATTTATCATCACATCGATGATAAATATGTTTATGTGATGTTTTATTAAATTTACATTTTTTACAGGTTTTATTTATCAATGAGTCCGAAAATATAAAACAAAAGAAGGAAACGAATGCTGGAAATCTGTTTCCGTTTAAACCAGAGAAAGAAGGGATCAACGGTCGCTCCGGTTGCCTTCTACTCAAGGACCATGATATAAACATCTTCGATCATGCTCTTCGCGGATGCTTCGCGCCGAAAGCGGCCCTCTCTCCTTTCTTTCTCTACCAATTCCAATCATTCACCTGCGAATTCTACGAAAAGGGGGGACCGGGGTTTTCCGGCCGGTTGTCGCGCCTTTTCGCGAACGCTCAGATTCGTTTCTGACCGAGAGGCGATCACATTGTATTAGTATAATATAAGTACATATTACTCAAGGAGATCAGAAGTGCTTCACTTATTTCCATTCCTCTCGACGCGAGCCTTTACTAAGGCTGTACTAGCCGACATAGCGAATTAACAAACAAACCAGGAGAAATTCGCGAATCCAACACCATCGAAAGAAGAATTGAAAAAAATGATAGCTGAACTTAATGCTAAATTAGAAACATTACAAAAAAAGAGTGAAGACAATGACTGCACGGCTACTATTTCTATTAAAACACAGGAAGTTTCTATTAAAACACATTCACTATCTCCTGATTTTGAGCAACTCGAGAAAACGCCATCAAGAAAAAACAAAAATGATCAAGATCTTAATACTTTTGTTGAAATTCAAATCTTTCAAATCAACTTTACGGAAAATATTTCCAAGCTGAAACAGTGAGTTTTTTTCTTAGTACATCTTATGTTTACGATTTTTTACTAATATTAATTTTTTATTATAGATGACTGAAATTGGTAATTCAGGTATTTATTGCATCGATGTTCATTTGCAATATGCACTGTCTGCCGGGCACAAGGAAAAACTCATCAGATGATGATTGTCGTTGCATTAAACGATTATGCAAAGAATACAATAATTGGTAATATTGTATTTTCCTATTTTTACTCTAGTTTTGTCATTTGACTATAGATATACCCAAAACTATATAGATTCTTTTTTATAGATTTCGCAATCATGATGGGTGAAAAAAGAAATTGGAAAATTCCAAAGAGGAGTGTAATTAATGCTTCGATGACTCAACGATTGGGAGAACTTAAACGACAGATCAACAGTGTTGCAATAACAACAACGCTTACAGATCGTCAACAGTAATACTTTTTCATCAGCATATTTTATCACTTGAAATAATTATTATTAGGGGCAGTCAAATAAAATTCATTTGCCCATAATATATAAACATTACTAATGGACAAATTTATCAGTAATTATATCAGTAATTATCAGTTATTATATTAGTATTTTTTATCCAAAATTTATATTATAATATGCTCTATTTAACTTTAACTATACAAATTGTCATGTCTTTATATCATTATTACATCTTTTTACTATATAAAAGTAAATTAACGAATTATGATTTCTTTCAATTACCTTATAATATATAGCATACATTGAAATAATTACTGATTGTTTATTGGTAATGGTCATAATCTGTACAATTTAATCTGTAAAATTTAATTAGTTTCCCCTATAGCACATTGCTATTATTTATCGTCGTTTTAGCATCAAAATAGCATCAAGCATGTCATCTGATGTCATTTATACATTTTCATCAGCACATTTTATCACTTGAAATAATTTACTAAATAAATATTACTAATGGACAAATTTTAAGGAACATTTAGCAATTTTTTGAGAGGAACGTTTAGCAATTTTTAAAAAATCCTGACCTGATGAAGCAATTCTGAGGTCATATTCGATTTCAGGGCATCAAAATACATAGGGATACACAGGTGTAGTCTCTCGGACATAACACTTTTGTTTTTCTGTGTGCCTGTGTAATTTTTTTACTAATATGGATCTATTAGATTCTTCTTGGAAATAGATTAAAAAAAAGAAATATAGATCTATTACATTCTTTTTGGAAATAGATAATAATTTATACGTTATTTTTCAACCTTATAATGTTACATTTACTAAAATGTACTTCCATCGTCAGAAAGCTTTGAAAATTAAACATATTACACCTATTCAACACATAAATAAGTTCTTATTAATTAAAGTTAAGAATATGAAATCTTTGATAATTCTTATTCAAGTTGGTAATTACACAGGCAATTACAAAAAAACAAAAGTGTTATGTCCGAGAGACTACGCACATATGTATTTCTATGTATTTTGACGCCCTGAAACCGAATATGACTTTAGAATTGCTCAATTAGGTTAGGATTTTTTTTTTACCGGGTTGAACAGTGTGTAATGTTAAGGAACGTTTAGCAATTCTTTGAGTGTAAAAAAAATCTTGATCTGATGGAGCAATTCTGAGATTATATTCGGTTTCAGGGCGTCAAAATGCATATATAGGGATACATAGGTGAAGTCGCTCGGACATGACACTTTTGTTTTTTTGTGTGCCAGTTTTATCAATTTCCTTTAATATTGTACAATGTTCCATGCACTTTTTTTTTATAAAACCAAATATTAATGAATTGTTTGCCTATTCCTAACAAAACTGAATGCATTTATTCAGGCAAGAGACAAGTGGACAAATCTAAAAAAGGTAATAGAGAAAAGTAACAACAGAGTAACACTTGACACCTTTAATATCTCGGTCTTTTTTATTAATGCTCTTTCAGCTTCATCTTCCATTTTTTCCGCTGTCCTTAGTTTGATCTGTTTCTTTGGATAATTATAAACACGAAGGATTTTTTGTCCGAAAACTGGCTTGTATCTTTCTGTTTTTATCTCACAGATGTTGCAACCGTACTTTTTATTAAAATTAACTATATTTTGTATTTGAGCTCTTGCTGGCGCATTGGCTATAAATAACGGAGCCACAATTATTGAGATACACACTTCATTAGTATTCGTAATTTTTGACATCAAAATGACATCAAGTGAAATGTTTGATGTCGCTTTGATGCCAAAACAACGACAAACAATAGCAGTGTGCTAAAGGAGTTATTAATTTTTGTAAGTCTCGATTTACAATAGCAATCATAGTCAATTATTATCTTCATATTCATCAGTGTGATTGGTTAATTTCCTAAGACTTAAGGCTTACTACTCCTATTGTAGACCGGGACTAAAACGCGGTTATAAAAGTAAGGCTGTGAAATTAGTCGATTCGTTAATTTACATTTTCTATTTATTATTAATGGTAAACAAAATTTATATTAACTCTTATTATAACATCTCTAACAAAAAAAACCGTATTATTTTATGTTTTTAGATATGTTAAATTTTAGTTACGTTAAATATCTATATATAGATATATATATTCATTCACAAAAATGTTCATCTATATTCACAAACATGTATTTATATTTACAAAAAAATAAAAAGATTAGACATGTATATAATTTTATAGCATTTCACATCCTTTATAACTTCTCTATTCCAGCAGATCTGAATTCAGTTAATAGTTATATCTGGTCAGATCTCTCAGATCTGATCAGATAGAAACAAATTGCATATCTGGTCAGATCTGATAAATCAGATATAATCATATCTCGGCAGGTATATTCCTTTTTTCCCGGGTTATCTGCTGCAACTTCGTAACAACAAATACGTAGTTTGATTTGTTTCTTTGGATAATTATAAACACGAAGGATTTTTTACTGAAATCTGGCTTGTATCTTTCTGTTTTTATCTCGCAGATGTTGCAACCGTACTTTCTATTAAAATTAATTATATTTTGTACTAGAGCTCTTGCTGGTGTTTGGCTATAGATATCGGAGCAACAATTATTGAGATACACACTTCGTTAGTATTTGTAATTTTTGACATCAAAATGACATCAAGTGACATGTTTGATGTTGTTTTGATCCAAAAATAACGATAAACAATAGCAGTGTGCTATAGGGGTTGTTAATTTTTGTAAATCTCGATGTACAATAGCATTCATAGTCAATTATTGTCTTCACATTCATCAGTGTGATTGGTTAATTTCCTAAGACTTAAGACTTACTACTCCTATTGTAGACCGGGACTAAAACGCGGTTATAAAAGTAAGGCTGTGAAATTAGTCGATTCGTTAATTTACATTTTTTATTTATTATTAACGGTAAACAAAATTTATGTTAACTTTTATTATAACATCTCTAACAAAAAAAACCGTATTATTTTATGTTTTTAGATATGTTAAATTTTAGATACGTTAAATATCTACATACATATATATATATATATATATTCATATATATATATATATATATATTCATTCACAAAAATGTTTATCTATATTCACAAATATGTATTTATATTTACAAAAAAATAAAAACGTTAGACATGTATATAATCTTATAGCATTTGACATCATTTATAACTTCTCTATTTCAGCAGATCTGAATACAACTAATAGTTATATCTGGTCAGATCTCTCAGATCTGATCCGATAGAGACAAATTGCATATCTGGCCAGATGTAATAAACCCGATATAATCACATCTCGGCAGATATATTCCTTTTTTCCCGGGTTATCTGCTGCAACGTCGTAACAACAAATACATAGCAAATATCGAGCACAGTCTGCAATATTAGAAACTGACAGCAGAAGGACAACAGAAATACAGTATTAAATATTGCCACGTTATAAAAGCAGAACCGCGGCAAAGATGCAGCACGATATGTCTCATTAAGTACTGAGAGCAAAAATACAGCAAATTCGAGCACGTCGTGCCGTCATGGCGTGACGGCGAAAACGCGGCAGACATGATACGTGATCTGTTTTATCAGTTGTTGACGGCAAAACTGCTGCAGAAATCGAGCACAGTGTGCCGTCACGACATGACAGCTAAATCCGGCAGATATAGCCCTGCCGAAATATGCGATTAAAACCAATTTAAAAAAAATAATAATAATAATCTGAATCGATTTCTGCATCAAAAATACGGTATTAAGACCGATCAAAAATAAGATCGAAACCCAGTAGATTTATTAAAACAGAATACATTAATGTAAACGTAATGAATGTTTAGTTTACAAAAAAAAAAAATATTTCTTGTTTCTTTTCATTAAAAAGATTTAAAAAAAGATTAAATTTGATTTAAACATTTAATTTATGTACAAGATGAAATAACAATACAAATTGTTAATTACATGTAAAAATATAAAATTTTATGTTGAACAGCGTTCCACACACACACGTCACATTTGAAAAGAATGAACGAGAATTCGTCTCGAGGTTACAACAAGCAGCTCCTAAAAGTATTTCTTACTGAAGTATGAGCTGGAGAGTCCGCGGTGGCGCCTAGATATAACGCATGTGGCCGCACTCGACTCACGAGAAGATCCCCGCGGCACGGCCGCCTAGCGGTGGCGCCAGTTCTCATTGGTTAAATCCATTTCAATCCGAAATTACGATTAATCAATCCGTGTTCTATATTTGCCACGTTTTAGCTGTCATGTCGTGACAGCACACTGTGTTTAATTTCTGTTACGATTTTGCCGTCAATAGCTGATAAAGCAGATCGCATTTCATACTTGCCGTGTTTTTGTCGTCACGCCATGACGGCACGCCGTGCTACATTTTTGCTGTCAGTACTTAATGAGACAGATCGAGCTGCATCTTTGCCACGTTTCTGTTGTCATAATGTGACAGCTATTATATAATCTTTTAACTACATTTTACCTACTGATTGTAACGCTATTTGGTATGTGTAAGTTTTGCTTATTTTTGTCGTTTTATTGTGCCAACACACAATGCTCGATTTCTATTTTTTTTATGTCAATAAGTTTTGCTATATTTTTTGCTGCATTTTTTTAAACATATTATGACGCAGTCTCGGCTCGAACTTTGCTGTTTTTCTGCTAACATTAACTGAAACAACAAATCATGCTTGGCTGCTACTTGATTTTTGCCAACATAATATGTATCATAAATTTTCAATTTATGCTCCTATCAGGTTTGGCTATCTGGCTATATTTTATTGTATTACACGTAACTTTTATTGTTTTTACTTGTTTTTAGTCTTTTATTGTATTATGACATTCTTACATTTGCCAGAAATTATGAATGATGTACCAATACAATTAACAAGTGTTTTGTTTTGCATTCTGCAATATAAAAATGAAAAAGTATGGATAAAATTGGATGAACTATATATTTATGAAAATTTAATTCGAAAAGGTGATTTTCAATACATTTTTTGGACAAATACATTAAAATTGTCTAAAAATTTGTAACATTACGCCCCTCCACCGTACCGCCATACCAGTCCGAACAGCCGACCGACGTACACCCACGGAATTTGATTCTGTCCATGGAGAAATTTTCTAAATTGAGAAGTCACCACTTTCTACATACTCACAGTTTATGATTAATGTAACGACTACAGCTTATTGGTCGTTACATTAATCATGAAACTGTATGTAGAAAGATAGCGACTTCTCAATTTGGAAAATTTTCCCATGGACAGAATCAAAGTCCTTGGGTGTACATAAGCCGAGCACGTGCGTGCGCTCGGCCAACCTTACCGACATAAGCCGACCACGTGCCACTACGCGCGACCAGCGCACCACGCGCCGCGTTGAGTAAGCGTTCCCATTCCGGCCGGCCCGGCCGCGCGCGCGCTGATTGGTGCATCCAGCCACGCGGACCGATATATAAGCCGGCAGTGGCAGGCGAAAACAGATCACACCAAACTACCGATCTCACCGGATCCTCTCCAGCGCCGGGCATACTCGATGCTTCCTCGCTCGGGTATTATCGAGCACCTCCTCGAGAACGAGTATCCTAGATCCAGCCTCCGTACGACGGGCATTCTCGTCGTTCCCGCGGTCGGGTATGCTTGGCCAATCCGATCCTCTCACCGCGACGGGTATTCTCGTCGTTCTCACTGCCGGGTATGCTCGGCCAATCCGCTCCACCGTACGACGGGCATTCTCGTCGTGCCGATGGCCGAGTATTCTCGGCCAATCAGAACCGACCGTCCTTCTTGGGTATTCTCGGGACCAACTCACCGCCGTTTCTTGTGTCCGGCCCACCAGTAACCACCCCGCGGGAAGAGACCGCGCAAGTCTTCGCCGTCGGCTACCCCCGTGTAGCCAGAACCGTCCGCCGTGCCGCGCACCACCGATCCCGTGATTGCGACCGGCCGGCACACGGCCCGTCTAACCGCTCTTAGAGTCTGCCGCTTCACGGCAACTCCGCTTAAAGTATTATCAAAGTATCCGAGTCCGTTCGTCTGGCCCGTAAGATAACTTAACGCTCTAAACACTTAGTTTGTTTCCGTATCTAAGTTCTTTCAAAAAGAACATCTTTGCGCTTTCTTTCGCGCCGATGTGCACCGCTTCTGTTTATATTGTTTAATCGAACGCGCCTGCCGTCTATTTTCGGAGTTTGCGCCGTTGCGCACCATTTCCGTTTATGTTGTTTAATCAAACACTTAAGAGGATGCTAAAGTACTATGAATTACCGACATTTACAGTGCATTAAATATCTTCGGATTGGCTTTACAGAATCACAAAAACTTTTTTTAGAATTGAAATACGCGTAAAAAGAAAGGGTGCTCAGGTCAATTTTATAAGAAAATCGAACAAAAATTTAATAAATCATTAAAAATTCACTCGTATAGCCGTCACCTGAGGTTAACTTTACTTTAATACCGAAGTTGTGTAGCTCGTGCGTACAAAATGATAGTAGAGCACCCTTCGGAAAACATGCACGAATAACACTGACCTTGCAAAATTACGATTGAACGCCTAACAAAAAAGATACGCTAATGTGCTTTTACCACGCGCATATTTCGCTCAGCGAAGCTGAACTGTCATAAACAGAGCAATATGGAGCCCAACAGTAGTTGATAGGACTTTTCGCAGATGGCGAAATAATCAAAAAACAAAGACAGATCTATGCAATGGACAAAGAGCAATAGCCTGGTCTTGCTCGAAAAATAATCTGCAGTGATCTGTAGGACCGACGTCGAGGAAGTTCTTCTGTTACTTTAGCATCCTCTTAACGATTTAGGTTTCCTTGTAATTGAATTATATTAAAGATATTTACACCGTTAGACTTTTCATAACTAAATCACGAAATTGTTATTTTGTTTTACTTAAATCAAATTTAACGAATATATTTACATATTTATATCTTTTCACTCTAACCACGAAGTTATTATTTCTCAAACCCTGGCGTCCGGCGAGCACATCCGAGCAACCTATCCCGATATTCCGCTGCACCGAAAAGTACCAGCGTTACAAATTTAATTTTAATCTTTACATTATTTAACAGCTCAAAATACTTTTCCATCATTAAATGAAATAGATTTCATATTCACGGATGAGAATGACGCTAGACTTAGAGCGGATATTTTATTCGAATTTATTCGAATAAATCCACGAGGTATTGTCCTTAAAATTAAAACTGTAGCAACAGATGTTATTGATATCTGTAAGATTTAAAAATATATTTTATTACATTATAACGGCGGACCCTTTAAATGTTTTGTTTCTGAAAGAGGATTATTTTGTTTACAGCAAATTTCTCATCGACTTTCTCAAAAACATCCCGGGGGTTGAGCTACCTACCGGGCGCGTCTCCGGGTGGCGGATAGGAGAACGGCCGGAGGGGCCCGAGTCCCCCAGGGATAAAATCCTGTGTGGGATTAGGGTACCTCCGGTCAGTGGCGGCTATAACTGGTCTCCCAGGTGTAAAACCCTGCGTGGGGTCAGGAAGGCCGCTACCGCGGACCAGTTCCCTAAGCCAAGCTGTAAGCTATCGTGGCGATGGCTGCGTGGCACTGAGGGAGCAGTGTCTTGAACGATGCCTCTGGGGCACCAGGCGACACCCCAGAGTAATAGCCTTACCTACGCATGCGGGGCTCTGTGTGGGCGGACCTTTTGTTCCCTAGCTACTCGTGGGACTCATATGGATTTTGACCAACTCAAAAACGTAGTAACGGAGATGGAGGGCTCGCAGTGCGGGACTTCCAGTGCGGAGGCGGCGGAGGGGGTTGCGGACGGGGCTCATCTGGGCTCTGGAGGCGCCACCGCCGTCGGCTCCGGCACACAGGCGGAGGCGGTGGGTGCGGATGGGGCTCGTCCGGGCTCCAAAAGCGCCACCGTCTTAGAGAAAAGCTCCGCGCCAGCGGCGGGCTCTCTTGGCAAGAGGAACCGCTCTGGTGCGGAGAAAAGAAGGGCCAAACGGGAACGAGAAAGGTCTCAGTGCGGGACCTCCTCGGGCACCGTGACCTCCCTAGTAGCAACGCCGAGGGAGAGGGAAGGGCACGCCGGCGACAAACGCCGGAAGGGCTCCACAGACACTCCCCCTTCGGCGGAAGGACCCGCTAAGAAGCATAGGGCTCAACATACTGGGACCTACGCCGAGGCGGCGGACCCTTTAACAAGGGTTATCATCCCCGAGGGTTATCCCGAGAAGGAAATTACTGCTGAGCGGCTGGCTCTTTTGAAGCTGGCCGTCAGCAGGGCAATTCCATGCTTCCGCCGTACCTTCCTTAGAAGAGGGGCCGCGGTAGTTTTAGGCAGGGATGAGGCGTCCCTAGTCTGGCTCACTGAGCAGATGGGGGGCATCTCTCCCTGGGAAAACGCCAAGCTCAAGGTGGTGGGCCCGGAGGTGCTTTAAAGGCAGCACAGGGCCGTGGTCTGGGTCCCGGGGGCTCCCGATGAACCAGCCGCGGTCCTGGAGCGGCTAGAGAGGCAGAATCCTGGGCTCAGCACCGGGAGCTGGAAAATCATGGCTGAGAACGTAGGGGCTACCAGGGATGGTAGGAACCTGGTTCTCAGGATTCCAGAGTCCAGCGTCCTCAAGCTGAAGGCGCTGGACTTCAAGCCCTACCTCGGGCTCGACCAAGTCACCTTCAAGGTGAGCGGGGCCCAAGGTGGGGATAGGGAGGGCGAGAAGGGGCCCCCTATGGACGAATCGTAAAGTTCGATCGTCCCGGGGTAACCCTTACTCAAATTAACTTGCACCACAGCAAAGGGGCCTCGGCGATTCTGTCAAAGAAACAAGCTGCGGTGCACACAACCATCTCACTGATACAAGAGCCTTGGCTTGTCCGGGGCCGCATCAGTGGCGTGGCAGCATGCGGAAGGTTATTTAAACTTCCAATAGCCGAAAAGCCCAGAGCCTGCGTTGCGGTGAAGGGCGTTGACGCTCGACTAATCCCGCATTTATGTTCCAGAGACGTGGTGGCGGTCGAGCTCGATGTCGCCGATTCCCTGGGAAGCAGGAGGAGGGTGGTGGTGTGCTCCGCGTATTTTCCCCATGATGAGGGGGCTCCACCGCCGCCGGAACCGGTGACCAGACTGGTAGAGTACTGCCAGAGGGAGCGGCTTCCCCTGATAGTGGGTTGCGATGCTAACTCGCACCACACGGTCTGGGGTAGCACGGATACCAACGATAGAGGTAGGAAGCTGTTAGAATTTCTAGCGTCGACGGACCTGGAGATTCTCAACAGAGGTAACGAGCCCACCTTTTGCACGGCGGTGAGGAGAGAGGTTCTCGACCTTACTGTCTGTTCTAGGTGCATATCGAGGGACGTGATCGGATGGAGGGTCTCGCGCGAACCTTCACTGTCAGACCATAGGCAAATCACCTTCAAGCTGGCCTGGGCTAGAGGGGAGGTGACGACGTTCAGGGACCCCAGAAGGACCGATTGGGACTCCTATCGGGCGGACCTGAAATGCCATCTCGAGGGCTTCCCAAGGAGGCACGGAACCGAGGAGGAACTGGAGCTCTGCTTGGATCATCTGCAGAGGGCTCTGGTGGAGAGCTAAGAAAGGGCGGTCAAGAATTCCAGAGGCAACTCCTGGTGGAGTCCCAAGCTGCAGGAGCTCAGAAATGCGGCTCGGAGGGCCTGGAATAGGGCCAGGAACACGGGCCGCCAGTCGGACTGGGAACTTCACAGAAGGGCCCAGAAAGACTACAGAGACTCCGTGGTAAGGGCAAAGAAAAAGAGCTGGTAAGAGTTCTGCGAGTCGGTAGAGGGCGTGCCCGAGACCGCAAGACTATGCAGGATTCTAGCCAGAAATCCAGACGCCGTCCTGGACTCCATTAGTCTCCCCGATGGGACATTGGTAACCGGGGAGCGTTGTCTGGTGCATCTGCTGGAGGCCAGCTTTCCGGGCTTCCGCAGAGAGCACGGTGAACTGTTAGCCTATGATGCGGTCTCGCGCAGGGCTCGCAAGGCGGACTGGGGACTAGCGGCCAATATTGTCAAGCCCGGAAAAGTGAGATGGGCGATAAACACCTTCAAACCCTTCAAGTCGGCGGGACCAGATCAAATATTTCCGGCTCTTCTACAGGAGGGGCTGGAGCTGGTCGTGGGACCTCTGGCAAGGACTTTGAGGGCCTGTTTGGCTCTGGGCCATACGCCTAGCGCTTGGAAACTAGCGAGAGTGGTATTCATCCCAAAAGCGGGAAGAGTGAGCTACTCCTCTGCTAAAGACTTCAGACCGATAAGTCTGACTTCGTTTCTCCTGAAGACTCTGGAGAAATTGGTAGATGCGTGTGTAAGGGACGTTGTCCTCCTACGGCGTCCCTTGCACTGCGCGCAGCACGCGTACCGCATGGGCTACTCCACGGAGACGGCTCTTCATGCGACTGTGTCGTTTATCGAGGGGCAACTGGAGAGGGGCGGTTACGCGGTGGGCACCTTCCTAGACATAGAGGGTGCTTTTAACAACACCCCGCATAAGGTGGTGTGTGAAGAAGCGCTGCACAGGGGTGTGCCGGAGAAACTTGTAGAGTGGATCCGGGGCATGCTAGGGCGGCGAGTTGTAGTCTCGTTGGGAACAACGAGGGTCAGTGGATGGGTGGAGAGGGGGTGCCCCCAGGGCGGGGTACTCTCTCCTCTGCTATGGTGCCTGGTGGTGGATGGGCTGCTTGAGGGACTGAGTGAGAGGGGCTTCTTCGTGCAGGGCTACGCTGACGACGTGGCTCTGCTAGTGCGAGGACCCTTTCTCGGGCCTCTCTTGGAGCTCATGCAGAACGCACTGGGAACAGTGGAGCGGTGGTGCAGGGGGACCGGTTTGTCAGTAAATCCGCTGAAAACGGGGCTCGTTGTTTTCACTCGCAAATATAAGGTGGGCACTATAAAGGGGCCCATCTTTGAAGGTACAAGGCTAATCCGAACGGAGTCAGTGAAATATCTAAGAGTGATCCTAGATAAGAAGCTGTCCTGGAGGGAGCATCTTGAAAGCCGCTGTAAAAGTTTGTGCTCTTACTTCTGGATATGCAGGAGAATCGTGGGCCAGACGTGGGGGCTGAAGCCCAGGATGGTCTGTTGGATCTACACTGCAATACTTCGACCCAGGCTTACCTACGCAGCAGTCGTTTGGTGGCCGAGGGCGCGGAAGAAAGCGGCGGTGGCGGCGCTCGAGCACATCAGGGCTCTGATTTTAAGAGGGGCCCTGGGTGCAATGCGAACCACGCCGGTGGCAGCCATGGGCATTATGCTCGGGATTGAACCACTTCACCAGGTGGTGGTGGAGGCGGCGGCGATCGCCGCACACCGACTAGCCTGTGAACTGAAGTGGAAAGAGGGGACGCCGCATACTAAGTTCCTCAGCGGCGTGCTGACCGACTCGATCTTCAGAATGAGGCAGGACAGGATGCCAGCAGTTCGGGCTCTGGACAGGCGCTTTAAAGTGCAGGTCACAGGGCTCGCGGACGAGATTGAACCCGGAGCATCGGTTCAGGCTTGGGACGGGGACGTCTGGTTCACAGATGGCTCCAAGACGGGTACGAGCTCCGGCGCGGGCATTGTTTGCCGACAGAGGGGGGTGGCAGAAAGCCTGCCCCTGGATGGATACACCACGGTTTTCCAGACGGAGATCGTGGCAATCCTGAGATGTGCCCAACTGGCCCTGGAAGTGAAGGAGACAGGTGGGCGCGTAAGAATATGTTCGGACAGTCAAGCTGCCATCAAGGCACTCGAAGCTCCGATTTACACCTCGCGGCTGGTCTGGGACTGCAGAAATGCACTGGAGAAGCTGGCGAGGGACAAAGAAGTTATCGTGACCTGGGTCCCCGGTCACTCGGGGATTGAGGGCAATAAAGAGGCCGATCGGCTCGCCAGGGCCGCATCAAGGATGGAGGTGTTTGGGCCGGGACCAGTGCTGGGGGTCCCTTTCTGCCTTGGCAGGGAGAGGCTTCGGGCCTGGCTGCGGAACGAGCACCTCGAGTTTTGGAAAAATGAGCTGGGGACCAAATGTCGACAGGCCGGGGCTCTGCTGGGGGACACACCCAGTGAGGGCCTAGTTCGGGACATAAGATCCTTGAGCAGAAGGAACGCCAGGCTAGTGGTGCAAATACTGACTGGCCATGGAGCCCTCAATTACCACATGCGCAGGCTGGGCCGTTCCGATACGGCCGAGTGTAGGGCCTGTGGGGAGGAAGAGGAGACAAGTCTCCACATTCTTTGCGACTGTCCAGCCTACGCGGGGCTGAGACTAAAACTACTAGGCTCGGCATTTCCCGAGCCAGGGCAGATTAGCAGGCTGCCTATGAGGGACCTGAGTCTCTTTTGGAGGGAATCGGGGCTCCCATAGGCAGCAAACGACTGGAGGGTGACACAATGGACAACAGTCTGCGTGCCGCAGGCGGATCTTCGACCCGAGGACCGCCCCCTCAGTCTTTATTATTATTATTATTATTATTCTCAAAAACATTAAAAGATCAACAAAATACAAACTTAGATGATTCTTCACATACAATATCAGATACTTCTAATAAATTTTATGTAGAACATACATCATCTCCTAAAAAAAATGAAACTAAATACTTCAGTTACTGAAAGAAATAAAATTATATCGGAAGAGGTTAGTCTTTTTTTCTATTACACAAAATTTAAACAGTAAATATAAAAAATCAATATATTTATTATATAAAATCCTTTCCTTTGTAGAATTTACTTAACATTATAAAAAAATCTCCGTGTGGAAAAGAAATACTCGAAGATTATAAAAAAAATAAATATATATCTGAAAAATATAGGAAGCTTTTGATAAAAATTGTCGTTCAACATTTATTGCTGTATAAACAAAAAATAAATAGGCAAATCTTAGCTTCTGAAAAGTGTTAATATGCCGAAGCAATTATAAAACTTTTTCCAAATTTAAAAAATTCTGATGGTGATTTGGGTTATGTAAGTTTTCATATTTTAATTGTAAAATATATTTATTTTTATATGACATTTTATTATTTCAGGTAAAATTATTTTTATTATTTTACTATTAAATTTTAATAAAAATGTTTTCAGTAAGCAATTCAGAATATACAATTTACTCAATCTGAGTAAAATATCACTCGCATTTGAACAACTCTGTTGTTAGATTGTTGTAAAATTTTTCTAAATTTAAATAATATGTATCATTAAATAGTAGAGTAGTAAAAATATATTATCATTAAATAGTAGAGTAGTAAAAATATATTATCATTAAATAGTAGAGTAGTAAAAATATATTATACTTATATTTTTGTGTAATGTACATATTAACATTAAAATTATTTGTATTATGAATATCTTTTTATTAATATATTTTTATAAGGACACTTTTATAATCCTAAAACTGGGACTGGATACATTGCTTCACGTTTACCAAACGTACGTACAACAAAAAGGAAGTACGTCAAGAATAACACTGGAAAAAAAACATGAGAAAATATAAAAGATAATATAACAGTTGAGCAAATTGATGAATCAGATATTATTAAAAATTCAATAAATTTTATGAAACGTGCAACATTTAAGCAAAAGGATATAATAATAGAAAAAATTAAAGAAACTTTTAAAGTTAGAAGATATTTATATCTAAATGAACACTTTTTTGATGTATTTCCTAGATTTTTGGATATTCCTGAACTAGTAAATATTATAAATTAATCATTAAAAAATCATGTTTTAATCTTTAAAATTATATGGAAAAAAAGATCCACTTATGTTTCATTATGTCAGATAGAATTCAGACAGAGAATTGTTTAATAATGTATCATATTCAATTGCAACAATTAATATACAATTAAAGTATTAAGGTGATAGTTAATCACTCAAAAAATAACAGGAAATAAAAAAAAATTAGTATATATATAAGTCCGAAAATGCGTTTTCGAATAAATTTTGTCAATTTTGCAACAATTGACCTCCACTTTTAAAACATCCTGTATATTTTAATCAAATTTTACGATATTACTATAGTTTATTAATAATTTTTTCAATTTTATCGATCTTAAATTTCTTTTACTTAAATAAACATAGGGCCACGCTCGTATTGTGAATAAACACAGAGTATAACGTTAAACGGTCAAATTAACGAGCCAAATTGATTTAATTCAAGATTTACAATTACAATAATATAATCAATAATAATTGGAACGTTTTGGCTTTACTTAGCCTTCATCAGCCTATTAAGTATAATATAGTTAAAAAAAAGTGAGATTACCTGTTCGCCATCAAGAAAATCACAGACGGTATGGGACACACACACGATAATTTTTTAAAAAAAGACAGTTTAGGGAAAATCGTTATATTTAGATACTCAAATTAAAGAGGGAAGAAATTCTTTTGTAAAGAGATGAACTTTTAACTGTATTATACTTAATAGGCTGATGAAGGCTAAGTAAAGCCGAAACGTTCCAATTATTATCGACTATATTATTGTAATTGTAAATCTTGAATTAAATCAATTTGGCTCGTTAATTTGATCATTTAACATTATACTCTGTGTTTTTTTTACTTTCTTGATATTTTTTCATTCGTATTATAAGTATGTTGTACTAAGATTGGATTTTATAAAACTTTCAATTTAATAAAATGGCTTCTGATAATATTATTATTGTCATTAATATATAATAGATTTATTAAGTTCTGAAAAATTATTCCTGCAATTATAAGAATTCAGATTAAAAATTTAATATTTTTTAGATTCACGTAGAATTTGAACTACTTTTTCCTGAAATTGATCAAGAAAGATTTTGCAAATTATACCAAGAATATATCAACGCTATTTTGTCAGTACGAAACAAAAAAGAACAATGAGATTCTGTTTAGTATATTTATTTTATATATTTATTCATATTGCACTTTAATTACATTTTAATTCAATTTATGGTTTTTAAATTTTTTAATATTTTAGTTTTCAGAATGGGATCGTATTGTTAATTCATTTATTGCTTTGATACAATTAGTGCCACCCACAGCAAAAGGCAAAAAATTCGCTACAAGAGAAAAAGCAAAGAATCTAATAAACAAGTTAATAGTTTTCACACAGGTATAGGACAACTACTTTTTTAAACTTAACGATACAAACACACCCACCCATATATCCATCACCCCCTCCCCTACACACACACACGCACACACACGCACACGCACGCACACGCACGCGCACGCACGCACACACACACACGCACACACACGCACACGCACGCACACGCGTACACGCACACACACACACACACACACACACACACACACACACACACACACACACACACACACACACACACACACACACACACACACACACATACACGTGTAAATAGGCACCTATATACATAATCAAAGTAACATTAATTAATAATTTTAAAATCTTTTCAGAATGGTATACTCTTGCATTCTAATGAAAATGTAAATCAACCAAGAATTATTGCTGTTGGTCCTAATAAAAAAACAGCTGAACAATATTTCCTTGACGTGGAGAAAAAATTTCTTTTATTACCAACAAATAATGTAATAAAAGCAATTGATTATCTTTTCAAGGCTCGTTACGCTTTTCATATGGAATTTGAAGACGGACTAAAGAATTTTTGGACCTTCATACAGCACTATTTTTACAAAATTTCGAGTAAGTGTACAAGCAAAGTTATTGATTTTCACACGAAAATTGAGATTGCGAAGAAGAAATTACCATCAAATTAAACATTTCTCAGTAAAAGTCTTTTTTTTACCAAAGAATATTATATAAAGATTATATAAAATATATAATCTATATATTTAAAATACGAAGAGCGTAAATAAATCTTTTACTTTTATGTAATAAATTTAAATTAAATATAAATTTAGTATTAAAAAGTATTAAAAGTTGACATCTCTAAATTTATATTATTCTTATATTATTTAAAAGTTTTGCAAAAATCTCTAAAGAGAAGGATATTTTAGTTTTCTTAAGACTTAAGAGAAATTTTATACAACGTATTTAAATATATTTGCGTGATAAAAACTTTGTAATAATAAAAGTATTGATTTGTTTGTAATAAATACTTGTTTTTGTTAAAAACGCCAATATTTAGAGACAATAATATAATTTTATTCATTTAAGAGTTAAGAAAAAGTTCTACTATTTTTTGGTAAAAAGGTTTTTTTCAATGTAATAAAATGTCTTTGGAGTGTTACTTATGCAATTATAAAACGTTACAGATTAAGAACATATGTAATCATTTACGTAACAAACATATGCTATTTGACAGCTGTAAATTGAATTTAAAGTGTTGTGCAGGTTGCCCTGCTGTTTTCAAAACTTTTAATGGATTTATAAAGCACTTAAAAAAATGCATTCTTCAAAAAGATAATGTAACTTTCTCGAGTAGTGAATGTGATGAATCAGATCTTAAGGATGATTTAAGTTTATTTGATAATTTAATTAATAATTCGTTCGTAACACAGCTAAAGGGTTAGGGTTACCCAACTTAGGTTAGGCGCTGTAATCAATATTAACGAATTGCCCCAGTGCTCAGTATTACGAACAGCCCCAACATCAACTGTGCGCATTATTGCGTATGATCGACAAAAATAGACATCACACACCACACAGACGCATCTTATTACAATCAGTACCGTCTAGAGAGACGTTTCAAATTTTTACTACAATCAGTACCGTCTTGAGGAGGGCTTCCGTTTCCGGTAGCGAGAGTGATTGACGTGTGTGTGTGGAGAGTGCGATTGATAAGCAGGTATTAGGGAAAAAAGTGAGACGAGGTGGAGTGCAAGGAGGTGAAGGGAAAGGGAAGAGGCTGGTGGTGGAGGGTGAATAAGGGAAAGGCCCGGGGGTGTTTACGATAACTAATCGGATCTCGGATTGGATTGAACAATGGTACTCAACGTAAGTATAGAAAATTTCCCTAGGCTAATCGGATTGACGATCTCTGTCTCAAATGTGATCCGATTGATGACGAAAGCGTGGAGACGCAGAAGCATGCTTGAAAAGTAAGTCTCTTTATTTTTTTAAATAATAACACAAAAAATCAAAGATAAAGTTAAAAAGAATGATTTGAATTTAGATTTATTGTAATATTTTTTGTTTAAACATTAAATTTTGTTTAAATTTCTATTTGTAAAAATTAATTAATCTATTCTAAAATTTGTGGTTATATCGGAAACAAATCAAAATTAATGAAACAATTATTAATTGTTAGGTACAAATTAAAGCATATAATATTTTAAGCATATCATATAAAATTCCTGTTTATTATAAACTTAATAAAAATATTATAACTTTGAAATTATTCAACTACATTACACATTAATCAATATTAATTTATAAAATCAATAATGTTTCTAAAAATGTTCTTTTTATTCTTTTCCAGATCGTAAATAAACTTCAATTCGATGAATAAATAAAAATTACTGGAAAATGGATTTATATGAAGAGGGCATTATTGAACAATATCAATTTGTGCTATCTTAAAATTTTTAAAATCTACTTTTCTTTATTAGTTGTTTATTAGAGAGTAATAATATAAAAATGGAATATACGCATCATATATGCATACAATTATTTAAATTTTATTTATGTATATTCCGTTCTTATATTATTACTCTCTAATGAACAACTAACAAAGAATAGCAGATTTTACAAATTTTAAGTTAGCACAAATTGATATTGTTCAATAATGCCCTTTTCATGTCAATCCATTTTCCAGTAATTTTTATTTATTCTTGGAGTTGAAGTTTATTTACGATCTGGAAAAGAATAAAAAAAACATTTTCAGAGACATTATTGATTTTTAACATATAAATTAATATTGATTAATGTGTAATGTAGTTGAATACCCAGTGAGAAATGACAGGTTGAAAAAACGTCAAATCAACGTCTAAAAAACCAGTTGATATAGACGTCTAAAATTTGGTCTATTAGACGTTTTTGTGTCTTCTAAATTAGACCACTATTAGACGTCTTAAAGACGTTCAATAAACGTTTATTAAACAACTATTTGACATTTATGTAGACGTCTTAAAGACGTTCAATAAACGTTTATTAAACGACTATTAGACATTTATGTAGACGCCTTAGAAACGTCTTATAAGCGTATTTAACGTCTTATAAGCGTCTACTACGTTTACACTTCATCATTAATTGGGTTTAGCAACACTCGTAGTTATGAAACTGACCAATTACAGTCATTCCATTCTTCAGATGAATACTTGTAATTAACCAGTTTTATAACTACCGATGTTATTAAACTCGATTAATGGTGACGTATAAACGTAGTTTTAATAACGTTTATTTACATTCGTTTCTATTAATATACAGCTTTAAAAAACTTGTAAAAATGAATCTTGACTAATCTTTTTCCGCCCAATAGTCAGTAAATAGTCGTAAAAAGCACATAAAATGAAACCATTCAGACAAGAAAACACACAGTTGAACTAAAATTTCCGACGTGGCATTTATAAATAGAATTTGAATAAAATAGAATAACAAAATCGCTTTAAAACACTTGTAAAAATGGGTCTTGACTATCCTTTTTCCGCCTGTCAGTAAATAGTCGTTAAAAGTACGTAAAGTGATGCGTATTCAAACAGGAAAACACATGGATATTGAAAGGAGTGAAATATGCTTTTATGTATTACTTCAAAGAAACTTTACTTGCGGTCCATTCTTACAAATTTGGTAAATATGAGATAAGTCAAATTTTCACAATGGAATATATAATAATGGAATGACATACACAACATTTCGTCGTCAATCTGTCACGTTTCTACTATAGCTTTAATTTTGTCCGCGACGAAACGTTACTACCGTCAATACGGAGTTCTCGGTGAGGCGTCAGGAGTCTTAACAGGAATATATGCAATTTCTTGCTTCCGATGTGGAGCTTGCTTCAACCAATTTTGACATGCTCTCTTCAGTTTATTAATGTCACAATTTTCTTTTTTATTACACATCACAGCACCTGAAATGAAAATTTATATTATCGTGGAATTATTTCTAAAAATATCTGTAATCAACGTGCAGAAGAATATAAAAATTTACTTTGAATTAGGTCCCACATATGACATTGTTCAAGAGGAATTTTTGATGAATTGGGATCAAGATCTTTAAAATTTATGTTTTTTGCCAAACAGTTGTACATTAATTTTTTCATCACATTCATCGTTGCTTTTGTTTCATCTGGATCACTTCCATAAAAATATATTTAATCTATAAAAATATAAGAATAAAGGTCTAAGGATATAATTTAGAAAAAAACAGAATACAGAAAGAGCTACGATCATAATCATAAATAGAATAAATAATACAAAAAAGGTACACCCACGGTCATCGATTCTGTCGCTCGGGAAGTTTTCCAAACTGAGAAGTCACCATCTTTCTACATACTCGCAGTTCATGATTAATGTAACGACTATAGCTTATTGGTCGTTATGTTAATCATAAACTGTATGTAGAAATTTAAGATAGTGACTTCTCAGTTTGGAAAATTTTCTGAGGGACAGAATCGATGACGCTGGATATACTGTGAAATTAAAAGTATTTTAAAACGTATAATAAGAAAAGAGAGCACAATTTTTTTAAATACTGAGTGTATATATAATCATTATGTATATGTCAATATAATTTACCATAGCTGACATATTTTCTGGCTCTCTCAAGTATTTCTCAAATTTTCGAAGATCATTTATAGATTGTAGAGGTAAGGCAGGTAAATTATTGGGTCTATTTATTTTTTTCTCATGAGGCAAAAGGAAAGTCATTAATTTTGTTTGATTTATTATTGATACATCAAGCTTGCTGCTGATTTCGTCCATTCTAAGATATATATTGTTTAGAATTGTTTTTATATCTTGGTCAAAATCTGTAAATATAATGTACTTTTAGAGAAAGGAAGACCAATTATAGATCGAATATTTATGATATAAAAGTTAATCAAGATTATTTTTTTGTTAATAATACCTAAATTCACAGAATGTCTTTCTAAAGATGGAAGTGAAGTTTTTTTGTACTCTTTTCTTTTTCTTACAACTTCTGTAGTACAATCTGAGTTTAATTCTGTGTTAGATGACTCCGTAGACATTAAGTTTTTGGGAGAATCAGGGATGTCAGAAGTTCCTTCTGAATCAAATCTTTGCTGGAATTTCTTCGTTTGTATTGAATCTGCATCAAACTCATCTGCCAATTCAGATGAGTTACTAGAATAAGATTGTTGTATGATTGAAACATTATTTTGCCTCTTTCTTGTATCTTGCATTTCCTTTTCTACTGATATTTTAAAAGGAGAAGTCTCTGCTATAATAGATTTCTCAGAAGAGCAAACTTGTTTCGGAATATTTGTAGAAGAAAAATGCCCCACGTTGGTCTCTTCAAAATAATTTGAAACCTCTTGAAAATTACTACGAGACGAAGACTTTTTTTGTTTGTTATCACTTCTTTCTTTTCTTGTATCAAGTTTAGATTTAACTTTTTCAAATACAGCTAAATTCTTAACTTTAGCATTAACGGAATATAGTCAGACATTCACGCACTCATGCATACGCACGCATACGCATGCACACGTACGCATACGCAGCATGCATGCGTGCACACGCATGTATTATACACGCACGGATGCATGCTTGATAAAGTGATAAAGAACAAGCGCGATCTAAATTCAACGTTTTAAGGATATCACCAAAAGTCTAACTTTTTAAAAAAAAGGTTATAAAAACTGTTGTATATCACGATGTTCATAGTATTTCAAAGGAAAAAATATACTGGGCATTTTTGTCGTGTTTACAGAGTATTAATATAAAAAACTTCTTTATTGTATATACATATAGATAAAGCCAAAAATATAATACTTACATGACTGTCCAACTTTATCTTCGCCACAACCGTTCTTGCTAAATGGGAACAATGGGAAGCAACACAACACACGCAACACCAACAACACCTTTACGTATCGTAAAACAATCTGCACTAAAATTCCGCTAACATCGGAAAACAAATGATAGGGAGATAGCGCGCGTGTAGGCCGGCTCAGCGCGCTTGCTCAACGGTCTCGAAGTCCGTTCTTTTAGCTTTGCACATGTAAAAGGTTCAATTGAAAAGAACAGACCTCGAGATGTTGTGTAACGCGCTCACATTTAAAAAAATATATTTGATGGAATAGCTGCACCAATTTAATAATTGTAAACTACAAAATTGAAAACTGATCATCGATCCCTTATTTAATTTCTTAATATAATTATAATTAAATGTATAACTTCATTATTAAATAAAAATATTATATGTATTTACATAAATAATTTATAATGTATCGAAAGTGAACAAGAAAAATAAAATATAATAGTTAATGAGTTTTATGTTTTACAGTTGACAATTCTTGAATTTAATCGATCGATTAATTAAGTTAACCAGAAATAGTAAGATCAATAATGGACCCCGACCGAGAAGAAGCGGCCCCCGCCCCCGGAGTTCCACCGGGCGGCGGCGGGGCAGGAGAGCCGTGGCGGTCGACCCCTCGCTCCCCACTATTGCGGAGGAGAGGGACGACGGCGACCGCCACAGGAATGATGAAATGGAGCTACCGTCCTCCCCTGCGGCTGCCGGCCCAGCTTTCGGGACGCGCAGCCGTGGGAGGAGGGCAGCTCGCCATGTAAGTGAGCCCGGCGAGGCAAACCTGACTTAACGGTCCGGGGGAGCGATCGCGCGTCACAATGCGCCATCGCTCCCCCTCTAGCGCCTCGCCGGGGTGCTGGTGGGGGAGGGGAAGGAACTCCTTCCTACCTCCTCCCCCCCCAACACGGAGAAGAATATGCCGCCGCGCCGGGCTAGTCCGGCGCGTAGGGGCCCGGGACATCCGGCCGGGGGGCCGGACTCCCGGGCTTTACCCCCGTAAACATCACAAGGGGAAGAGGCGGGGGAGGGCTGGTGTCCCTCTCCCCCGACCTTAGGCCGGCTTGGCTCACGGCCCTGCCGGGGGACCCGCACCAGGGTGCCCCCCGGCGTGTTGAGTCGGCCTCGGCCGACCTGGTCCGGGGGGTTCCGGAAGCATGCTGTACGCGTTCCCGGAGTCCCCCCCAGTCAAGGACCTGAGCTGGACACCCGGAGAGGTTTTAGTGGGTATGTCCCCGCCGACACGTTGTCGGCGGGGAAGAGCCCCACATAACCGCCAGGCCTCCCCCGGGGCCTGGGGTATGCGGTAACGCATTTCCTCTCCGTTAACAAAAAAAAAAAAAAAAGGGATCAATAATGGAATTTCTATAAGAATGCTTTTACAGAAATTTAATTTTGGCAGTATTAATTTAGTCAGTAATTAATTTTACTTATTTTGAGTATTATGTACAAAAATACAAATAACATTGCTTTCAAGCATTTTCGAGAAAATCGCAATTAAAAAGTTTTGGGCATTTTATGAATAAGTCTTGCAAGAAATATGATTTGGACGACAATAGAGATGATAAGTTGAAAAGACGTCTATTCGACGCCAATGTCATTGATGGTTGATATTAAGGCGATGCTAAACGTCTAGCATCGCCTTAATATCAACCATCAACGACATTGACGTCGAATAAACGTCTTTTCAACCTGTCATTTCTCACTGGGTAATTTCAAAGTTATTTTTACTAAGTTTATAATAAACAGGAATTCTATATGATATGCTTGAAATATTATGTGCTTTAATATGTACCTAACAATTAATAATTGTTTTATTAATTTTGATTTGTTTCCGATATAACCACAAACTTTAGAATAGATTAATTAATTTCTACAAACAAAAATTTAAACGTGTTTGGGAACAGCGTAATACGCGAACGCGAGTCACCCGCTACATGCGAGCGATCGATATCGATCCTTTATCACGCGAGGGCACCACCTTACGACGGTGTCCTGCGCAAGCCCCCTCTGGGCGTCCGGGAGCGCTCGAGCGGAAGCAGGCGTTTTTACCTCTCAGATAGAGATTCGCAAGACTCCTAATCGTACGGCCATGACTGCCGGTTAATTAAATCTCTAATCTCATTTTTAAACTCACACGACCGTGTCTGTCGGTGTACCAAGTATCTCAGAGTACTTCCTTTAAAACTGTGCCTGTAGTGTCTAAGTGGCATTAAAGCAATTTGTTAACTTTAACGGTTTGTGTATTTCATTGCTCCGATTCTCACAGTCCAAAATCCTTCAATTACGCGACGATTAAGTGCGCACTCCTAACAAAACGAAATCCAGTGTTTAGACAAAAAAAATTACAATGAATCTAAATTAAAATCATTATTTTTAACTTTATCTTTGATTTTTTGTGTTATTATTTAAAAAAATAAAGAGACTTACTTTTCAAGCATGCTTCTCGGTCTCCACGCTTTCGTCATCAATCGGATTACATTTGAGACAGCAATCGTCAATCCGATTAGCCTAGAGAAATTTTCTATACCTACGTTGAGTACCATTGTTCAATCCAATCCGAGATCCGATTAGTTATCGTAAACACCCCGGGTAAGGGAACAATGAAACAGGAGTGATAGTAGGGTTGGGGCGACATTTGGAGGTTAGACGGGAGAGCAGATATAAAGAGTAGAAAGAAAACAAAAAAGAGGGAGGGTAGCGACATCGGGCGGTAGAAGTGAGAAGCATAGCAGGAGAGAGTAAGTGCAGTTGCGGGAAATTTTGAATTGGAGTAACTTTTAAGTAACCGATATATCTTAATATAGAATTTTGTATTTTTACATTTTTACATTTGCTACATCTATATAATAATTTTACAAATAAGCTAAAAAAAATAATATTAATTTTGATTAAATTGTTTTCTTAAATTAAAAAGTGTGATCATCGTAAATATAAAAAGAGTCATATTTTCTAGTAAATATTTTCTGCAGAAATAGATTACTTAATTAAAAAATTTTTTCATTTACATTTTATTTACATAAATATAATAAATAAATAAATATTTCAAAAATTTTTAATCCAACTGCAAGTAAATAGACTCTTGAATAGGGAAAGTTGGCAGGTTGGCAGGTTAGAAAAAAGATGAGATGGAGGAAGGAAAGGAAGGAGGGAAGGAGAGGGAAAGGATAGTAAAGGAGGGGAAAGGGGAGGAGAAGAGAAAGGTGGGAAGGCCGAGCAAAGCAGAAGAGATGAGAGGTATACAGGGTGATTCAAAATAACCTATTAGTCGCGAAGCTGGCATATTCGTAATCGAATTCTGAGACGATTTTTCCTTTTGCAAAAATTTGTCCGGAGCTTAGTTTTCAAGTTACAATAAGAATTAGTTAGCGTATGACGGCCACGGGTCAGGTACAAGTGGTAGACAGGGGCGGCGCGACTCACTGTTACACGCGGGTGTTTCCGTAGGACACCTCCTGTGCTCAAATGACTGACAAAAGTACATGGACAGCACATTTCTATTTAAACTTTATTTCTCTCTCTCTTTCTCTCTCTCTCTCTGTCACTTTAATTATGCTACATTTAACTTGTCAAATTTCGATCTGTCATCCGGCCGTCAAATATCGGGATGACCGTAAAATCTTCAAGTAAGTTTACATTATTATAATAAATGTACGCCCGAGAATAATAAAATTTAATACAAATTAGATTACTTAAATGTGCACTTGCAAGTTAAAAGTAGCACTTTTAAAACGCACAAAAAGGAAAGGAGAGAGAGAGAGAGAGAGAGAGAGAGAGAGAGAGAGAGAGAAGGGGAAGAAGGGGGCTTTAAACAAGTTTAAGCACGTTCACTCACGTACACGGCAATCAGCTTATTGTTTCCACGATGCGACAGTTCAATTTAAATTTGTCCTTTATCCATATCTATCCCTCGAAGTTGTTTCATATTTTACCACATTTACACTATTTACTCTGCACTTGATCGATAAACGCGGAACTACGCGACGAACCGATCGATCAACTTTATTAATTACTACTCTAATCACTACAATAATTCGATGCGTTAAAATTACTCGAAGAAACACGTGTTTACGTTACAATCACACAATACGTGTTCAATCGACGATATGAAGCAGTCGACTGGATGTTATTGGTTATGTTGTTATAAGAGTGTCGAACGATTGGTTAAAGCCATAAGTCAAAACGCGGCAATTTAAAATACGTGCTTAAACTTGTTCAAAGCTCCCCCCGTCTCTCTCTCTCTTCTTTCTATCCCTTTTTGTGCGTTTTAAAAGTGCTACTTTTAACTTGCAAGTGCACATTTAAGTAATCTAATTTGCATTAATTTTTATTATTCGCGGCCGTACATTTATTATAATAATGTAAACTTACTTGAAGATTTCACGGTTATCCCGATATTTGACGGCCGGATAACAGATCAAAATTTGACAAGTTAAATGTAGCATAATTAAAGTGACAGAAAGAGAGAGAGAGAGAGAGAGAAAGTTTAAATAGGAATGTGCTGTCCATGTACTTTTGTCAGTCATTTGAGCACAGGAGGTGCCCCACGGAAACACCCACGTGTAACAGTGAGTCGCGCCGCCCCTGTCTACCACTTGTACCTGACCCGTCATACGCTAACTAATTCTTATTGTAACTTGAAAACTAAGCTCCGGACAAATTTTTGCAAAAGGAAAAATCGTCTCAGAATTCGATTACGAATATGCCAGCTTCGGGACCAATAGGTTATTTTGAATCACCCTGTAGAGTATATAGTCTGTCGCTAATAGATGCGTTTAAGAGAGGAGAGAAAAGGAAGGAGACAGATGCATTATAGGCAGATATCTTTAAGAAAAGTATAAAGGTATTGAGATCGCCGGAAAAACAGCTGGAAAAGCAGCCGGAAAAGCAAGAAGAAAGGGGATTGAGTGAAATATTAAGGGAGGTAAGGGAGGGTTTTAAGGAAATTAAAGCGGAATTAAGAGAGGTGAAGGAGGAGAAAGCAGAGATAAGGGAATGGATGGAAGATATGAGGAAAAGATTAGACAGTTTAGAAAAAAGAGTAGAAGAGATCAAGAAAAGTAGGGGGCGGAAAAAGAAAAAGAAAGGGAAGGAGAAAAAAAAAGGAGAAAAAGGTAAAGCAGATAGAGAGAAGGAGAAAGGGAGAAATGAAGGAATTAGAAGAAAGGATGAAGAGAATAGAGTTAGAGGGAAAAAAGAGAAAAAGGGAAGAGAGAAAGAGAAATATAATCATAAAAGGAGTGAAAGCAAAGGAGAAAGGGATAAAGGGGTTAAGAAAAGAGATAGAAGAGATAATAGGGGTGACGGGGGCAACAGCGAGAGTGGAAAGGATAAGTGCTACAACACACATACACAGTCAGATACTCTCTCTCTTCCTCAGTCAGACGCACGACCTTACCGACGGGGTTTCGCCGCGTTGACACATGTACAACAAGAAGGAGGAAATAAACACACGTTATAATATAGTATCTGCTCGCTTTTCACTGTGTTAAACATTAGCACCGGCTCCGCAGTTACTTCAGTAACTGCGACGAGGAAGTCAAATTCACGTGTATTTTCAATAAGAAATTCAATAATTAAGTATCTTTTAAAACCATCCGTTAACATAACCTCAAAATAGATAGGAACATCCAAGCGCTTATCGAGGCATTGCAACAAAAATGAGCAGCCGCAGATGCTCGCCAAGCAAAAGCGGAAGCTCGCATCAAACAATTGGTAACATTACTAGCAGGTCGCGCCGATGCAATTACCAGCACAGCAACGGCAATCAAAGATCTCTCCGATGCATTGAAAGATTTTGTATATGAACCCGAAAGCAATCTCACATTCGAGTCATGGTATGATCGCTACTCTGCCACGCTCGCCAACGAAACGGGCCTCAGTAATGCACAGGAGATTCAGCTGTTAATAAGAAAATTCTAGCAAGCAGACTACCAGCGTTTCGCTGACTCAATCTTGCCGCAAAAGCCGACAGAACTCGAACTACCCGATGTGGTTAAGCGTCTCACTCGCATGTTTGGCTTTAAAGAAACAAAATTCGTTTTCCGACACAAGTGTTTTGGTCTAACAAAGGTGGACTCCGAGGACTTCGCAACTTTTGCCACGCAAATTAACAAGCATGCTGAGAAGTTCGACATCGAAAACTGCACGGCCGACGACTTCAAGGTATTGCTTTTCATCAGCGGCCTCAAGAGCCCTCAGGACTCTCTGATTCTCAAAAAACTCCTTACAAAGATTGACAACCAATACGTAAAGATTGAGGCATCAACCGCAGCGGAAGTCTCATCAATTACCAAACTCAATCTGCAGATTCTCGTCAACGAAGCTGAACGCCTTATCTGTCTCAAAAAAGACAAGGGCGTCGTCGGAGAACCATTACAAAGCTGTAAAGTCAAAGCGATCCAAGTAAAAAAGTCATGGAACAAGCTGAAAAATCAAGAATCCGGTCGTACATCACCGACCCCAAGCACTTCGAGCTCCAAACCATCAAAAGGATCGCGAACACCTCGACGGCCATGCCCATATTGTGCGGGTAACCATTTCGTAATCGACTGCGATTTCACTTACAAAATTTGCAAGGACTGTAAGCAAATGGGTCACAAATCGGGATTCTGTTCCAGCGCAGCCGAGTTCAAGGAGAAGCGAAAGGCCAACCGTGAGCGTCGTAGCTCAGATCCAGGGCGAGTCAATCAAGTCAAAGATGTCGAAACATCACCCAAAACTGAACGTAAGTTTGTCCTCATTCAAATCAATAGCGCTAAGGTTAAGCTTCAACTTAACTGTGCATCGGATATCACAGTCATCTCACATAATAACAGGAAAAAATTGGGCACGCCTCAGCTCAAACCCTGCAACAGTCAATCAACCAATGCATCGGGTCACACTATCGACATCTGGGGATACTTGATACTACTGAATGCAATCTCAAGCTCAACGGCCGAGTGGCTTTCGGAAAATGCTACGTATCTGCTCGACTCAACCTATTGGGCATAAATTTCTTCCGGCCGCTTGGATTGTGGGACATCCCAATTTCTGCACTGGCCTGCAACAGCATTAACACCAACACCGAACACAATTTAGCAGCACAAGTCAAGACGAGATTCCCGCAACTGTTCACTGGCAGACTTGGTAAGTGTACCAAAATGCAGATCTCTCTCACCCTCAAACAGGGAGCCAAACCGGTGTTTCGCAAAGCACGACCAGTACTATTCGCTGCAGCACCAGTGATCGCCGCCGAACTCGAACGCCTCCAACACTTGGGTGTCATCAGCCCTGTCAATTTTTCCCAATCGGCTGCACCAATTGTTGCCGTCAAGAAGCGCAACGGCAAAATTCGCATTTGCGGTAATTACTCGACGAGCCTCAACGACATTCTCGAGCCGAACCAATATCCACTTCCGACTCCAGAGTCAATCTTTGCCACACTGGCCGGCAAAAAACTCTTCAGTAAAATCGATCTTTCGAATGCTTTTCTCCAGTGTGAGCTTGACGACGACGCAAAAAAACTGCTCACCATTAACACACTGTGGTCTTTTCACCGTCAATCGTTTGCAACCGGGAGTGAAAACAGCTCCGGGCAGTTTCCAACAACTAATGGACGTCATGCTCTCTGGACTGAACGGCGCCTTCGCCTACATGGAAATGGTATTTCGCCGCATTCGAGATTATGGTCTCAAGCTCAGTATTGAGAAATGTTCATTCGCTTGCACTTCGATTCTGTTCTGCGGATACATTGTTGATGCAAAAAAATTCACCCCAGATCCTGACAACATCGAGACAATTAAGAATTTGCCCCGACCAAGCGACGTTCACTCAACACGAGTATTTCTTGGCGCTATCAACTATTAGGAGTATAAATAAGTTTCCGCCGTTTCACAAGAAATGGCGCCACTAGTATGTTATGGTTGAAATTGTCTGTTGTAAAACGTTATATTGTAAGGTTGGACATCTGGCAACAACATAACTAAAGCTGGGAATTATATGCACGTAAAAACAAGAATATATGCGCATATATATGCACAAAATTTAGTAAAAATATGCAGAAATATAAGGAAATAATATAAAAATATGCAAAAATATGCAATATATATATTTATTAAATGAAAAGCAGAAAAGATAAGAAAATGAAAATAAGTGCCAAAATATAATAAAATGAACAAATAAAGTAATTTTAAGCAATATATATAATATTGTATTAACATAAAACAAAATTATTTGAATACAAAATTAAATTGAACATTTAATTTCTCACAGAATTGTAAATACTTATAATGAGATGCTTTTCTAAATTCTCAATCAAGAAAGATTGCCTGCGATTCGACAATATCTGCTTGTAAGCCGAAAAACTTCTTTCTACATCAACAGATGTAATTGGCGCGTACTTAAATTTGCAGATAATTGAGGGACTCATTTGAATATTTTCTTCATGATTTCCTTGCAATATATTGGATATCTTAGTAAGTTGAGTAAAGCCTTCATTTTTTCTTAAAACGTCTTCTAATTTAGTTTTAATCCGTTGTCCTATTGTACCTTTGATGTTGTTAATTCTGTTTTTGAAGCTTTGAATCAATTCTATAGATTCAGAGAGTTCCATATCTTGAGTTTCTAGTTTCGTTAGCAATTCGCTAATAAAACCATAATTTGCTTTAATAAAAGCTAACTCTTGAGGCAATTGCGCTTTATTTAATATATTTTTGCAATTTGTAATTACTGCCGAATCATCAGAAAAAGAACACACAATTTCTTTTATCTTTTCGAAGTTCTCTGCATAAAATAAAGTCGCATCAAGCCACGTACCCCATCTTGTAATTACGGGTTGTGGTGGAAGGGGCAGCTCGGGTAATTTATCTTTATAATATTGGACTCGTAACGGTGCTTTGATAAATACTTTTTTCGTTTTATTAACCAATCTGTTAATATCGGGGAATTCATTGCGTATTTCTTCCGCTATTCTATTAACTCCATGAGCCAAACATGTAACGTGGATCAAATTATTATAAAAAATCTTCAAATTTTGTGCTGACTTTATCATGTATGCCGCAGCGTCTGACAACATCAGTAACACTTTCTCACTTGGAACAGCATTTGGTAAATAAAACCTTGTTAAACAATCATTTATAAATTTTGAAATAGTTACATTATTTGTTCTGTCTAATTCTTGTGTACCAATTAAATATGATTTTCCGGCGCAATCTTCATTTAAAATGCCGATTAATAAATTGGCAATATATCGTCCACAAGTATCTGTTGTTTCATCTACAATAATGTAAATGTTGTTGTCGCCGATTGCATCTTTAATTTTAATCATTGTTTCCTTAAACACCATATTTACGTATTTGTTTCTTATGGTGCTACGATCAGGTATTAAAAATTTAGTGTACTTTCCCAAAAATGTTTTAAACATTGTGTTATCTAATTTCGCTAGCGGAATATTTGCACTAACTAAGGCATTACATAAGTCAAAACGAAAAGATTCCTGTTCTTCATTTTTCGATGTTGAAGCAAATGATTGATTTAAAGTACGTTGTGCTAAATTTTTATATTTTATTGAATTATTTTTATGCAAACTAGTGCCAAGGTGCTGCGTTATTTGAAATTTTTTATCGCATGATACCTAAAATAAATAATAAATTGACAAAAGAATAATAAAATGTGAACAAAATTTACTTACAATTTTACTGCAATATTTGCAGAATACACTGCCTTTATCTAAATAGAGCTCGGGATAATCTTTTATCCACAGCGATAAAAGTGAATTTGACTTCGGCATTATTAAAAATATGAGAAACGAGAACAAGTACGAAAACGAGAAATGAATTAACTCTGACTGACTAGATGCACTCTGCACTGCGCACCAACTTTTAGGCAGATCGAAGATGATCAAACATGTCAGGACACGTCCGGCAAACAGTTGAGCTCGAGGGGGTCGCGCATAACTTTTCATGCCTCTTACCATGGATGGTAAATAGATCGATCAATCACTACAAGTCCAGTCGGTATTTACCATCTACGATAAGAAGCATGAAAAGTGGTGCCCCGTCATTAAAGATTCACTCTGTATATTTCAATAACATAATTGAAAAAAAAACGTAAAAATGTAATTTTACAAGAAATATGAGCAAATATGCAATTTTATAAGAAATATGCTCAAAAAAATACATATATGCAAAATATGCAAATTAAAAGTAGACTCTAACACTTTGTTTTTACGTAATTCGTGTAGATATGTAAACCCTTTTGTATTCATATGAATAATAATAAATATGCATTTTCATATAATCCCAGCTTTAAACATAACCTTAAAATATTAGCGATTTTGTATCAGCATCATATATCTTTTTTTGTGCGAAAATGTCGAGTTTTGAGCCGAATAAACGTCATTTGCAGGAGCTTTTGATTTACTTCTTTAATTTGAAGGAATCTGCGGCCGAGGCGCATCAATTGCTTGTAGAAGCATATGGTGAGGCTGCCTTAAGTGAGAGAAGTTGCCGTGAGTGGTTTCACAAGTTTAAGAACGGTGAATTTGACGTCGAAGACAAAGAACGTAGCGGAAGGCCGAAAGTGTATTATGAGTTACTCAAACCAAATGAAACTATTACTGGGGCTCTCTACCGAACACAATTGATGAGATTGAGCCGAGTACTCAAGGAAAAACGTGTCCACTACTACTCCAGATACGACAAAGTTATTCTTCTGCATGATAATGCTCGTCCACATGTTGCGGCGCCGGTCAAAACTTACCTGGAAGCACTCAATTGGAAAGTTTTACCCCACCCGCCGTATTCACCAGACATTGCTCCTTCTGATTACTACCTGTTTCGATCGATGGCGCATGGCCTGTCTGAGCAACACTTCACATCATATGAAGATACAAAAAATTAGGTCAATTTGTGGATAGCTTCAAAAGATGAAGCATTCTTCCGACGCGGTATCCGTATGCTGCCAGAAAGATGGGAAAAAGTAGTGGCGATGGACAATACTTCGAATAAAACATTAGGTACCGTTCTTTCACAATAAATGCCCAATTTTTGATAAAAAACAGCGGAAACTTATTTATACTCCTAATATTAATTATTATATAGATATATATTATATCGGTGAATAGGAAAATCCTTATACAGATGATGAGTGAGAGGGGAGTTAGAGAAAGTTTGGTAGTGAGGTGTGAGGAGGTACTGGAGGAGACCGTAAGTAGAGTGAGGGTGGGGGATATGTTAGGGGAAAACTTTTGGACGGGGAGAGGGGTAAGACAGGGGTGCCCCCTAAGCCCATGCCCGTTTACGCTATTGCTGGCGGATTTAGATGAGGAGTTAAAGAGAGAAGGGTGGGAGGGAGTGAGGGTAAAAGAAAGGAAAGTATACTCGTTAGCGTACGCAGATGATGTGGCAGTGGTTGCAGAAGAGGAGACAGGGATGAAAGGAATGATTAAGGCACTGGAAAGTTATATAGAACGGAAGGGATTAGAGATCAATGTAGAGAAGACAAAAATAATGAGGTGTAGAAAGGGGGCGGGAGACAGAAAAAGATGGTATGGAAATGGAAAGGAAGAGAGATAAAAGAGGTGAGAAAATACAAATATCTAGGGTATGTAATGATGGCAAATGAGGGTCAGAAAGAACATATAGAAGAGAGAGTTAACAAGGGAGCAGTGGTGATGAGAGAAGTGTGGGGGATAGGAAAAAGGAAGTTTGAAAAAGATTGGTCAAGAAGGATATGGTTGTTTGATAGATTGGTTTGGACGGTAATGGGATATGGAGTAAAGATATGTGGCTGGAAGGAAAGAGAGAAGGTAGAGAGGATACAGGACAGGTTCTTGAAGTGGATTGCGGGGATTGTGAGGTACACGCCGGGGTACATGGTAAGGGAGGAAATGCAGAGGAAAAAGTTAAGGGGGAGGGCAGGGTTGAGAGCATGGAGCTATGAAAAGAAACTGGGAGAAGGAGAGGGAGGAGAACTGGCGAGGTTGTGTTTGGAGGAAATGAGAGACAGGGCAAAGGTAGGAAAAGTGATGGGTAAATGGGAAGAAGAAAGGAGAGATTTTTACGAGGAGAAGAGCTGGAGCCTAATTGAGATAGAAAAGATGAGAGAGGGAGGAGAGCTGAGGGGGGAAGAAGTAGTGGCAAGAGAGAGTAGTTGGCAGGAGGAGGAAAGATGGGAGAAAATTAGGGGCTCTAGATTTAATATATGGTATGGTAAAGTGAAAGGTAAGGGGCTGCCAGAGTACTTAAAGAAGGGATGGAAGGAGCAAAGATGGCAGAGAGTGGCAAAGTTTAGGCTGGGAGACGGGATGATGGGGAATAGATATTGGGATGGGGACGAGGAAAGGAAGTGTAGGATATGTGGAGGGGGAATGGAAACTTGGGAGCACGTATGGGAGGAGTGCACAAATTGGGGGGTTGAAAAGGGATGGCAAGAGATAGTGGAGGAGGTCTTGGGAGAGGACGGGGAGGGAGAGATTTGGATGAGATTAGAGGCGATGAGGGAGGGAGGAGGGTGGTTGGGTGTGAATGAGAGTGTGGAAGGAAGAGAGGAAAATGCGGCGGAAACGGAAGTCCGGAGAATGAGTGTGAATGTATAGATGGATGAGTGATCTTTCTCTCTCTCTCATGTGTTGTATAGGATGCGAGGAATAAAATGTTTAAATTTTGTAAGCGGAGCGGAGGTCCGCAGTGTACTCCGCAAGGAATAAAGTACCTTATATGTATATATATATAGGGTGTCCCGTAATGCTTCATAAATATTTCAGGGATCGAAAGAGGATGAAATTTTGAACTAAAAATTCCTTTGCCCATTTTGGCTCAGATCATTATTTACCGACTTATTAACGGTTAAAGTTGATCAATCAGATTGCGCTCAGCCGAACCCCCCAGAAGCGTAGCGTGCCGTGGGGCTATATATATATATGTATATACTACTGTGTCCAAAAAGTAAGGTGACATTGCATTTATTTCGAAAATTCTTTATTTATTCTTGCAAATCAATTTCGTCCCCTTCAAAGTAATCCCCCCCTGATATAATACACTTATTCCAACGGATTTTCCAATCTTCGAAACAGTTGTAATAATCGATTTCAGGAATGGCCTTTAGCTCCTTCTTCGCAGCGGCTTGAATCTCTTCTATCGACTTGCTTGAGTTTGCTGAATAGCCAGAAGTCGCATGGAGCCAAATCAGGTGAATACGATGGTTGTGGAACGATATTAGTCGAGTTTTTGGTTAAAAAGTCACGAATCACCGTTTCGAGTCGATAGAAGAGATTCAAGCCGCTGCGAAGAAGGAGCTAAAGGCCATTCCTGAAATCGATTATTACAACTGTTTCGAAGATTGGAAAATCCGTTGGAATAAGTGTATTATATCAGGGGGGGATTACTTTGAAGGGGACGAAATTGATTTGCAAGAATAAATAAAGAATTTTCGAAATAAATGCAATGTTACCTTACTTTTTGGACACAGTAGTATATGTATATATAATATATATATATATATTATATTAATTATTGATTATATATTTGATTAATATATTGATTATTGATATATAATATATTATTGATATATTATATATTCTACAATTTCTTCTATTTTTATTTTATTCTAATTATATATATAATACATTAATAATTGCATCTAAAGTGACTTTTGAATAATTGTGTCAAAAGTAACTTAATAGGAAGATTTTGTTTATTAAAATTAATTTAATTTATTGCTTTTTAAAAATAATTTATTATTCTGTTTTCTTGATTAAAATTTTCACAAATTGGCTTACAAAAGATTCAGAAGCCGATATAAATAATGGAAAAGGGCAAGCATATTGCAAAGTAAACCTTCGTGCTCATAAGGCAAACAAACACAAAGGCACTAGTATGCACAGTGCTAGAGAATAACTTTTGCCTAAGAATCTACGACAGCAGATGCAGCCAATTTCGGTAGGTAATGTAATGCAATAATTGACTTTATTACGACATTTTTATTGCATCGCTATAATAATAATGTTCTTAAATATAGGATTGTCTCAAGCAAATGCAAATCAAAAAGCGATAGACATCAAGTTTGCAGTGCACATTGCTTGCCACTCTGCTGTAAAGAGTACAGATCATTTAAGTATATTATCAAAATCACTGGCTGGTAGAAGAAGCAAATTTGAAAACTTGCAGCGCCATAGAACCAAGTGTTTCAAATTGATTGCGCATGTTATTTCGCAGAGTTTACTAAAGACATTAGTAGAAGATGTTGGAAATTCATCACATTCCATCATTGTTGATGAGTCTACTGATGTTTCGGTTCATAAGTATATGGTATTCTACCTGAATACTTTAGTCATTCTTTGAGAGAAATGATAACCGATTTTTGGGATTGGTAGAGGTACCCAGAACAAGTGTAGATGATTTATACACAGCGTTTACCTCATTCCTCGAATGTATTAAACTTCCTATTGCACGATTTGTTGGAATCGGTGTAGCTTCCAACTTATGTGGGGTAAATCACAGCTTATATGCATTGCTGCGTGACAGACACGTACCAAAATTAATTTTATTAAAGTGCATCTGTCATTCCATTGATATATGCGCAAGTAAGGCATGTGATGAGCTTTCTTCTTCACTTAAGTTTTTAATTCAAGAGTCAAGAAACTGGTTTTTGTACAGTGCTTAAGGAAGCAGCAATACAAGGAACTATACCAGACTTTGAACTGTGGAAAAAAGCCACCCTGTTTTGTATACTGGCAAATACACGGTGGTTGTTGTGGTACAGCGCTGTAAAGACCACATTGGACTAATAGAACGCTTTAAAGTGCCATTTTGAAATAAGAGCAAGAGAGAAATGCTACACAGCACGGACATTGGCATCTATGTACAACGACCTTGTTCATAGATTGTACTTAGTTTTCTTAAGACTGATACTGCGTAACATAATCGTTATAAACACCATTTTTCAAGCATCTAATGGTGACATTAGTCAAATTCATGCCAATTTGCGCACCTTAATATTTTCAATAGCCTCAAAAATAGTACGATCAGAGGCAATGAAAGAAAGTCGACCTGTGAGCATTTTTCGTAAGTCCGAGCTGGAAATGCTTAATGTCGCTTTATCGCAAGAAAAAAAGCTTCTACCTAAAGATAGGGTTTACTTAGGGGAAGCTTTTCAAACCCTTTCTGCTGCTTTGCCCGAGGATATTATATTGCTCGTGAAACAGAGATGCGCAGAAGTCCTGCAGGTTCTGGTTCATCAGCATTAGTAAACAAACTTCTTAACAATGTATTATAGAAACAGTAGAAAAATGACGATTTTTCTATCCTTCTACTGCTCTCGCTATATCTATTAAGCCTAAATTTAGTGACTTGCCTATTGAGCTGGTTGAAAAAAATGGAAAATTTAGAACTGTTCGAAAATCAGTAAATATCTTTTGGAACATTAAAAATGTCCGATATTTATCCCAAAAATAATGAACCTGATGCTGTCACGTTTTAGTCCAAACTTTATTATTTAAAAAACGCTGGAGGGCTCTTTCCATTGAGAGAGTTGGCTGAGTTTGCCCTACGTCTTCTAGTCTTTCCACTAAGCAATGCTGTTGTGGAACGAGTGTTCAGCATAATAAATGCTGTAAAAACAAAATCTCGAATTGAAATGAGTTTAAAGATGTTGGAGGCAATTCTTCGTGTACGCATTCATTTAAACATTCGTCATATTTGTTGTGAAACTTTTGAACCAACAGAAGACATGATTTGTTGCTTCACATCTTTGAAGTATTCTTCTTTTAATGAATCGTAGCACGGAGAATTATCTCATGGCTATACAGACGAGAATGATGATCTTCTGACAATAACATTATTTATTTCTGATGAAACGAGTTGCTGTGAGCTGTGACTAGTATTGTTAATCCAAAGTTACTACAAAAATTTAATTTATTTTTATTATAAATTAGGATTAAAAGTTAAATTAAGCTATATAAACCAAAGCTATATAAACTTATATAAACCAAATTATATAGATAAAACTATATAAACCAACGGTTATATAAATAAAAAATTAAACAAAAAATAAAATTTATTTTATTTTAAGTAATTATTTCTTTTCATTACGTTACAAATTGCTTAATGCATACAGGACGCGTCAACGCGTTATACGTGGCAAGGTAGCCAATCATTCTTTCGCTTTCTTATTTCTTTCCATATAAGCGAAAAAATGATTAGCTATCTTGCCACGCGTAACACGTTGACGTGTCTTGTGTGCATTCAGCCTAATACCTTTTATGTTACATTACAAATTACTAAATAATAAAATCAGTTAAAAACTATATATATTTTTATAATTGTTATAATTGTCGCTACAATAAATAAATAATTAAAATAATTTTTGTAGTTTATTGATAGAATTATTAGAATGTGCTCATTAACAGTGTTGTACCGGCGGGTGCAACAAGATAAACTTTTCGGGATTCGGTCCGTCTGAAGGGTTAGGACCCACGAGGAGGATACTTGGAGGAAGACGCGCGGGGTGGCAAATAACACTTTTCACCTTTTTACTGACACTTTTATTCCCCAAACTTTATTATAAACGTTTTTCCTCTTAATACAATCAAATCGCGGTGCACGGATCACGCGTTGTCGCGCACTCGGCCGCTGGATGTTTTGCGGGTTGTCGGGTGTCCGACTTATCGCGGAGCGCGCACGTGCCGTTCGTATTTTGCGTTAAGAATCTCCCGCTGCCCATAATTAGGCAGCCTAACTTAGTTTCTGTATTTTTGATATGGTGGGGCATTAGGCCCTCGCGGTGACCATATATGGTCATGCTCGCATCAATCATCGATGCTTACGTTGCTCGCGCGATTGACCAATTCTGCAATCTTGCATTTCCGCTGCAACGGGCGCTCGTGGCGTGATTGTTGCTAAGCAGATATGCAAGACAATTAAGGTAGCTAATGAGGCTACAACAACAGTTTAAAATTCAGCGGTAAAAGACAGAGAGAGAAAAAGAAAAATGCTGGCAACGGCTCAGTGCATCAATGATATATCCAAAGTCTGTCGGCCAGTAATATTGTATACAAAAATACAATACTTTTAGATAACTATTACTGTGCGCTATATACATTATAATTTTTTTTTAATTTCGCGAAAAATTTCATTTTGTACGATTGGGCGACTTTGGGCTACTATAGAGGTCTTTGGCGACGACTTAAGTGCTAGAGAATCTGGCAACCCTGTCCGACATTGCATAACACTTCAGTACATGGTCCTTTACTGTACCATGTACGTTAAATTAAGATCCTTTAAAAAACATAATTTATATTAATTTTCTAAGCATAGGAATTTGCGTCAAAGCGTACTACGCTTCGACGCGACTCGCGGCTTTCGGGAAAACCTATAAATACCTCGCGCAAACTATTTTGTGATGTTCTGAATGGTCACATTTAAGGTAAAAATGCAATGTTTCTGAAACGTTCCACGAACTAACGCAAGTAAAACGTTACTTTTAAACGTTACAGGATATGGTACTTACTTATACATACCAAAGCGTTACAAATTTACTAAACTAGGATCAAAACGTAATATTCCCTGAAGGTTTCATGTTTAGCGAGTGCGAGTAACAATGTTTACGTAATTGAGAAAGGAACACCATTCATAAAGGTGCGCTTAGATTGCAGAAAGAAAGAGTTTCTTGGTTTGGTAGACACCGGCAACCTGCTAAATCTCATCAGAGAAACTACTTATTTGAAATTCTTTAGAGCAAATACGTTATTACGGGTAAGAGAGAATCTAAATTTATGGGGTATTAATAATTCGATTTGATAAATTTAGTTTGGAAAAATTAACTAATTACTGATTTGATGTAATGCTACTAGTTGTCAAAGATAGTACTATAACTTTCGATATCTTACTCGGATGTGACTTTTTCAATAATTCCAATTTGCGATTGAAGTTATCAAAATGGAATCTTTGAATTTGAGTGGCCTTCATTAAAAAAAGAAATAAATTACATTTTTAGTATAAACATAACGGGGACTTCCGTTTCCGAAGAAAGTGACAGTGGACGGGTGTGAATTAGAGATTTTGTGTTTAGAGGCAAGGAGTGTCTGCGGGGAATAGGAAAGGAGAGTGAGGTGTACGGGAGGAGAGTGAGTGAAGCGGAGAAGTGGAGTGAGTGAGGGGATTGAGATTGGGTGGAGTAAATGAGAGAGAGAGAGTGCGTAAAAAGAGAGAGCAGAGTGGAAGTGAGGTTAGGAGTAGCGGTGAGAAAAAGGAGAGCAGGGGGAGGACGGGGAAGAAAGGAGTGCGTGAGCGTGAACGCGGAGCATAGAGGCGGAATAGATAAGAGAGTCGGCAAGCAGCGTGGCGAGGACGGCCAAACGCGCGTGCGCGGCCAGGGAGTAAGTAGTAGAGAGAGAGAGAAAAGCGACAGGAAAGGAGAAAACGGATAGCGGTAAGAGGTCTGTTCTTTTTCGAGGCATAATTATATTTTTGGGAAGGACAGGAAGGAAAGATGGAGAACGAGAGGATGGAGAGCGAGAGGAAGGAGAAGTTGATGGAAAAGGCGATGAAATTGAAATATGGAGGAAGGGCGTAATGGAAGTACGTCAGGGACGTTAGAAATGTGCAAGAAGAAAAGAGAGCAAGAGGTAGGAAAAGAGGAGCAGGAGAGGAAGGAAAAGGAGGCGGAAATATTTCAGAGGTGTAAAAAAACTGCGAGATGGCCGGTGAAGGCAACGGAAGGAGGAGAGATGGAGATAATGGAAGCCATAAAGAGGTGGATGGAGGAGATAAAGGATGGGAAGGTAGAAGTGAATGGAGGAGAAATTGGAAGAGAGGATGGAAGAAAAAATGAAACAAATAGGGGAGTTAGAAGGAATAAAAAGGAGAAAGGAGGATTGGAGAGAGAGAAGGAGAGGTTAGATCAAAAAAGAATTGGAAAAGAAATAGAAGGAAGGACTGAGGACAGGGGAGGTAGAAAGAGGGTTAAGAGAGTTAGAGGAAAAATTTAAAAAATTGGAGATAAGTGAGGGAAAAAGAGGGTTGGGAAGAGAGAGAGAGGGCTTGAAGAGAGAGTAACAAAGATGGAGATGTGAGAGGGGAGGGATAGAAAAGAAGGAAGAGGGTGGTAATAAAAAGATACAAAACGGAGGGAAAAGATATGAAAAATAAAGTAGAAGAAATATTAAGGAGATTCTAAAGTCATCTGTTTTACCGACATTTTTTTATTTTAACTAATTTTTTAATTGACTTCACAGAATCGCAAAACTCTTTTATAGAATTAAAGTACGCACCAAAATCTAGAAGAATAAGATCAATTTCATCTGAAAAATTTGAAATTATAAAAATTTTATTTGAGCTAAACTTTTTTTCTAGACTTTTAATCTTACTTTAAATTGCACAATATTATTCGTATATATTATCCCTAGGGGAATAACATTTTATTTTGTGTATATATATCATAGATTTTGCACTAAGCAAATATTTTCATCATGTGACAGCTCTACGTACCAAATAAGAAATTTTTTTCGTTTTTTACATGAAATTGATCTTATGTGGCTGCATGCGTGCGTGCGTGCGTGCGTGCGTGCGTGCGTGCGTGCGTGCGTGCGTGCCTACATGTGTATGTCTGCGTGCGCATGTGTATATGCTTGCATATGTACGTGTATATATGTGTAAACGGAAAAAGGGAGAAAAAGAGACAGGCAGAGAGAGGCAGAGAGAGAAAGAGAGAGAGAGAGAGAAATCAAAGAGTATACAATTTATATTTTTATAAGTATATAAATATATTTTTTTTTTTATTTTTTACATATATAATATGTTTATATGCAATATTAAATATATCATGTTTTTATATGTATGGATATTGGTAGCAATAAGTACTACCGTATCCATATGTATATGTTGGCGTTGGCGGCGGCGGTGGTGACGGCATTTGCATCGTCGTCGGCGGCGGCGGTGGCAGCATTGGCATTGGCACTTGCATCGGCGGCCGAAGAGGCGGTGCTGCGTATGCTGGAGAAACGTACGCTTGATACGCGTATCCTCCAGCATACATCCGCCTCCTTTCTTTCTGTATTGCACGCCGCACCATTTGATTAACTTGCTGCAACAAAAAAAATGTATTTTATCAATATATATGAAAATATATAAACAGATCCAGATAGCGAACTGTCATTTATACATCAAAATGTATATGTCATTTTGATATAAAACTTAATGTGCTAAATGGACGGACATACAGTACAAACATTTATATAAATGTCTATAAATTACTTACATTTTTATTTAGAAAGCCTCTTCTTCCTCTTCCGCCTCCTCTTCCTCCTTCTCTTCCTCCTTCTCTTCCTCCTCCTCTTTCTTCTCCATGTGAGAAAGGTGTTCGAGGAGGGGTACAGTCGTTTTTTTCGCGCGTGGCGCCGTCGCTTTTCGCTGTAACAAGAAAAAGAAAACAATAAATAATTACATATTTTGCCTGCTCTACACTGTCCAACCATAATTTGTTCCTTGGCATTCGTTCCTCGCAGGGCAAGAGAAACACGAAGTATAACCAGCAGCTGATTGAAATATCGACCTAATTATTGATGGGTACAAAATAGTTGCTCGATCGAGAAAAATTCATGTATTCCTTACACCGTGAGGAGCGCCCCAAGGAACGAGTCGTCGGGCAATATACAATTATCACTCACTCACTCGCTCGCTCGCTCGCTCGCTCGCTCGCTCGCTCGCTCACTCACTCACTCACTCACTCACTCACTCACTCACTCACTCACTCACTCACTCACTCACTCACTCACTCACTCACTCACTCACTCACTCACTCACTCACTCACTCACTCACTCACTCACTCACTCACTCACTCACTCACTCACTCACTCACTCAATCACTCAATCACTCAATCACTCAATCACTCAATCACTCACTCAATCACTCAATCACTCAATCACTCACTCAATCACTTACTCACTCACTCACTCACTCACTCATTCTCTCTCTCTCTCTCCTCTCTCTTTTCTTCTCTTCTCTCTCTCATCTTAATAATGATTATCTTTAAAAATGTATTTTGCACTTGAGGGGATCTTATCCCAGAGCGCGGAATAAATACTGATTCTCTCTCTCTCTCTCTCTCTCTCTCTCTCTCTCGTGTGTGTGTGTGTGTGTGTGTGTTATAAATTTTTATTATATAATACTTACATTTGCGAGGAATTCTTGACATTTTTGCCCTTCTCACTGTAACTGGACATTTTTAGAAATCACGCGGCGAAGTCTATCACAGATCATATAAATAAATAGATAACTAACTCCCGTAGTTTGCTTTGGAATAGCATTTTGAACGCCACCTAGGCAAATATACCTAAACAAACTAATATTCAATATGGACGATCTCTAATACAATATATTTACTAACAATAGTAAAATTTAAAAAATAAATACAAAAGTTGTAATTATAAAATCATAAACTGAAAAATAAATCATTACATTGGTCATATCATTAGTTTAATTAAAGTATGATAGAGATATTATAGTTGTTAAATTTCTCCAATTTGAGTTTCTCCATGGTAGCATGTCGAATCGTGTCTTCTCTCTCGACCCAGCGTCGAGCGGATAAGATGCGTTATTGAAACGTTCCCCACTACTGTCTGCCCGCATCCCGACCTCCGCTGCGCTGCTGCGAAATACGTACGTGCGCAGCTTCGCGTGTGTGCGCCAGGCGAGCATCAGCGCGGAGGGACACCATTTTTGCCGTTGCGTGCACATGTAAAAAAAATATTTAAGAAGATATATGAACAGAATGTCCGGTAGTGACCGCCGCATCTTTCGTGGACTGATACAGCAAGTAAATTGAAAAAAGAGTACTCTACTATTTTGCATAACTTGCAATACTAATGAAATAGGTATTAATTATTGAAAATCAACGACTTAGCCCGACCTGTCGCTAAATGTAAACGTGCTGCGAGATAAACTGCTCGGCGCTGCGAGCCATGCGGGAAATTATTTATTACAAACAATAGATATCTACATAAGCGGTGCGGTGTCGCTTGAAGAAAACAACCCGCATGTCTAGCAACAATCATTACTGAATGTATCTCATCGCGCATTGGAATTGCGGATAGGCGTGGCAGATCCGACAACCTTTAATAAATAATATCTTGTTAACTATTGCGAATTTTGTAAAATAATACATAATTTTTTTGCTACATATATTGTGGACGTGCGTGCAAACACACACACACACACACACACACAGTACATCTTGAAAAATTCCGGAATAATAAATATGAAAAAAAAACTTTATTATGAAAGATAATTTTAGACAAAAGTTATATTGTAAAGGTAGACTAATAATGATAAAATTACATTTTGAAAAAATCAACTTTTCACGTTGATAAAATGATCATGGGTATTTATTATATAAAATTACATAATTGTTTCATAACATGATTTCTCCAGTTGTTCTGCATCTAACAAAAATAGAGAAATAAGTCAATAGTTTATGAGATATTTTATATTTTATTTTGATATGAACAGCTTATTTTAATATTAAATAAATTATTTTTTAATACACATACATTTTCTTTTCAATGTACTCTATGTAGAATAATTACTTCTTACTAGAGAAATTATAAAAAATTTTGAAGAAAAACTTTTTCTCCGGTTTTTCTTGCCGTGTTTTTCTGATTTTTTTTTCTTTTAAGATAATGTCATCTCTGTTATTCTTTATATCAATTGTTAAAAAAATTGTTTACATTTAAGAGTTCTAATAAGTAAATAATACATCAATAAGATTTGTTTTCATAATTACACTTGTATAGTATTACTTGGGAAAAAGAAAAAATCTACAATTTTATTTTTTGAAAATAAAAAACACGAATATTTCATTATTATAATTTTCTTTGTATTTTCGAAAAAAACAACAAATTTTTTTCTTAATTTTATTTTGCGGAAAAATTAAAAATACTAATTATACTTATAATCATTCGCGCCTCAGCTGTACCTGCTATCTCATGACAACAGGAATTTTTAACTCGGTTTCTTTGTTGCGACGATAATACTCTCCGCTTTAACATCGCATCTCATGATGCCGCCAAAAATATTAACTAAAAGAGCGTGAAACTAAGAAACAGAGAATACATGTAAATTTATTTTATTGATTTGTTGGTTTCATTGATGGTTTCATATTATATTACAAAATCACTAAACTAAAACCAATAACACATTCAAATAAACTTATCAAGTATGCTTGTCAAATTAATCGGAATGTGTGTATCGTATTTGCGATAACTGAAGTTTTGTCATCTAGACATTCCAATAAACTTGACAAGTATGCTTGTGCAAGACTGTACATGCAGTAATTATGTGAAACACTGTATATATATATGTATATACTATGTATAATAATTAGAAGAATCATTATAAAATAAAAGTGAACAATAATGTAATTTTATTTTAAAAAGTAGCCATGATCTTTATCTGATTTGAAAAATTCTACTATTATTGGTTTCTCTATAAATATACAACTTTTATGTGAAACATTTTTCTTGATGATGCTTTTTTCCGAAATATTTCATCGTTCCGATACTTTTGAGAAATACGTTAAATAAAAATATATATATTTTTTTTTCAAACTTTTATATAGAATCTTCTCAATTTGTATAAATAATTGTTCTCTGTAAAGTTTGAGACCAATTAGTAAATATTAACGTAATCTAAACTTCACGTGAAAATTCAAATTCAAAATAATTGTACAAGTGTCATAACTTGTTTTCAAAAATATTAGACTTATATCATGAGTATTGTAAAAACTAGCCAAGACATAGCTGTCGGGAGATATTAAATAAATTATAAATCCTTTGCAGTCTATATAGTTAAATATTGTATTATTTAATATAATACCAAGGATTTAGATGTAATTATAAAAGCTAGTTCAAGAAGTATTACATTTTACATTAATAAAATAAATAAAACGGTTCTACAAAATATACAGATAATATACAACTTTGTCATAATCGTTACATAATTCATATAAACTGATTAACAAAAACATTAAAAATTTCATTATTTTTTACAAATTTAAACTCAATGAGGCCCGGGTAAATCTTTACAAATGTTACGTCCAGGGTTAAAGAAGGGTAGACAAGATATAGAGGGAGAAGGGAGGGACGTAACAATTCGAGAGTGTGCACGTGCGGCACGGGAGACCGCGTCGACAACCCGGGATATAGGTCAGTAGGGCCCGCAGCGGGAGGCCCCAATGGCAAAATATCTGGGATGCTTCGCGTCCCTTGGTCCTATTTTGAGGCAACAAACTTAATTGCTTTACCTCGGGATTGGACCTAGTGCTTATCTTGTAAGAGCGAGGGATGGTGGTAGTGGTTATGAAATTAGCACCAATTAATTATTGTACCTGGTTTATTTTAATCAGTAGTAAATAAGAATACAATTTGTTTATTTTGAAAAATGATTTATATTCATAAAAAAAAACAACGGTTTAAACTAAAGGCTCTATAATTTTTAAGTTAACTTGGGCAGCGATGTTATTTATTTGTTCCTCTATGGCTTTGAGGCGGCGGATTCGGCGATTGTGGCGACTCCGGTGCCGCCTCACGGCTGCTCGGGACTTATATTCGTGGATTCGGGGAATATTATCATTATTTACAAAAAAAACAAAACAAAACTCCGTTTCTCTCTATGTTTATCGAAAGGTTGGAGTTTAAACACTCCTTCGGGTTAACCCGAACAGGGTTCGAGTGAAACTAGAGAAAGAGATTGAAGTTTAAAAAGGTTCGAGTGAGTCTAGGAAGAAAGAAATTCTTACGAGTGAAACAGAAGTAATAAAGAGATTCTTCCGGATCTCCTCTTGTGAGTAAATCCCAAGAGGAAAGAAAAGTTAGTAATAAAAAGATTCTTCCGGATCTCCTCTTGTGAGTAAATCCCAAGAAGAAGGAAAATTAGTAAAAAAAGATTCTTCCGGATCTCCTCTTGTGAGTAAATCCCAAGAAGAAGGAAAAATTAGTAATAAAAAGATTCTTCCGGATCTCCTCTTGTGAGTAAATCCCAAGAAGAAGGAAAAATTAGTAATAAAAAGATTCTTCCGGATCTCCTCTTGTGAGTAAATCCCAAGAAGAAGGAAAAATTAGTAATAAAAAGATTCTTCCGGATCTCCTCTTGTGAGTAAATCCCAAGAAGAAGGAAAAATTAGTAATAAAAAGATTCTTCCGGATCTCCTCTTGTGAGTAAATCCCAAGAAGAAGGAAATTTAGTGAAAAAGATTCTTCCGGATCTCCTCTTGTGAGTAAATCCCAAGAAGAAGGAAAAATTAGTAATAAAAAGATTCTTCCGGATCTCCTCTTGTGAGTAAATCCCAAGAAGAAGGAAATTTAGTGAAAAAGATTCTTCCGGATCTCCTCTTGTGAGTAAATCCCAAGAAGAAGGAAAAATTAGTAATAAAAAGATTCTTCCGGATCTCCTCTTGTGAGTAAATCCCAAGAAGAAGGAAAATTAGTAAAAAAAAGACTCTTCCGGATCTCCTCTTGTGAGTAAATCCCAAGAAGAAGAAAAAATTAGTAATAAAAAGATTCTTCCGGATCTCCTCTCGTGAGTAAATCCCAAGAAGGAAAAATTAGTAATAAAAAGATTCTTCCGGATCTCCTCTCGCGAGTAAATCCCAAGAAGAAGGAAAAATTAGTAATAAAAAGATTCTTCCGGATCTCCTCTTGTGAGTAAATCCCAAGAAGAAGGAAAAATTAGTAATAAAAAGATTCTTCCGGATCTCCTCTTGTGAGTAAATCCCAAGAAGAAGGAAAAATTAGTAATAAAAAGATTCTTCCGGATCTCCTCTTGTGAGTAAATCCCAAGAAGAAGGAAATTTAGTGAAAAAGATTCTTCCGGATCTCCTCTTGTGAGTAAATCCCAAGAAGAAGGAAAAATTAGTAATAAAAAGATTCTTCCGGATCTCCTCTTGTGAGTAAATCCCAAGAAGAAGGAAAATTAGTAAAAAAAAGATTCTTCCGGATCTCCTCTTGTGAGTAAATCCCAAGAAGAAGGAAAAATTAGTAATAAAAAGATTCTTCCGGATCTCCTCTTGTGAGTAAATCCCAAGAAGAAGGAAAAATTAGTAATAAAAAGATTCTTCCGGATCTCCTCTCGCGAGTAAATCCCAAGAAGAAGGAAAAATTAGTAATAAAAAGATTCTTCCGGATCTCCTCTTGTGAGTAAATCCCAAGAAGAAGGAAAAATTAGTAATAAAATGATTCTTCCGGATCTCCTCTCGCGAGTAAATCCCAAGAAGAAGGAAAAATTAGTAATAAAAAGATTCTTCCGGATCTCCTCTTATGAGTAAATCCCAAGAAGAAGGAAAAATTAGTAATAAAAGGATTCTTCCGGATCTCCTCTTATGAGTAAATCCCAAGAAGAAGGAAAAATTAGTAATAAAAAGATTCTTCCGGATCTCCTCTCGCGAGTAAATCCCAAGAAGAAGGAAAAATTAGTAATAAAAAGATTCTTCCGGATCTCCTCTTATGAGTAAATCCCAAGAAGAAGGAAAAATTAGTAATAAAAAGATTCTTCCGGATCTCCTCTCGCGAGGAAATCCCAAGAAGAAGGAAAAATTAGTAATAAAAAGATTCTTCCGGATCTCCTCTCGCGAGTAAATCCCAAGAAGAAGGAAAATGTTGCAAAGAGAGAAGAAGAGAGAGAGAGAGAGAAAGAGAGAAAGAGAGAGAGAGAGAGAGAGAGAGAGAGAGAGAGAGAGAGAGAGTATGAGAGGGGAGAGTAATAAGTTTAATGAATATATTATATTTATTACAAAAATCCTTCGCAAAGAGAGAAAAGGTGTTCAAAAAAAATCAAGAGCGGAAATAAACTAGGTGATTAATTCTGGACTTACTACTTGCTGAATGTGTGAATGTCGGTGATAGTGAATGGAATACTCTCGGAGTCGCAGGCCTCCAAACTGGGCCGTACTCAGCGGGAGATGGTCCGGTCGGAGGGATTGCGCGTGCGATGGACAGTGGTCTGCAGATCCCAAGCAAAGACGTTTCGAATGGCACTTTTTCCTTTCGACCGAGACTTGCACTCCGTATGAGTTTAAAGGCCGCGATCCGAGAGTCGCAGAACTCGAGCATACAAGATGCCACGGAACTGCGATTTGGAATGATCAAGACTAGACTGCGCGCTCCGCTGGAAAACGCGCCTATTTATACAAATTTTCGTCTATGATTCCCTTTGTCCCATCGAGGGCCGTGTGCACCACTTTATTCATTAATACACCCACGTGCAATATTTACTTTTACGACTTTTTAATATTCCTCGGTAATTGTTATCCGAGGAAGCGGCAGGTTTGACAATTGAACTCTCAGAAGCATTAAATGTCAAAAAATTCTTTGATTTGTTGCTATGCGGGTGTCGGGCATCAGAACTCAAAGGGATGCACACGTGCGTCTTCCAGATCCCTGATTTTACTATCTTGAGTGTTTCCGGTATCGAGCAACGGTGTCACCTCAGATCTCCTCAATTGATGAATTTATAACTACTTAATTTCCGACATCCGGTTATTGCCGTGGATCGGGGTGAGATCACCGTCGCTCGCCCGTTAATTAGAATATCCGTTGGTTGCGAAGGAAAGAATCGTTACTCCGCAGGACGTAACACCCCCCGGCTTAGACAAATGTTGGGGATGTACAACATTTGCAAAGAGATTTGATTCCTTTCCTTCGACAACTATTAATTCTTATATTGAAGAGGGAAGATCTATATCTAAATGCGCTCAGGTGTGCGTTGTGAGTTATATAGAAATAGGAAAGAAAAGGGCGACCTCCAGATCCCCTTCCCTTTTTTTTCTTTCGTATTCCTGGTTATTTATTTGTTTAGTGTTATTTACTTAACTACCAGCGCCGCGTTTATAATATAAAAATTCTTATTTTCGGTAAGGTTTTACATAATTCCCTGATAGATGCAAGGCATATATATATATATTCTTATAAAAATATTTGCATAATATATAATAAAGGTTTCCCCTCTTTTTTTTTTTAATAATAATAATATTTTTTATAAGGATTTTTTTTTTTTTTTTTTTGCATTTCTTACATATTTATATATTTATCCCTTTATTCTTCTCTATATATGTGGGTGAAAACAGGAAGGACAAAGAATCTTTTCTATTTCCTTCGTGTTCCCAAACACTTATTTATTTATTAGCACTCGTTTAATTATCTAAACGTTTAAGGTACTTACACAAGTTAGAGTTCTATATTATTTCAACGGAAGATATACGAGTATATATATAAATATGTGTTTTACAATTACACACTCTGTAAAGAAAAATCAATAAAAAAAATTTTTTTTTTTTTTTTTTGTTATTAATTTATATTATTTGTTGATAGAAGTATATATATATATATATATATATATATATATATATATATATATACCTTTCATACATAATTTTCTTCTTCATTTTTTCATTTTTATTCTACTATATGCGTTTAATTATATATATATGTATATTTATATATACGTATGCGTATCCTACGTGTGAGTAATGACGGAAAGAAAAGGCAAATTTAAATCTCTTTTCTTTTCTTCGTGTGATATACCTATTGGTCTATCGAATACTTATTGGTCTATCGAATACTTATTGGTCTATCGCTAGCTGCTTAATTGTTTATTGTTAGTTATCTTAGTATTTAAGATGCTTATATAGAATTAAGGTCCCTACGTTATTTTGAGTAGAATATATATATTAAAACGATTTTTTTCTTTTTATATATATATATATATATTATTGTTTTATGAATATGTATGTTTATGATTATGCATATACTCTTCTCTTTATTCCTAATTGTAAAGACATGGAAGAAAAGGTAAATTTCTATTATTATTTTTTCTTCTATGCTTCTGATTGCTTATTTGTCCCCTATTAATTATCTAAACTACCGAGGTTACGCCTGCGGTGTTAGGTGTTATGTTATCTTTGGTAAAATATACGTTTATAGTTATCTTTGGCACAAGGTTTACCTATTTCTCTCTTTCTTTCTTGTACTGATATGTGGAACACTACTTGATCGCGGTTAACAGCAGGGGAGAATCATTCATCTGGTCTAACCGGGTCTATGATACCTTTGTTGACCAATAGAGGGGTACCCCCATCCCATTTTCAGGCCCACGATGTCTGCGTATTCGAATGTATTGAGGCACTCCTGACATTCTTCAATATCCCTGTATCTCAGCATTACCTGCAGGCAGCTGGTGCATTTGTCCTGGTTGTGGAGAAAATCCATGTGAGCCAGGAGGTGTGCTGAGACAGCCGCGTATTTTCTTTGTTGGTCGAATGTCATCGCCAGGTAGCAACCTTCACATATTTTTTTATAACTGATGAATCGTTGATATATCGGGCATCCTCTCAATGTAGTGACGCATCGGAGTTTTCCCATGAGTATGACAGTGCTCAGACAACGTGATGAAAATTTTTCTTCTTCTTCTCGTCCCTTTTTTCCCCAGCAGAAGTTGCGAATTGCAGACATCATTTGCGTATACGTATGCTGCAATCGATCAAGTAGTGAATAGATGTATACAGATAAAAGGAACAGAGGAAGATTTTTCCTCGTGCTTATGCTCCTTATGCTCAACTTATGCTCAACCTTATGCTCAAATACAGGTGACGATCAGTTCAGTAATTTTTGAGATTTTTTTTTTTTTTTTTTTTGCAATCTTATTTTTCCCTTAGTATTATACGTAACACTACGCTTGCGTAATCTTAAGTTTCCCTTGAGGAAATGGCTACAGGTATGCCGTGGCCGGCATTTAGGAGTGTTCTGTCGGCGTGGTCGAATCGTTCTAGACAATCTTGACAAGATTTGGCCATTCTAACCATTACCATTATTTCGTGACATATAGCGCAACGGTTTTGATGCACGGCGTTTACATGGATTAGATGGTGCCTAAATAGACGAGTATATCTGAGTTTCACGACGGGTGTCAGAACTACGTAGCATTTGCTGCAAAATTTTGAATAATCATCAAGTTGTTGAAATACTCTCAAGTTTCCTAAGCTGGTGACACACCGGAGATCGCTCAGATATAGATAGTCTTCCCAGAACAACTCGGCCCAGTGGAGGCTGAAGGACTCCCGCATGTTACATGCTGTAATTGAAAATTCATCGATTGAGTTATATATTTAATTACTACTACATATATATATATACATATATATATATTTTTTTTTTTATTATTATTATTATTCGGGGATAAGGTATTCGATGAATTTCCTTAATTGGGAGGTTCTTCCCCCTCCCTGAGTATTTAGTTCTGTTGTACTATCTTTGACATAGTTGATGGACATTAATTTTTTGCTTCTGTTCCTGATGGTATAAAGAAATATGTAGTTGCTTATAATGTTAACGCGGTATTAAAAATTTGTAGATGTCTCGCCCTCTCGATGGTTGCTGGAGTTCTCTCGATGATTGTTGTAGTCCTCAGGTGTGATTGCGATGGCTATTCCCCATCCTTGGTCTAAGCGTTTTTTGAAGGCACGTTGATATCCCGTAGTGCATCCTTTACAGCTGCTTGTCGGTCTGATGTTTATCATCCTTCCTTTGCAAATTGTGCATTTGTCTCTGTGCTCTACTGATCTCCTATGGAGTGCGGGAACAGCGGTGTATATTTTGATTTTTGATCAGCCGCCATTTTCTGGTAACAGTCGCTGCAGAACAGTTGTAAGTTGTCGAGGTTCATATAGATTGGTCGTCCTTCTAACAGGGCGATGCATCGAAGTTCCTCTCTCAGGTATCGATTATTTCGTGAATTGTGGCTTACGGTCTGGCTCCACGTGGTGATCCATGGATCTTCGCGACTCATTGGTGCTTCGACCGCTGGGACGGATCGAATATCGTCGCAATGTTCACCATGTCCTAGCAATATCATTATTTCCTTTATTTTGATTTCACCTTTGTTTTCACCCCTTAATCGTAGTTCAACAAGGGCTACTTCATCCCTTAGAGTTCCCAATATGTTGATCCATCCTTCTTGCTTTTCGATTATTGCTTTGATTGCCTTTTTTGCTCTTGGTGACCATGGTCCTCCAGAGGTTGATTTTAGGTAAGCCAGTCCGCAAGGTACTCCTTGCCATGGTAGTGTTTTGAATCTATTTTCTAGCGTGTAGATTTCTGTGGGTCGTCTTCGGACGATGCGTCCCCAATCTAACAGGGCTACAGTTACTTTACCATTTTCTTCGATTCCATCTGTAATGATTCCTCTTTTCCATTTTTGTCCTTCTCGTGTAACTACTGGTTCTCCGCTTATTGCGTAATCAATTATAGGTTGTAACAACTGTGCCTTTCGGCTCGTCTTTTTATTTAAGTCTCTTTGCATTTTTTTAAAATCCTTCCGCATGTCCTTCAGATGTATCCAGAATCGAGTGGGTGAGTCTACCTTTACCACTTCGACCGCTTGTGGGTTCTCAGTCAGCAGTCTTGGGTTAGTGCGTTCGATTTGCATATCTATAAGAGAATGGTAGCAGACCTTTTAGCCTTAAGAATGCACATATTAATTGCAAGATATGTATATACGTGTATATATTTTTATTATGTGAGTAAATATTGGTGAGTATTTTATAAGATAGTTACTTGATTATTATTAGATTATTGGTTTTCTACCTAACCAACTTTATTATTACTACATCTATGCTTTAGATCGAGGGGTATACTTTTTCCAAAATATTCTCGGTGTCCCGAGCATGCCCTAATTTCAAAAGAATGTCTTTGACGTCGAGCATTTCGCTCCCGCAGTCGTTTCTTGTTTCTAGTTTTACAAGCGCTGCTTCTTCTTCCACATCGCCCATGATGCTGATCCAACCTTCTCTTTGTTCAACTAGGAACTTTAAGAGCTCTCTGGCTCGTCGGGGCCATATCCTTTTTATTGGACAGGGCCCTACGTGAGCTATTGCGCAAGGAATTGCCCGCCATTCAAAGTCGCGAAATCTGTCCTCAAGCTGGTAAATGTCGCAGAAGAGCCGTTCGACGACGCGAGCCCAATCCCTGAGAAGAATAGTGGCTGTCCCATCTTCGTGGGTGTCAAGAATAATTCCGCGCTGCCATCTGTGCCTATCGTGGACAGCAACAATTTCGTCTGGTTTAATGTCTTCGGGTGGGTGGTGCAAAAATCGACTTCGCCGTGCCATTCTGCGTTGGAGTTCCTCTAGTAGCTCTTCGAAGTCGTCAGCAGAGTTTTGCAGATGTACCCAGATTAGAGTGGGCGCGTCTGCTTTTATTATTTTCACTCTCAATGGGCTCCTTGTCAGAAGTCTTATGTTCGTGTGGCCAATATCCATAGTCATCTATAACAATAGAATGGGAACTGGGAAGTAAAGGATTGGTTTAGTTTTTTAATTCAAGGGTGTAGGTAGTGGCTTCCCGCGGGGGAAGCAAGGGATAGGTATGTCTTTCTTGCGTAGGATCGTCTTGTAGTTCAGAAAGTCTTACTTCTTGTAGTTCGGACTCAGCAGGAGCTGAGGGTGATGATTTTTTTAATTTGTATTTTTCCTTTCCTAAATGTAGCAGGAGTTGGGTGATAGAATCCCATATTGCTCCCACTAAATATACTGACCATCCGTACACGGTATGTAAGGCGTACCCGTGTACAAAGGTATCTATTATTAGTTTAACGACTCTTGCCGACATATAGATTCCAATTATGCCGGCGCTGACATTTCCAAAAATTAAGAATCGATTCCAAAAATTTTCCCATGCTGTCGCGGCTATTTTTTGTATGGAGGCTTCGTCCAAGAGGTTAGAAATAGATCCCCCATTTATAGAGCTTGATTGGCCCATCATTCCTCGAGCCACCGTATTGAGTAACGCGGGTCGTTCAGCAGGAAACATTATGTGATCTCGAAGTGTTTCGAGGTCATTATCTGTATATATTCCGCTTGTGGCGAGTGAGCCGGGACTAATATACTTCCATGTCGATTTGGTCATGGGTTTCATAATTATTGGAGGAAGTGATTCGACTGGTCTAGGTGTAAACTTATACCATGAATCTTCGAGAAGGTACATGGCAGGTGCAAGTGAGTTGCACGTAACTTCTGTTCCTTGGCGTAACAAAATGTGAGTCTGCGGAGTTAAAAACAGACTTTCGTTATTTCGTAATACCGGCAGTTGATCGTAACATTTCTCAGTACGAGCGATCTTTACTTCAACGGGTACGCATTTCACTATGTGTATCACTTCTCCAGCTAGCAGGGCCATATATCCTGGCCCTTGCATTATGTGATAAGCGAAAGCGTCTGGGGCGTGAGTGGCGAGAGCCAATGCATTTTTTAATACTTTCTGTTCGAGAATACATTGTTGCTGGAGAACATCTCGATATAACTGGTTTACTTGGGTGCGCACATGTTTTTCTACGTACAAAAATTTAGAGTTTATATAGGTAAAAATATCGAGGTTTTGTGGGCGGTATTGTTTACCAAATATCGAATTTCCGAAGGTTGTTTCGTAAATCAATAGTTTCGGATGTTCGGTTCTTATGAGTGTATACCCACAATGTGTATACTTTTCCCTCATTGTTAATGCGAAAATTGTTTCGTGAGATTTTACAGTGTAGACTATCTGGGATTCCTTCCCGGTATCATCTATTAACACGTCTGCGAATCCGTCATAGAGGGATGCGTAATTGGAGAGTGCACATTGATCCGCAGGAAGCGGGTCCCAGAATGTGTTTCCTCCTTCTAAATCTATACAATGAGTAGCCTTGAAATCGCAAGTCACTCCTGAGCGGAGCATTAAGCGATTAGAGTTTAGTTGGACTGTTGCTTCGTAATCTTGAAGTGTGATTTTAACAGTGGCGAGCACGATCACGTTAGCCCAACTCCCGAAAGTATCGGAATAACTACCTCCGTGGCACCCTCCTTCATCTATGTGTCCTGCTAAAATCAACGGCCGGGAGATTGATTGATTAGCCTTTAATTCGGATATAACAGTGTTTCCATGTCGATAGACTCCGATCCATTGCATTCGCATACAGGATTCACGAGATGTTTCCTCTATGTACGAATATTTGCCATTAAGTACATCGCTGGTGTGGGAAAACATTCCGCATGTTTTCACTATTCTATCGATCTCGACCTTGCATTGCCTGACTCTTACGGTTTTAAATTCATTAATCTGTATGAGTTGTATGTAGGTTTTGGTTTGGTTCACGCGTTGAGGGGGTATATCGCATTCTTCGGTATTGAGTAGAGACATTGTAGTTATATTAGCCATTGGTGATCCACAATCGTAGCCTATTATTCCATTCGTTTTGCGCGTCCATGCTATTATCAACATTATAGCAATAAGCCGGGAATCCATCTGAAATTTGGATTATTGTTGTTACTATTTATTTAAATTGTTAGAGGCAGGTTTTATATAGGAAATTCTCAATCGGTTTGGATGCACAATTCGGCTATTTTTCTTTATTTTGATTTTTACATTATTTTTGTTCAGTATTTCTAAGACTTCGTGTGGCCCAGTGTAATGATCCCCAAATTTACCGGGTTTAGGCCCTTTTAATAAGAACACTTGATCCCCAGGCCTAAATGTTTGCGGATTGATTTTTTTATCATAATGTTTTTTGGATTTAATTTTTGCCTCAACTACATTTTCTCGGGCATTAGTTTGGATAGCATGGAGCTGAGTGGCTAAGTTTATTAAGTAATCGTCGTAGCTTGTTAGTTTATCCTCAGGCCCGAATAATTCGCCTGAGGGAATTCTTGCTATTTTACCAAAAACTAACTCATAAGGTGTATGCTTGGTGGCTTCATGGACACCAGTATTATAATTGAACATTGCCAATCCGATCCATCGATCCCATTCTTTTTGATTATTTGCGTACTGTTTCAAATATTCACCTAACGCGTGATGTGATCTTTCTAGAGATCCGTTGGATTGCGGGTGAAAGGCAGTTGTCCGAAACTTACGAATTCTGAACAGCTTTGCGATCTTTTTCATTAGTTCGCTAATAAAATTTCGTCCTTGATCTGTTAGTATCGCCTTAGGCGCTCCCAACACACAAATAAATCTATCAACAAAGGCTTCTGCGATTGTCTCAGATGTTTGATCTGGAAGGGGTATTCCCATGCAAAATTTAGTTAATTGATCTTGCAATGTTAAAATATATTCACTTCCTCTTTTAGTTCTTGGCAAAGGTCCTACAATATCCATAGCTACTTTATCGAAAGAGGAACCAGGCGTGTCAGTAATTATCATGGGTTGTTTAGTTTTGACTCGCACCAACTTTTTTAATTGACATTGTAAGCATTGTTGTATGTATTGTTGGATATCGGACTTCAAATTTTCCCAATAATAATGGTGTTTTATTCTACTATACGTTTTCGTAACTCCACGGTGTCCGCCTGTGGGTGAGCAATGTATCTCTCCGATTATAATTGGCCGAAGATCCTTGGGGGGATATTTAATTAACCCATTACATATTATTAATTTTGAAGTTGAGTTTATAAAGATTGATTGTAGTAAAGGCTTAATGCTACTCCATGGGACGTTGTTCACAAAGTCTGATTTTGCGATGCTTACTGTTTCCAGTTTTAAATTTTCAGTAATATTGCGTAGGTCTCTGATGACTGTTGTGATTTGAATTAAAGTCATAGTTGGTCCTTCGCGCTGTCTTTCGCTAATAGGCAAAGCTATATGATAATGTTTCTTATATTTTACTGCCTTAGCTTCACCCAGGGTTAGAGCTCCTAAATTTGGTATTTCATTTCGCTCGAATAATTTTTGCGAGCCCGTATCTAGTGGACTTCCATCAGTGTTGACAAAATATGCAATATTATCTTTTCGTAAAAATAATAATTCGCGAGAATCGATTGTGTTAGCCTTAATTATTCGATGTTCGATAATAATGGGTTTTGATTTATGTTTCTTTCTCCTTACTTCCTTTTCTCTTTCTTCTTCTTGGCTCTCCTCTTCGTCATCCCTGTCGTTGTTACCTTTGTCCGGCGGATCGTTTCTTTCTTCTATTTGCTCTATTTCATCTATATGTTCATGCGAATCTTGAAGTGATATTTTTTGTTGGATATCTTTATTTTTGGTCTGGCTTCGAGTTTGCATTCCAGTAGAGCGAGGTGGTTCATGATTTAATACCTCCTCTGTGGTTTGTAATTGTTGCGATTCATTTTGTTCCTTGCACATGGAAGGTATCGGATCGGAGTTTTCTTCGGGTAGATTCTCATCGAGTAGCAGGTCTTCGATTTCCTCATTGTCCGAAAGGTAAAGTTTGAAATCGTCATCTTCTCCTTCTTCATCTTCAGACTCTTCTAATATTCTAGAAATGATTTTCGCGTCTTCTGGGTCATCGGGGTTAAGAATTTTATTCCGAGTGATAACGTTGCAATCGTCTTCTTCCATATTTACAGGGTTTCGAGACAAGGCATCCGCGTTTACATTGGTTTTTCCTGCTTTATATACAACGTCGTATTCGTATTCCGATAATTTTAATCTCCAGCGAAGTATCCTCATATTTGCATCTTGGGCGTTTTTAAACCAAAGCAGAGGTTTATGATCGGTTACCAATGTAAATTTTCGTCCGTATAAATAAGGTCGAAAATGTTTTACACAATATACGATAGCTAAAGCTTCTTTTTCGTAAGTGTCATATTTAATTTCGTTATCTGTTAGGGTTCTCGAAGCGTATGCTATTGGTCTATCTTTATTCACTTCACCCTGTGATAAGATACCTCCTACTGCTATACCAGATGCATCGGTGGTTAAAATGAATGGTTTGGAAAAGTCAGGATATTGAAGCACCGGTTCTTTGCATAATTGCTCCTTTAATGTTTCAAAGGAATCTTCTTGATCCGATGTCCATTCAAAACGAACATCATTCTTTAATAGATTTGTTAATGGCTTGGCCAATTTTGAAAAATTTGATATGAATCGCCTATAATACCCTGCCAATCCTAGAAATTGTTTAATATTCTTCGGTGTCTTCGGTCTGGGGAACTGTCGGACGGCTTCCAGTTTCTTGGGATCAGGTTTAATGCCATTTCGGCTTATTATGTGCCCCAGATAGGTTACCTGTGTTTTTAAAAATTCGCATTTATCGGGTTGTAGTTTTAAGTTGGCTTTTCGGAGTCGATCTATTAACAGATTGTATTTTCTTTCGTGTTCTTCCAATGAGGTAGCGTAAATAACAATGTCGTCCATATAAACAAACAATTCCTTGCCTTGTAATCCAGATAACACTAAATCCATGAGGCGTTGAAAGGTGGCTGGAGCGTTTTTTAAACCGAAGGGCATTCGTTCAAATTCGTAGTGGCCAAAGGGTGTCGTGAATGCAGTCTTGTGGCTATCAACAGGATCCATTTTAATCTGGTGAAATCCTGAGGCTAAATCACACACTGAAAAATATTGCGCTCCACCTAACTGATCAATGATATCAACAATATTGGGTAATGGATAAGCGTCGCCAATAGTTTTTTCGTTCAAAGCTCGGAAATCTAGAACCATTCTCCAACGCTTATTTCCCTTCGAGTCTTCTTTCTTAGGTACTATCCATATGGGTGTGTTGTAAGGTGACTGAGATAATTTTACTATGCCTCCTTCTAATAATTCTTCGACTTGTCTATTTATTTCTTCCTTATGGATTTGTGGGAACCGATACTGCCTAGTATTAATGGGTCGATCATCTGTTGTCGGTATCTGATGTTGCAACACATGAGTTGCCGTTAAATTTTCTCCGGGAATGTAAAATCTATCTTGACTATAAGATATAAGATTCGTTACGCTATTTCTTTCTTGCGTATTTAAGTGCTCTAATCGCAATAATTCTATAATTTCTGCGAGTCTGGTTTGTTCATTTGTTTTGGAGATTTTTAAGCATTCGTGAGATATTTCTTTTTGCATTCTTTGTTTCTCTGTGCTTGTCGGAGTTTGTTTATCCTCGGGTTTTCCAATTATTTGTTGAAATGAGGCCATATTTTCCGAGGATGATTCGCTTTCTTTAGAACAGCATAAACTATTTAATTCTTTTGCTGGTTTCTTGATGATAGAACGAGAGAGGTCATCACTTCTTTTAAGTGTTTCCCTTTTTGGAACATTTATTTTTTCAGGGAGAGTAAAAGAGCTCTTTTCTTCTGGCTCTCTTGGAATAGAAACCGCATCGCTCGAGGTTTGGTAACTTCCCTTTTCACGATCGGCAGGAGTGGGGAGCATTGGGGGAGGGGTTTGGAAATTTTCCCCTCTAATAAATTTGAGATCCTTGGACAAATCAAGGGAGGTTTGGTAACTTCCCTCCTCATGAATTTTTGGATCGAAAGGTATTTTGGAAGAGGTTTGGAAACTTCCCTCTCCATAATTTCGAGAATTAGAATTCTCACTTAATGTTTTGTTCTCCCTTTGAATCTTATGTTCGTTTTTCCTTTTAGTTTTTGTCTCGTTTTTAGATTGATTATCTCTATTTTTTATTTCTTTATTTTCATTTTTACCATGCTCTCTCGTTTTTATTTTTGAGATTTCACTTTTATCATCAATCAATTTTATATCTCCGTAATGCGTATTATTTCTTCTTCCGTCATTAGTTTTCTCTTCTGCTTCTCCTTTATTAATTTCATCCTTTAAGTCGACAGTTTTTTCTGGTTTGTCCTCATCTTCTAACTTATAATCGTCGAATATATCATTCAAGGGTTTAAGATGCAATGTAGGTACTTGAACGTCTACCTCTTCGTCCAAGGTACTTATAATGCTAAGGTATGCTTTGCCGTCGATATTTTCTGCTATGGTCTCTCTCGAATAAATCCCGTGAGCGATTTTTTGTTTAGGGATATACCCGATTTTTACTTCAGGGTTTCCTATTCTTACATAAAACAGTGACTCAGACCGGGGAGCTGCGGTAATAATTTCTGGAGAAAAGAAAGGAACATTAGTGCCTGATACATTTAAATAGCCTTTAGCATAGTCTATTTTCGAAAAGGTTTGTTTAAAGAAATCGTTGCCTAAAATACCGGACTGTGATATCGGAAAATTGCTTGACACAATGTGGAAGGTTATGTCCTTCTCAAAAAGGGGCAGAATAATTTCTCCGATAGTATAAACAGGGTACTCATTTATTCCGCTTAATTTCAAAATATTGTTATAATTGATAATTTTATTTTCGGGTACAAAGCGTTCTTTAATTATATTGGGTCCACTGCCTGTGTCTAATAAAAAGGTAGTCTGCGGAATTGACTCACAAAGTTTTACCTGGATGGTAGGTACACGACTATGCTTGTCGAGATTTATGGTTACCTGACGGGCGGTCAATGCATGGTTACTCGCCTGGTCTCTTGGGCTTCCGGCGGGTGTGAGATCTTTCCGGACCCCTGCTGCACACCCGACGTCGAGGGCCCGTTCGCATTTCCCGAACCGTTAGCTGTCCTTCGATTATTACTTGCAATTCGCAGTTCGCAATTCTCAAGGAGATGCCCCTGCTCTTTGCAATAACGGCACGTTACTGTATCCTTAGGCGCCACATTTGCCCTCGAGTTAGATCGACAATCTCTCGCGATATGCCCAAAATTATTGCAATTTTGACAGGTGGGTCTGGGTTTATTTTCTGTGTTACGCTGTTCATTCTGTTTTTTCCAGCAGTTATCAGCCGTATGCCCTAATCTATCGCACCATTGACAAATTACCGAAGGCTTATTTTGACTACCGGTTCTATTAGTTCGACAAGATTTGGCGTTATGACCGGGTTTGGAACACAACTGGCAAATAATATTAGTTTGTTGTATTAATTTGATGGATTGTCGATTCTGAGGATCGCGGAATCGACATTTGTCAGCAGAATGTCCGCGTTTTTTACAAATTTGGCAGATTAGAATTTCTGTTCCTAGATTAATTTTATCGAGATTCTGAACAGTTTGAGTCAACTTCCTACACTTAGAGGCAGAGTGTCCCTCCTTGTAGCAGATTTGACAGGTTTCGCGCGATTGATTGATAACTGATAGTTGCCCTGAGGTGTTGTTTTTACCCTGTCGTAAATCGGTTATTGAACGTAATTCTCTTTCTATTCGTAACGCGTCGGATACCGTCTCCTGAACACTTAAATTTCTCGCGATTCTTTGTTCGATTTCGGGTTTTAATCCTCTAATAAAGCATTTGCTCATATCCCTCTCTAATGACGCTTTAATATTTTGATCGGGGGGAGCATTTCCCCAAGACTTATACGCTTCCAATATCTGTTTGCCCAATAATTTCACTCTATTCGCGTAAGTAACTACATCTTCTTCATTTTTTTGATATATGCAACCTAATTCTCCTTGCAACTGGTATAAAGTCTTAGATGGGCCGTAAACTTGTTTCAAAAACGCGGTTAATTGAGCAATGCTATCAAAATTTTGGTCTTGTATCGTTCTACGAGCCTCGCCTACAATTCGCGTTCTAATAATCCGGGCGAATTGAGATTCGGTCTCACCGGGTAACATAGATTTTGCCTCTTCGCATCCTTCAATAAAATATGATAGCGGGATATTCTGCCCGTCGAAGAACGGGACGGCTTCTACAGCGTATTTTAAAGTATTCAAAGTTAAAGGATGCGTCATTTTTCTACGCTTTGATTTACGCTTAAGGGTAGGTTCGGTATCGCGCTCTTTCACGGTATTGTCTCCGGAATCGCCGGAACCGTCGGAATCGCCAGAATCGTCGGAATCACCGGAACCAGGTACAAGAGTCCTGTCGTTATCTTTTAATGAAGCTTCTGAATCGTAATAAGTAAAATTAATTGATTTAGGAATGATTCGAGGGGGTAGGACAGGGGTTGATGTGTGTATTATCGTGTTCTTTGAACGTCCAGGAATACCCTGATTCTCGATAGCACCTTTGTAAGTACTTTCAACTTCTTCTTTATTCGATCCGGACCTCGTATTCATCCCTGCTCTTTAAGATTGCACTTGTCATCCCGGACGAGCCCCCAAAAATTCTCATATGTTACGTCCAGGGTTAAAGAAGGGTAGACAAGATATAGAGGGAGAAGGGAGGGACGTAACAATTCGAGAGTGTGCACGTGCGGCACGGGAGACCGCGTCGACAACCCGGGATATAGGTCAGTAGGGCCCGCAGCGGGAGGCCCCAATGGCAAAATATCCGGGATGCTTCGCGTCCCTTGGTCCTATTTTGAGGCAACAAACTTAATTGCTTTACCTCGGGATTGGACCTAGTGCTTATCTTGTAAGAGCGAGGGATGGTGGTAGTGGTTATGAAATTAGCACCAATTAATTATTGTACCTGGTTTATTTTAATCAGTAATAAATAAGAATACAATTTGTTTATTTTGAAAAATGATTTATATTCATAAAAAAAAACAACGGTTTAAACTAAAGGCTCTATAATTTTTAAGTTAACTTGGGCAGCGATGTTATTTATTTGTTCCTCTATGGCTTTGAGGCGGCGGATTCGGCGATTGTGGCGACTCCGGTGCCGCCTCACGGCTGCTCGGGACTTATATTCGTGGATTCGGGGAATATTATCATTATTTACAAAAAAAAAACAAAACAAAACTCCGTTTCTCTCTATGTTTATCGAAAGGTTGGAGTTTAAACACTCCTTCGGGTTAACCCGAACAGGGTTCGAGTGAAACTAGAGAAAGAGATTGAAGTTTAAAAAGGTTCGAGTGAGTCTAGGAAGAAAGAAATTCTTACGAGTGAAACAGAAGTAATAAAGAGATTCTTCCGGATCTCCTCTTGTGAGTAAATCCCAAGAGGAAAGAAAAGTTAGTAATAAAAAGATTCTTCCGGATCTCCTCTTGTGAGTAAATCCCAAGAAGAAGGAAAATTAGTAAAAAAAAGATTCTTCCGGATCTCCTCTTGTGAGTAAATCCCAAGAAGAAGGAAAAATTAGTAATAAAAAGATTCTTCCGGATCTCCTCTTGTGAGTAAATCCCAAGAAGAAGGAAAAATTAGTAATAAAAAGATTCTTCCGGATCTCCTCTTGTGAGTAAATCCCAAGAAGAAGGAAAAATTAGTAATAAAAAGATTCTTCCGGATCTCCTCTTGTGAGTAAATCCCAAGAAGGAAATTTAGTGAAAAAGATTCTTCCGGATCTCCTCTTGTGAGTAAATCCCAAGAAGAAGGAAAAATTAGTAATAAAAAGATTCTTCCGGATCTCCTCTTGTGAGTAAATCCCAAGAAGAAGGAAATTTAGTGAAAAAGATTCTTCCGGATCTCCTCTTGTGAGTAAATCCCAAGAAGAAGGAAAAATTAGTAATAAAAAGATTCTTCCGGATCTCCTCTTGTGAGTAAATCCCAAGAAGAAGGAAAATTAGTAAAAAAAAGATTCTTCCGGATCTCCTCTTGTGAGTAAATCCCAAGAAGAAGGAAAAATTAGTAATAAAAAGATTCTTCCGGATCTCCTCTTGTGAGTAAATCCCAAGAAGAAGGAAAATTAGTAAAAAAAAGATGCTTCCGGATCTCCTCTTGTGAGTAAATCCCAAGAAGAAGGAAAAATTAGTAATAAAAAGATTCTTCCGGATCTCCTCTCGCGAGTAAATCCCAAGAAGAAGGAAAAATTAGTAATAAAAAGATTCTTCCGGATCTCCTCTTATGAGTAAATCCCAAGAAGAAGGAAAAATTAGTAATAAAAAGATTCTTCCGGATCTCCTCTCGCGAGTAAATCCCAAGAAGAAGGAAAAATTAGTAATAAAAAGATTCTTCCGGATCTCCTCTTGTGAGTAAATCCCAAGAAGGAAAAATTAGTAATAAAAGGATTCTTCCGGATCTCCTCTTATGAGTAAATCCCAAGAAGAAGGAAAAATTAGTAATAAAAAGATTCTTCCGGATCTCCTCTCGCGAGTAAATCCCAAGAAGAAGGAAAAATTAGTAATAAAAAGATTCTTCCGGATCTCCTCTTATGAGTAAATCCCAAGAAGAAGGAAAAATTAGTAATAAAAAGATTCTTCCGGATCTCCTCTCGCGAGTAAATCCCAAGAAGAAGGAAAATGTTGCAAAGAGAGAAGAAGAGAGAGAGAGAGAGAAAGAGAGAGAGAGAGAGAGAGAGAGAGAGAGAGAGAGAGTATGAGAGGGGAGAGTAATAAGTTTAATGAATATATTATATTTATTACAAAAATCCTTCGCAAAGAGAGAAAAGGTGTTCAAAAAAAATCAAGAGCGGAAATAAACTAGGTGATTAATTCTGGACTTACTACTTGCTGAATGTGTGAATGTCGGTGATAGTGAATGGAATACTCTTGGAGTCGCAGGCCTCCAAACTGGGCCGTACTCAGCGGGAGATGGTCCGGTCGGAGGAATTGCGCGTGCGATGGACAGTGGTCTGCAGATCCCAAGCAGAGACGTTTCGAATGGCACTTTTTCCTTTCGACCGAGACTTGCACTCCGTACGAGTTTAAAGGCCGCGATCCGAGAGTCGCAGAACTCGAGCATACAAGATGCCACGGAACTGCGATTCGGAATGATCAAGACTAGACTGCGCGCTCCGCTGGAAAACGCGCCTATTTATACAAATTTTCGTCTATGATTCCCTTTGTCCCATCGAGGGCCGTGTGCACCACTTTATTCATTAATACACCCACGTGCAATATTTACTTTTACGACTTTTTAATATTCCTCGGTAATTGTTATCCGAGGAAGCGGCAGGTTTGACAATTGAACTCTCAGAAGCATTAAATGTCAAAAAATTCTTTGATTTGTTGCTATGCGGGTGTCGGGCATCAGAACTCAAAGGGATGCACACGTGCGTCTTCCAGATCCCTGATTTTACTATCTTGAGTGTTTCCGGTATCGAGCAACGGTGTCACCTCAGATCTCCTCAATTGATGAATTTATAACTACTTAATTTCCGACATCCGGTTATTGCCGTGAGAGTCACCGAATTCTTGGGATCGGGGTGAGATCACCGTCGCTCGCCCGTTAATTAGAATATCCGTTGGTTGCGAAGGAAAGAATCGTTACTCCGCAGGACGTAACACAAATTTAAACTCAAATTTTACCGAACACTTATTTACATAAAAAGACATTGAGAGGATCCTGTATAAAAATTTGAAAATAGCAAAGACATCGCTTCGTCAATTCGACCTGGTGAAAGAGTAATCATAGCATGAAACAACCGTGGCTTACACAAGGGCTTGGTGTGCGTGCGCTAGCCTAGCAGGGCTGCCGCGCAGTGGTCTAAAATACAGAAAACGTAAACAAAATTCTGAATGAATATTTTTTGATCTTTTATGAATATTTGTTATTTAGTGTGGCGTTTGTCCGACCGCCACATAATACGCTCACGCGCTTAGAATAATTCTACGGTGCCACCGCTATGCGGCGTCCAAACTCAAGACTCGCCGGTGTGCCCATCCAACCGTCACTGGGCGTGCACGCGCGCACCCGCTTAGTTCCGCGTCGCCACCGCTACGCGGCGTCCAAACTCGGGAGTCAAGCGCGGACAAAATTAGGATATAAAGGGCTCCGCGAGCCTGGAGCAGAGTTGCCATTGAGGCGTCCATTTGCAGCCACACCTACAGCCAGAGGAAACAGACCTGTTTGCACCGGCTGGCACTTTGTCCCCACTTATCGTCGTACGTCGAGCCAGTGTGGCTAGATGGGTCGCTTTTTTCACTCATGCGCATAAAACGCAGCCTCAGTAAAGTACCATAACCGTTAGGAAAAGGGTACTACTGGAGCCCATATTTTGGCAATGATAAAAATTTCTTGAAAATGAAAAGATATTAATAAATTACTAGATTTATATTCACGTGTGCGAATATACTTGTAAAAAAATCATTGATGCGCAAAATAAATTAATAATACAAAGTAGAAGGTTAAATAAGAGGATAATAAAATACAAAATTTGTTAAAAATTCCAAATAAAATAATTTATTTGGTAGAATCATGAAGAATACCAACTTTTGTAGCAAGGGTAAGGAAAAACTACCAAAAAACCTTACCAGTATTCAAAAATTATACATTTCTTTACAAAATAAAAAAAATAATACTTTAATTGCCTTTATATAAAATTAATATTCCATAAATATTAAAAAGAAATAATAAATAACATATTAAATAATTAACAATTGCTAAACAATAAATATATATTCATGCATTGCTGCATATAAATTATATATCAATAAAATTATAATTAAAAATAAAATAAATTTGTACTCTCTTTGGTCACGCTAAACTAGAATATAAAATAAAAGTGTAATACGTATACGTGATAAAATAAATGCTAAAAATATATAAAAATAATAGTTAATAATAATAGAGATTAGCATAAAGGAAGCCAGCATATTAATAAAAAACAAAATAAACAACATGCAAATAAAAAAATGAAAAAAAACAAAGTTACAAAATACCATCAGATAAGTACCGTTAGATGTAAAATGGCATTATTCTGTATATAAATTTTGGGCATTGTGTAATTCTAAATGTCTTGAATCTACTTCAAAATTTAAATAACTAATACCTTGAGTTTGAAAACTTGAACGTACAATACAAATTGCGGAAACTGTATCATGAGATAATCGATTCCTTTTTTTATTCTTTACATCCGAAACTATTGAAAAAATTCGTTCAGCTTCGGCATTTGAATGTGGAAAAGACAATACTATTTCGACGAATGACTTTAAAGTTAAGAATAATCTATTATCACTAAAATCTTTAAATTCTAATATTTTTTTCCACATTTCTTTGATTTCTAATGAAGTTAATTCTTTTTTTTCTATATCGTTAAACATGGGTGGCAGAATTCTCCATTCAAATGCTAATTTCGTAATATCAATTTGCCCGATGCGCACAGCAATATCAGTTAAATCTTTAACTTTACTTCTGCCTTCATCATATAATGCAATTTGAGGATCTAAAAAAGTTAATAATTCAAAAAATTTATCGTTATAAGGTAACCGTTTTAACATTTCTTTAATAGCTGTTATATAAAAATTTAAACATTTTAATCTAATTTCCTGTGCGCATTCTAAAGACAGAGTTGCCAAAAATTTTCACATTCGGGCCCCACATAAATATTATTCAGGTGTTTGATGATATTTTTATCGTCTACATTTAAAGTAGCGATGTGTACTAAAGCCTCGGGAATAATAAAATTTTGACTTATTTGCCGAATTAATTGCTGACTGCTTAAAAATAATTTATGAATCAAAACTATTCGCGATTGGAAAAGACTAAGACGTTAAAACTATTAAACAAATTTAAAGAATATTTAAAAAATAAAAGGTAGACTTTAATTGAACTATCATTTAAACACGTTAAAATTATTTCTGCGGATTTTATTTTATCTTCTGTGACAGCTAAAATAAAATAACTTTTTAAGACTTCCCAATTATCAAGAAGTCGAATAACACATTTATGCAAAACTAACCATCTAGTGTTTGATAATTTTAAAATTTTATTTCTTTCTACTTCAAAAAAGTCTTGAAATTCACATAAAATTGCAGATCTTTTTGCACTGCCCGAAATATAAGTAGAAATGCTTGTAATTAAATTTTCACACGACTCTGGTAATTGTTCGCAAGCTTTACTAGCAATAAACGCGGAAGAATGGCAGATGCATTTTAATAAAACTAAATCCGGTACTTCTGATTTTAAATGTGATGCAAAAGAATTATGAGATCCGATCAGACGCGTTGTCGCTTGCCATTCCAATAATATTTGTGATAGGTATATCTTTATCTTCAAACATTTTTTTTTAATTTCAAAAATTTCTTTAGCCGAACAATTTGTAGCATCTAAAAGTAATAAGTCTAATAATTGAGTTTTAACCTTTTTATCTAAAGGAGATACATATCTTGTAAGAACACACATAACTTTAGTATCTGTGATATCAGTACTCTAATCGACTAAAATTGAAAATTTATTTGTTTTTAAAATACTAATTAATTTTTCTGTTTCCCGTTTTGCTATTACTTCTTTGACAATTTTGGTACATTTAGATCGAGCCAGTGAAAGATCGTCAGCAATTTTTGAATCTATACAAATATTTTTGATTAAAGGTATTAAATGGTCCACGGTATAAAATGCGATATTAGGTTCAGCGTAAAATGCTGATAATTTTATTTCTGCGCATTTGACTTTATCTTTATGTTTTAAATCACTACTACTGCTGTCACTATTAATATTATCGAGGCTTTGACACTTTACTTTATCTATATGTTTGGCCCTTTGTGAATGGCGTACTAAATCTGTTTTAGCACATCTGATAGTCGTGTTACATAAAATACAAAAAGCTTTATTTTCAGTTGGATGAGGAGCCAACCATCCTTTAAAATCTTTTTCATCTAACCACGCATGTTGAAATTCCCTACTTTTTTTAATGGCTCCTTTTGGATCCATATTTTACAAATAAAAATAAATTATATATATAATATATATTAAAAAAATTATATACAAAAATAAAAATAATAATGTAGTGATTATAAATGATTCAAATAATTATTCATGCAAAATAAAATCAGCTCATCATTCAATATTCATGCAAAATATAAAATTATGCTTTTTAAATAATAAATTTTATAAGCTTCCTTTATTTTAAAAAATCATGCATAAGTCATGCAATTCATGCATCTCATGCACCTTACATTAAGGTTGTTTCCAAAACATTCTTTTAAAGGAAAATTTTATTTGGAATATACAGTATATGTAACGTATACTACATTATTTCGAGTAAAATTTTCCTCAAAAAAAATGTTTTGAAACGTAACTAACTACTAACCTTTACACCAGCAGCGCCAGGAGCCCGCCAACATTTCCCGCCAAAGTGTGTCACTACCCGGCACTGTATCAACTGCCTTGACCATTGCGCATGCGCGAAAAAAGCGACCCATCTAGCAACACTGCGTCGAGCAGCCAAGGCGACGAGTGGGGAGATCTACTGACTCCTTTTTTCTCAAGCGGTCTATCTCCTTCTCGACCTATCCTCTTCTGTATCGAGCGTTCTCTTTCTTCCTTGTTACAGGCGCAGCTCTGCTTTCAACTAATCAGCTATACGATTTGAGATTTTTGTATCGCGGAGCGGAGTTACGACGCGCGCGCGCGCGCGCGCGTTATGTATTAATATATATACGTTTCCTACTTATACATATATAAAAAATACATGAAGATATATCGATTTTTTTATCTTAATGGTATATTTACAAAATTAGAAAGAAATTGAAAAAATATATAGCTATACTATGCATGAAACATTTATAAATATAATTAATCCATATACATGTTAACAAAAACCTTAATTATTTCTAAATTACAATGTAAAAATATTGCAATATGAAATATATAATACATATATATTACACATATTTAGCATGGTGACATGTTAAATAAAGAACCAAACGGTATCAAAATAATTATAAAATTTTGAATAATTGCACTAAGATGATAATAAATTATTACAATTGAAACAGTTTTGTCAAAATGACATCTCAGGAATATCTGTCACAACTAAAATAAGTCTGAAATCGTGATATGAATGTTTCACAATTATTTGAAAAATCGTTAGATTCTTTATTTAAAATGTTATCATGCTGAATGTGTAATATTTCATACAGCAATATTTCTACATCATAATTTAGAAATAATTTGTGCATTTTGGTAAACCTTTATTTGGATTAATTCTTTTACAAATGTTTTACGTTTAGCACAGCTATAAATATCTTTCCTAATTATTTCTTTCAAAATTTAATTTTGCATATATATCACTAAGATGATTCGCATATCGTTATACTTTTACCGAAATACTATTTCGAAGCTAATTGAACAGTTATCAATATTTTATAAAAGGTCAATACTTGTACAACTATTTTTCAAAATGTACCTACACAATTGATGGTTACAATTTTTATGCAAAATTTCGTCATATAATTTAATACATGTAGTCCTATCGGGGAATGTTACGCGTCTCATCACCAATTCGACAACTCCAGATCTGAAGTCACATATGGCTGTTACTGTTGCTGTAACATGATTTCGAATCTCGAGATTCTTCAGTCGAATTCAGGCGATTACAATATTTAGTACTTTAATACAGCAAATAAAATGTGTTAATATTTCAGTCTACTCTTGGCCACCATGCGCGTTTTTTATTTAAAATGCATCACGTAACAAAAAATTTTACTCACTTTTTATATGAAATAAATACAACTATTACAAAAAATTTTTTTTTTTTTTGATAACCTGTTTTCTTACATTTACTTTATTTTAAATAAATATTTATTTACACAAACGTACATAGTGTTGCTCAACGGAAACCGCGAGAAGGAGGTGGTCTCTTCCGTCAGGAGGAAAATGTAAAAAATTCTTATCTATACTTGAAAATAATAAGAATTATAAGCAATATTTAATCAGCTACATTGTTTTACAATATTAACTAGTTGCATAAAAAATGGAATTAGTTAACAATGCAAAATAATGTAACTGATTAAATATCACTTTTAAAATAAATGTTTTACATTTCCCACAGTGTGTGTGTGTGTGTGTGTGTGTGTGTGTGCGTGCGTGTGCGTGTGCGTGTGCGTGTGCGTGTGCGTGTGCGGTGCGTGTGCGTGTGTGTGTGTGTGTTACGTTCTTAACTCAACATGATTTTTACACGCTCGTTCTTTTCGAACAATGTCCTTACGGACAACATATTTTGCACATGCACTCTTTTTAGCGATGTCCTTATAAAGAAGTACATACATATACGTGTATAGGGTAAAAATAAAAGGACAGTCATTTATATTTATTTTCGTATGATTTATTTATTGTAATATTTATTTATAATTATGCCCCTACCGACAACACCCCTGCCTCTTTGGCCTCCTCTCCTTCCTCTCTTGCCTCTACCTCTAAAAATCCCGCGTTGACGGTACTAGTGGCACAAGAACGTCCTGCACCAGGACCGTTTCGACGAACTGAAAATAAATATAAATCAATGTAAAAATAAAATTTCATATATATATATATATATATACACATACATATTTACATGTAAATATTGTAATAAGTATTACTATTATTTTGCTGCTGCTGTTGTGCATGATTCGCCTGCTGCTGTGGTTGCTCCTGCTACTGCTCTTGTTCCGGTTGCTGTTGTTGCAGCCGTTCTTGCAACAGCAGATTGACCGCTTGTTGAAGGCGGCCAATCTGCTGCTGCTGCTGCGATTGCTGCTGCTGCTGCGGTTGCTGCTGCTCTTGCCGCCATTCTTGCAGCATCTGTTGAATGGTCTCCATTGTCCTTTCTATTTGGTCCAGCCTTTGCTGGAACCCTTGTCGGACGAGCTGTTTATCTGAAATATACAAACATAATATTAATAAATTACAAAAATATATAAATATATATTATGTAGTAATTCTAAAAGCAAGGTTGACGTAAAATATCAATAATTTTGTTTGAAATATAAATAATTTACATAATTTACATAATACTACAAGTAAATAATGCAAGCTATGTGAATTATTATAAATTGCATAACACATTACAGAAATTTATAACCCAATAAAATTATTAATATATCCCAAAGAGAAATAACTCATCAAGTCTATGTCAAATAGACATCGATTCGATATAAAAATCATCGTTTTAATGTCGATTTTATTATCATTTCTCGCTGGAGTGCGGTTTTAATAATGATAAAATAGAAATATCTAACATTCCAGAGAATTAAAAAAAAACAAGTTTATGTCATCAAGTCTGAGTTCATTTGGAGATGCAAAAAGAATTTTTTTTTAAAGTCAGAAACAGAATTTTTTGCATCTGAAAATGAACTCGTGAATTGACATAAACCTTTATTTAAAATAATTTTTTTTAATTCTTTGGGATGTTATATTTTTTATTTTATTATTATTAAAATCACGTTCCAGCGAGGAATAATAATGAAATCAACGTCAGAACGATGATTTTTATATCAAATCCATATCCATGCGATATCAATTTTATGAGTTATTTCTTTTTGGAATATATTAATAATTTTATTCCGTTTTAACTTTCTGTATTGATATTCAATTGATATTCAATTTATAATTTACATAGCTTATCTACTAGTAAAAGATTCGTTAGGTAAACAAGGCATATACATAATCCCTTGTATCATGAATTATTTTTTTTATTCGCTGAATTATTATACGTCTCTGAATTATTATACGCACAATCCCGTTAAAGAATTACTTTAATCATTGAATTAACATGGATTGACTTTATCATTATGTTAGTATTAATAAAATATTTATAACTAACCTGCCATATTGCTGTCCGTCGCTGTCGCAGGAACATAAAACAAATGACAGCGGAGACGCGGATCATCGATAAACGCGCGTCACATGCCTGTTTACCAACTAATTAGTGAAACTCGGGCTAAATGTGGTATCACTGTTCTGAAATATGCTTCAATTGTTTTTCTATGCGCTATGTTCATTGTTATCTGTTTGGTCGCAACATCTTACTGCTGATCAGAGCTCTCTTCAGTTAGCAAATATTTACGACCAAAAAGGTAAAACAAATTTTTACACAACACACTCACAACACACCCACATATTCCGAAAGAGAATAAGATTCAATAAATAAATATTGTGGGAGTGACGAACCACGGGATCCTAATCTCTTTCTGTGACATTGGTAATATTTATATATATTTATTATTTAGTTTATACGGAAATGTCCGATAAATTAATCAAAAAAAGAAAGCGAACCTTCTTATAAGCTTGGCTTTCCGATGATCGATATAAATCTTGGATACGTAAAGTTCTATCCGGTAATTCTCTCTATCATTGCACTGTATGCAATAAAAATTTGTCATGCAATTCAGCATATGTTTCGAGACAAATGGATTTTGTGGGTCAAAAAAATAAACTTAAAAAAGGATTATTAGAAAACAGTGATGAAATATCACAACAAAGATATAAAACATTTCAGTCTCAATGGTTAGAAATTGATAAATATAAATGTTGGTTACGTGAAGTGGCACATAATAAAAGTTTATTTTTATGTTCAATTTGTGATATATATAGAAGTACATCAGGTGGATTATCGCATATTGAACGACACGCAGAATCCAAAATTCATTTAGATAAATGTAAAAATTTAGAAAAGAACACGTGTAGTAAAGAATCATATACACGAAATAATGATTTACCATTTGAAGAAGGTAAAAAAGAATCTGAAATGAGATATGCAACATTAATTACTAGTCTCGATATTTCTTTTAATAATGCAAAACACACTGTAGAATTTTTCCATTTATGTGATGACCCACATGTATTGAAAAAATTGACAATGGGTCGTATAAAGTGCAGAAATGTTGAAATATCAATTAATTTTACTAACTGAATGCGAATATCTAATATCTCTAAATCTACGTATCTTATAAGAAGTCAACCATTTGTCATTTGTAATGTCAGACGTTTCATCTATATATACGCAAAATTTTTGAATTCTGAATGTTGTCCACAACACGTTCTCTCATCATTGGTATACTGCATTTGTGACAACATTTCTGCACTTTATACGACCCATTGTCAATTTTTTCAATACATGTGGGTCATCACATAAATGGAAAAATTCTACAGTGTGTTTTGCATTATTAAAAGAAATATCGAGACTAGTAATTAATGTTGCATATCTCATTTCAGATTCTTTTTTATCTTCTTCAAATGGTAAATCATTATTTCGTATATATGATTTTTTACTACACGTGTTCTTTTCTAAATTTTTACATTTATATAAATGAATTTTGGATTCTGCGTGTCGTTCAATATGCGATAATCCACCTGATGTACTTCTATATATATCACAAATTGAACATAAAAATAAACTTTTATTATGTGCCACTTCACGTAACCAACATTTATATTTATCAATTTCTAACCATTGAAACTGAAATGTTTTATATCTTTGTTGTGATATTTCATCACTGTTTTCTAATAATCCTTTTTTAAGTTTATTTTTTTGACCCACAAAATCCATTTGTCTCGAAACATATGCTGAATTGCATGACAAATTTTTATTGCATACAGTGCAATGATAGAGAGAATTACCGGATAGAACTTTACGTATCCAAGATTTATATCGATCATCGGAAAGCCAAGCTTATAAGAAGGTTCGCTTTCTTTTTTTGATTAATTTATCGGACATTTCCGTATAAATTAAATAATAAATATATATAAATATTACCAATGTCACCGAAAGAGATTAGGATCCCGTGGTTCGTCACTCCCACAATATTTATTTATTGAATCCTATTCCCTTTCGGAATATGTGGGTGTGTTGTGAGTGTGTTGTGTAAAAATTTGTTTTACCTTTTTGGTCGTAAATATTTGCTAACTGAAGAGAGCTCTGATCAGCAGTAAGATGTTGCGACCAAACAGATAACAATGAACATAGCGCATAGAAAAACAATTGAAGCATATTTCAGAACAGTGATACCACATTTAGCCCGCGTTTCACTAATTAGTTGGTAAACAGGCATGTGACGCGCGTTTATCGATGATCCGCGTCTCCGCTGTCATTTGTTTTATGTTCCTGCGACAGCGACGGACAGCAATATGGCAGGTTAGTTATAAATATTTTATTAATACTAACATAATGATAAAGTCAATCCATGTTAATTTAATGATTAAAGTAATTCTTTAACGGGATTGTGCGTATAATAATTCAGAGACGTATAATAATTCAGCGAATAAAAAAAATAATTCATGATACAAGGGATTATGTATATGCCTTGTTTACCTAACGAATCTTTTACTAGTAGATAAGCTATGTAAATTATAAATTGAATATCAATTGAATATCAATACAGAAAGTTAAAACGGAATAAAATTATTAATATATTCCAAAAAGAAATAACTCATAAAATTGATATCGCATGGATATGGATTTGATATAAAAATCATCGTTCTGACGTTGATTTCATTATTATTCCTCGCTGGGACGTGATTTTAATAATAATAAAATAAAAAATATAACATCCCAAAGAATTAAAAAAAATTATTTTAAATACAGGTTTATGTCAATTCACGAGTTCATTTTCAGATGCAAAAAATTCTGTTTCTGACTTTAAAAAAAAAATTCTTTTTGCATCTCCAAATGAACTCAGACTTGATGACATAAACTTGTTTTTTTTTAATTCTCTGGAATGTTAGATATTTCTATTTTATCATTATTAAAACCGCACTCCAGCGAGAAATGATAATAAAATCGACATTAAAACGATGATTTTTATATCGAATCGATGTCTATTTGATATAGACTTGATGAGTTATTTCTCTTTGGGATATATTAATAATTTTATTGGGTTATAAATTTCTGTAATGTGTTATGCAATTTATAATAATTCACATAGTTGCATTATTTACTTGTAGTATTATGTAAATTATGTAAATTATTTATATTTCAAACAAAATTATTGATATTTTACGTCAACCTTGCTTTTAGAATTACTACATAATATATATTTATATATTTTTGTAATTTATTAATATTATGTTTGTATATTTCAGATAAACAGCTCGTCCGACAAGGGTTCCAGCAAAGGCTGGACCAAATAGAAAGGACAATGGAGACCATTCAACAGATGCTGCAAGAATGGCGGCAAGAGCAGCAGCAACCGCAGCAGCAGCCGCAATCGCAGCAGCAGCAGCAGATTGGCCGCCTTCAACAAGCGGTCAATCTGCTGTTGCAAGAACGGCTGCAACAACAGCAACCGGAACAAGAGCAGTAGCAGGAGCAACCACAGCAAAAGGCGAATCATGCACAACAGCAGCAGCAAAATAATAGTAATACTTATTACAATATTTACATGTAAATATGTATGTGTATATATATATATATATATATATATATATATATATATACATATATATATATGAAATTTTATTTTTACATTGATTTATATTTATTTTCAGTTCGTCGAAACGGTCCTGGTGCAGGACGTTCTTGTGCCACTAGTACCGTCAACGCGGGATTTTTAGAGGTAGAGACAAGAGAGGAAGGAGAGGAGGCCAAAGAGGCAGGGGTGTTGTCGGTAGGGGCATAATTATAAATAAATATTACAATAAATACATCATACAAAAATAAATATAAATGACTGTCCTTTTATTTTTACCCTATACACGTATATGTATGTACTTCTTTATAAGGACATCGCTAAAAAGAGTGCATGTGCAAAATATGTTGTCCGTAAGGACATTGTTCGAAAAGAACGAGCGTGTAAAAATCATGTTGAGTTAAGCACGTAACAAACACACACACACACACACACGCACACGCACACGCACACGCACACGCACACACACACACACACACACACACACACACACACACACACACTGTGGGAAATGTAAAACATTTATTTTAAAAGTGATATTTAATCAGTTACATTATTTTGCATTGTTAACTAATTCCATTTTTTATGCAACTAGTTAATATTGTAAAACAATGTAGCTGATTAAATATTGCTTATAATTCTTATTATTTTCAAGTATAGATAAGAATTTTTTACATTTTCCTCCTGACGGAAGAGACCACCTCCTTCTCGCGGTTTCCGTTGAGCAACACTATGTACGTTTGTGTAAATAAATATTTATTTAAAATAAAGTAAATGTAATAAAACAGGTTATCAAAAAAAAAAAAAAATTTTTTGTAATAGTTGTATTTATTTCATATAAAAAGTGAGTAAAATTTTTTGTTACGGCATACATTTTAAATAAAAAACGCGCATGGTGGCCAAGAGTAGACTGAAATATTATCACATTTTATTTGCTGTATTAAAGTACTAAATATTGTAATCGCCTGAATTCGACTGAAAAATCTCGAGATTCGAAATCATGTTACAGCAACAGTAACAGCCATATGTGACTTCAGATCTGGAGTTGTCGAATTGGTGATGAGACGCGTAACATTCCCCGATAGGACTACATGTATTAAATTATATGACGAAATCTTGCATAAAAATTGTAACCATCAATTGTGTAGGTACATTTTGAAAAATAGTTGTACAAGTATTGACCTTTTATAAAATATTGTTAACTGTTCAATTAGCTTCGAAAGAGTATTTCGGTAAAAGTATAACGATATGCGAATCATCTTAGTGATATATATGCAAAATTAAATTTTGAAAGAAATAATTAGGAAAGATATTTATAGCTGTGCTAAACGTAAAACATTTGTAAAAGAATTAATCCAAATAAAGGTTTACCAAAATGCACAAATTATTTCTAAATTATGATGTAGAAATATTGCTGTATGAAATATTACACATTCAGCATGATAACATTTTAAATAAAGAATCAAACGATTTTTCAAATAATTGTGAAACATTCATATCACGATTTCAGACTTATTTTAGTTGTGACAGATATTCCTGAGATGTCATTTTGACAAAACTGTTTCAATTGTAATAATTTATTATCATCTTAGTGCAATTATTCAAAATTTTATAATTATTTTGATACCGTTTGGTTCTTTATTTAACATGTCACCATGCTAAATATGTGTAATATATATGTATTATATATTTCATATTGCAATATTTTTACATTGTAATTTAGAAATAATTAAGGTTTTTGTTAACATGTATATGGATTAATTATATTTATAAATGTTTCATGCATAGTATAGCTATATATTTTTTCAATTTTTTTCTAATTTTGTAAATATACCATTAAGATAAAAAAATCGATATATCTTCATGTATTTTTTATATATGTATAAGTAGGAAACGTATATATATTAATACATAACGCGCGCGCGCGCGCGCGCGTCGTAACTCCGCTCCGCGATACAAAAATCTCAAATCGTATAGCTGATTAGTTGAAAGCAGAGCTGCGCCTGTAACAAGGAAGAAAGAGAACGCTCGATACAGAAGAGGATAGGTCGAGAAGGAGATAGACCGCTTGAGAAAAAAGGAGTCAGTAGATCTCCCCACTCGTCGCCTTGGCTGCTCGACGCAGTGTTGCTAGATGGGTCGCTTTTTTCGCGCATGCGCAATGGTCAAGGCAGTTGATACAGTGCCGGGTAGTGACACACTTTGGCGGGAAATGTTGGCGGGCTCCTGGCGCTGCTGGTGTAAAGGTTAGTAGTTAGTTACGTTTCAAAACATTTGTTTTGAGGAAAATTTTACTCGAAATAATGTAGTATACGTTACATATACTGTATATTCCAAATAAAATTTTCCTTTAAAAGAATGTTTTGGAAACAACCTTAATGTATGGTGCATGAGATGCATGAATTGCATGACTTATGCATGATTTTTTAAAATAAAGGAAGCTTATAAAATTTATTATTTAAAAAGCATAATTTTATATTTTGCATGAATATTGAATGATGAGCTGATTTTATTTTGCATGAATAATTATTTGAATCATTTATAATCCCTACATTATTATTTTTATTTTTGTATATAATTTTTTTAATATATATTATATATATAATTTATTTTTATTTGTAAAATATGGATCCAAAAGGAGCCATTAAAAAAAGTAGGGAATTTCAACATGCGTGGTTAGATGAAAAAGATTTTAAAGGATGGTTGGCTCCTCATCCAACTGAAAATAAAGCTTTTTGTATTTTATGTAACACGACTATCAGATGTGCTAAAACAGATTTAGTACGCCATTCACAAAGGGCCAAACATATAGATAAAGTAAAGTGTCAAAGCCTCGATAATATTAATAGTGACAGCAGTAGTAGTGATTTAAATCATAAAGATAAAGTCAAATGCGCAGAAATAATATTATCAGCATTTTACGCTGAACCTAATATCGCATTTTATACCGTGGACCATTTAATACCTTTAATCAAAAATATTTGTATAGATTCAAAAATTGCTGACGATCTTTCACTGGCTCGATCTAAATGTACCAAAATTGTCAAAGAAGTAATAGCAAAACGGGAAACAGAAAAATTAAATAGTATTTTAAAAACAAATAAATTTTCAATTTTAGTCGATTAGAGTACTGATATCACAGATACTAAAGTTATGTGTGTTCTTACAAGATATGTATCTCCTTTAGATAAAAAAGTTAAAACTCAATTATTAGACTTATTACTTTTAGATGCTACAAATTGTTCGGCTAAAGAAATTTTTGAAATTAAAAAAAAATGTTTGAAGATAAAGATATACCTATCACAAATATTATTGGAATGGCAAGCGACAACGCGTCTGATCGGATCTCATAATTCTTTTGCATCACATTTAAAATCAGAAGTACCGGATTTAGTTTTATTAAAATGCATCTGCCATTCTTCCGCGTTTATTGCTAGTAAAGCTTGCGAACAATTACCAGAGTCGTGTGAAAATTTAATTAGAAGCATTTCTACTTATATTTCGGGCAGTGCAAAAAGATCTGCAATTTTATGTGAATTTCAAGACTTTTTTGAAGTAGAAAGAAATAAAATTTTATAATTATCAAACACTAGATGGTTAGTTTTGCATAAATGTGTTATTCGACTTCTTGATAATTGGGAAGTCTTAAAAAGTTATTTTATTTTAGCTGTCACAGAAGATAAAATAAAATCCGCAGAAATAATTTTAACGTGTTTAAATGATAGTTCAATTAAAGTCTACCTTTTATTTTTTAAATATTCTTTAAATTTGTTTAATAGTTTTAACGTCTTAGTCTTTTCCAATCGCGAATAGTTTTGATTCATAAATTATTTTTAAGCAGTCAGCAATTAATTCGGCAAATAGGTCAAAATTTTATTATTCCCGAGGCTTTAGTACACATCGCTACTTTAAATGTAGACGATAAAAATATCATCAAACACCTGAATAATATTTATGTGGGGCCCGAATGTGAAAATCTTTTGGCAACTCTGTCTTTAGAATGCGCACAGGAAATTAGATTAAAATGTTTAAATTTTTATATAACAGCTATTAAAGAAATGTTAAAACGGTTACCTTATAACGATAAATTTTTTGAATTATTAACTTTTTTAGATCCTCAAATTGCATTATATGATGAATGCAGAAGTAAAGTTAAAGATTTAACTGATATTGCTGTGCGCATCGGGCAAATTGATATTACGAAATTAGCATTTGAATGGAGAATTCTGCCACCCATGTTTAACGATATAGAAAAAAAAGAATTAACTTCATTAGAAATCAAAGAAATGTGGAAAAAAATATTAGAATTTAAAGATTTTAGTGATAATAGATTATTCTTAACTTTAAAGTCATTCGTCGAAATAGTATTGTCTTTTCCACATTCAAATGCCGAAGCTGAACGAATTTTTTCAATAGTTTCGGATGTAAAGAATAAAAAAAGGAATCGATTATCTCATGATACAGTTTCCGCAATTTGTATTGTACGTTCAAGTTTTCAAACTCAAGGTATTTATTATTTAAATTTTGAAGTAGATTCAAGACATTTAGAATTACACAATGCCCAAAATTTATATACAGAATAATGCCATTTTACATCTAACGGTACTTATCTGATGGTATTTTGTAACTTTGTTTTTTTTCATTTTTTTATTTGCATGTTGTTTATTTTGTTTTTTATTAATATGCTGGCTTCCTTTATGCTAATCTCTATTATTATTAACTATTATTTTTATATATTTTTAGCATTTATTTTATCACGTATATGTATTACAGTTTTATTTTATATTCTAGTTTAGCGTGACCAAAGAGAGTACAAATTTATTTTATTTTTAATTATAATTTTATTGATTTATAATTTATATGCAGCAATGCATGAATATATATTTATTGTTTAGCAATTGTTAATTATTTAATATGTTATTTATTATTTCTTTTTAATATTTATGGAATATTAATTTTATATAAAGGCAATTAAAGTATTATTTTTTTTATTTTGTAAAGAAATGTATAATTTTTTAATAGTGGTAAGGTTTTTTGGTAGTTTTTCCTTACCCTTGGCTACAAAAGTTGGTATTCTTCATGATTCTACCAAATAAATTATTTTATTTGGAATTTTTAACAAATTTTGTATTTTATTATCCTCTTATTTAACCTTCTACTTTGTATTATTAATTTATTTTGCGCATCAATGATTTTTTTACAAGTATATTCGCACACGTGCATATAAATCTAGTAATTTATTAATATCTTTTCATTTTCAAGAAATTTTTATCATTGCCAAAATATGGGCTCCAGTAGTACCCTTTTCCTAACGGTTATGGTACTTTACTGAGGCTGCATTTTATGCGCATGAGTGAAAAAAGCGACCCATCTAGCCACACTGGCTCGACGTACGACGATAAGTGGGGACAAAGTGCCAGCCGGTGCAAACAGGTCTGTTTCCTCTGGCTGTAGGTGTGGCTGCAAATGGACGCCTCAATGGCAACTCTGCTCCAGGCTCGCGGAGCCCTTTATATCCTAATTTTGTCCGCGCTTGACTCCCGAGTTTGGACGCCGCGTAGCGGTGGCGACGCGGAACTAAGCGGGTGCGCGCGCGCGCGCCCAGTGACGGTTGGATGGGCACACCGGCGAGTCTTGAGTTTGGACGCCGCATAGCGGTGGCACCGTAGAATTATTCTAAGCGCGTGAGCGTATTATGTGGCGGTCGGACAAACGCCACACTAAATAAAAAATATTCATAAAAGATCAAAAAATATTCATTCAGAATTTTGTTTACGTTTTCTGTATTTTAGACCACTGCGCGGCAGCCCTGCTAGGCTAGCGCACGCACACCAAGCCCTTGTGTAAGCCAGGGTTGTTTCATGCTATGATTACTCTTTCACCAGGTCGAATTGACGAAGCGATGTCTTTGCTATTTCCTTTTCCCTTGAACTGTCTCGTTCTCTCTTACAGTTTTAACTATGGTGATTTTGATGTCGAGTTGTCAAAGTGACAATGTGTTACTCGCGCGCGGAAAATTATCGACATAATTTTTTAAAATAAGTTTTCATTTATGATTCTACAAAATTATATATATATATATATACACATATGTGTTAGGATCCTTATTTTATATTATATATATATATACACATATGTGTTAGGATCCTTATTTTCAAATTTTTATACAGGATCCTCTCAATGTCTTTTTATGTAAATAAGTGTTCGGTAAAATTTGAGTTTAAATTTGTAAAGATTTACCCGGGCCTCATTGAGTTTAAATTTGTAAAAAATAATGAAATTTTTAATGTTTTTGTTAATCAGTTTATATGAATTATGTAACGATTATGACAAAGTTGTATATTATCTGTATATTTTGTAGAACCGTTTTATTTATTTTATTAATGTAAAATATAATACTTCTTGAACTAGCTTTTATAATTACATCTAAATCCTTGGTATTATATTAAATAATACAATATTTAACTATATAGACTGCAAAGGATTTATAATTTATTTAATATCTCCCGACAGCTATGTCTTGGCTAGTTTTTACAATACTCATGATATAAGTCTAATATTTTTGAAAACAAGTTATGACACTTGTACAATTATTTTGAATTTGAATTTTCACGTGAAGTTTAGATTACGTTAATATTTACTAATTGGTCTCAAACTTTACAGAGAACAATTATTTATACAAATTGAGAAGATTCTATATAAAAGTTTGAAAAAAATATATATATATTTTTATTTAACGTATTTCTCAAAAGTATCGGAACGATGAAATATTTCGGAAAAAAGCATCATCAAGAAAAATGTTTCACATAAAAGTTGTATATTTATAGAGAAACCAATAATAGTAGAATTTTTCACATCAGATAAAGATCATGGCTACTTTTTAAAATAAAATTACATTATTGTTCACTTTTATTTTATAATGATTCTTCTAATTATTATACATAGTATATACATATATATATACAGTGTTTCACATAATTACTGCATGTACAGTCTTGCACAAGCATACTTGTCAAGTTTATTGGAATGTCTAGATGACAAAACTGCAGTTATCGCAAATACGATACACACATTCCGATTAATTTGACAAGCATACTTGACAAGTTTATGTGAATGTGTTGTTGGTTTTAATTTAGTGATTGGTAAATATATCGAATAGGGGAGGCTGCCCCGATGACCTTGACCTTGACATACGTTGTCAAGGTCATGACCCTGAGTAACGCCCAACAAATTTTAGCCGTCGCTCGCCCTTCGTTAAAAAGTTATAATCATAAAAAGTTTATGAAAATTAAAAGCGATAACTACACATATACTCACATATACATATAAATATATGGTACAGAGAACGTGTGGGCGAGGGAGGGGCTCCGCCCCTCCCCGTATTTTTTCTAACCCAACCTACCTCTATTTTTGTCGAAATTTGTAGTAATATTAGATTTTAAATTATGGGTTAGGTTAGGTTACGCGCGCACATGCACACGCACACGCACACTGCGTGGAACAGTACTAATAGCTTGTAAGATCAGCTTCATTCCGCGTGGAACGTCGATGGCCCGTTTCATATGTACAGGGTGACCAGTGGTGTTGAAAGTAAATAGTTATTACTTCGTAACAAATAGGCCGAATAAAATGAATTAAACGCCATTTTGTAGAGAAAACTTATCAATTTTATTACCATATATATGAAAGAGAAATATAATAATTTAACAATTGAAATACACGATATTAGAAAAAAGAAAAATTTTGCTTGCTCATATGAATTAATGGTATATGTTTTCAAAGTGTTGTCCATTCGAATTAGCACAGAACTGCAATCGTTTGCAAAAACTTTGAAATACATTATCTAACATAGATGTAGGAATGCTGCGAGTGCATTTTTTAATACTATTTATCAGCTCTGCGGTGTTTTGAGGTTGTACGGCGTAACATTTGTCTTTGAGGTAACCCCAAAGAAAAAAATCACACGGGTTCAAATCAGGTGAATAAGGAGGCCATTCCAGACCTCCATGAGCAAATTTCGGGTATCCTAATCCAATTACTCTGTTGCCATACACTTCATGTATCGATTCAAAGACTTCGCGTGTACGATGTGGGGTCGCGCCATCCTGCATAAAATGGAAGTTCTTTACTAATCCGCGTTTCTTTGCATGGGGAAAGAATTTAGTCTCCAATAATTCTTTATAACTTTGACTAGTCACAGTTCCTTCAAAAAGTTGCAGGTAGACCCCTTTTACAGAAATTGCAGCCCACGCGGAAACCTTTTGAGGATGAAGAGGAACGGCAATAGACACGTTTGGATTTTCCTGTCCCCAAAACCGATAATTTTGTTTGTTGACATATCCGTTTAACCAAAAGTGAGCTTCATCCGTAAATATTATTTGTTTTTCATCGAGTTCCTCACTTTCAAACATATTGGTTATCACCTTACAAAACTCAACTTGTTTTTCCATCGCTTTCTCCGTCAGCAATTGATGTGTAGTGATTTTGTAGGGATGCAGTTTAATGACGTCTCTCATTATTTTTCGGTGAGTTTCTCGCTTTAAATCCAAAACCTGAGCAGCTTTCCTAATCGAGGTGTTTGGATTTTTGTCAAAATAATTTCTAACGTCATCAATTGTTTCGTCCGTTGTAACGGTACGAGATGTACCAGGTAAACCATGTCTACGATCGTTCAAAGTGCCATACATACCAAAATTATCAATAATCCTGCCAAAAATATCGACAAATAAAAATAAAATCTCACCTAACCAACATTGGAATGATGACGCGATTCCAAGGAGAGGGAGCGTGGGTAAAAAGTATCAAAACATACCTTCTGAGTATTGTTTCGCTTGAAACTTTTTTAGATCCATATTTACTACGGAATCCACGATACGCTTGACTATAGTTTTTGCCTCTACTATAGAAGCACTCGATGAGAAACACTTTTTCTTCGATGCTTAGCGCGTCCATCCTATAACTCGCAAATCGGTTTATACGACGGTTCAAATGAAATTGACGGGTCTTAGGTAGCGGACCCTAGTCGGTAAAACAGTTACCGAAATCGAGGAGGGGATATATAACCGTTTACTTTCAACACATTCCCATTGGTCACCCTGTATTTTGACGATATTCCTTGTGTTTAGATGTAGTCGGATACTCAATACGCAAACATGCGACTTCACGAGTTTCTGCGTATAACCGATAATAACGACGATTTAATATCTTATTTGTGTGAAAAAAGTGTTATTAGACAAAACATTGAATGCCCACGATGTAAACGTCTCCTTAATTTTGTGCAGGGAGACAACAATTTATTGTTTCACTGCACAGGAAATTATTATAAAATTGTTCGTGAGCGGAAAAGACAAAAAAAAACATGTAATTTCAAATTAAGCCCATTGAATGGGATATTCTTCTTTCGTTTTCATTTGAGCTTAGATAAAGCCTGTCGTTTTATAGCATATTTTTTAATGTTACATCCACCTCGACAACAGTTTTTGCAATTTGAATTAAATATGAGTCCAAATAGTGTTGTTGATTGGACCAATTTTTGTCGAGAGGTAAATAAATAAATAAAATTATCTTATTATTTTTTCTATTACTTTCTGTATCTAAACTTTCTAATATTTTAGTTGCTAGCTCAATGGTTGGATCAAGATATAACTCTGGGTGGTTCAGGAAAAATAGTGGAAATTGACGAGGCCAAGATAGGAAAACGAAAATATAATTGTGGCCGTATTGTACGAGGACAGTGGGTTTTTGGAGCTTATGAACGTGACAGCGGTCGTATTTTCGTGATTCCCGTGAAAGATCGTACGGAATCTACTTTAATAAAAGAAATACGTGATCACATATTACCAGGGACAATAATACATAGTGACTGTTGGCATGGATATACTTCTATAAGTCAACATAATTATATTCATGCTTGTGTAAATCATTCGCAAAATTTTGTTGACCCAGTAACGGGTTGCCATACCCAAAATATTGAAAGAATATGGCGTGATATGCGTGGTGCAATTCCTCGCTATGGAATATCACAAAAGCATTATAAATTTTATCTCGCCGAATTTTTATTTAAAAGAATTTATCCTTTTGATGATAGAATTGACGCATTTTTTAAAATTATAAAAGATATGTATCCACTTAGTAATAAGATTGATGAATAAAGTATGTATATAAAACTAAAATTGGTAAAAAAACTCTGAAAAACTCAAATATTTACATGTAGTACAGAGAAAGCATAGGCGGAGGAGGGGCTCCGCCCCACCCCCTGCACCGCCCCCCGTATTTTTTCTAACCTAACCTAACCTTATTTTAATTGTAATTTGGCCAAGGATATCCAATTGACCACGTTACAATATTAGATTTAAAATTAAACTAAAATAGAATTAGGAATTAGGTTGGGTTAAGAAAAATACGATGAGGGGGTGCAGGGGGAGGGGCGGAGCCCACGCGTTCTCGGTACTACATTTTTATGTGTATATACGAGGTGTGATCAAAAAGTAAGGTAACTTTTTGAATTTCGCGCGCTCTGTACACTCTATTTTCAAAATTTTTTTTTTGTGTTGGTACACTCGTCACGATCATATGTTCACAGTTTTGACTATATAGCATGTGTTGTTTTTATGTGAGAGGCATAAAGGTTAGACTCGTGTTTGCGTGCTCGGCGATTTTTTGCTGTTGAAAATTAATGGAGCAGAGAGTTTGTATTAATTTTTGTGTAAAAAATGGTATTAAGTGTTCAAAAACTCTTGAAATGTTGACAGTGGCGTACGGTGAGTCAACTTTGAGCAAAAAAAATGTTTATAACTGGTATAAATTATTCCAAGAGGGCCGAGAAAATGTTAACGATGAACCTCGCTCTGGACGCCCCAGCACGTCAAAAACCGACGAAAATGTTCAGGAAGTGAAAGAAATTGTGTTGAAAAATCGTCGAATCACGATTAGAGAAATAGCTGATGATCTTAACATATCGTTTGGCTCATGCCAATCAATTTTAACGGATGTTTTGGGCATGACACGTGTGTCAGCAAAATTCGTTCCAAAACTGCTTAATTTTGATCAGAAGCAGCGTCGCATGAACATCGTCCAAGACATGTTGAACGACGTCAAAGATGATCCTGATTTGCTCAAAAGGGTTATAACTGGTGATGAAACATGGGTATACGGTTATGACGTCGAAACCAAAGCCCAATCATCCCAGTGGAAGAGTCCAGGAGAGCCAAGACCGAAAAAGGCACGCCAAGTTCGTTCGAAAGTGAAGGTTTTGCTCACAGTTTTCTTTGATTAGCATGGCATTGTGCATCAAAAATTCCTACCACAAGGTCGTACAGTAAACAAGGAGTATTACCTTGAGGTTATGCGGCGTTTGCGTGAATGAATAAGAAAAAAACGTCCGGAAGTGTGGAAAGAAAATTCATGGATTCTGCACCATGATAATGCACCTGCGCACATGTCGTTACTAGTGAGTACTTTTTTGGCCAAAAATACTATCATCATGCCTCAGCCACCGTATTCACTAGACTTGGCCTCCTGCGACTTTTTCCTCTTCCCAAAATTGAAAAGGCCTATGAAAGGACGAAGATTTGCGACGATTGAGGAGGTTAAGGCTGCATCGCTGGAGGAGCTCAAGGCAATATCCAAAAGTGCATTTCAGAAATGTTTTGACGACTGGAAAAAGCGCTGGAACAAATGCATTGTATCAGAGGGGGATTATTTTGAAGGGGATAACATAATTTTGGATGAATAAATGAATAATTTTTGATAAAAATGAAAAGTCACCTTACTTTTTGATCACACCTCATATGTGAATATATGTGAGTATATGTGTCGCTCTTAATTTTAATAAACTTTTTACGATTATAACTTTTTAACGAAGGGCGAGCGACGGCTAAAACTTGTTGGGCGTTATTCAGGGTCATGACCTTGACAACATATGTCAAGGTCAAGGTCATCGGGGGCAGCCTTCCCTATTCGTTATATTTACCTAGTGATTTTGTAATATAATATGAAACCGTCAATGAAACCAACAAATCAATAAAATAAATTTACATGTATTCTCTGTTTCTTAGGTTCACGCTCTTTTAGTTAATATTTTTGGCGGCATCGTGAGATGCGACGTTAGAGCGGAGGGTATTATCGCCGCAACAAAGAAACCGAGTTAAAAATTCCTGTTGTCATGAGATAGCAGGTACAGCTGAGGCGCGAATGATTATGAGTATAATTACTATTTTTAATTTTTCCGCAAAATAAAATTGAGGAAAAAATTTGTTGTTTTTTCTGAAAATACGAAGAAAATTATAATAATGAAATATTCGTGTTTTTTATTTTCGAAAAATAAAATTGAAAAATTTTTTTTTTCCCAAGAAATACAAGTGTAATTATGACAACAAATCTTATTGATGAATTATTTACTTATTACAACTCTTAAATGTAAAAAATTTTTTTAACAATTTATGTAGAGAATAATAGAGATGACATTATCTTAAAAGAAAAAAAAATCAGTAAAACACTGCAAGAAAAACCGGAGAAAAAGTTTTTCCTTAAAATTTTTTATAATTTCTCTAGTAAGAAGTAATTATTCTACATAGAGTATATTGAAAAGAAAATGTATGTGTATTAAAAAATAATGATAATTCAAAATTCTGTTGAAGTTTTACAACAAAACCGGCAGCTTTCTTCGCTAAAAGGATGAAATAAAGATTCATTCTTTAATTCATTCACAATTATCAGCGAGAGCTTTTACAGATATGATAAAGTACACTTGGTTTGGCATCGAAATTAATTCCTGAAAGAAATGTGTTTCGAAACGTCAACGAAATATGCTTCCCCCCGGAATTACGAAAAAATAAATGTATGTGTAATATTCTTTTATTTATTCATTGTGCAAACTGTAGAAAATTTATATGCTTAAATGTTTTTATGATGTTTATCATCCAAGTAATTGTTCCCCATCAAAATTATTTAATTTTGTAATAAATCTGCAATACTTAAACAATTAAATTTTTTAATAAAATATTTACATTCACATTCACAATCAGATGTTTGTTTATTATTTTTCTTTTACGATTAATTATTTTAAAAACTAGATTTTTAAAATACTGTTAATATTATTTCCAATTAAATTTTAAATTAAACAATTTGAAAATTTAAATATGTTGCCTTTATATGTTATCCATTTCAAATAACTTATATATTATTATTATTATTATCTATTCATTATTTCAAATATTACTACTTGAATTTAAATTCCCTTCAAATTAAATTTAAATTAATGTTTAGAAAGTGATATTAAATTTAATTTTTTATTTTAGAAATTTGCATACTATATCCATATTATCAAGATAAATACACTTATTAAAAAAAAAAAAATTATTGCACACTATTACGTCTAGCGTTCAAAATTTTTTCCTTTCTCACGCCATCCGATAATATTTTTAAATCAAAACATTTCTAAAACAGTCGCATTAACCCACGGATTCATTTATGATTTTGTAAAATTTCCTTTGATATTAATAATCGCATAATTAACTAATATATCAGATTTATTTGGCATGGATGTGTCCATTTTAAAATATTAAAATTTAAAGAATGCGCTCGCGAGCGCGTGCGGCCGTACAGCGTTCTCGAACATTCGGCGGCGTGTGGTCGCGCGGCGGATTACGACCGCCGGCGGAAGGCAGTCCCTCCCTCCCTTACCTCTGCAGCTCGCCCCCGCGCGGGCGCCTACAAGCGTAGGAGCCGGCGACAGCCGCGAGGGCGCGCCGCAACTCTATTTTCGAACCCATAACCACCCTTGCGCATCCGGAGCGTATAAAAGAAGCGTGCGTGGAGCATTTTTTGAACAGATCGCTCTGGATAGTCGGAGTGTGCACTTGAACAGGCGGCCAGCCAACGGTAAGACTGGCAGAGGGATCCTAACGACGGAAGGGTTATTCTTGCAAAACGAGGCAGCCGAGAAATAGCATCGGGATATCTCCTTCCTTCACTACCTCTCCTTTGTAGGACATGGCAGTTGAACCGCATCGAGCGTATGCTTGAGTACGGTCTCGGCCTAACCTACACTCCTCTCTCCTTCCTCATTGTCCTTTCCTCAGGTTGGTCGCGGCGTAACTTGCTTGCACCACTTCCTGATACCTATTGTCCACTTTTTCCTTTACCCCAAGAGGTGTATTTTTCTCGAGTTGCGCACGACCTGGTGTCACGCTTGTGTTTGCGCCTTCTTCGGCATCTCTTCTCCTTTCCATATCAAATTTCCTAACCTCTCTTCTTTCTTTAAAAACCCCGCCGGCATCTTGATTTATTCCTCGACGCTCGAGTATTTAAATTTAAAATTGAACTTAAATGTTTGATTTTAAATAGACATTAAATCATCAATTCAAAATCTAAAATAATTGTCCAATTAACAATTTAATTCATAATTTTCAAGTACGCTCTTGCTGTTCCACACACCACACTCCTACGCTCACGCTTTAATAACAATCCTCTCTCTCTAATTAATTTAATAATCGGAAAACCGGTAAGAATTCACTTTCATTTTTTTTTAATTAGAAACTTTTATTAATCAACAAAATGGCAATTCTTTATAAGGCAACATGGGCAAGAAAACCCATCGTGGTAAGGCCGGAGGACGTAAACGATTCTTACGCGCTCTTCATAAAGAGCTGAATGAAATCAAAAATTTTGATTCATCTACATATTGGACGGAGTTCCCAGACACCTCCTCTTCCTCAGCGGAATTACCGAACCTTGAATTCCCGGAGCTCGCTGTTTCTTACCGTCCTCCCAAACGGAATATAAAGAAAGAAATAGTAGCGTTTAGGAGTCGAGCTGTCAAATCAGCACCAGAATACGTACCAGAGAGGAGACCGACTCGGCCGGCATCTCCGTCGGTCTATACCAAGAAGCCGAATAAAACACTTAAAAACCCGCGAATTAAATTAAGTATTCAAACAAATTTTGAAATAAGAAAAAGTTCATCCAGATACATTTTAAAAATAAAAGCATAAACTGTTACTCGCATAAATTATCATATTTTGTATAAACTATTATATTTTGTATAAACATTTACTTATTTATTTATATTTTCTTTTCCTAAATAAAATTTATAAAAATTCTTTTCCTATAATCATGCTTTCACAAAATCATTATAACACAATCTCACGCCACCGCTTCCTAGTCACGCTTCCAAAATAATATTAATAATAATATATTAATAATCATTAAATTTAATCAAAAATAACCAAATATTCTAACCTAATAAGATAAATAATTTGTCCTGGATAAATTGCAGGACTGGTGACAGCAGCCCATACAACAATACATGAAGCATAAAATATTAAATAACACATAATCAAATTCTCCCAAAAACGTCCGACCCATGCTCGGACGCAACACACACATCCAGGAGCGAACCCGGATCTTACGATTGTGAAGCAAGCACCTAACGCACGGAGCCGATTGCACTGTTTGGGAGAACAGTTACCGGAAAGGCTCATATGGCACGCCGCGGTATGGCCAATTTTCAAATTTATTATTTCGAAACTAAGGCTTATTTGATCAAACGCCAGGAGACGTAAACTTTTTTTCGTCTCCAGAATAACCAAAAAAATTGGAATCGAAATCCTAGGGTGACTCACCTAATCCTCCCCTTGTAAGTACCATCGGCTAAGCAAGGGTCTCGAAACGAAAGAAGTACCAATCAAGCCTCGCTCTCGGAAAGCGCATTCTCTACGTCACATCGGGCTCTGTTTTGTGAGTATTCCGATCGAGTCCCGCTCTTGGATTATAACCAATTTTCCTTGCATCGAGCCAGGCTCTGCAAGTACGAGACCGACTTTTGGAACCGCCGTCGAGGCTTGCTCCGTCTACGAGGCAAAAGTCAAACACTTTGGCGTTGAGCTTGGCTTCACCAACAAAAATCTGGGGACCCAGTGGAGATTGATTTGCCTACATCTATCACCTCCAAGACGGAATAGGCCACCGTCACTCTTCCTGAGGGACGACGATCCGAGAAGTTCTCGACCTGTATCACCTTTCTGGTGCGTGGACTTCCCTGATGGGTCGCTATCACCACTGGCCACTTCACCGTCTGCTTCACCGCCAGCGGCTCCAGTCTACGGACTTAAGACCGAGCGTGCTACACAGACGGACGCCCAGTACACCACACGGAGCTGTCAGACTTCCGCCGAGTGGGTATCACCGGATAGGCGCAGCACTCGAGAAAACCGTTCACCTCGGAGGAAGAGACAAAGAGGCAGGGCCATCTTCTTGGATTCCTCAAACACTGACCCAGCGTAACCGGAACCTTAAGAACCAAACGGCCCCCTCACTAAAAAACCTAAATGAAGTTAAGAACGCGACAGGCGTAAATTAAATCATTAACTCTCAACAAAATTTCGAAATTGGCGACCTCTCAAATTAGTGACCCTCCAAATTTAGATATAAGTTTGTCAGCTGTTAACATTTTTACTTTCGTTTCATTTCTATCATCAAAATATTAGATGAAAGTAAAAGAATTATAATACTTGTAGTGAAATACACAGAGCTCTGAAATCATATAGCTATGTATAGCTAAGTTTAGCCGAAATGCTATTTTGAAATGATATGTCGTATATGTATGTAACAACCTATGTTTTGTCCGAGCGCGGACGAGCTCAGGGAAACCAGGGCTCGAAGGGAGGTTGCCGGGTTAATTAATTCCGAGATCGGACGTGCGTTTAAAGAGAATGTTACTTTATTTGAAACACAATACTGATAATACACGTATATAGTTCGGTCATATACACATGCGGTGTACCCGAGACGGTACGGTGACGTGATTTAACAATAGTAAGACGCGGTATGTACAGGACGGGGATCTATTTACATCGGTTCGGTTGCTTGTATTCGGCTCGCGGCCGGTGCGAGAGAGCGCACGGTAGCGCGGTCTCGGTCGCACTTATTCGAAGCCGTCGCGTGGTTTTTGTGGTGTTTACGTCGTCGCGGTCTTGTCGATCCGCGACGCGTGCGCGGGCCGGGGCGCTGACTTCAGAAGTCGCGTTTGGATTCCGCGAATTCGCGACAGGTGTTCGATGGGATTCCCTTAGTAGGGAATCCTCGACATGCGTCGGCGCCGGCTGCCTCGATGGAGGCAAAGATCTCTCTACCCCCTGGGTGGCAGTCGTTACCGCGGACTCTCGGATGGAGATGGATGTTGGCGGAATCGTTGAGATCTCTCAACGGTGGCAGAGCTCGCTCTACCACTCGGATTCCCTGAGTGCCGGGAAAGCGGGATCGGAAATCGCCGAGATCACTCAGCGGTGACAGAGCTCACTCTACCACGCGGATTTCCTGGGTCTGGCTCGGAGGCTGGACCAGGGAAGAGTCGATCTCTCTGTGAGGTCGTCCGCCTTTTATACCCCGATCTCGGAGAGTCGGGGATGTTCGAGTGGAGTTCGGTTCTTCCCGGAACTCAGCATCCCCGCTGCACCGAGATCGGTCTGGTATCGCGCTCTCGCTTGAGCGTACGCCTCTCCGTTGCTCCAACGCCAGGAGCGTGCGGCTTAATGCGCGTGCGCGCGGATTCCGTACGTTTAACGGCGTGTTTGTTGGACCGTTCGCGCGCGCATGTATGAGGCGTTTATCGGCGCGTAGCGCCTGTTCGTCTGTCCGGCTGGTGTTCGGCCGGACAGGGGAGCGGTTCGTGGCCCCAGGGGGAACGATGCGGGGGTGCATCGTTACATGTATGTGCTGAAATGAAGAATGCGAGCACACACGTATACCGCATGCATGCTTGTGTACGGTATGCGACAGGATTTGCAATCTAGAATACCCGATTCAGATGTACACCTTATGTAGAAATACACACACACGCACGCGCGCGCGCGCGCACACACACACACACACACACCAGTGAGAAACAAAATCGACGTGCGTGCATGCGTGCATGTATGTATTTCTGTACATAAAGTATACCTCGTTACTAGGGTTGACGATTTCATCCGAATCTATGGATATCCGGATATCCGAGTATCCGGATAGTGATATTATCCGGATTCTATATTCGAATATTTCGGATAGAATATGAAGATCCGGATATCCGAATCAATTCGGATTATTTTTTTTCATCTTATCTAAAAAGTTTACAATTGGTATAAAAATCCGGATCCGGATTTGAAAATTGTGTTACAAAGAGAACGAAAAGTACCAGCTTGACATTGCCAGTGTCTGTTTATGTTGACACTCACACTCGCCGTTCGAAGGTTGAGCTCGCTAACACGCGGCTTTGAATTATCATTGTCTGGCAGCATTATTGGCATTTAGAAAACGAAAATCTACTTATCAGTGTTTGAGAAGTGTACTATGTCAAAGAAGAGAAGTTGGGTATGGCAATATTGCACGGCTTCCGCAGACAAGCTTGAATATCTCAGTATACCCGCATCATCAGCTGGATCTGAAAGAGTGTTTTCCACGTGTGGAAACACTGTAACTATAAAAAGATGTTGCCTTGATCCTGCCAATGTCGATGTTCTTGTCTTTCTGTTCCAAAATCGGAATCTGTTTAATTAACTTGTTTAATTGACCAATTAAAAAAATATTATTAAGTTATGAAGTTATTATTATAAAACTTCTATATATTATGTTTTTGTTCTATATATTATGTTTTCGTTTTATGTCAAGAAATAAAAATTTATCTTTATAATGAGATCTTTTTTCTATAAGAATCATCTGAATAACAAACAATTTAATGGTTTGGATCCGAACGGCTTCAAATTTGGATCCGAAAGATCCGGATATCCGCTTCAATCGGATATTTAATCTCGGATCTATCTCTATCTCGGATATCCGAATATCCGGATAAACGGATAATCGTCAACCCTACTCGTTACCTTGTGTAGAAACACACGTACACGCACACACGCACGCCGATTTTGTTATAATTTTTCATTGGTGTGTGTGTGTGTGCGCGCGCGCGCGCGTGCGCGCATTCACACACGCACACCAATGAAAAAGATAACAAAATCGGCGTGCGTGCGTGCGTGTGTGCGTGCGCGCGCGGGCGTGTGTGTGTGTTTCTATATAAGATATACATTTGAATTGGGTATTCTAAATTGCGAATCCTGTTGCATGCTACGTGTGTGCTCATATTCCAAGCAACCAATGCCTGGGCAAGTAGCCGCGGCACGTGCAACGCTGTCGCTGGAAAATCCAGGCTACGTTCCGTTTCGCACATAATACGCATGGCACATCATTTTATCTTTGTAATTCCCCAAATGTAAACAAGGACGAAATGATACATCATGCGTATCATGCGTGAAATGGAACGTGGCCCAGAGGCTAGTGACAGCGTTACGCACGCTGCGGCTACTTGCTTTGGCGTTGGTCGCTTGACATTCGAAATGGAATTATTAGCTGTAAGAAATCGCTCCACAGCCAAATCAATTCCTTGACATTAAACTTATATTCTTTCACTATATTTTCCCACATGCTTGTGTACAGCATGTGACAGGATCCGCAATCTAGGATACTTAATTTAGATGTATATATTTTGTGTAGAAACACACCCACATCCACACCCACACACACACGCACACGCGCACACGCACGCACACACACACACACACACACACACACACACACACACACACACACACACACCTCAATTTTGAAATGACAACAAAATCGGCGTGCGTGTGTGCGTGTATGTATGTTTCTACATAAGGTATACTTTGTTATCTTGACGTATCTCAAATCTGATTTTTTTTATTCAATTATTTTCAGGTAAAAGCTTAGATGGAACGGCGAAATTGACGATGTCGAAGCCGATAACTGAGCCAAAGCCAGCACCAACGCCGATGATACCGACGGCATCGACGTCGACGCTGTTGATACCGCCGACACCGCCAACGTCGCCGACATCACCGACGCCGTCGCCAAATGACTTGGATAGTTTAGCCAAAGTAAATATTCACATTTCTGTTATTATTGTATGCGTGTATGTTTGTGTGTGTTTGTGTACTGAGGGAAATATTTAATTTATGTATTTATTTGAATTGGGACTTTAACTATGGCCGCCTCAATAAGAATATTCCACGTCTATGTTCATATTACATACTCATATTTGAGAGTCTAGTATGAACATGGACGTGGAATATCCTTATTGAATCGGCTATAGTTAAAATACCAATAGTATTAAGTACGCAACTAAGTTCCCGCTGTTTGTCAATAGATGGCTCCAGCAGTAAGTGCTGGTCAATTTAGACATATCCAAAACGTCATGAAGCAAACTTAGACATATGGTAAACAAACCGCGTTGACAGGTTAGTGATTTTATTTTAGCGTCATATACTTTTGATTGTGTGAAAATGTCTGATTTTGTGCAAATAATCGTCATTTACGGGAAGTGTTGATTTTCTTATTTCATTCGAAGAAAACGGCGGTTGAAGCGCATCGAGAGCTCCAAAAAGTTTACGGAGATGCTGCTCTAAGTGAAACAACGTGCCGTGATTGGTTCCGTCGCTTCAAAGACGGTGATTTCGATGTTGACGACCGTCCGCGTGAAAGAAGGCCAAAAACATTCGAAGACGCTGAATTGGAGGCATTGCTCGATGAGGATCCGTGCCAAACGCAAGAACAGCTTGCTTCAGCATTAGGAGTTACCCGCCAAGCTATTTCCAAGCGATTGTATGCGTTGGAATGATTCAAAAGCAAGGAACTTGGGTTCCTTATGATTTGAAGCCAAGGGACGTTGAGCGTCGTTTTTTTATCTGTGAACAACTGCTCCAGCGGCAAAAAAAGGAAGGGTTTTTTTCGTTGCATCGCGACGGGTGATAAAAAATGGATTTATTACAGCAACCCAAAGAAAAGGAAGTCATGGGGACTGCCCGGTCATGCTTCTACGTCGTCGACTCGGCCGAATATCCACGCTACGAAGATTATGCTGTGTATTTGGTGGGACCAGGTTGATGTTATTTATTATGAGCTGTTGAAACTGAACGAAACCATCACTAGGGAATGGTATCGACTTCAATTGATGCGACTGAGCCGAGCACTGCGCAAAAAACGGCCAGAATACGAGCAGAGGCACGACAAAGTGATTCTACTGCATGACAACGCTCGGCCTCGTGTTGCCAAACCCGTTAAAACTTACGTGGAAACGGTCAAATGAGAAGTCCTACCCCACCCGCCATATTCCCCAGATATTGCGCCGTCCGATTATTACTTGTTCCGTTCGATGGCACATGGTCTGGCTGATCAGCAGTTCCGCTCATATGAAGACATCAAAAAACCCTTGATTCGTAGATAGCCTCAAAAGACTAACACTTTTATCGTAACGGTATTTGAGCTTTGCCAGAAAGATAGGCAAAAGTTGTAGCTAGCAATGGGCAATACTTTGAATGATTCATTTGTAACCATTTTTTTTACAATAAAGTTGCTTTTTTATAAAAAAAACAGCAAGAACTTAGTTGCGCACTTACTACTAATAAAATATTTATTAAATGTACATTATATTTTTTTATGTTTCAGAAAATGGAGACGTTAAAGCATAACGTCCAGAAATTGAACAAGAAAGAAAAGCGACAGAAATGGAACACTGCAAATCGAAGGGGATATACCTAAATGACATTAGCATACTCAGCATATGCGCCAGCACCGACGACGTATGCTGGCGGATACGCTGCAGCTAGCGCGCTAGCGTACCTACTGTCGCCGCCAACAGCATACCCACCACCATCACCGCCTTCGCTAGCAACATACCCACCACTACCACCGCCTCCGCTAGCAGCATACCCACCGTCACCACCGTCGTCAGCGTACTATCCGGTGTATTTGCCACATTATCGTTACTTGTTAGTGTACAACTAATCCAGTTTTAGATTTTGTCAAAAAGGCAAAGACAAGATACACTGTGATTCTCAGATTTTATATTTAAAACGAATAAATTTTAAATATAAAGATTCTCTGAACTTTACACTTGTAAAATAGGAGAAATCTCTTCACTGGAATTAATACTGCTAATAAGTTTTATAATAGCAAAATAAAATATCTTATAAATTTAAAAAAATGTAACTGAACTTAAACATTATTGTTTTAACATTACGTTTTTGTGTAAAATAGCTTAATATTTATATTTGAAATTTATTCGTCTTAAATATAAAAATCTTAAATATAAAACCTGAGAGTCACAGTATATCTTATCTTTGCCTTCTTGACAAAATCTTAAACTGGATTAGTTATACACTTTAATTTAAATATAAAATCTGAGAGTCACAGTAAATCTTCTCTCTGCCTTTTTGACAAAATCTAAAACTGGATTAGTTATACACTTTAACTTTTAGTAACAATAATATTTCAAATATAAAGATTCTATGAACTTTACACTTGTAAAATCAGAGAAATCTTTTCACTAAAATTAATACTGGTAATAGTTTTTATAATAGCAAAATAAAATATCTCATAAATTTAAAAAAGTGTAACTGAACTTAAACATTATTGTTTAAAAATTACGTTTTTGCGCAAAATAGCTTAATATTTATATTTGAAATTTATTTGTCTTAAATATAAAATCTGACAGTCACGGTGTATCTTATCTTTGTCTTCTTTTTTAAATCAAAAACTGGATAAATTTTCGGTGTATTTGCCATATTATCGTTACTAAAAGTTAAAGTGTGTAACTAATCCAGTTTCAGATTTTGTCAAAAAGGCAAAGATAAGATATACTGTGACTCTCAGGTTTTATATTTAAGTTAAAGTGTATAAATGACGCAAATACAAACTTCATAGCCTGTCGATGAATGTCTATGGCACAAATTATGCCTTTATTCATCAAAATCTTATATTATAGTGTATTTTAAATACTCTTGTGTACTGCATGCTTGATACGATAGCTACAAACGTTTTGTGTTTTAAGTAGTTATACAAGTAATTTATAACATAATATAAATTTTTGCTAAAGATACGATAGCTATTGTTACGTCCAGCCTTAAGAAAAGATGTTCTTACCGTGATAATAAATAGGATTTGAGAAGGTTGGGGAGGATGTAACGACGTGCGATCGTACACGGCTGCGTAAGACAAGCGGCATGAGTGGGACGCGCGGGTAAATCTGAGAGGTAGATCAGGAGGGCACTGGAGTCCCACGTCAACCGTTGGATTCCTCGCGTTTTCGGTCCAGTTTTGGGGCAACAAATTTAATCGTTTTACCCCGAAATTGGATCTAGTGCAAATCTAACTAGAGCAAGGAATGGAAGTGATTGAGTTTAGAAATTGACAAATTTATTCACATGAGAATAAATTTATTTTTTTACAAAAGAAATTGCAGATTATTGCCCCAAATTCGCATAATTAACAAATATTGATTAATTTAAGAATTTTTTAAGTTTTATTGTGGCTTACAAATTCGTAATTCAATTGTAACTAATTTAGAAATTTACAAAAGTCTATTATAAGTCACAATATCGCATCTTTTAATCTACAATTTTTGGTTAGCTTATGTATGGCGTGTTGAAAATAATGCAATGTATATGTATATGCGTGTAAATTTGTATGCATTTTCGGCACTAAATAGTAATTTGAATACGTATGAGGGAGGAAAACGAGGATGGATCCGTCTGGAGAAAGTTTGGAAAGTTAGGCACAAACTGTTTCTAAGTCGAACTTGTCTGGCCCGATTGAAAATGCGCCAGGAGAGAGGGGGTTGGAAGACGATGGGAGGATTGACAGGACCGCATCTAATAACTGGAAGAGGCCGGGGGCGAAAAACTAACGAGGGGCAAGTGGTGGAAGTTCATCTACAAGTTGTACGTTAGAGGGTGAAGAGGGGGAGGGACATTTGTCCTCAAGATCGTGAAATCCGAGGATCGGAGAGTCTGAGCAAAGTTCCTCCTCCTCTTCGAGATCGTGGGACTCGGGGGTCGGAGATCTCTGAGGAAATCTCTCTCCCTCGAAATCTCGGACCTCAGAATCTGGAGAGGGAGACAGAAAGATGGGGGAATCGGGGAAGATCCGGTAGGTTAGTTGGGTTGAATCAGACGCGGGGGAGTTTACGCGTTCGGAGGGGGTTGACGGTTCCTTTTCGTTAAGAGGGACCGGGGAGTAAAAAGGTTCAGGGGGTGAGAAGCTGCAAGGGGAAGAAGAAGACGGTTCAGGGGGGCAATTTGGGGGTGCACTGACGGAAGCTACAGAATTATTTGAGTCTTCAGAAAGTTTATGTTTAAATTTCTTAAGACAACTGGGTAAGCGGTATTCAATTTCCCTAATTTAAGCAGGTTAATAATAAACGGTATAGTTTCCGCGGGCAGATCGAGTAACGCGGCGAGCTTCCTGGCCCTGCGGTTCCTATGATTTCTATGATGCTTGGCTGCGGCGCAAAACTTGTTTTTATGAATTTTTCGTGAAGTTCAACTATCCACTAGAATGAATAAAATAAATAATTGACTCCCTTTTCTCTTAAATATGCGAAAAAAGGAAAAAATAAAAAGAAAAATTTGACTGGTGACAGAGGAAGAAAGGAGGATAAGAAACTGATCGAATTGCACGGGAGAATTTTTTTGAATCGAATTAAACAAAGTTCTATTCAATCCCCAAAAGGAAAGATTTTGATAATAGATTTCTTTGAATCAAATGAAGCCAAAGCTTGACTTAATCCAGAAATGGAAATAGAAGATTCAGTCTGAGTCGAATTGAACGAAATTTGATTCAATCCCAAAAAGAAAAGGTAGATGAAGATAGGTCAGGGAGAGTGGCGGTTAACAATATCAAAATTATATATGGATTATTCGAAAGAGAGAAAAGATGATCAATAAAAAAAGAACTAAAAAAAATATTTCAAAAATAAACGGAAGATTGCAACTTACTACTTGTTGGTTGTATTGCGGGTTGTATTGTTAGTAGACGAATGTTACACTCTTGGAGCCGCAAACCTCCAACTGGGCCGCTCTTGGCGGGAGATGAATGGTTCGGTCAAAAGGATTCCGCATGCGATGCATAGTCGGCAGATTCCAAGCAAGCCCGTTTTGCAATGGCACTTTTCTCATTCGACCGAGACTTACGCTCCGTACGAGTTAAAGTCCGCGGATTCGAGAGTCATAAAACTGGAACATACAAGATGCTACGGAACTGTGATTCAGATTAAGCATGAATCAAGACTAGACTACTAGCTCCACGCGCCTATTTATACTATTTTTCATCTATGATTCCCTTTGTCCTATCAAGGGTCGTGTGCACTAATTTACTCGTCAATGCGCCCACGTGCAATATTTAGTTTTACGATTTTTTCATATTCCTTGGTAATTGTTATCCCGAGACAGCAGCAGGTTTGACAATTAATCTCCCGGAAAGTATTACATGTTAAAATTTTATCAATTTATTGCTATGCGGGCGCCGGGCATCCAAAAGGGTGCACACATGCGTTTTCTCTAATTTTACTACCTTTGGTGTTTCCGGCACCGAGCAACGGTGTCATCTCAAATCCCCATGATTGGTGAATTTATAACTTCCATTGCTGTGAGTGTCAGCGTATTTTTGCAATCGGGGTGAGATCACCGCTGCTTGAGCCCCCCGTTAATTAGAATATCCGCTGGTTGTGAAGGAAAAAAATCGTTACTCCGCAGGACGTAACACTATAAATGTTTTGTGTTTTAAGTAGTTATACAAGCAATTTATAACATAATATAATTTTTTTGCTAAAAACACTTCCATATTGTTTTTTAGTAAAATAAAGACCAAAAATTTTATGTTCAATTATTTATTAGTTTATTATTATTACAATTATATTTGTTCTCATGTTCTTATTATACCTAGCAATTTTAAACATTCCACGAGTATGTTCAACATATGTAATGACCATTGTACTTGTTGTAACTATTAAAATTACTCCCACGCATATTACTACGTAAGTGTGCAATAGAACCAAATAGAAATATTTTGTATAATAAATTTTTATAAAATTAATTATTTGTCTTTTACAATAAATATTAGTCTGTAGCTTCAACCGTTCGGGACTTATGACTGAAAAGGTATAAAAACTATTTTCGGCCGCAACTCCCGAACCGTTAGGCCTACAGACTTCGACCATAGCTCGTTGGAAAGCATTTTTCAAGCCCTTTAAAACGGCATAAGGCTGAAGTCCGTAGCTTCAACCGTTCGGGACTGCAATGTAATTGTAATTGTGTTTTACATGTTACAGAGAATTAGCATCATGTTGCGTCGAAGGTATGTCGTCGTCGGGGAGGACGAAATGGTTGCTGCGGATACGTCGGATCTGCGCTCTCTCAACGAGTCTGACTCGCCGAGTACCGACAACGAACGGGCGCATTTCCGCATGCGCGACGGCCAACTCCTTATGTATATGCCGCAGGAACCCGTACGGGGCCGGTGAGGCCGAGGAAATCCCCGGCGCCAGCGTGGGCGGCAACGGTGGGTGCCACGTCATCCGGAGTGGGACCAGGCGCAGGCGCGGCGCCAGGAGCGCAGAGTGAACCGAGCGCAAAGGCGCGACCAGCACCGACGGCTCTTCCGGAGGCAGAAGAAGGTGCAGGTTATGCAACGTGACCTCATGTTGAGTCAGAAAACGATTGTAGAAGAACAGGAAACGCTGCAGCAGCAGCAACAAGTGCTGCAGCATCAGCAGCAGGAGTTGTTACGCCAAGTGGCCCGCAAGTGAGTAATTATGTTATATTAAAGAAAAACAAATTGTGCAATATTTCGGGGGTACATTATGTTAGCGGAACAGGAAACGAGACTCGTCCAAAATTTTTACATTATATTTTTTTTTCCTTTTTTACAGAAGAGCGATTAATGAAACCAACATAGGCGTGTTCACGCTGGATAGCGACAACGGCGGCGACGAGGACAAGAAGCCTCAACGCAAAATTCCAAAAGTGGAATAAAAAAGTTTTCATACAAAATAATATATGTTTGATTTGTATGACCAATTTTTTTTGTGTTTTTAGAAAATTATACCGTGGAGCTTTTAATAAAAAAATTTTTATATATGTATGCTATATTTATTTATATGTATTACCCATTTTTTACAGAGTCCGTGGTTATTTTGATATTATTTTATTTTATTTTATTTTTTTTTAATACTACGTAGGTAGGGTAGGTTAGGTTTGATTTTTTTTAGGGCTCATGATAGACGAGTCTCTGGGCGGAGGCGGCGGCGCACAGTGGAGCGAAACATATGAATTGTCGGACATAACGGTGGAAGTCTTAGTTTTATTGTTTTATATGTCTGATTTATTTGTATAGTATTTAAATTTAAAATTTTGATATAATATAATATTTTTGTTTTCTAATGTAATAGAAAATACATTATACGTATACATGAAAAATAATCGGCGATTGTCTAATAAGCATAATTACGAAATACTTTCCTGTATTTGGCATTACCTAAAACAAATGACAAGGACGTAGCAGGAATTAGTTCCATTTTGTTTTTCTTTATTTTATATTTTATATTTTTTTGTATTTTTTATTTTATATTTCATATTTTTTAGTATTTTTTATTTTTATTTTTATTTTGTATCTTATCTGTATTTATTAACAAAAAATCATTTATATATATATATATATATATATATATACACACTAACAAATGATTAATAAGTAATATATGAATTAAAATGAAATTATTAATTCAAACTTACGAATCGAAAGTTTCAGACCCAAAATTTTCTGCAGAACTATAACAGTCTTCTTCGCTGTCTAAATTTTCTTCTCTTTGAATAAATAATTCTTCTACTTCTGGAAACATTTTTCGCTCTTTTGATTTTTTGAAATCGGGTCTTAAGCTAGATATGACTGGATCAGATGATATTAATAAGTGATGTAATAAATCTTCGTTTGTCACTTTCCTACTCATTTTTCTACTGTTTTCAAGACGATATTTCCTAAACTCTTTATGTCTAGCTTCAATAACTTCTTCGGAGAGTTGTCCTATTGGTGTAATCGCATATTTTATAATTTCTGCACCATGGAATAGAATCTTATGGACAGTAGCTGGCATATAGTACCATCCATATTTATCAATAACAAGTTTCGCTAAATTTTTAGCGTAATGATCAAATTTTTGTGGATCAATTTGTCGACCTGATGCGATAGCTTGTAAAAGGACTGCGAATTTTCGTATTATTTGTTCATCCAAACCGGTAATCTCTGCTGTTACTGAAGGTTTTTCAAAAAATTTTCTAGCAGTATTGCCATCATTTGTGCTGCCGACTCCTTGCTTAACTACATCAATTAATAGTCCTAATTTTTGTCTAAATTCTCTTTGAATTGTCTTTTTACGTTCTTCCTTACGAAGCTTCTCCTGCAGATCTCGGATTGACCATTTTTTTATTTCGAGATTATAAGATACATGTAACAAAAATTCCATGCATCTAATCCATCCATGAAGACTTGATAATCCAAATTTGTAGTGTTCTACCTTTACATCCTTTTTACAAACAAGATTAAAATTGTTCATATCCTTAGGTTTTACTCCGCATATGAAACATTTCATGGATGATGATTCTGTTAGTGATGAACAAACTTTTCTATCCACCATAGTAAATAACAGTTGATGTTCTACAGAAACATTGTCCTTATAATACGTTGTAATCAAAGCTTCTATTTCGGTTGACATCCTTTGATTTTCTCTACGAATGATTTCATCATTTTCCTTTATAAATTCGAACTTAACTGGTCGACAATATTTTGTTGAAGAAGTTTTCAAATTTTCCCAAATAGTAATTTAATCATTGACCAATTTCAGAGGAACTAAGCACGTTGTGAAAATTGAATCATCCCTTGGTTTGTCGCAATCATTCGGAAGATCTGCAAATGCTTGTTTGTAAAGGCTTTGGCAGCTAGCTCCATCAAATCCCCATTTAGATATTAATTTCAAATTCTGAATTTCAGAATGTGTTTCAATATTTCATGTTTGAAGTAATCTATAAGTAGTCAGATCAAGAAGAGCTTGTAAACTTATTGATGCATAAGTATCTGAAATTGTAATTGCATCTTTTGAGGGATAACAATCTTTTTTTGCCAATTGAATTTGATAATATGAAGGATAGGGATTAATGTCTTGTTCAATAGACATTTTTCGTAACACTTCATATTTTGATTTTGATAATCCCAAATTCAACATTAATGCTAAAGCTTCTTCTTTGGAGTACAATTTCACTTCATGTTTTTTACCTTCACAGAAAGCTCTGAGTCTTGATGTTTGTTCGGGATGTTCAATTAGAAAAGATAAAATTGCTGCACCATCTACATTGCCTGAAGTTTGCATTTTCACTTTTAGAGCGAATGCTAGTTCATCTATAGTGTTTTCAGCTCTCAGTAATTCGGTACGCCTTCTTTTTTGTCTATCTGATAAAATCAAAAATGATTTTCGTTTAGATGAAGAACCGTCTTGTCCTTGTTTTATATTTTCTGATGCTAATTGTTGGATTGGCTCTGTTTCTGTCGAAATTGTAATCAAAGCTTCTTCTGGGAATCTAAATACTGTTCGTAACCAAATTTCGTTTCGTTTTGTAAAATTTGCATATATACGATTCGATTTACACCATCGTTCGTATAAATGAAATGAAAATTTTCTTAATGGCTCAGATAAATGTGTCTCAGCATTTGCAGAAAAATTAAATTCCTTTTTCATTAATATATGTTTTAAAAGAGTTCTATAGTCCTTTAAATTTTCACCATGAGTTCGCAGGATGGAAAATAATTCTGAATATTCGATAGAATTCATTATAATATTTTATGAAAACAAACAATAATAGTAAATGAAAGAACGTAAGAAATAAATCGATAAGAAAAAAACAGAGATAAAAAGAGAAAGAGAAACTTCTAGAGATGTACACAAGAATTATAACGTTACAGCGCGCTGCAGCGCAGCGACTTGTTATTGCGCGTCGCGTCGAAACATTGAAAAAACTAACTGCCGAACAGCCCAACTCTCGCGAAAAAACAAAAGACGATACATGAGGCTTGTTTTCTATTCCTGCACTAAACTGAACTGGAACGTTCCTTCTTGCTTTCGCTAACTTTCAAACATATACCTATTTCACTTTAAGTGTACACTAATTCAGGGAGTTCAGGAACAGAAAACAAACGGATGGACAAATTGAACAAAATACTATGCGCTGTGAGCCTGCGATAATCATGCAGAATAAAATTACCAACATGTGATGTGAAATAAAGTTACTAACACGTGAAATAAAGTTACTAATAATATTAAGATATAAATAATGCTAATAAATATGAATAAGAAATTCAAATATAATAGACAGTAATTAATAACAAGAAAAAATCAAATGTAAAAATTATCACGAAAACTACAATAAAAATGTCTGAAATTTTTTACATACAGAAATTAGGATCGTATGACCTAAACAGAATTTTTTTAAAAAAGATACGTAGTTGTATACTGCAAATAGCATAATTTTTTAAAAAGCCGTTTGTTTTCTTTAAACTAATTGATTCAACTTATTATTCTGTGTATAAAATATTTAAGTACAATTATCAAAAATACAATAACAAAAAAATGAATAGTTTACAAAATATTTGATATTTTATGTTAAAATATGCTAAAATAAAATATAAAATACCTCATAAACTATTAGTTTTTAAAAATTCCGCTTTACTATTTATATTATAGAATAATTGTCGAAAAATCATATTATGTAAAATAATTATACAATTTTATTTAAAAAAGATGAAGATAACCTTTATGTGACTTTAAAAATCGATTTTTTTATATTGAATTGATTTTATCATTATTTGTCTCCCTTCAGACCATACAATTTTTGTCTGAAACATTTGCCACGACAATGCGTCATTTACAAGATATTCAAGATAAGCTACTTAAATAGGATACGCTATATATTATTATTGAAGTATTAACATTTTGAAAAAATATACGAGCAAAATAAATTTTACTTATTTTTGGTCTTATTAATACTGAAACTTGTAATAATTCGTATCTTCTTTCTTTCTTAGTAAAATAGTTTTAATTCAATTAATTTGTATAACACTGAGAAAAATGTTTTGGTTAAATCAACAAGAAATACGAATAAAATGCATTCTGATCACACCAATCACAATTTTGATTATCGTAACTGAATTTCTGTCTCAGATAGAATAGATAAATGTAATTATAATCTATCCGATTTGTACTTCTTACTGAATCTACCAAATTTCCAATTAATACAACCAGATTATTTTTCCAGAGTTTTTCCTATTATAAAAAGGCCGTGTTAAATCGATAATCGAACTTATTGTTGCCCCTTTTTCGCGATACCGATTGATTCTTTTGCTGCACTTACTTTATGAGCAGCTGTCATCACATATTTTAACAGTTGTATGTATCGAAAAGTTAATAGTAATATTACAAGGATTAATATTAATTGCACATGGTGTAATAAAAAGCGAAGCGCGCGCCTGTGATATCTAGTAGAAATAAAAAGAGAGAAATATTTTCGTATCCATTTATTCTTTTGTAAATAACAAAATCCAAGCATATATCTTTCATATTGAAAGAAATTGAACATGTTTTTCATTAGTATACAAAACATGAAACAGATTTTTTTAAACATATACCTTGAAGTACCTTGTGCCATGATACGTAAATGAATATTTTCATAAATTTCTTGTAAATGAGCACCTAGATGCATTTGATTTTATCACGTATGAATAGTTTTGAAATTATACTTTCATAAAATGTATGCATCAGAACGGGCAAACCCAGGCATTTTTTTAAAACTTCTGTTAAATATCGTACTTATTGAGTAAAATTCTCAATAAAGAAAAGTACAATATAAGAACGAGAAAATATGTATTATTTATAAACAATATAGGGAAATTATGTAGTATAGTGGTATATGATTTGACGGTATAACCAAATTTGCAAACTAAACGTATTTACGTAAGTATTTTATAATTGATTCAGATAGCGCATCTTGACCAAATCAACAAAATGATTGAGCGATCTATTTTAATGAATTTTATTTATTTATCTGTTTTTCGTAATGTCAATTCTAATACAGAAATGAAAGTGTAATTATTCTACAAAATAGTTTTAATAATAAAATGTTTAAAATTAAAAAAAAAAATTTAAGTTATGTATGTCCGCGAATTTACATTATTCGCTCCACTGTGCGGCGGCAGCGGCGGCGGATATTTCGTTACGGACTTCAAGTTGGACGGCAGTGTTAAATATGGCGTCGCAATATCTCGCGTGGGCGCGAGTTCTGGCGGAGCCGTAGTCGGGACGGTATTTCTCTATCGGTAATTCCTCTGTCGGTAATTCTTCTGTCGGTAATTCCTCTGTCGGTAATACCGCTGTCGGTAATTTCTCTGTCGGTAAGTATTGTCTTTCTTTACGGAAATTTTGATTTTTTAGATAGTTGCAAAGTTTGCCGCTAGGCGTCGCATGACTAACAAGGAACGTTTGGCAACCCGAAAATTCAAAAAATTATGAAATTTGGTGTACACATAGAGGAGTTCATCCGTAACACAAAAATATTTTTTGTTGGTGCCCAATTTCAGTTTAAGGGGGTGAAACATCCCTTTGAAAAAAATCGGATTTTTTCTTTCCAAGCAAATATCGTCGAAACTATAAGAGATAGAGAAAAATGTTCTGAATAAAAGTTGAATGGCTGCAAGAGTACTTTATAACAGTGATAAAGAAAATTTTTTTATATTTTTTTTAATACTTTCCCCCACCACCTACCTATTTTTTTTCAAAATTTTTATTTTTTTTTATAAGCAAAATAAAGCTTATTTTATTACGAATTCAAAGGTATATGACAAAGCTATGTTGCAACATTTCCATTTTTTTTAAATAATTAAAAACCACTCCATAATGCATGGTACGCGCACCCGTCCGTGCACTATGAAAGTGTTCCCCTTCGATTTTGACGAGTCTTTAATACGTTGTCGTACAGATCAAAATAAGGGACACGTATTTTTTTATACGTGCCCACTCTCACTTTTAGGGGTGAAACACCCCTTTGAAAAAAATCGGTTTTGTTTTTTCGAAGCGTGTATCGTCGAAACTGTAAGAGATAGAGAAAAATGTTCTGAATAAAAGTTGAATGGTTCGAAGAGTACTTTACAACAATAATTTAAAATAATTTTTTTTTGTTTTTGTGAGATATTTAATTATTATTAACATATATTTCACATAGCTTTCAATTATTTGAGCACGACAATATTACATGTATACTCACGATGACATAAAAGATAAAACTAATTAAAAGAAATCATTGATGCATAACAATAGCAACTTACATTACTTCAATGCTATTTTATTACACTGTTATGTATACCGCACCATAAAAAAAGATGAAACTCTATTTTTTAACGTTAAAAATATATATATATATAATAATTACATACAATTAGGCATGATTTATATATATAATTTTACGTATTTTTATATAACCATACATAATTGTTTACAGTGATATATGTATAGATAGATATACAATATTTCTCTTCAGCTTACAAAAGATTGTCAAGAAGGAGTCTTGGTTTACAAAATTACTCTAAAATTCATGCATCCATTTACACAATTCTACGCGCTTGCTACCTATTCTTCATCTTCCTATTCTCTACCTATATACATCTCTACACACTTTATAAATATTTTACCTTTTACATTTTTAACAATTATATAATGATTACAGAAAGTTGTGTGCAATTATTATATATAACTATCACATAGTTTTTATATATATTTACATATATTTACATGAAAATTACGGATTATATGTGCTACAGTAATGATAGTCTTCGTAAAAATGTTTGAAACAAAAATATTCGCCACACCATGCACAACGCATAAATGCGGCCTTTCCACAGATACTACATTTTGGCACATGCTTTTCAGTTTTAAAATAACAATATTCTACAGGGTTTTGAAAGTGGTCGGGACGCGTTTCTACATATCCGCTTTTAAACCACGAATATTTAAAAAGGTTTTTAAATCTAGGTGAAGATAGTTGATTGTGAGTTAATGATTGTAATTTAATTATTTCATTACGGGAGTGCAAATTAATATCTTCCTCTTGAAGAATGACATTATCTGAAAATGTTCGCACAAAATTTTTCCAAATTCGGAATCCAAAGACATCTAGAGGCTGAATGATACCCGTCGTCTTCTTTGGAATGGTTAAAAATGTAACTTCTTTACCTTGTGGTACATGTTGCTCTAGCTGGCTCGGGCAGTGTCCCGTCCATGAGTCAAGTAGAAGCATACTTTTACTGCCAGTATTCGGTAGATATACTTCGGTGAACCAAGTTTTGAAATGTTCTGCAGTGAGTTTTCCTGATTTTGAAGCCTGGATGTATATGTTAACTGGACGAAATAGAGTTTCTTCCACCCTCGGTCCAAATGTTCCTGTAGACTCCTTCAAAACGATGTACAGTGGTGAAAGAAGATTTCCACTTGCCGAAATAAGAGGCATTATAGTATAACTATGTGTTGTTGAAGATATACTTTGAACTGCTGCCTCAATTATTTTCACTCCTGATTTCGCTAATGTTCGCCCAGAATGTATTTCAAGGTTGAAGCCACTCTCGTCTGCATTATAAACTTCTTCTAGTCCTATAGCTGGGATCTTGGACTTTACATTTGAAACAAATTCTTTTGCGACATTTTGTATATTTTCTTGATCTTTAAATATAAATTGCGTTCGGAATGCAGTTATTTTTCGAGAAACAATTCCGTGTACTTTTTTAAACTTCCAAATCCACCATTTACTTGCCCTGAATTCGGGTAGATCCACTTGATCCTTTGCCTCCAAGGCCCATAATCTTAAATTCATATCATGAATGATTGATTTTCTATCACAAGCTTCTTGAAACTTGTGCAGTACATATTCCGCAATAAATGCAAATTTATCTGCATTTGTTCCACCTTTTTCTAAACTTGTCTCCCACCTGTATAGTTGATGATAAGATTTAACCTTGCAGAATTTGTGTTGTACTGCACTTAAAGTTCTACAGGCCTTTTTTCCACTTTTCTAAAACTCCACAGCTTTTCTCTTATAACTGAAGTCGACTATGCCTCCTTCATCATCAACAACGCATTCTTCAGGTTCGAAACTGCCTTCATCTTCTTCTTTTTCTGCAGGCGTAATATTTTCTACAACTTGCGTGGAATGTGGCTCCCACGGATCTTCAAAATCAAGCACGTAATCATGATCTATCAATATCACTGAACGTGTGTCCTGAGCTTTTTGTAAAATATTTTTAATTTCGTTATGTACTTCAATTTCCACTGGTGTTATAGGTGTCTGTGTTATACTCGCAATTTGAAACGTAGTAGCTAACATGTTTATTACGTTTGCTACATTAAACGGCGTCATTTTACAGAAATTTCTCTCAAGCACTGATTACTAACGACAGAATGGTAACTGATTGACGTCGCAAATGAAACTGGAAATAATACTTCCTCGGATATATTTATATGACTCAAAAGACGCAATTACATGAATTTATTTACCGCGCGAATAGATTTTGCGCAAATAGCTTAAACGTTAGAAAATTGATTTCCAAGAAATCTTTTATTTAATCTTATTTATCGTCTGGTATGCAAAATTAAGAGGCGCGGTCGCGTCTCGCGCCAAGTGACATGCGAAGCGAAGACCGAGTTTCTTTTTAGTCTAGACATCAAGGTGACTTTATGTTATTAAACTTTACTTCGAAAAATAGCAACGTATTACATTACTTCAATGCTATTTTATTACACTATTATGCTATTTTATTACATTATTATGCACGATAAATAAGATTTTTCCTGGAACTCTATTTTCTAATAGGAGATGACGAAAACATTTCGAGGACAGTCTGCGTAAATATTAATTATAAAATCGCGCACATCTAGAGAAATATTTACGTAACATTTGAATGTATAATGTTCGAAGTAAAGTTAATAAATAATGTAAGCATACCTATATTAGAACAGTAGTATAAATACGTAAAACAATAGTATAAATGAAACAGTAATATAGTGCTATCGCTTTGCGTCAGTTTAGTATATTTGCAACATTTTTTATTGTGAAAAATGAAATCCTGTTCAAGCTGTGGCAAATCTTATCAACCTAATTTTCCACTAAGTTCTTTTATTAGTTACATGAATAACATTAATTATTTGTACATTCTATTATTATTGTTTTTATTTTGTTATCTATTATAGTTTCCGCCTTCAAAATGCGACACTTGTAAAGCAAGTGTCCCGGTGAATATAGTACGACCACTCATTGATGAAACAAATTCTTCTACAGCTCCTCCTTTTACAGCTGAAGAAATCATGCGGCGCGGTGGCGGAAGAGGAGCAATAATTCAAATACTACGGGAGAGGCGGGAGGCTCGTGAAAATCGTTAATTTATAATTTTGTATAATTTTTAATTTTGACTTTCCACGACAATTAGAATATGTAACTATTTTTTACTCGAGAGTCGTTTACTCAAGTTTAGTTGTTTAACAATATTTTGTTAATATTAAGATATTTATGATAGCGGCTGATGAAGGCCTAGTGAGGCAGAAATTGGTTCCGCGTTATTATAATAATGTACATTGCTCGCTAATGTATAATGCTTGCTCCTACTTGTACATAATAAAAATATATGTAATTTAGAATAACTTGATTATCATTCGTTCTTGGCCCGGCTAAAATTTTATACGAGCGAAACAAAATATAATACATATTTCTTCATATACGTCAATGATTTCTTTTAATTAGTTTCATCTTTTATGTCATCGTGAGTATACATGTAATATTGTCGTGCTCAAATAATTGAAAGCTATGTGAAATGTATGTTAATAATAATTAAATATCTCACAAAAACAAAAAAAAATTATTTTAAATTATTGTTGTAAAATACTCTTCGAACCATTCAACTTTTATTCAGAACATTTTTCTCTATCTCTTACAGTTTCGACGATACACGCTTCGAAAAAACAAAACCGATTTTTTCAAAGGGGTGTTTCATCCTTAAAAGTGAGAGTGGGCACGTATAAAAAAATACGTGTCCCTTATTTTGATCTGTACGACAACGTATTAAAGACTCGTCAAAATCGAAGGGGAACACTTTCATAGTGCACGGACGGGTGCGCGTACCATGCATTATGGAGTGGTTTTTAATTATTTAAAAAAAATGGAAATGTTGCAACATAGCTTTGTCATATACCGTTGAATTCGTAATAAAATAAGCTTTATTTTGCTTATAAAAAAAAATAAAAATTTTGAAAAAAATAGGTAGGTGGTGGGGGAAAGTATTTAAAAAAATAAAAAAAAAATTTTCTTTATTATCACTGTTATAAAGTACTCTTGCAGCCATTCAACTTTAATTCAGAACATTTTTCTCTATCTCTTATAGTTTCGACGATATTTGCTTGGAAAGAAAAAATCCGATTTTTTTCAAAGGGATGTTTCACCCCCTTAAACTGAAATTGGGCACCAACAAAAAATATTTTTGTGTTACGGATGAACTCCTCTATGTGTACACCAAATTTCAGAATTTTTTGAATTTTCGGGTTGCCAAACGTTCCTTGTAAGTTTCTCGCAAGCGCCCGAGGTGACACCGCTTTGTATATATAAAGACTCGAAATATTATACCTCAACAGCGGAATATTAGCGGACTGGCTACAAGTCCGTTTATCTCCCGCTCCTTCGCAAAACCGAAGAGTCTAACGAATCTTCTCTCTTCTTTGTTACAGACGATGAATCGCAAAAGGCGAGTCACCACGGTCGCCCCGAGGGTACCAAAAGTGATAGTAATGGACCAGGCGATGTTTGCGGACACGACAGAATATGAGGCGTTCGTGGACGACGGCCAATCGAGGGGTGAACGACTTCTCAACGATCCACGATGGACGAGATCCTTCATCACAAGCGAGAAGGAGGAGAAGGAGGAAGGGTACGACGATAGAGTGTCCGTGAAGGAGGAGAAGGAAGAAGGGGACGACGATGGAGCGTCCGTGAAGGAGGAGAAGGAGGAAGGGGACGATGAAGCGTCCGTGAAGGAAGAGGAGGAATGGGACGATGGTATGTCCGATCGGACCAAGTCCCCCACGTCGGACTGGTCCGACTTTTCAGACAAGGACGACGAACGAATACAAGATGATATACGTAAAAAAAAAGAAAATTTTAATAAGCATCTTTCCTTATGTTATCCCTCATATCTATATTTCTAAGTATGCAAGTAAAACACAAATAATAAGAAAAATTGATGTTAAATTTGCAAGATAAGTTGAATTACTTTTATATATAATAAATTATTTAAGTTAGTTTTGGAATTTACGCACAACTTTGATTTTTTTAATAAATACTTTCTAGAAATGTTGAGGTATATGTAAGAGTGGTTATAATTTAATATAATATTCTTCACTTTATAGGTATAAATGTGCACCTTTTGAATTTTATAATGTAAAAAATAAAATTTCATTATAAAAAACATAGATCCTAACACATTAAAATTATGTATAATGTTTTGTTGTGGCATTTTAGGTGAGAAATACATAATACAAAATACAAACCTTTATAGAACAAGTTTCGGATTAAGTTACTCCTTTCCCCAATTTTTTTAATAAGGTGTGACGATGTATCCCGTGCAATGCATCGTCCCGGCGAACATCAGCCGGGAAAGGCCGCCGGGCCATAATCGGGCATTACGGCTGCCCATTTTTAATTGCGTCCACCGAAATACCGCCTGGAGGCAATCACCACCAGAAGAGACACGCCGAGCCATCGCACGCGCTGAGTCGGCGCGCACTCGGAAGACACGCGGTCTTCCCTACCCTGCCGTCAAACGCTGAAAATAACGAAGGCGAGCGGAGTCGCCCGTTATATAAATAGAGCCGTTACGCGGAGAAACGGCGACTCCGTTACCAGCCAGCATCTCGGAAATGATCTGCTGCGCCAGTGACATTCCGTTCCCAAAGTCGGAACAATGATCAAAGTGTACTTGGTCGCGGCGAGAGAATACTCCGCCTCCGACACCGATCCTCTCTGAACACGCAGCCCCCCGGAAACCGAGAACCTGCTCAAAGCCAAGAGTCTTGGCCGACAGCCAGGTTCCCAGCTACCCGGAGGCTAACCTCCTCACTTACCTCGCAACAGCCACCACACCGCGACCGCCGTGTTCGGGGTTCCGGGTCAAGTTTATTTGACAGGGTGTCACGCATCCAGCCCTACCTGCGGCGATTCCGTCGCGACCGCCATATCGCCCGGGAAACCGTCCCGCTCGCGAAAACTGCGAAGTAAGGCCCGCGGACCGTACGGCAAAACCACGCTCACCGTCGCGAACATCACGGCACGCCGGTCGTAGACCGCGCTCGCACGAAACCGCGCCTGTACATAGATGCATTTATAGACAGAGTCAGCATTGTAACATATAACGTGTACATATTGTCCGTTCCGCGAACTACGCAAATATATGTGAAGCAATTTAAGCAAAGCCACACGTGTGATAATTCTTCCGCATTGCTCGCCTTTCCTTCTTTCGCAACAAGCCATTTTCGCGGCCTAGGGCCGAAATTCGACGAGCTGATCCGTGCGCGGAAAGTCGGTAAATTACAAAGGAAATAGATTACGTTTATAATTGTATTTACGATGATACAGCAAGTTTTGAAATTTATACATGAAAAATTTTACATATTATTTATTTACATTTATTTTACTTATGTAGCTCTTGTATGCTAACATAATAATACAAAGAACAATTTGTTGAATTGCAAAACTTGATGTAACATTGCAAATGCAATCAAACATGATTTATTTTCAATTATGAAAAAGTTAGAAGATAGATATCAATCCGAAATTTATTCTATAAAACATTACATTTCTATTATGTATTTCTTACCTGTATATAAAACGCAAAACAAAGGGCTGCGTTTCGAAATTCACTATTAGTACTGAAAATCTACAGTATACGTAAAGTTTAGAGTATACTGAAGTATAGATTGTTAGTAGCAGTGCATATCAGAATGCCCAAACATTCAAGCCAGATGAAGCAGGTAATCCGCTCGCCGAGTTGAATTTATTTAACAGGAAACCTAACCTAACCTAATAATAAATTAGCTTAGATTCAATCCAATCAGTCGATAAACAGATCGATTGCTTCGTGCGACTTGAACACTGCGATCTGTCACAATACAGGGCAATTAATTTTCTCTTTCTTCTGCTGAAATCAGCTGTGATATCCCGATATCGGACGTACGTGTGCTCACAAATTGCAAACAAAAATCTTTTATATTAGACCTCTAAGCCAAATTTTGGAAATTCTACTTATTCTTGCAAATAATCTGCAAATCTTAGTACACTTGATTTGTAGGAAAAGACCGTTAAATATTTGTATGAAGTGAATATTGATACCCGTTGACAGCTCTAGATGCCATGTTGGATTAAGATTAGGTGAAAAAAATATAAATTAAAGTTTTCGGCATAAAGGGTATTAGTTGGACGTACATTAATGTCTATACTTTAATTGACGAGAAGGATTTCGAAATCTGTAAATGCAATTAGAAAAATTTTGTCTGCAAAAGTTAATCGTGTTTAGTCGGTAAAAAAGGACCATGTTAAGCATTCCCTTAAGACGCTATTTTGCGGAGATTAAACATCCATAAAACGCAGGGTTCCTGGCACAATGTCGGCGAAATGCTGCATTTCCCGACTATATCTTATGGACGGATGAGGCTACATTCATTCCAAACGGTGTGTTTAATTCAAGAAATTATTTGCTTTGACAAGCTGAAAATCCTCACGCAATTCGCGAGGACTCCTTCCAATACCGTTGGTCAATCAACGTATGAGCAGGAGTAATAAAGGATCGAGTGGTAAATATATGTTGTGAATTACAAAAAAAAAAAAATACTTTTTTCTTCCAATACTTTCTTTTTAATGTATTTACTGTCAATTTTTAGATTGGCTCATATTTTTTGCCGCCGCGTCTCAACGCAGAGAGATACGCCGACTTTATCGAGAACGATTTGCCGGAGATTCTCGAGGATGTATCTCTTTGCGTTCGAGAAACATTAATTTTTCAGCATGATGGAGCTTCCGCAAGTTCCTCCCGTCAAGTAAAAAGAGTTTTAAATACTCGATTCCCAAACAGATGGATAGGTCGTGGTGGTCGATCACTTGGTCGGCACGGTCACTAGATATCAATGTGCTCGATTACTTTGTGTAGGGCTATATCAAAGATAAAGTCGAGCATAGGCGTGATGGTACTGTACAAGAGGTACGCGCGGAAATTTTAGCGACCTTTAACACTATCACCCCAGATATGGAACACCGTGCAACGCAACAAATTATGCGAAGGGCCGAGTTCTGTTTGCTAGCACACGGAAGGCATTTCGAACAATTGTTATCCCATTAAAAAAATTGATTTTTTAAAAATGAGTGGATTAGGCTTACGGCAGAAACTACGTAAAAAAAACGCGCCAAGCTATCTAGCCCAAGGTGGTGTGGAAATGATAGCATTTCCTTATAACCAGAGAAAAGTTATGTTTAAATTGATGAGACTTTCTTTAACTTGATTTTTTATTAGTTGAAATGAAAATATTTTCGACAAAAATAAAAATTTATTTTTATTCAACAAATGACGTCATTAGCCTTTCTTAAAGCAAATAAATTATTTGTTTAAATTATTTATTTAATTTAGACAAATAATTTTATAATCTAAAGGAAGTATTGACAGAAATGTAAGAAATAATTTAGTTGTTCTGATTTTAAAAACATATTCTTTTTTAAGTAAATAAGACGGTCAAAATTAACCAGCAAAACAGACAAAGGATGTAATTTAAATATAAAAGTTATCATTATTTTAATGCAAAGATGGATTTTAATTATAATAAAAAGGTAAGTTTCGACTATACTTAGTCTTCTTCAGTCAAGCAATTCTTGTTGAAACTAATGTGATATTTTTAACAATATTCAAAGGAATCGAACCTCCTAATTCTTGTATCTTTTCGTTACAATAATTTAGTTGCATACGGAACTTTACAAATATTTTTCCAATGGCGAACAAGCAGGACTGATCATGAATTCAATGTGTTGGTGATCCAACACATCTCTTCTTTTTGGTAGTGTAAAGACAGAATCAAAATTCTATTTTACATAATGAGCCAACGAAATTCCTACGGCTTCATATGTAACTCATAACAAGCGTAGTTATTGCCACGTTTGTTATCTGCACATTAATGATTGATCTATTGTGTAAATGATATACCATAAATTAATTCCGCGATAGATAAATTAACTTATTCGGGTAACATATCAAAATTGATGAAAAGAAAATTGTGTAAGCGTTCACAATCGAATGACGATCTTATTGTAAGGGCAAACAAAGCACGATTGAGGAAGAAAGTTTAAATGAGCATTGTTATTGTATGTTTTTAACAGTTTTATTGGAAAGAGTCAAGTAAATAAAAATAAAAATCATGTAGAAGTTCTGTGTCATTATGTGAATTCAACCCATTTATTTGTTGTTTAACGTATACCACTTTCGAAATTAGCTTTTTATGGAAATTCGGTTTGGTGTCGAAAATTTTAATTTTCTCCCAATTAAAAGAGTGATTAGCACTTATTCTATAGTAGGTAATCACGGAATGTTTAAATGAATTAGGTCTAATATTATTTATGTGTTCTTTTGCTTTCAACTGACAGTTTTCAACTGTCTTTTTGTCTGTTTTACATATGTGGCATCGCACTCATTACGAAGGATCTGGTAAACGACATTGCTATAATAGTCAACTTCTTTCTTGTCTCTATGGACTTTAATAAAATTAACGATCTTGTTTATGCATCTATTGCCTATTGTAAATTTATTTTTGTCAAACAAAGATGCTATTCTCTCAGAAATATTGTGGATGTAAAGAACGACGAAAAAATTTTTTGTTATCTCTTTGAAATGCTGATTCTGAGTATTTGCACCTCTGACAGGAGTGGGCGCAAGTTTTGTATTTAGTAATTTCTTAATTCTTATCCAAATATGTTTGAAGATAAATTCCAGTGAATACCCATTTTTCAAGAGTAGTTCAACTATTAATTCAAAATTATTTTAAGTAGATGGTAAAATAAATTTCCAAGCTGAAGAAAATTTGTCAACTAGAATGCTAGTATTATTTTCAATTAATGACCATCTTGCGCAAATACTGTCCATTGCAAGATCTAAAGGAATGTTTATAAATAAGGATATCGCATTTAAAGAAAGTAAGATACTCTCTTCGTCAATAATCTTTTCCGAGAGAGACTTCACAATATCAAAACATTTGTAAATCTGTCTTGTATCGAAAGCTAAACTTTCGTTAATAATCTTGTGTAGAAATTTTGCTAACGGGTAAAGGGCGGTGTTCACAGAGGAGACAATGATTCTAAGAGGAAAATTCTCTTTATGAATATTAGGGAGGCCGTAATCTCAACACACTTAAAATCGAAACAATTTATAGTATGAGAGACACAGCGGTGTTATTGTCCCTGTTACGTCTGGCGGATAAAATTTTTTATTCTTCCGCGCCATCTGTATTAACAGTAGCAAATTAAGATTTGGAATAAATCTTACATCGAAATCGTGATTCGATATCGCTCGGTCTTAATAGATCTCATACAGTTCTTACATGCGCAACCGGCGCAACAGCTGCGTTTTTCGGCGCGGCACAAACATCACGCGCGCCGACCCCTCGGTTCGCGAGCCCCTCTAATATCACCAGGCTCCGTGCATTGAAATTCCACCTATCTTTTCAATTTAATATAAAATATTAGAAACGGCAATTTAATAATTATTGAAGCGTGATTCTTCTTCGTGGATACTTTCTACTACCGCACTATGCAACTCAAATTAAAACAACTTTAAAACCGCAACCAATAAAAATGCTAAAGATGTTGAATAAATATAAAAATTAATCTTTTATAAATAACAATAAAACCTTAACTTTTTACACATAAACAATAGCATGTGCTTGGCGCTATTGCCTCGTACACTCCTAATTACGCTAATTCAAAAATTAACACTCATAAAATTTTAGAAATTCCTCCTGTTAAAATTTAATTTCCTGCAGTAGCAACAATAAAATATTAACGTTTAACAATACATAACGCTTTAGTACATGGTCCTCCATCGTACCATGTACGCCAAATCAAGATCCTTTAAGGAACATAATTTATATTAATTTTCTAAGTGTAGGAATTCGCGTCGGAGCTTGGTATGCAATACCCCTGCGAGTCGCGACCCCCGGGAAAGTCTACAAGCATCTCGCGCGAACTATAGGCGCAAGCCGTGCGGTCGCGGAACGGGGCGGGCTTCTAAGGGCAACGCGGTTAGAAAAACTATTGCTCCGAATTTTCCGGGAACCTGCGGAAACGTCCTGCGGTACTTTTTGCCCATATCCGCGCATATAAAAAGAGCGAAATCGGAACTCCAAAATTTAGATCAGTCTTGTTGGTCAAGCAAGATTCGCTGCCCGGCGACCGCCAAAGAACAGACCTCCAGGTACGATCTCAACGACGGGTAGGTTTACTCCTAAGCGAAGACGTTGGTCTTCGGGGTGGCCCCGGTCGTTTTGCCTTTTTCTTCTCTATCATTTTTTCTCTGTCCTTCCTATCAGAGACTCAGAGGGTTGAACCACACCAAGCATTAACTAGATTGTGGCCTCATCCATTTTTTTATCTTTTTCTCCCTCTCATCCTGGCGTTGAGAAAAATTCGCAAATGCGACTCCTCGGCGTCTGCTTTTTCTCTCACTCCCAGCCCCGTCAAAAAAAGATTCGCGAACGCGACTTTTTGACGTCTTCTTTCTCTCTTTCCTATCCCGTTGAGGAAGATTTGCAAACGCGACTCCTCGACTTCCAATATTTCCATCTCTCTCCTCCGTCGAAGAAAATTTTCGAACGCGGTTCTTTGACCCATTCACTTTCTCTCTACCCTGTGATTCTTAAATTTTTCTCTTAGATAAATCCTACCTTCCAAAAGGCATTCTAACGAGTGTCCTCTCCGACTCTGCGGATTCGTCTCTTGATGTATACATATACTTTCTTTTCTTTACCATTAATTTTGCTGTAGTTAATAATTAAATTCATTAAAAATTGTAGATCTCTTGTACTGATTTCTTTCTTTCTCTCTCTCTCTCTCTCTCTCTCTCTCTCTCTCTGGTGAGTAGATGTGTTGACGTGTTTCGTTGTTGCTCCGCTTTTGAAGAGCTTTCTTGCTGTCTTATGCCCTACGGGGCGAGTTTTTTTCAGAATCTCTCGTTGGATGAATACGACTGGACACTTTGTTGGTATTGTAAATGATATTCCTTTGGATACTTGACTGCAATCTGCCAATTTACAACTCTTGAGTCTGCGAGGCTTTTCGAGGTTAGGTGCTGGCTGGTGTTGGAACTTGCGCATGCGTCCCTTTGTTAGCGGGCGAGGAGGATGGATGAGGGGACTCTTTCTTACCGACGGGACCTTCTAATGGAAGTAGAGAAGAAGGAGATGGCGGTAAGAGTGGACCGAGTGGACTAATGAAACAAATGCCTAGCAGGTCGAACTTAATGGAAAAGCGCATTGATGTAATGACTGTCTCCAGGGTGAATGCGCTTAGGACATCGGTCGATAGACAGTGTGATGTGTTGAGGTCGCTTCTTACTGGAAGAGAGTCAGATGATAAGAGAACATTAATTGAGGGAGCTTTCAGGTGGTGTAGGGATGCCTTTATTGAGGTCTTTATTGTATTAGTAAATCTGCTAGAGGAGCGGGCTACTGGATCTAATACTATGAAATCGGCCAATTTGAGAGAGGCCATGGAAGATGTTCTCAGGAACATGAGTAGTGTATCTGTCTCCCAGACAGGTAAGGTAATGCAGGAATCTAACGCTTGCGAGCGAAGGCAGTATGCATCGATTTTAAACACCTCAAGGCCGAAGGTAAATGTTTCTCGTGGTTTCACTATGGAAATATATTCCTAATTCCACGAGCTTCTTTGTGGTTCCGGATAAGAAAGAAGCGGGTAAATTTAAGACCTCGAAGAAAACGAAGGAGGCACTATTCAGTGTACTTAAACCGGCTCAATGTGCGCTTAAAGTAAACAGGATCGCTTTTGCTTCTAATAATGGCATGAGAATTGAAGCCAATATGCCGGATCTTAACTAGATCAGAGACAATCTGGACCTTGCAAAAGTTGGCCTCAAAGTACAAGAGAGTGTCAAAGCAAATCCTGGGCTCATTGTTCAAGGAATCTCAGCGGATATGAATAAAATAAAAATAAAAGAAGAACTAATAGCACAAAATTTGAGCGGAAACAATGCAGAGGTCAAGGTCGTATACATATTTCCGTCAAAATAAAACAAGCGGACTACGAGCTGTGTGTTGGAGGTGTCTCCGATTGTACGGAATAAGCTATTAAAGAACGACAGAATCTATCTTCGTTACAACTCATGCACTTTTGCATACTACATAAGAGTGCTGCAATATTACAGGTGCTCTGCCTTTGGTCATGTGGCAAAGGAGTGGAGATCTGCTCTTTCTTGTAGACTTTGCGCGAATTTGCACGAAAGAAAAGATTGTACACATAAATCGGATGGCCTTAAATGCAGCAACTGTGCGTGCTCGTGGACTGGATGCGGATGCTCTTGATCATTCGGAAACAGATGCAAATAAATGTCCAATTCTTAATAAAAAGATCAAGGACAAAATCTCTTTTATAAACTATGGGTGAGTCTCAAGCATATAATGACTTAATGATTTGTCATGTAAACTGTCAATCACTAATGGCTCACTTTGATGAATTTTGTTATTTCTTTCTTGGTGTAAATTACCATATCATCTGCATGTCGGACACTTGGTTGAGATCTGAAATTTTGGACGCGCTGGTAAATCTTCCGGGTTATAAACTTTTCAGACGAGACAGAAGTGGTAGGCATGGAGATGGGGTTGCATTTTATTTGCGTGAGAACCTGAGTGCTTTGATTTTGGCTGGCTCGGTGGAGTTATACAATAGTATTCCGGAGTACATCATCGCGGAGATAGTTTTAGAGGATGCCTCTAATCTCTTGCTGGCGGTGGTTTATCGCTCACATAATGTAGGGCATTTAAATGAATTTGAACAACTGTTTCTTAATCTGCAAGCTAACTACAGACACTTTGTCATTATAGGAGACTTTAACGCGGATATGGCCTACAATTCTTATGATAGTACTCAAATAAACTATTTTGTAACATCCTCAAATCTCTATTTTGTACCATACCAAACTATGCATCACCTGAGAGCATTCAGCACTTTGCTGGATCTGTGCATAATTGATGATGCATCCAAATTGACAGCTTTTGGTCAGCATGGGGTAGCGTTCTTATCTGCACATGACTTAATTTTTATTAAATATAATATCAAAATACGACGACGTACCAACAGAACAATCATCTGCAGAAATTATAAAAATTTTAATGGGGTAGACTTTTTATCTGAGATTCAAGACATTGACTGGACTCAGGTTTGGAACTCGGATTGTATTAATCGTAAAGTGGAGGTACTCAACGCAAGATTACTGAAGTGCTACAATAAGCATGCAACGCTTCAACGGCTTCAGGAATCTTCCGGCTCCGTGGGTTACCAATGAACTCAAGGCTACACATGCGTGAAAGAGATATGGCAAGACGGACTTGGCGTAGGAGGCGAGACAAGAACAGAGGGATTTTGTGAGCTATCAATGTTTCCAAACCTTGAGAAACAGTGTGCAGAGTGCAGTTAGGGCTGCGAAGCGTGAGTACTATATGTCAGCTTTTGTGCGTCTGAGTAACCCTAATGAGATGTGGAGCCGGCTGAGGCAACTGGGACTGGTTAAAAAGAGGGATGTCAGCGGCCCTCTTCAGTTTTCTGTGGATGAGTTCAATGATTTCTTTGTGCAATCTGACGGAGAAGTAACAATGAACACCTTTGATGAACCTAGTTTGACCCTCGAACAAGATAAGGTTAATGAGGATCACTCTCGATGTGACCCACCTCAACGTGATGAGAGGGTGAACTCCATCCCCGAATGTCCTCGGGGATGGGGGCCAAGAGGTCACGTGAAAGGCATTTGTCTTCAGACCAAAGGCAAATGCCCTGCCCAAGGCGCCTCCCGGCGCGGCGGGCACGGGAAGAAGAGGGGTTGGTAATCCCTGTGTCTGGGGACGGTGTCGTTTTCACGGCTCGCGTCCTGGCACGGGGAGAGAGAGCCAGTCCCTCCGGGAAGAACGGGCCGGCGGGTTTTGGCGCTGCCAATCCCGTCGGGCTGGGCCGTCTCCGGGCCGCCTGGACGTATTCCAGGGCAGGGTCGGAGCGGCGGGGGTGTCCCGGCACGTGCATCGTGGGAAACCCTCCCCGATGCATCGGGTCGGGACGGCCCTCGGGCCGCTCGGACTTTTCCGAGGCAGGGCCGAGGGCGCGTGCGGATCGCGTTGAGGGGTTTCTGTGAAAGGATCCGTCCTGGAACGGAACTCCTCGACGCTCCAAATCGGACGAGACGGGCCGCTGGGACCCCGGTTTACCGGACCCAGCGGGCTGGGCCGTCTCCGGGCCGCCCGGACTTATTCCGGGGCAGGGTCGGAGCGGTGGAGGACGGTCCAGCGCGTTCCTCGTGGGAAACCCTCCCCGAGGTTGCGGGCTGGACTGGCTCCGGGGCCGCTCGGAAGTATTCCGAGGCGGGGCCCGGGGCGGTGTTGGCTGGCCCGGCATTCCGCGACGGCGTCCCTTCCGAAGCGGGTGCCGGGCCGGAGTCTTGTCCCCCCAGGGGAGTTGTTACCCCCCTGGGTGGACGTGCTGGTCGCCACGGCGGCTAGGGTGCGGAAGGGGCGTCGCTTCTGTTGCCCGACCCGTCCGTGGGGCCCCCCGGGTGGCGCCACCCGTGACGGTGCCCCCGCTGTCGGAGGCGGGGGACCCCTGAAAGCCCATGCGGGGCGAGCCCTTGATGGCTCCTCCGCATGGGTGTGTAGGGGGCTGGAGGCCCGTGCCCTGGATGTCACATCCCCAGGGCCTGCGCCATAAGCCGACCTCCCCGGAGTACCGGGGGCACCCGTACCGGTCATGTTTCGGCGGGGTGGGAGATACGCCGGTCGGTCCAGCCGTCACGGGGAGTGGGATCTATATTGTTATGTCTAGTTCAAACACAAAAAAAGTGCCGAAGGTCACCCTCTCGAAATGTGATATAGTAGCTCCTGCTCGCGGAGTGGCCCGGGAGGAATGAGGAATTCCTCATCCCTATCTGACCTCCAAGGCGACGTCTCACCCGCTGAGGGTAGAGACGCCACTGTGCATAGTAGAGGACCCAGCACAGGGGCAGGGGGGCTCGAGCTATTCAGTTCGACAGACCCCCAGAATCCCCTGGACATGGGCCATAAAAATGTCAAACCCCCGCTTACGCTGGGGGACTTTCTGCCCACTAAGGACAGAAAGGGATGTACTCCCGGCACTAAACCGGGCCCAGCCTGCAGCAAGGGCAAGAAGCCCGAAAGCTGCAGTGCTGGCACGGCAAGCACCGGTCCAGGAGCTGAACCCGGACCATCCGAGGTGACCAAAAAGACGGGTGGCTCCCTGCCGCCCTCTCCATTCCTCGTCCCGGCGTCAAATGAAATGGACGTCGATACCGATGCGGAGTCGGCGGGACGGGGAACTAAGAGGGCGCACAAAAAGACGGCTCCCACACACTACATCTCTTCGTCGACCGAGTCAGATGAAGGTCCGACGAAGAGAGGACGCAGGAGACCCGCCAAAGACCCCTCTCATGAGGGGCAATTTACGGCCCAGGCCCTGACCCAGAAGGCGGAAGCCGATAAGGCAAAAAAACTAAAGAAAGATCATAGGGCAATTATAAACCCCGAGGTGAAGCCCACCTCTGAGCGTGCCACGAGGGCGCAACATGAAGCCCTCGAGCGCGCAGAAGAGCTGGAGGCACAGCCCCTGGCTGCGGTGGCGGCTGTCATGTCCAATTGTTTGGGCATGATAGCCAAGTCCGTGGAGCGGTCCGGAAACATCCAAGGTACCATCAGGAGGGATCTCTGGACCGCATACACGGAATTGACGGCCGGCCTGATCGCCATCGTGGCCAGGCAGGGGGAGAGCGAGGAAGCGCGACTCCACCGGGAAGAAAGCGTGGCCCTAGTGAAAGCCAGGGCCAAATGGGCCAAAGAAAGGGCCAAGCTGGTGGCAGAGCTCGGCCAACTGAGAGTTCGCGTCGAGCGACTCCAGGGCCCTTCCTTGGCACAAGTCGGTGAATATACCGACGCCGAGGTCCAGACGGACCTCGACGAGGAGGTCCTGGGGGCCCTGGTGGGGTCATCTCCCCACGTGCTAAGTCCAACTGAGGACTTGGACACGGGGGTGGAGGTGCCTCCAGCTATGGAACCCCCTTAATCGGTGGGCGGCACGACCACGCGACCCAATCCAGGGCCGATGGTCGTGTCCATCGAGACATTAAAAGAGCCCCTGGTCATATCGTCCAGGGACCTGAAGAAGCCCTACTTCCGTCCGCCGCTACAAGGGGTCAGCAAGCAGCTGAACCCCCTGTCTAAAGCGGCGGACCGGGTAGCGGCTCCCGCTTCCCGCGCCTCCTTCTCTGCCCTTCCCCCACCCTCCAGACCCCTGGAGACATCGGGATGGGCTAGGGTCGGGGAGAGCGGGAGGAAGGAAAGGAAGAGGTCGAAAGCCTTGACCGAGGACGGCCTAAAGGAGGCCCTCTCCAGAGTCCTCCCGGCCGTCCTCGCCGAGATGGGGCTTCTCTCCGCCCGTAGGGGGGCGGAGAGGCCCAAGGCACCCCCGACTGCGGGCAAGATCACCAGGCAGTCCGGGGCTGCCCCCCAGAAAGGAGCGGGCAACGCGGCCGCAGTGGCCGCGAGGCCCGCTCCGACGCCGAAGGAGGCCACCCCGTCTATACTAGAGCTATGGACGGAGGTGGTCTCCAAAAAGACCAGAAAGAAGGCCGTCAAAGCCGCCGAGAGGGCGACGAAGACGGCCCCACCCCCGGTGGCGAGGCCGACAAGGGTCCTCCCGATCCCGCCCCCGAACCCCCCCCAACAACCTTCTTCGAAGAAGAAGAAGAAAAAGAAGAAGGGTGGACGTGGAGGGGGCCAGGGGGGACCAGGGGGGCAAACCCCGGGTGGCGCCAGCTCCCTGGGTCCGGCCAGGGCAACCAAAATTAGGCCGCCGACAACCGCGGCAGTGACGGTGACCTGCGCGGAGCAGCATACGCGCAGGTCCTCAAGACCGCGAGGGAGAAGGTAAATCTCTCCTCCCTCGGGATCGAGGACCTGCGCCCAAGACGAGCCGTCACGGGGGCCCTGATCCTAGAGGTCAGGGGCGTAGAAAATGGCACCAAGGCCGACGCCCTGGCCGAAGGGATCAGGGACGCCCTCGGAGTTAGAGACGATGTGAAAGTAGCTCGACCGTTTTTTTTTTTTTTTTGTAACGGAGAGGAAATGCGTTACTGCATACCCCAGGCCCCGGGGGGAGGCCTGGTGGTTATGTGGGGCTCTTCCCCGTCGACGACGTGTCGGCAGGGACATACCCACTAAAACCTCTCCGGGTGTCCTGCCCTGGTCCGTGACTGAGGGGCTCCGGGAACGCGTGCAGCATGCTTCCGGAGCCCCCCGGACCCGGTCGGCCTAGGCCGGTTCGACACGCCGTGTGTACCCTAACGTGGGCACACCCGGCAGGGCTTGTGGGCCTGATTTGCCCTAGGTCGGGGGAGGGGGACACCAGCCCCCCGCCTCTACCCCTGATGGTTTGGGGATAAAGCCCGGGGTATCCGGCCCCCGCCGCAGCCCCGGGCCTCTTTGCGCCGCGCTGACGGCGGCGCGGTCCTCCTAACTACCCTGGGGACGGAGAGGGAGAAACTTCCCTCTCCCCCCCGGCGAGGCAGAGGGGGGTACGGCTCCGCGTTACATCGCAGAGTCGTCCCCCCCGGACCGTCAGGTCGGGTCTGCCTCGCCGGGTTCACCGTTATAGCGAAGGGCCGCCCTCCTCCCACGACTGCGCGTCCTGAAGGCGGGGCCAGCAGCCGCTGGGGAGGAGGGTCGCCCCCTCTCTGTGTTAGCGCCGTCGCTCTCCTCCTCCTCCCTAATTGTGGGAAGGGAGGGGGCGACGGCAGCTGATCGCCCGCACCCCCGCCGCCTTTTGGCTGACGGGCCACTGCGGCCTGAGGAGCGGGGGGCGGACCTTCTTCTTCGAGACGGCCGGGGGGGGGGAGCCAAGCTGGGTCATGGTCCCCGTCCCCGCCGCCCCTGTCTCCATTGTTATCGCCGGGGGGCATGCATCCCCCCGGCCTCCTCTCCCTGATGGTTTCGACCTCCTCCTTCTGCCGCATTACTTGCTCGCAGAAGGAGGAGACCGCGACCCAAGCGCTCTCCCTGCGGACCATCTGGCTAATGATGGCCCGCAGGGAGAGATCGTCGCCGATTTCTCTTCTTAAGACTCCGCGCAGCTCCTCCCACGCTGGACAGTGTGTTCCAGCGTGTGCTGCGCGGAGTCCCTTTCGGCGTCGCAATGGTGGCACTGCGTCGTCGGCTCCTTCCTTATTCTGCACAGGTACTCACCGAAGCAGCCATGCCCGGTGAGCACCTGTGTCGTCCGGTAGGACAAGCCGCCCCAAGGGCGGCCCACCCATTCGTCCAAATGGGGTAGGACGGCTTCCAGGATCCGAGATCCCGCCGCCGGCGGGTCATTGGCGAGACTCTCCCGCCAAGACCTCATGGCCCGCCGGCGAGCCCTTTCTCGCAATAGCGCGGCGACCCTGGGGGTAACTACTCCCCCCTACAGGCGGACGGCCTTAGTCCTGGCATATGACCATGCCAGGGCGTCGGCCGTGAATTCCGCCGGGGGGGAGCCCCGCCAGTACTAAGGTCGCCGCGCTAGGGGCGGTGCGATAAGCGCGCACGATCCTCCGCGCCAGCCGCCGCTGCACGGCGTGCAGCACGTCTCTTATGCGGCGGCTGGTCAACGCTTCGCGAAACCAGACCGGAGCACCGTACAGGGCCCCGGCCATGGCCGCGTAGGCGTATGCGCGCCTCGCACCTACTCCCGGACCTCGGAGGTTGGGCATCAACCCCAGAAGGGCACCCGTCATTTTGCCCAATCGCTGGGCCAATTTGTCGAAGTGCTCGACAAAGGCCCAACGACCGTCCAATTGCAACCCCAGGTATTTGAGGGTTGCCCAAAGTAACTCGACCGTGCAAGACGGTCGAGCTACGGTTGAGTGGCCTGGACGATTCGGTCACCTCGAGTGAGGTGGCCGAGGCCTTGGGAGCCATAGGAGGATGCTCCCCCCACGATATCAAGGTGGGGGAGATCCGAACGGCTTCCAACGGGCTAGGCACTTGCTGGGTCCCAGCCAAGGCCGGTAAGGCAGCTCTGGCCGCCCCCCGCGTCAGGGTGGGCTGGTCAAGCTGCCGAGTGGTGCTGCTTCCCTCTCGGGGGTTGCAGTGCCACAAGTGTCTGGCCCAAGGCCACGTCCAGGCCAGATGCAGCAGTCGGATCGACAAATCCGGCTGCTGCTACAGGTGTGGAGGCCTTGGCCATCTGGCCACAGCATGCACAGCAAAGGCGGGGGCTGCCCGGTCTGCCGAGACGCGGGCAAGCCCGCCGAGCATAGGATTGGCGCAAAGGGGTGCCTGGCGAACAAGCCGCAACAGGCACCCCCGAGCACCGATGGCCGGAAGGAGGCGGGGCCATCTACAATTCCAGTCCCAACCCCGCCCCCTGCTCCGGTCCCCATGGTAGTGTTGAGGAGGAAGCTCCTCTCCCGCAAAGGGAGAGGAGCATAAGAACGGTGAATGCGGAAACCCGCGAAACCGAGATGGAGGTGGAGGAGCCTCAGGGGACAACCGAAAATGCCCCTTAGGCTCCTCCAGGCCAACCTCAACCACGCCAGGGCTGCGCAAGACATCCTTGCGCAGTGCCTGGCGGAGGGGGGTGGCGGGCTGGCCATCGTCGCCGACCCCTACAGGATCCCCGAGAACAACCCCAATTGGATTGGGGATCCCACGGGGAGGGTGGCGATGGCCAGCCATAACGTGCCGAGCGCTCCGCCGATGATCCCGATATCGGCTGGAGAGGGCTTCGTCATGGTCGAGTACGGACCTATCGACGTCATGGGATGTTACTTCCCCCCTAGATTGAAGAGGGGGGAGTACGAGGCGGCCCTAGATGCCATGGGGAGCGAGATCATAGCTCGCTCTCCTAGGCCGGTCGTCATGGGGGGAGACCTCAATGCCCACGCTGTGGCTTGGGACTCCCCTCGCACAGACCTTAGTGGCCGCCTCGCCCTAGAATTTGCCGCGGGGCTCGGCCTGGTCCTCCTAAACAGGGGCCGGGTCAGCACCTACGTGGGGGCCGGGGGGGAGTCCATTGTTGATATAACGTGGGCTTCCCCCAACGCCCTTAATAGGGTTAAAGGATGGCAAGTGGAGACCGGCTCCTTAGGAGAACTGTCGGACCACAGACTTATCTCCATGGAGCTGGTCCCCCCCCCCGCGGAGGTGCGTGAGTTACGCCGCCGCAAACGTGATGGACGTCGATGGGTCTTGAAAAAACTCGACCCCGAAGCCCTCGAGGTCAGCCTCCTGGCATCCACTTGGACAGAAGTAGGAGGAGCTGACCTCGAGGCCGAGGAGGAGGCGGAGCGCTTATGCGAGGTGATGTCGCGAGCTTGCGACGCCTCCATGCCCCGCAGCAGACCGATGGCGCGCCGCGCCGCCTACTGGTGGTCCGCGAAGCTCGCAGAACTCAGGCGAGCTACCGTGGCCGCCAGGCGGGCGCACACGCGCGCCAAGCGGCGAGGCATGGAGGAGGAGCTGACAAATACCACGGCGGTCCTCAGGGATGCCAGAAAGGCCCTGAGGACTGCCATAGCCCGGGCGAAGGCCGTGACCTGGGAGGATATGCTCTCCGAGCTAGATCGCGAACCATGGGGCAGGCCTTACCGAATAGTGCTGAAAAGGCTCCGCCCATGGGCGCCTCTAGTCTCGGAGACGCTGGACCCCCAGTTCCTCGGTAGGGTGGTGAACACATTGTTCCCCACCCGGGGGAGGGACATCCCGGACAAGTCCGGCCCTCCCCCAGGATGGTCCGAGGAACTGGAGGTGTCCAGGCACGAAATGGTCGCGGCCTTCGCCCGCATTCAGGGTAGGAAGGCGAAGGCGCCCGGGCCGGACGGCATTTATGCCAAGGTCTGGGCCCGGGCGTCACCGTACGTCGGGGAGGCGCTTCGTGCTACATACACGAAGTGCCTCCGTGAAGGAACTTTCCCCAGGAGGTGGAAGAGGGCCCGGCTTGTCTTCCTTAGAAAGGAGGGCAAACCCGCGGAGAGTCCCTCCGCGTACAGGCCCCTCTGTATGCTGGATGATACGCTGTATGCTGCGGGCAAGATCTTTGAGCGTATCATTGCCAATCGCATCATCCAGCATATGGCCCGGAACGGTCCCGAACTGTCCCCCGAGCAATATGGGTTCCGAGAGGCACGGTCGACCATCGACGCTATACGTCAGGTCCGATCCCTCTCGGAATCCATAACGGGGGACGGGATGGTGGCGTTGGCGATATCCCTGGATATCGCCAACGCCTTTAATAGTCTACCATGGGACGAGGTAGTGGCGGCGCTGTGCGAACACTTTCGCCTGCCGCCCTACCTCGCCGCCATCGTTCGGGACTATTTCCGGGACAGGGTGCTGGAGTTCCGCGATAAATCCGGACTTCAGCAGCGGAGGGACCTGTCGTGTGGCGTTCCGCAGGGGTCCGTGTTGGGCCCCCTGCTGTGGAACGCCACATACGACAAAGTGCTCCGCGCGGCTATGCCGACGACACGTTCATAGTAGCTGGGGGGACCTCTTGGGGAAGAGCGGTTGCCACGGGCAACTGGGCTGTGGCCTGTGTCGTTGGTGCTATTAAAGGTCTGGGCCTGAGGGTGGCCCCGGAGAAGTCGGAAGCCATCTTTTTTCACGATGGCTCCTCCTGGGTACCGCCCCAGGCCTTCGTCCTGGTGGACAACACCCGCGTTCAGGTGGGTGTGCAACCCTTAAGTACCTAGGGTTGCACCTGGACGGTCGCTGGGCCTTTACTAGTCACTTTGACAAGCTGGCCCAGCGGTTGGACAAGAGGGTTGACGCCCTAAACGGGTTAATGCCCAACCTCCGGGGTCCGAAGGTGGGTGCTAGACGCGCGTACGCCCTCGCGGTCATGTCCGGGGTTCTCTATGGAGCCCCGGTATGGTTCCGCGAGGCGCTGGCCAGCCGCCGCATCAAGAAGGTTCTGCACGATGTGCAGCGGCGGCTGGCGCGTAGGATAACGCGCGCGTTTAGCACCGCTCCCAACGCGGCAATTATGGCCCTGGCGGGGTTCCCCCCGGCGGAGTACACGGCCGACGCCCAGGCATGGAGTTATGCCAGGGCGAAGGCCGTCCGCCTCAAGGGGGAAGTGGTAACCCCCAGGGTCGCCGCGTTGCTGAGCGAGAGGGCCCGTCGGCGGGTGATGAGAGCGTGGAAGAGAAACCTCATCGAAAACCCGCCGGCGGCCGGTTTCAGATCCTGGAGGCCGTCCTACCGCACCTGGACGAATGGGTGGGCCGCCCGTTTGGCGGCCTGTCCTACAGGACGACACAGGTGCTCACCGGGCATGGTTGCTTCGGTGAGTACCTGTGCAGGATTAAGAAGGAACCAACGACACGGTGCCATCACTGTGGTGCCGCCCGGGACTCCGCGCAGCACACGCTGGTAGACTGCCCAGCGTGGGAAGAGCTGCGCGGAGTCCTAAGGGCGGAAATAGGTAATGACCTCTCCCTGCCGGCCATCATTAGCCAAATGGTCGGCAGGGAGAGTGCCTGGAAAGCGGTCTCCTCCTTCTGCGAACAAGTAATGCTGCAGAAGGAGGAGGCCGAGAAGGTGAGAGAGAGGCGGCCGGGGGGACGAATGCCCCCCGGCAACGCAAATAGTGGCAGGGACGGCAGGGACGAGGACCATGACCCAACTTGGCTCCCGCCCCGGCCGCCCAGACGAAGAAGAACTGCCCCCCGTCCTCCGGGCTCTAGTGGCCCTGCTGTACGGAGGCGGAGGGGCAGAAAAGCCGTGGCGGTTTCCTCCTCCCTCCCCACTATCGTGGAGGAGAGGGAGGATGAAAACCGCTGCAGCAATGCAGAGAGGGGGCAACCCTCCTCTCCAGCGGCTGTCGGCCCCGCTTTCGGGACGCGCAGCCGCGGGAGGAGGGTTCCCCGCAACAGTGAGCCCGGCGAGGCAGACCCGACCTGACGGTCCGGGGGGAGCGATTAATGCGTGACACAATGCGCCACCGCTCCCCCCCAGTGCATCGCCGGGGTGGTGGAAGAAGGATTAACCCCCTCTCCACCACGTAGTAGAAGGTGCCCGCGCCTCCTCAAGAGGCGCGATGGGGCCCGGGAAATTCGGCGGGGGCCGGATCCCCGGGCTTTGCCCCCGCAACACCATGGGGAAGAGGCGGGGGAGGACTGGTGTCCCTCTCCCCCGACCTGAAGCCGGCTTGGCCTCACGGCCCTGCCGGAGGACCCTCAACAGGGTATCCTTGGCGTGCTGAGTCGGCCTCGGCCGACTTGGTCCGGGGGGCTCCGGAAGTATGCTGCACGCGTTCCCGGAGCCCACCAGTCAAGGACCAAAGTTGGACACCCGGAGGGGTTTTAGTGGGTATGCCCTCACCGTCACGTTGACGGCGGGGGAGAGCCCCACATAACCGCCAGGCTTCCCCCGGGGCCTGGGGTATGCGGTAACGTATTTCCCCTCCGTGAACAAAAAAAAAAAAAGGTTAATGAGGATGACTTATATTGGAAGTATGTTACTTCATCGGACATCTTTACCGTAGTGTCAAGGATCAAATCGAGTGCCATGGGCACTGACGAAATAGCTCCTAAACTGATCAAGTTGGTGCTTCCGTATATCACGCCGATTATTGAGCATATCTTTAACTTCTCCCTAATGCAGGGAGCATTTCCTGCGCAATGGAAGACAGCTCGGGTGTGTCCGATTCCGAAGATCAGGAATCCAACCTTGGTGAAGCACTACAGGCTAATTTCCATTCTTCTTTCTCTTTCAAAGGCACTGGAAAGGTTGGTGGGTAAGCAAATTTGCTCATATCTAGAGACTTCAAATCTTCTTGATAAGTATCAGGCTGCTTATAGGAAGGACTTCTTTACACAGGCGTGTCTGTTACGTACGCTGTGTGACATTAGATATGCAGCGGATCGAAGGAGGGTTACGGTCTCAGTCTTTTTTGATTTCTCAAAAGCGTTTGATAGGGTCCAGCATCATATTCTCTTTAACAAATTAAAGAGTCTGTGTTTTTCAACAAGGCACGCCCTGCTCTTGGTTGGGTGGCATCGTATTTGAATGGAAGAGCGCAGATGGTCTGTGACAGGGGTTTCTTCCAGGGAAGCAGCGGTTGGGGTGGGCGATTCTCCGGGTTCAGTGCTGGGACCGTTACTCTTTACTCTCTATCTAGCGGATTTCAAGAATGCTCTAAAATATTGTAAATATAATTTTTATGCTGACGACCTGCAAATATATCTGCACTGCGAGCCTTGTGACTTGGTTGAGATCATCTCCAGGATAAATGAGGACATAGTGGCATGGGCGGCTTCCAACAAGCTCATCCTCAACGCAGCCAAGACGCAAACCATCATGTTTGGTTCGACTCGCTATATTAATGCTATTGATATAACGTTGTTGCCGAACTTGTCAGTTGGTGCTGCTGCAATTGAATTTTTGACACACATTAAGTATCTAGGAGTGACAATTGCTAACAATCTATCGTGGGATAGACAAATAGCAAGTGTAACGAGGAAAGTCAGATCAGTCTTGTATCAGCTGAGGCTGAGCAAACACTTTTTGCCAGAGACACTGAGATCTAGACTTGTGAAGGCCTTGATTTTTCCGCATTTTGATTACTGCTGCACGGCGGTTACGAACATCACGGTAGAGCAAAATCTTAGGTTGTACAAGGCCATGAATGCTAGTCTGAGATTTATCAATGACATAAGGTGGGATGACCGTGTTACACCTCATTATCGGGCACTTCGGTGGCTGAAGCCGGATATTAGAAGGCAGAAGACCCAGAGACCGGATTATTTGTTCTTAATGTTCGTGCTCGCAACTGAGAAATCGACCAGAGTTACAAGAGCATCTGAGAATCTGCTCTCTCTACCGCTGTGCCGTACAGAAATCTACAAAAAATCCTTCTGTTCTGTTGCAGCGGAATTGTGGAATAACATTCCGTTTGCTATTCTCAATGTGGACTCAATAACAGGGTTTAAACAAATGCTTTTGCGCACCTACTCTTGAGACAGAATGGTGATTGATACCTTGCCTGCTTTGTTAATGTGCATAGTTTCTAAATTGTTTATATGTTTGCTTGTGTGTGCATGTGCATGCCTACTTACTTGCCTATTGAAATTGTATGCGAATTCACACACATACACGTGCATGCTCAGCCGCAGGCACATGCACGCAAACACATTTTAATTGCATTATAACTGCGTGGCCTTGATAATTATATCTGTATTCTTTTTCTTGTTTTTTTGTAAAATTGTCTGAGCGTTTAAGGGGACCTGTTCCAGAGCGCTAAATAAATGTTGCTTTCTCTCTTTCTCTCACTCTCACTCTCTCTCTATCACTTAAATTTATTTTTTCTTTTGGAAAAACCGGCAAGCCATAACTAGCACATACATTTATACATTCATATTTCCTCGTGGCAATCGCTCATATTAGTCATTACGCTGTCTTTAAAGAAAACATGGGTCGAAAGAAGGCGTATTGCGTGTACGCCGGTGGTCGCAAGCGATTCTTTAGGAGAATAATACGAGAATTACACGCATCGGGAGAGTTTAACCCATCGATGTTTTCGCCTCCGCGCCTTAGCCCTCTGTCTTCACCGATGGAGGTGGAGACTTTAAATAACGAATAACCTTCCATGTCGGATCTAAATGACAATCGATTAGATAAGGAGCTCCTGCACCCCCTCGGAATAATTTGGTTGCACCGCACTCCAAACCCGGTAAAATTCTCCTAAACAAAACATTGGGAAACGCGAGGCACAAATCCGCAAAAGATCCGCAACCGACACCAGATTTCGCCCCAACCCGTGCCCCAAATTGTAAAATATTTATATCTCAAATTTAGATTCATATAATTTTTGACAAATATTATTTAGAGATTTTATTTCGACAAAACTGCTTTGTTCAAATGTATCATTTTAGTGCAATTATTCAAATTTTTTGTTAATTTGTGATGCTATTATTATATAATATTCGCACAATATACCTTTTGGGGGAAGTATTTCAGTCGAACACTCTTTTAAAATTTTTATAAAAACTATTTATTTAAAACTTAACTTTTATAATATATGTTCGAAGTAGCTACCATTTTCTTCAGGACATAAAGCAACTCTTCGCATGAAGCTTTGCCGCACGTTATTCAATATCACTGGCATGATGTTACGAGTGGCCGCTCTAATTTTGTTCATTAGTTCTTTACGAGTGCAGGGTAACGTCTGATACACCTGATCTCGTATATAGCCTCACGCAAAGTAGTCCATGAGGGTGAGATCAGGTGATCGCGGTGGTCACTCGTGAAAAGCGCTGTGGATTCCTATCCATCTACTTGAATACACTTGATTCAGCACTCCTCTTGCCAAAAGTGCGCTGGAAGGCCGTCTTGTTGCAGGATAATTTCATCCTGCGGAACATTTAATTGTTCCCGCGGAACATTATTTAATAAATTTGGCAGAGTATCTGTTAACAATGCCGCGTAAGTTTCCACCGTAACATTTTCATCTTCTCTAAAAAAATGCGGCCCGATGACGGCACTGTCCAGAATCCCCATCCAGACATTTATGCTGTAATGACCCTAGATATGGGTTTCTTTTCTGCTATGGGGATTCTCCTCGGCGTAATGGTGCTCGCATGTAAATGTACATGCGAAATGCGGATGTAATAATATAATCATCCGGAGACACGTGTGTGTTGTGTGTCATTAACGACTACGGCCAAGCGTTTCAAAGGTTATGTTGCGCCGCGCGGCGCGGCGTGAAAATGATCGCGTAATCCCCTGGTGCTCGAAATTCGTTGTCTGCCGCGTTGACTTCTTCGACGGCGTCACGGGTGACGGTGAATGTGGATAACGCTTGCGTCGTTTTGCGTTGACTTTCCGTTGTCGCAGTGTAATGAATTGCGCGTCATACACTGGAGTGTCATCCAGGATGTCGCGTGATCGTCGAGGTAATTATTGCTAAGTATAGTGTTTTTGTGAGTGCCATAAAAAAATAACAAGCAGAAATAAAAGAGGAGGAGGAGGACATCGACGACCTGGGAGACATCAGACAACGGTAAGCAACCACGGAGTCAACGTTGAAAACTTCGCTGCTTCGCATCGCATGTCGGAATTATGAATAGCTCGTATAAGATAGAAAACATGAACTTGTTTCAAGATCTCAAGTTGAAAAGGAGAAAGGTCGACTCTCGATCACATAGGTTATGCATGAAAAAATACACCCCGTAACAGCACAAAAACTTACAGCAACATTGCTGCAATGTTGCAATGTTGCAATGTTGCTATGTTGCAGAAACATTGTAAAGATATTTTTATTAGCAATATTACTTCAGCAATATTGCAGCATTATTTAAAAAAATATTATAAAAAATATAATGTCCTATTCTATCGTATTATAAATGCATGGTCATTTAATAAGAATTACTTCTATAATTTTTAATCTTACACGCATAAACTAAAAAATCATATTTCTAATACAAAAGTAAAAGATAACTATGTTTCTCCATGATTGCGAGTAGCGAATGTCATCACGCATGCGCAGGAAGATCTATTAGGCAAACTGTGTTATCGTGCCTTCTCGCATTGTTCTCGCTTGTTCTCTGGTGTTCTCACATGTGCTTATAGATAATATACTTACATACGTATGTACTTTAAAAATTCTAGAATACAATTGTGAAAAGATTGAGAGAAGAAACATAGAAAAGTACATACATATAGTTATTATTCTTTTTAATTACTTCTTTTAAGGAAATACAAATTAAGTGTTTGAAGGTTATGTTAGGTTAAGTAAAATTTATATCACTCTAACTACACACATTTAAGCAAACGTATGTTGTAGAACGATATAAATTTTATTTTCTCCAATCTAGTTTTCAACTTACTCGTATGCACTTCGTAATTTCTAGTTATTCTTATAATTCCCATGTACACTTGTCATAAATGTTTTACTATTTCAGATCAGTCGATATAAATTTTGATATAAATTGCATGAGAGAAGAAACATAAAGAAGTACGTAAGTATAAAAATTATTATTCTTTTTAATTATTTCTTTTAAGAAATTGCAAAATGTTTGAGGTTAGATTAGTAACATTTTTATGTACACTCATAGGTGCTTTACCATTTCAGATTAGTCAATAAAAATTTTTATAAATTACATCTATTTTTACCATTTGATTAGTTGAAATAATAAGGCATCCACATCTATGCATGTGTATGGTTAAAATACACATAATATACACATAAAAGCGACACTCCAAATTATCTACACAATTGACAAATTTACTTATTGATTAGGTACGTATGTCTTTTGTTTTTGAGCAGTTATTGTACAAATTAGTCAGTAGTAGACTAATAATTAAAGTTATTAACTGTTTTGCTTCTTAGACTGTGTTCGGATATATATTGTGTGTCAGTGCTGAAAATGTATAGTATACGTAACATCAAATAAATTTTTAATATTTTTTGACAGTGTCTATTCAAACACGGCCCAAGTGTACATGTAATTGTGTAGAAAACTTAATGTAAAAAGTAGAAAAATGCATATATTGGAAACAATTAATTTACTATGCATATTTTAAAGATACTTTTTTTATTATTTTAATATACTTTTTTTGCAACGTGGTATTTGTACAATTATTACGAGAAATATGTATAACGCAAGTAAAAAAAAATTGGTTTCTAAATGCCATGATAGACGAATTATTGCAAATAATACCGATATTGATATTGCAGGTTATTCTAAACATATTTCCCGTTGCTCTAATGTAAAAGTTTCTTCTAAAAATATTTTAAATTTAAATTCAAAAGTTAATATTTCTAATTTACATGATACTTCTGTAGAAGTAAATATTTTGAATTTACATGATACTGAAAGAATATTTATCAAAACTACATTTTCAGGAGATCATAACGATATTACTAACGAAACAAATAATAATAGTATTAATGATGAGGACGTACTAAAAGATGCTTCAGCTACATGGGCAATATCTTATAATATTACGCATGCAATGACTTGTTACGTATTTTAAATCGATATACACCATGTAAAGTACCTACAGATGTACGAACATTACTACAAACTCCAAGACAAGCTAATATTTCGAGAATATGTGAAGGAGAATATTTTCATTCGAGTTTTCAAGATATTATTGAAAAGATGTTGTCAAAAAATAATGATTCATATATTAATTTAATTAAAAATATAGATGGTCTTCCACTAGCGAAATCATCGCAAGCAACTTTATAAACAATTTTATGTTCTAATGTACGGTAAATACGGCAGTATATACCTTATTGGTGCTTATTTTGGATACCAAAATTCTACTGATCCTAATATTTTTTTGCAATCTGTAGTCAACGACTTAATTAATTTTAAATAAAGATCTCCACGAATAATGGAACCAAATACGTAGTAATAACACAAGATAACAACACAGGATGTGAAATGCGGTTTTATGTATAAACTTTGACTCTGAAATTTAGAACATTTAATTAACTTATGTAATATTTGAATTAATATGTAATTAACTTGTCAACATCAGTATATGTTGTATATAGCAGCTGAAGAAGGCCTTAGTAAGGCAGAAACTAGTCCCGCGTTATTTATTTCGAATGTTAATTGAGATAATATATGTAATTTAATTTTTAACAACTAAAATTACTGCTCGTCATTGGCCTGTTTTTCACACTTAAGTGTATGAATACACGAGCGACACATAGTATATTAATTAATTTTATTAATAATGGTTATATTCATGCCGGAAAGATAATCAAAATCAAATTATTTGCTTTAATATGCGATGCACCTGCAAAATCTTTTGCTTTATGTATGAAAGGTCACACCGGGTATTATAGTTGCACTAAATGCATAATTAAAGGAAAATATATCAATAGTAAAATTTGTTTTCCATCTCAAAGAACTTATCCTTTAAGGAAAGATGAATTATTTATCGTTAATGCATATAAAGATTTTCAGACTAATTATTCTATTTTAAATAATATTCCTGAATTTGTACCCTTAATTAATACATCGTTAGATTACATGCATCTAATATGTTTAGGGGTTGTTAAAAAAATGATAATTCAATGGATGAAAGATCCGTTTTCTGTACGGTTAAATACAAAATCCATTAATAAAGTATTACATATGATAATGTTATTTAGAAATACTACACCAAGTGATTTCATTAGAAGATCCAGTTCGCCAAGAGAAATTAAGCACTGGAAAGCTGTAGAATTTAGAAATTTCTTATTATATACAGATCCTATCGTATTAAGGCATATATTAAAATCCACATATATATATTCATTTCCTAACGTTACATGTAGCTATAACAATTCTTACACGTCAAAATTTATGCCAAAAAGAATATATAAATTTTACTGAAGCTTTATTAGATCACTTTGTTAAGTCATTTCAAATATTATATGGCCAACAATATGGTTCGTTGCATAAGTTCTATACGCGTAAGGCTGTGCACGGCACGAGTTCGTACATGATCGAACAAGTCCAGCTCACGCACGGACACATACACTCTTGCGTTCACACACACACGCGCGCATCGACGCCCTACCATCCCGCCATTGGGACTCGCGGAGGGACCCGCCGCTCGCTATTCGTGGATGACCAAGTGGTGGGGAGACATGAACCACGGAAGAGTATATATTCGGCTGCTCGAACAATCCAGCGATCAATCGATTTCTCACGTTGGAGACAAGATCATCATTCCGTACATTGCAATACGTATTATCATCATTCCGTACATAGCAATACGAATTATTAATTGTGTGATAACTCGACTCAGCGTATAAAAATATCAACAAAATTCAGTGTATCGCATTCCGCACGACTCAGGGCTACGGCTCCAAGGCGTTGTCGTGGATTGCAAAGAAGCATCGCAATAAAGACCTCACATACGAAACCACAGCGTGACGACAATTCATCACCCTGGCCATACACAATATGTATCGCATAATGTACATAATCTTCTACATATATGTTCTGACGTAAAAATATTTGGCCCACTAGATAACTTCAGTGCTTTTCGGTTCGAAAATTATATGTTATATATAAAAAAAATGATTACGTAAAAGTGCAAAACTATTACAACAATTAATTAAAAGGTATCATGAGATTTATAATTTTAATGTTTTATATTCAAAAAATGATACCAATAATAAAACATCATGTAAATAACGGTCCAATACCTGATTATTTGGATGTTCAGTTGCAATATCTAATGTTATCTAATGGAAAATTTAGTATAAATTGCAAAGGTTGTAATAATAATTGTTGTCTATTAAAAAACGGTACATGTGTTTTAATTCTGAACATAGAAAAAACAAGGAATAAAGATATTTTTCTTATTGGAAAAAACTGAAATATTGTAACAAATCGCCTCCGCGCGACCCCCCGACGGACCGGTCATCGTCCGCAAGACGCCGGCCGAACATCCGCCGAGCGTCAAACGAGGCGCTACGCGCCGATAAACGACTCCAAACGCGCCAATGCGAGCAGCGAGGCATCCGCGCGTCACGATGATCGCGCCGCGCACGCGCCCGGCCCAAACCGGCACGCGCTAGCGACGTGCTCGCTCGCCTCCGTCCGCCCACCACGCAACCGATCTCGAGCGGCGGGGACGCTGGCTCCGACACGAACCGAACCGCCACCGAGCGTTCCCGACGTCTCGAGATGCGGGTATAAAAGCGCCGGAGCAGCGAGATGCTGCGCTTCTTCTCCGCCGACTGTTCGGAACCGCTATTCCGCCGACTGGTCTCCGAAGAAGTCTCCCAAGGTAGCCCTGGGGTCAAGTGTCTTGGCCTCTGCCGAGCGTTCTCGGCGACTACCGCTCTCGCACCTGTCTCTCCTCGCCGAAGCTAGGGCTCAAGCGTCTTGGGCTCAGGCAAGCGTACTTGCCCGACCGGCTTTCCTCGAAATCGATCCGATCCTACCGCGGCGGCTACAGAACAAACGGGGTAAAGCGTCTTTGCCTCCGTCGAGCGTACTCGACGTAGCCGTCGCATCCGGCCTACGAGCGATACCGCGGTATACAAGCCGCAAATTTAAAGGGACGCTCAGCAAAGCACCGCCCCGCGCACCGCTACTGCTCTGCCGACCGCGAAAACCGTGCACGCGACCTCGCAAGGCCAAAAAACACGAGGCTGCCCGACGCGCCGAAAAGACGCCGACAACGTAAACAACGCACCTGCCGCGCGAATAGCGGCAACCGCGCCGACGACGATCCGCGCGCCGGAGCCAGTGCCCACCGGTATTCGCAACCTCCGCTACCGAAGTAACCGTCACCCCCCGCGCGATACGGCCGACGACGTATCAGCGGTGACGTTCGCGTAACCTTTGTAAATAGTAGTATTAAGACACTTGTATTTCGTCCGTGTGCCTATTAAAATAAAACCTGTACATATCGTACACGTCACAATCACGAGTCTACTTCTCTCTTAACCCTGATCGTGCCCTGGAATTCCCGACGAGCTACGTCCGTGCGCAATATCTAATCAAGAAAAACGGGTTGTTACAATATATAAAAGACGTCTATGCATTACCATGTAACTCCAGTAATTTTGGTATTAAAATGATGAAAATAGATCATGATAACATTTTCTTTTGGCCAATTACTGATTTATTATGCAAAACATAAAGAATTCCTTATGGCAATGATCGAGATATATTTGCAATATTTCCTCTTAACCATATGTAAACATGTAACTTCGCATATTATACAGGGTGTTTCAGACCACCCGTACACCCCTTTTCTCTTCGCAGGATTAGGACCAATCAAAAATATGTTCAGACGAAAGTTGTAGGGTTTCAAAAGATCTATTCAATGATCTTATCAGTTTGACCTTGGATGGCGTCGCCAAGGTCAGATCGAAATCACATTAAGTTTTTTAAATGGAACACCCTATTTTTGATTCCAGAATCTAATAGCTGGTGTCAAGACCTTTCCAAAACACTATAAGAATGTTTATTTTCGTTGACTACTTTCCGAGTTGTGCGGCTTGAAAGTTACACTACCGCCAGCATCAGCATTACTCAAGATGTACCATGTGGTGGTTACTTAGTCGGATTTAATCTTGTGTGTGGGTGTGTGCATACGTGCATGCGTATGTGTATGGGGGAGGAAAAGGGGAGTCAAAGTTTTATGTACTCTGCTTTTGTTTATTAACTGGATTGATTATGTTTGATGATCAATCATGTCCAGATTGACTGTATGCATTTTCCCGTGCTTAGCATTATCCAGAATGAACGACGTGGACATGACGAGAATTTCATCCCATTGGGGTACTTGATTCACGTGAGTCCCCTTGCCTCTCACGTTTGGGGTGCTTGATTCACGTGAGTCCCCTTGCCTCTCACGTTTGGGGTGCTTGATTCACGTGAGTCCCGTTGCCTCTCACGTTTGGGGTGCTTGATTCACGTGAGTCCCCTTGCCTCTCACGTTTGGGGTGCTTGATTCACGTGAGTCCCCTTGCCTCTCACGTTTGGGGTGCTTGATTCACGTGAGTCCCCTTGCCTCTCACGTTTGGGGTGCTTGATTCACGTGAGTCTCCTTGCCTCTCACGTTTGGGGTGCTTGATTCACGTGAGTCCCCTTGCCTCTCACGTTTGGGGTGCTTGATTCACGTGAGTCCCCTTGCCTCTCACGTTTGGGGTGCTTGATTCACGTGAGTCCCCTTGCTTCTCACGTTTGGGGTGCTTGATTCACGTGAGTCCCCTTGCCTCTCACGTTTGGGGTGTTTGATTCACGTGAGTCCCCTTGCCTCTCACGTTCGGGAATGAATGAGTGTATGTTTTGTTAAGCGACTAAATGTTCAAAGTGAGCACCATTCTCTGCGATGCAAGCATCAACTCTATTTTGAAAATCATTGATTGCTCGAAGAATTTCCTCGGCACGTAAGGATCGAATTGCTTCACTTATTCTACGAATCATATTATCCCTCGTAGTCGGACGTTCATGATAGACCAAGTTTTTTATCCTTCCCCAGAAATAATAATCAAGGACGGTGAGATCTGGTGATCGGGGTGGATAATTGATTGGACCGTATTTGCCTATCCACTTGTCGGGGAACATAGTATTTAATGCCGCACGAGCAACTCTCGATGTATGAGACGGACATGCATCTTGTTGGAACCACATGTTCAGGCGCAATTGCAGAGGAATATTTTCTAGTAAGACAGGAAGATCTGTCATTATCAAGGCGGAATATCTATCACCGTTTAGATTTTCGTCAAAGAAAACAGGACCTATGATTTGACTTCCAATAATTCCACACCAAACATTGACTTTCCAAATGGTTTGATGATCTACTTCTCTCAACCAGTGAGGATTATTTTGTGCCCAATAATGAGAGTTCCAAGTATTAACAGATCCATCACTTTTAAGTGTACATTCGTCAGAAAATAAAATTTTCAAGTGGAAATCAAATGGTTGCTGTCTTATAAAGTTGCAAAATACAAGTCTCTGTCTAATATCGTTATAATTCAACGCTTGATGAACAGACATTCTGTAAGGGTGAAATTTGTTATTTTTTAGAATGCGCCAAACACTGATTTTACTAACACCAGAATCTTGTTCTCGTCGTCTTAAAGAATCATAAGGGTTCAATTCTGTCGATGCAAGAATTTCCACTGTTCTTTCATCCATAATCGGACGACGAATTTGTGTACCTTTGTTATGTTGAGGCTGAACGACACCTTTAATTTTGATTCGTTTAGCCAAACGTGAAAAAACATTTTGCGAGTGAGGAGTCCGATCAGGATAACGTTCCCGCCACAATCTTTCCACTGCAATGAATGTACCTCGACACTCACCTAAAATTAGCAGCATATCATATGCTTCTTCATTGGAATAGGACATGGCTAAATAAACCTAGACTAATAAAGAGGGTCGGATTTTTGTTGCGCGATTGATACTGATATGATGGTTATTGAAGACGTAGGTGACAAGTTTGAGAGAGTTATTGTCACTCGTGTTGAGTTGAGTCACAATAGCGTTGTGGTGAATACATCTCTACTACATCCTATGCAAATAACAATATGTATAAAATCACGAGTTAGACATCGTTACGCAGAAAGCCGCGCTCGTTATTGCTCGTGTGCTACCGTTAAAGTAATAATGTAATTACATAATATTATGACATACATATGTATGTGACTATCTACGGTCGCGACAGCTAATTTTCACGATTTTTCATGATCTGTTTTTGTTGGCCCGGCTCGCGTGTTTACTTCTTTGTGTCGGCTGCACGGCTTTCTGCGTAACGCGTGATTTTATATTGTTATTTACATGGTGTTGGCGGTAGTGTAACTTTCAAGCCGCACAACTCGGAAAGTAGTCAAAGAAAATAAACTTTCTTGTAGTGTTTTGGAAAGGTCTTGACACCAGCTATTAGATTCTGGAATCAAAAATAGGGTGTTTCATTTAAAAAACTTAATGTGATTTCGATCTGACCTTGGCGACGCCATCCAAGGTCAAACTGATAAGATCATTGAATAGATCTTTTGAAACCCTACAACTTTCGTCTGAACATATTTTTAATTGGTCCTAATCCTGCGAAGAGAAAAGGGATGTACGGGTGGTCTGAAACACCCTGTATAATAAAAATATTTCTTAAAATACAACAATTTGTAACGAAACGCCCCTCCACCTCGCGCGCACTGCCACTCCGCTCCGTCCACCCGAGCAAAACACCGGCAGAACGCCACGTGCGCGCACAGGGCTAACCTGTCGTTGCGATCACGCAGCAGCACGCGCGCCGCCCGTGGCGTTCGGCAACGCTCCCACTCCGGGCCAGCCGACCGAACGCACGGATTGGTCCGCCCAACCGTGCGTTCGGATATATAAGCCGGCAGTGGGAACGCCGAGATCAGATCTTCCCGGTCCGCCGAATCCGACAGGTCGAGTATCCTCGACCGCACTCCGACTCCCAAGAGGACGAGAATACTCGCCTCATCCTGACTCCCCTCGACGAGCATCCTCGTCGTTCCGGCTAGCCGAGTATCCTTGGCTAATCCTGTCATACCGAATACCGTACACCACCAATCACGGCGAGCATCCTCGCCGTAGCCGAGTATCCTCGGCTAATCCTGTCCTACCGAACACCGTACACAGCCAATCACGGCGAGCATCCTCACCGTGCTCCGTAGCCGAGTATCCTCGGCGAATCACCGATCACGACGAGCATCCTCGTCGAGTCCGCCGGCTGGGTATCCCTAGCCAATCCCTTCCGTCCTCTCCCTCAGGGAAGAATCTCGTGTAACCTAAAGCCTCGTCAGGGCATCCGCGTCCTGGCGAGAACTTCGCCTCATTTTGCACGAGGCGGCTCGGGTGAGACGCGGAATCGTCACCGTCGCTCCGATCCCGCGTTCCGCGGCTCCCCGATCTCCCCGGACACCGAGTCCGTTTCAAACCACGCGAGTTAATTTAAGTTAGAGTTACTTTTGTATCCTTATAATTTCATAGTTCTAGTACTCCCGCTCTGATTATGTATCATTCTAAGTTAGAGTTATCTTTTGACACTGTACCGACTCAGCCGTACTCTCGCGGTTATTGATTTTTGTTTCGAACTTCCGTCTTGGCTCTCGCCTAGCGCGCTCGTTAGCCCACGCGTCACCGCGCGCTCATCGTTACCACCGCTCGCGATTCCGACCGCGCAGCGGCAATTGGTCGCCGCGATCACCACGAGCCAATCGCGCCCCCGCTAAGGCTGGGTCCACTTGTCGCGAGGCGTTAGACCCAATCTGCGATTGAGGCTACTTGTAAATACTATATTCAAATAAAGATCTCATATGTTTGTCAGCTAAATACCGAGTGCGATTATTCTACCGAACCCGACCAATCCGGCGAGCTTATCCGCCACCGTGTTCCGACACCTCCCGCACCCGCACGAAAACCACCAGCGTTACAAATTTATATTGACAATTGCATTATACTATATGTACAGAAATGAATAAATTTAGAATGCAGAATATCACGATGGGCTGCAATTAATACCAGCAACGTGGTATAATACAGATAATTCAACAAGCATCTGGCTTAGCCATTTTAAAACAAAATTACGCATAAATAAAGCCATTATGACAAAAAAAATGCCAAAAGAAAAATCAGATTGGGAGGAGTTACCAATTATAAAAATTTTCGGCATTGCAAGTAAATAAACAATACAACACATAAATTTTTATATGTTATATGTTATATTGAAATTTTATTATTTTATTTTAAATGATTTAGATACAAAGTAGGCAAAGGGTTGATGAGAATGTTAGCGTGATAAGCAGATAATTTTTCAAATTAAATTTCTAATATATTTATTTTAAATATCTGTACGTTTTGGCTCTTTTTCGGACCATTCTTAGCAAACATACTCATAATTAAAAGATGTCTCCATAATGAATGGCGATAAGAAAATCTCCACATCTCTTCATATCACATTAGCATAAGAATAATAGATCCCCTGACAACAAAACATTGAACTACACATACAAATTGATACAAGAAAAAAAATAAATATATTGGAAAATTATCTGCGCACTGCTTACCACGCTCATCAGTCTTTGCTTTTTTTGTCTTGACAATTTTGAGAGTTTATTTGTGTTTATTTGATTTAGATACGTATGAAGAAGGGTTAGAAAAATTAGCTCGAGCAGAAGATAATCCAATATAGATGATATTGGTATATCATCAAATGAACTAAATGAACGAGAAAAAAAGGAGGCGTTTAAAAGCATAAAAAGTTTTTTTATCTTCTTCTTCAGAAGATTTATCTTCTCGCGAGGATAAAGAAAATAGTATCCAAAAAGATAAAATTTTGCCGGTTCTTCCACGAAAAGAGCATTTTATATCGAATAAAAAAAAGCCGTTACTGAGCACATCCGTACAAAAAATGAAAAAAACAGACGAGGACACTTTTTTAATACAGTGAACAATAATGGTAAATATTTAATTAATTTAAGTTTATTCAAAATCTCGAATCGCTCTTGAACTGAAACGCTTTCACCTGTTGTCTCTATAAAACAAGACAGAGAATAAACAAACAAGGATAGACGTTAGACTTCTGCTAGGATTCGTAACTAGCAACTTTTCTTATTTATTTATTCTCTGGGACTTGGTTAGGCGGAGTGAAGGTATGCGGATGCGTGGTGTGAGCCGGTGTGAGATAAGAAGCGAAATAGCGTATATTAGGATAGAGACAGGTGTAACGAGGCGAGAATTAGCGAGGTAGAGAGGTAAGAAGATAGGGGAATTGGAGGAGAAGGTAGGTGGAGAGAATTGGCGGAGAAAAAGGCAGATTAAGGCGAGGATAGAAAGAGGAGGTTATGGTAGGCAAGGAAATGGCGGGATTAGGTAAGGACGAGAAAACCGGTAAGGGAGGGAAGCAGCTTAAACTGACTACAGTCGGTAAAGGTGAAGGTAAAGAAGGAGGAAAGAGAGTGACTTTCAAGCTCTCGGAAGAGAGGGAAAAAGGGGAGCGAGAAGATTTAATTAAGGTATTGATGGAAGAATTAAAAATACTGAAAGGCGATAGGAAAGTGTATAAAGAGGAGATGAAAAAATTTAAGGAAATAGTTAAAGAATGCGAGGAAAAGATAGGAAGGCTAGAGGAAAGAATAGATGAAATGGAAAAGAACTGGAAGGAAGAAAAGGAGAAAGATTTGACAAACGTGGAGGAGGGAGGAGAGCAGGAAGACAGGAGAAGCGTTGGAAACGTGTGGAGTCTGAGGAGCAGTTTGGCCAGTAGGGCAAGTTTAGATTCTAGGTGTAGCGGACTAAGCGAGAGAGAGATAGGTAGTCTTAGGAAATGGGCAGCGGAAAGAGACTGGGAGGATAGGAAACTTAATATTATTATAAAAGGTGTAAACATGCCCGAGACAGTGAAGAAAGACAGGTTAGAAAGAAGGAAGTGGGGAGAAGAATTAATAAAAGAAAAAATAGAAGTAACTTGCAAGGTAATGAGCTGTAGAGTAAGTGGACCCGTGATAATTGCAAAACTGGAGAACGAGGAAAAGAAAAAGGAAGTAATGATTAATAAGTCGAAGTTAAAGCTAAAAGGAGAAAGGATATTTTTGGAGACACGTATTTTTGGAGCTGGGAACAGAGAAGAACGCAGGAGAGGATAAAAAGATGGTAGAAAGAGCAGAAAGAGAAAGGAGTTCAAGTAAAAATAGGATTCGGCAGAGTGAAAATAGGAGATATATGGAGACCATGGGAAGAGATAGAGAGGGAGGAAGAAAGGAGAGAGAATAGAGAAGCAGGTGACAGAGGAGAGGAAAATCGGAATTTCAGCTAAGCCGAGAAGAGGAAGGGAGACGTGGGGAGGGAGTAGTAATAAATAGGAGGAACAGGAGGAAATGCCTATTTTGGAACGTGGCGGGAATAGGAAATAAAGATAAAGAATTTTGGAAATACGTGAGAGAGTTTGAAATAGTCAGTATGTGTGAGACCTGGGTAGAAGAGAGTGGATGGGAGCGCTTGAAAGACAGGATGCCTGAATCGCATGAATGGATTTGTAGTTTTGCAAGGAAGGAAAAAAACAAAGGAAGAGCGAGAGGACGATTTATAATAAGCAAGAGGAAAGAGGATGTAGGAGAAAGGAATAGGATAACGATAATAAAAGAGAAGGAGGGAATGGTGATGACAGAGATAGCTTGGGAGAAGGAGAAACAGAGAATTATTTCAGTTTACAGGGCACAAGGAGGAAAGGATTTGAAGGAGAAGTTAGAGGAACTTATAGGAGAAGAGGAGGAAGGAAATATAATAATAGGAGGAGATTTTAATGTGAGGATAGGAGAACTAGGAGGTACATAGGAGAAGGAGAGAGACACAGTAAAGATAAAGTAATAGGTAATGGAGGAAAAAAAATAGTAGAGTGGATAACGGAAAAAGGCTGGTTTATCTTGAATGAGACAATGGAAGATGACTGGGAGGGTGAGTTTACATACGTAGGAGTAAGAGGATGTACGGTTATAGATTATGTAATTGTAAGCGTAGATATAAGAGATAGAATTTATAAGTTTAGAGTAGGGGACAGAGTGGACTCGGACCACATGCCTTTGGAGATGGAGTTCAGCGGGGGAGAAGAAGAAATGGATCTAGAAGAAGAACAAAAACAAGAGGAAGAAGAGAAAGTAAAAATAGAAACGATTTTATGGGATGACGAGGCGAAGGTGATGTACGCAGAAAGGACGGAGGAATTGTGTAACACGGAAGAGCTGGAAGAAAAGGAATCGGACACATTAGAAGAAGAATGGGAAAAGATAAAGAAGATTGTAAAGGAAGCAATGGTGAAGATAAGAATAAAGAGAAGGAAGAAAGAGCTGGGTCATAAAGATTGGTGGGACAGAAGCTGCACCAGAAAGAAGAGAGGTAAAAAGAATCTACAAGAAATGGAGGAAAGGACGAATAGGAAGAGACAGATATATGAAGGAGAAAAGAAATCTGAAAGAACTGCTAGAGAAGAAACAAGAGGAGAAGAGAAGAAAGGAAGAGGAGGAACTGAGAAGGATGAAAAATGAAGCAGACGTGTGGAAATATATAAATAGGAAGAGAGGGAGGAGAACAACGACGGACAACAAGATAGGAAAGGAAGAATGGAGAAAACACTTTATGGACCTGCTTGACGATTCGGAGATAGGCCTGATGGAGAGGAGAGTAAGGAGGGAGGAGAAACAGCAGCAGGAAGAAGAAGAGGAAGAAATAGTGGAGGCAGAAATAATTAAAGCAGTAGGCAAAATGAAGGTCAAGAAAGCGGCAGGTATTGATGGGATTCCGGCAGAGGCATGGAAGTACGCGGGCAAAGAACTTTGGAAAAGGCTGGTGAAGATAATGAAACGGATTTGGTATACAGGAGAGATGCCAAACGATTGGAGAATGAGCATAATTATGCCGTTATATAAAAGAGGAGAGAAGGAGAAGGCCAGCAACTACAGAGGTATCTCTATTCTTTGCTCGGCGTATAAGATCTATGCGAAAATTATCAGGAACAGACTGGAGACGGAGGTGGAAGATCGAGGCTGATTCCGGCGAGTCAAGCGGGTTTTAGAAGAGGGAGGTCGACCATGGACAATATCTTCGTTCTCAATCACTTGATGCAGAGGGAGAAAGGAAGATGAGGAAGGAATGAAAAGGTATACATGCTCTTCGCGGATCTGAAGGCGGCCTTCGACAGAGTAAATAGAGAGGAACTATGGAAAGTGCTGAGGAGTATGGGTATAAAGGAGCAGCTGATAGGAAGGATCGAAAAAGTATACGAAGTGTCCCAGGCGGTGGTAAGAACGAGACAAGGTAACACGGAAAGTTTCGCAACAGGAAAAGGCGTTAGACAAGGATGTGTGATGAGTCCACTCTTGTTCAATTTGTATGCAGCAGAATTAGTGCAGGTATTAAGGAACAGGGGGATAGGAGGCATAGCAATAGGTAAGACTAGGATATGGGAATTGGCGTACGCGGACGACATAGTGCTGATAGCAAAAAATAGAGAAGCTCTACTAGATATGATGTGCACGTTCAAACGTTTCTTGGTAGATAGGAAATTGAAATTATATCCAGAGAAAACGAAGATAATGGTCTTTAATAGGAAAAAAAAGAAAAAATAGTAAAATGGAAGTGGGGGAAAGAAGGAATCGAGGAAGTACAAGCGTTTAAATATTTAGGCTTCGTATTAAATAACAGAGGTAGTTATAAGGAACATATAAAGAGTTATGTGGTAAAGGTAGAATAGCAGTAAGGAAAGTATGGGGATTAGAAGAGAGAATTTGAAACGACATAAAGAGGAGATGGATGTGTTCACATACCTAGTACAAAGTGTGATGGCGTATGGGGTGGAAATCTGGGGATGGACAGAGATCGAGAAATTAGAGAAAATAATGATAGACTACGTCAGGTGGACGTTTAGGCTAGATTTTTGTACACCAAGATATATCATCTCAAGAGAGCTGCTAATGGACAAATTAAGAGTCGGATGGGGGATCAGAGCGAGGAGATATGAGAATAGAATTAAAGTAGGGAGAGCTGGAGAAATAGTTAAGGAGTGTTGGAAGGAAAAAGAGCAGAACAACTGGAGCGATATATATGGGATAGAAAGGGAAAGATACTACAACAGGAATGGCTGGGGAACAGAAGCGAAAGAGGTAAAAGAAAAAGTGGGAGACGATTTGGAAAAGGACTTAATTGACAGGGAAAGAGATATTCAGAGGCAATGGGAGAACGAAAAAATTAATGCGGCAAGATACAATAGGAGATCTAAGAAAATAGGGCTAGATGCGAAGTTGCCGAATTACTTAGAAAGTAGGAATGTAGAGGAACTAAGTAGAGGAGAGAAAATAAGAGCCAAGATAAAAGTAAGATGTGGTAATCTAGAACAAGCGAATAAATATTGGCTAGAAGAAAGGCAGCGACTATGTATATTCTGCGAGGAAGACTGGGACTGTCTGGATCATTATGTCAAGGACTGCGTGAAAACAAGCGTATGGTTTGCGGATTTAGGAGATGATAAGGACAGAGTGGTAGAACAGATATGCGAGGAAGACATGGACAGGCGGATAGGAGAAATATTGAAGAAGCTATGGAAAGAGAGGGAAAGAGAATTGAAAAGAAGAAAGGAGGCAAGCGATGAGAGGGAGAAAAACAAAAAGAATAGTACCGAAATAGTAGAATAAGACAAAAGGATTTAGACAGAAGAAATAGATAATAACTGTAATATAAAGTAATTGTATAATAACTGTATAATTGAATAATTGTATAATTGTATAAAGTAAGGAAAATGTAAAGAGGCTGTGATCTCTAAGTCATAGAATTAGTAATGGAATAGGCGAGAATAGGTACAAGTAATACAAAAGGCAATAGATAAACGGAGTAGGGAGGACGTAGAATATAAGATATAGAGAAAATATTTGAGAGGCTGTGGTAAAAATAGGTAGAAGAGTAAGAATAGAATTAGCTTAAGACAAGAACTGTACAAGCGGCGAGGGAATGGAAGGATGAGTGAGAATAGATTCTATGTAAACCAAGTCCACTTCTCGGCTGAAATGTAAGCTTGAAGTTAATAAATAATAATTATTATTTATTTATTCTCTGTCTCGCTCTATCTCTATCGATGAAAAGATAGAAGCCTTGTAATTTACAAATGAGGTTTTAGACAGGCCTAATTTAATATAATATATTAGTAACGATTGACATAATTTTTAAATTTAATGTTTATACTTTCTCTTTTTAGATTCAAATAACGACATTGTTACAAATAATATTATACAGGGTGAGCCATTTGAATTTATCACCCAAAATATTTCCGTTCCCTTGCATTTTACAAGAAAATGTTTCAGACAAAAGTTGTATGGTTTCAAGGGGGTCATAAGATGGTGTCATTAATTTAACCTTGAATAGTTGCTTGAAGGTCACGTGAAGGACACCTCCAATTTTTTTAATGGGACTACTTACTTTTTATTACATATTCTTGTAGTTTATTTCGAGACCTTTTCAAAACACTACAAGAAAGTTTATTTTCGTTGAGTACTTTTTGAGTTGTGAGTCTTGAAAGCTATGGTGTACTGTAACTTTTAAGCGTCACAACTCGGAAAGTACTTAACAAAAATAAACTTTTTTGTAGTGCTTTGGAAAAAACTCAAAATAATCTACAAAAATATGCAATAAGAGATACAATGTTAGAGTATCAGTAATTCCCTAATTAAAGGGTATCGGTACTTCCCTAACATTCTATATTTTTTTATTGCATTTTCTTGTAGTCAATTTCGAAAGTTTTCCAAAACACTATAAATAAGTTTATTTTTGTTAAGGTTTTTCCCAGTTATGACGCTTGAAAGTTACAGTACAACGTAACTTTGAAGCCTCACAACTCAGAAAGTACTCAACAAAAATGACCTTTCTTGTAGTGTTTTAAAAAGGTCTCAAAATAAGCTACAAGAATGTGTAATAAAAAGTAGGCAGTCCCATTTAAAAAATTGAGGGTGACCTTCACGTGACCTTCAAGCAACTATTCAAGGTCACATTAATTACACCATCTTATGTCCCCCTCGAAACCATACAACTTTTGTCTGAAACATTTTCTTGTAAAATGCAAGGGAACGGAAATATTTGGGGTGATAGATTCAAATGGCTCACCCTGTACAATGCAGTTCTGCTACTGAAATTGATAATAAGCGTCTTGATACTTCTGGTAAAATTTAAAAATTGTTCGTTATTTGAACGAGTTTAAAAATGTCGCAAGATTCCTGCCGTATTCGTACGGCTCTGTCTACTTCCCCGGCCTCGTCGTCGTGCTCGGTGGATCAAGGAGCTGGGAACGACGGGAAAACGCGGGAGCAGAGCTTCGCGGCTTTTTGCGCTCTTGTTAGCCGGCGCTCGTTCTCTCGTTCGAGGACTGTGTTACGGAAAGCACACGACTAGCGACCGCGAACCATTTTTGACTCCGTTCCGAGAACTACGATTCTTATATCGTACAGAGCGTTTTGTATTGCGTAGGCCCAGAGATCGCCGAGCTCTGTGCCGCAATAAAATAAAGTGATATTGACAAGTTACTCCAGTGCGTGTGTTACGTCCAGAATTCTCGAAATAAGTCTCTCGGGTCGGTTGGCAGGTAGAGACTTAGAGAAATAATTCGAGCGAGGTAGGAAGGACGGAACAAGCCTAATCTCTCGCACACATGTCTCCGGGCGAGTGCGACGAGTCGAATGCGTCAGGTGAGTCAGAATGTAGGTCAGGTGTCAAGGATGACGACCTATGACTCTCATTCAGACTCTTGCATTCGTGTAGTCCTTATTTTGCGTAAACGAATCGAATCGCTTTTACGCGGGATCGGACTAAGTGCAATTTTATCGGAGCGGGAATTAGAGGTGATTGAAGTAAAGAAAAATGATTGAGACTAAGAATTACAATTTATTTTAACATAATAAAAGAAATAACCAATTACAATGATAGGTGATGACTAAAAGGATAATTATTAATGTACAAATAATATTTTTGTCAGTAGAAAATATGTGTAATAAAAAGAAGAAAAATCTTATGTTCTTAATAACAAAAAAAAATTGTAATTATAACTTAAATTCTAGTTGGTTATAAGTGTGCATGTGTAGGTGTATTTTATGATCAAGGAATTTTTAGTTATCTAGGTAGGCTTTGGAGCGAGTCGAAGATTTCTTCAAATTCATTGAGTACTCTTCGATTCGCTTCGATATTTTCATTTACTATATTCTCTACCTGTTTGGAAGTAAATAATGAATCGGAATGCGGGTTTTCTTGGGGAAACTCTAGCGCGGGGGAATATGGATCTTCCGGAGGTCTTCGAACAGGTGAATCGGAATTACGATAAAAAAAATCGGGGGAAGGTGTAGGAGGAAAGTCTGTAGGAGAAAAGGTTGAATCCCGAGGAGAGGCTAAGGGTTCTGCCAAAGGATCGAAGGTAGAAGACGGTGACCCTGGTGGTTGTTTAAAATCTGGTTCTACATGAGATCCAGGAGAGTAAGAGGGGGAAGGATAACGACAGGGGGAAAAAGAGTGTGATTCAGGGGACGGATTTGAGACTGGCGGAGATGAGTCGGTCGGTTCGTCGGAAGTACTCAAATTAATTAGAGCGTTAGGTAAAACAGAAATTTTTGCTCGCTGTTTGCGTAATTTACCGCAGAGCGACAACGATGCGCCAAGCCTCCGGAGCTTCTTATTTCGGCGATTCCGACAGTTCTTAATGGCTCTTCGAGTTTTATGGTCAGGGACTCGCTTACGCACTAAAATGAATTTGAGAATTGACGCTACGTTCTCTCTTTCTTATAAAGGGAAATAAAATTTATATTATAACTTCTTGAAAGAAGAAAAAGGAAAAGCAAAAGAAAAAAAAGGTTTGAATTAATAAAAGGAACAGAATTCTTCGTTTCCGCTGGAAGCAAAGAAAACTGCGAATTCAATCGAACGAGAGTTCGATTGTATCCAGCAGGGAATAAAGAGAGTCGTGGACCCAATCGAAAGAGCTCGATTGTATCCTACGGGAAATAAAAAGAGTCGCGGACCCAATCGAAAGAGCTCGACTGTATCCTGCGGGAAACAAAGAGAGTCGTGGACCCAATCGAAAGAGCTCGATTGTATCCTACGGGAAATAAAAAGAGTCGCGGACCCAATCGAAAGAGCTCGACTGTATCCTGCGGGAAATAAAGAGAGTCGTGGACCCAATCGAAAGAGCTCGATTGTATCCTACGGGAAATAAAAAGAGTCGCGGACCCAATCGAAAGAGCTCGACTGTATCCTGCGGGAAATAAAGAGAGTCGTGGACCCAATCGAAAGAGCTCGATTGTATCCTACGGGAAATAAAAAGAGTCGCGGACCCAATCGAAAGAGCTCGACTGTATCCTGCGGGAAATAAAGAGAGTCGTGGACCCAATCGAAAGAGCTCGATTGTATCCTACGGGAAATAAAAGAGTCGCGGACCCAATCGAAAGAGCTCGACTGTATCCTGCGGGAAATAAAGAGAGTCGTGGACCCAATCGAAAGAGCTCGATTGTATCCTACGGGAAATAAAAGGAGTCGCGGACCCAATCGAAAGAGCTCGACTGTATCCTGCGGGAAATAAAGAGAGTCGTGGACCCAATCGAAAGAGCTCGATTGTATCCTACGGGAAATAAAAAGAGTCGCGGACCCAATCGAAAGAGCTCGACTGTATCCTGCGGGAAATAAAGAGAGTCGTGGACCCAATCGAAAGAGCTCGATTGTATCCTACGGGAAATAAAAGAGTCGCGGACCCAATCGAAAGAGCTCGACTGTATCCTGCGGGAAATAAAGAGAGTCGTGGACCCAATCGAAAGAGCTCGATTGTATCCTACGGGAAATAAAAGAGTCGCGGACCCAATCGAAAGAGCTCGACTGTATCCTGCGGGAAATAAAGAGACTGAGAGTAATAGAGGGAGAAAAGGAAGGGTAGTGCAATAATACTGAATATATGAATGTTTTGAAAAATATAAATCAACAAAACAAATATCTTATGAGAGAGAGAAGGTAGTCTTATGAAGAGTAAAAATAAAAAAATAAAAATAATGGACGGCTGAGACTTACTGTTGGGTGAAGTTTGAAGGTGCGAACGATTTAGTGGTTGGCAGAGCGGATTCAGCTTACAACGGCGGACGGTTGGTCGACGGTTGGCACTCAGAGTGTTCGGATCTCACAATGCCGCGTCGAATTTAAGTACGGTGAATACGAATCCGAACGTCACAAACTCGGACATATAATGTCACGGAATGTGCGCCGGATCGAACTAGAGTGAATCGCGAAGCGAAAAATGAGCGATTGATCAGAATGAAAAAAAAGGTGCGGTATGTGCCCGTAAGTGACTGTAAATGATTGTAAGAAAGTAAGTAAGTGCCCGCGGGCTCCGGAGCTCCTTCCTTTTATACCTGATTCTGCCTATGATTTCTATGGGATTTTAATCCGCAGGTGTACTGCTTCCTATTGTCGTCCGCGCGCTACTTTTTAATTGTACGACAAGTGTTTCATGTCGATGGGGTCAATCATCCGCCAAAATCGGCACGTGTCAAGGATGGACCAGCCGTATTGACTCGACTTTAGTGTATCTGCGCGGTTAAGGTAGATCATCTTTTCGAAATTTTCGGTTGCTTGGCTGCATCGATTTCGAAAGAAAAGAATTGTTACTCCACAGGACGTAACACCCCCCGCCTTAGACAAATGTTGGGGTTACACAACATTTGCAGAGTAAGAAGGATAATTCTTTTCTTTCGCGGGAAATTTCCTTTTCAAGGGAGGACCCACATGTAAGATTTTTCTTAGATGTGCGTCCTGAGGTTCTAAGGAAAGAGCAGGAAGGGAAAAATATACAGCTTTCTCTTAATCCCTTCGTACTCTTTTTACAATATAAATTTCTTTCTCATTTTTCTATTATAGTATATATCTATATAAATATATATAGTTTTCTTATATGTATGCGGATTATTAAAGTATTTCTTTCTCTTTTTCCAAGGTGTTTTTACCTGAACCCGTCTTTCGAGATAGTGTTTTGTTCAAGCTTTATTTACTCGTCGACCTGCGTGGGTCCGCCTGTCGGTATCTGCTTGCTGCAGGTGACGGAAGAATGCGCATTTTCTTCACGCTACCGTTTTTCTTTTACGGTGGGTCTTTAAATTCATTTAAAAGTTCGATCACTATCCAGAAAATAAAAAGAAAGAAATATAAACTCTCGTTTGATACAGAATTAACTTATAGTTATCTTAATTTTAAGTTCGTCGTTGGACGCTTTCTAAGTTTAATAGTTATTGTTCAGTGTGGGCGTGTTTTACCCTTTCTTTCGTTAATATAATGTTTTATATATGTATGTATATAAATTATATATATATATGTATGTATACTTTTTATTATTATTCCCTTCATTTCTTGCTTATATATATATTTTTGCTCTCTTATATGTGTATACGGATATTATCTATTTATTTATTTTACTTATTTATTTTTTATATAATTTCTTTGAAAGGAGAAGGTTGCATGGGATACTTAATAGTAGATAAAAAAAAAAGGTTTTTATTGGAGAGAAAAAAAAAATAAAAAAAAATTTTTATTGTTATTTTTTCCTTTACAATAATTGTGTATGTATGTTTGTTATTATTATTATTATTATTATTTTTTTTTTTTTTTTTTTTTTTTTTGTGTTGTTACGCAGCGGGAAAGGTGTTTTCCGTAACGCGATTCTCCTCCTCTTGTACGTGCCCTAGGAGTATCAGGGCCTCCCTCAGGTGGATGGTTTTCCTTAATGCATGGCCGCTCCTGGGTCCGAGGATGGTGGCGGTTACTAGTGCTGCTCCCGGCCTGAGTGGGTACTGGAAGCGTATCCACCCTCTTTCTCCTTCCGCCAGAATGCGTAATAGGGCCCTTGTCCTTCCGGGCCATGTGTCCGTGGATGTTGGCGGAGCCACATGCGCTAACCCGCATGCGATGGCTTGCCAAGGGAGCTTCCGGAATCTTTCTTCGAGCTGATAAAGTTCTCGGAAGGGTCTCCAGGTGGTACGGCCCCAATCGGCCAGCGCGACCATGGCTCTTCTGCGAGTCCGGTCTACCTTCAGGATCTCGCCGCGCTGCCATTCGCCCCGGTCGTCCCTGGTTGCCACTGCCTCCCCTGTGGTGATTTGGTTGGGCCAGAGGCTCATTTGTCGTTCTCGTCGGCCCATGTATATCATAAGGTCGATGATCAAATCCGTTAGAGCCGCTTCTCCCGTCTTGAGCCGTACCCAGAAGAGCAAGGGCGATTCAGTCCGGATAATTTGGACTTCATGTCGTCCACGGCTCAATTTCGCTATGTCGATATTCTTGATGACGGCTTCCATTCTCGACTGTTCAGCTCTTTGGTAGTCTTCCTTGGCAGACCTTAGACCTTGGTTGCAAGAAAGATTTAAAGTGACGGTTTCCCTGACTTCCTTGAGTATTTATACTCTTTTCTGATGCTCTCTCTCCTTTTCCCTCTTATCCTCAATATTTTGATCTGGTTTTCATTCTGGGTGTACGGAGTAGCTTGAGGGATTACGCTTTCCATATGTTCTCATTGAGGTGAGCGCATTCTATAGATTTTCGGACTTCTCGCTATATTTGTTCTTTGGCTCCAGTTTTACATTGCCCTGATGACGGTTACCCGCCCGTTATCCTTCCGTTGGTAGTCGGCTTATCGTTTTGGCCAGGTGAGCGTCATCGAGTTTAACTCCGCATAAGATAATGCGCATGACGTTGCCTTCTAAATTGCGGAAGCGTTCTTTGAGATGGTACACTCTGCATGTGGATTTTTTGGATTATGCGTCCTCAATCTCTTAAAACGACAGATACGCTTCCGTCTTATATATATATGACAAATGTGGTGCCCATCTGTCGTCAGCTGTCTTCTTAGGTGGTTAATTAATTCGGTGATACAGCTGCCTCGTTTGCAAACTCCTCTTGCTTTGGGACTCGAGTGATAATTCTTTAAAAGTTTCTTCTCTTACAAGAAGTTAGTCTCCTTATTTTGCTTGCTTATTATTTATGTATATTTTTATATATATATATACCTTTTTTTTTTTTTTTTTTTTTTTTTTTGTGTATAAGAATACATGTATGTATACGTTGATAGTTTGATAAATCACAATTACTGATGTGACATTCGGTTAATTAATATAATAATATGAGACTTCCTCTTACTTCAGAAATGATATTATTGAACTATAAGTTCGAATATCGGAACACGTGTATGTTCCGGGGTTTTACTGTCTAATCCTTACATCCCTTTTTTATCTCTCCGTTTTTTCACACCTTCTGGTCTTTACCTGGGCGAAGCATCTGTGGCTTCCCCTACCCTTAAGGTCTTACTCCGTGTTTGCAGGCCCACGGATGCCGTTTTCGATGCAGTTTAGCGTCAGTTTGCCAGCGTGGGCATCGCAGTGCATCTCGTCGAGTTTTCCTTTTTCGTTAAATATGAGTGCCGAGTGCGGGATTGATTGGCTGGTTGACGCGAATAAAAGTGGTTCAACTAATTTTACTTGATGTATGGATTTGCGAGGTTTCTTACCTCGCATGGAATGTAAGGGAGAGTGACAGCAATGGAAAGAAATCCCCCTATTAGAAAATCTCGAATGATTTTTGTTGCAAGAAGGAGAAAGTCTCTACTAGTTCAAATTATATGTATGTGTATATACTTTTTATTAGTGAAGTGATTGTGCCATCAAAGGATTATTTAAATCAAGGTATTGTGATTTACGTAACCATCATCTTATTAATAATTTTCGCTAAAAGACCTATTTTTTGTCTCGTATAAAAATCATTACCTTTCGAGAGAAAATTTGCTGAAGTTATGCGTTCTGGGCGATAGTTAATATTACAATTGTTTAATCGTTATTCACAGGTACTTAACAATTGCGCTTATTGCTCGCGATAATTGGCATGACGAATTTTTCTGTTCCTAAACTTATCCTAGCGATCTTTACGATTTAGTTTACCCATTTACTCGTGTAGATAGGTATATTTGTTTTATATAGAAACAGGAAAGAAAAAGGCGACCACCAAATCCCCTTCCTTTTTTTCTTTCGTGTTCCTGGTTACTTATTTATTGGTGGTTAATTACTTTACAATATTTAAGACGCTTACAGAGTTTCTACATTGTTTTGGCGAGGTCAAGTATACAGATACGTTTTTTTCATATGGTGGCGTACATGTCCCCCATTATTATTATTATCATTATCTTTATAGGAGGAAAACTTCTTATATTATTTGTTTCTATATAACTTATTCGCTGTATCATTAGTTTAAACATACTTATCTATGGGTTTTTTCCTTTATATATATTTATGAATGAATTAGAAAAAGAAAAACGGCCTTTGGCCCTCCCTTTCGGTTTCTTTTGTGATTGTCAATGGCTTATTCCTTTGTTGCTAATCACTCGACTATTCAGGTACGCTTGTGAAGCTCTGCGTTGCTCTCTTTGTTAGAGAGTAATTCTTTGGTGAGAAGGGAGTTTATTCATATATTTATATATATATATTAATGATAATCAAATGCGTACTGCTTTTTCCCCGTTTATCATTAGTATCATTCTCTTATAATTGTTTATCTATATACTTTTCTTCGCTATATACATACATTTTGTTCGGGTGAAAACAGGAAAGAAAAAGGGTAATCATCGAATCCCCTTTCTATGTTTCTCTCGTGTTTCTAATTATTCATTTATTTGTTATTATTTACTTAACTATGAAGACACGCTGGTGGAATTAAAATAGCACATTAAAAATGATTTTTCGGCGATGTACGTATCGTATGTTTGTGTACATATTCTTTACGCTTACTTATTTATCTATTTATTCGTTTGTTTATTAACTATTTGGCGAAAGATATATTGTGCGGATATGGCATCTCATGAACTGTGAATAATTGTGCTAGGATTAGAGCAAGCTATTTTATCGAGATGCAATCTCCACACCATATATGTCTACAGTAAACATTTCTAAATATTCTGTTACCTATTAAACATTGTTTATAATATATATATATATATATATATTTTTTTTTTTTTTTTTTTTTTTTTTAAATAGATATGCTTGTTGTAAATATTCCCAAATATCGCCTCTAAATATTAGGTAATATATTATAATGTGGCCCCCTTTTTATACTTGCTAAATAGATATTCTTACAAAGATATATATATTTTTTGTATAAAAAATTTTTTTTTTTATATAAATTTATTTATTTATTTATTTATTTATTTATTTATTTATATATATATATTTTTTTTTTTTTTTTTTCAATATAATAGGTCTTTTCTTTTGAATATATATATATTTTTTTTCTGCGTAGATCAATTATTTTTTCGTTGTTTCTTCTTTTGTGTTTTTTTTTCTCCTTTTTTTTTTGGTATTTACAAGACTACTTAAGCATTGTTAACAGCGAACGGCGGTCACACTTCGGTTGGTTTGTCCGGCTCTCTGGCATTTATTTGGTTTAATACATGGGTAACCCCACCCGAGTTTCAGGCGTATGATGTCTGCATGCTCAAATGTGTTAAGGCAGTCCTGACATTCCTCGGCGTCGTTATACCTTACCATCTCTTTTCGACAAATAGCGCATTTTTCTTGATTATAGAGAAAATTCATATGAATCAGGAGGTGTGGCGCCACGGCCACGTGTTCCTTTTGCATTTCGTTTGACATTGTTATATAGCAATTTTCGCAAATCTTGCAATGGTTGCCGAATCGTTGATACATCGGGCGTCCGCTTATCGTGGTGACGCATTTGAGATCCATTATAAGTCTAGCAGTATTCAGGGCGCGCAAAGCCTCTTTTGTTTCTTCTCCTCGGTTTCTTCTTGGCCAACAGGAGTTGAAAATGACCGACATCCTTGTGTACTGCAATCGACGATCAAGTAGTGATTATTGAAACCTTTAGTACAAGGGAGGAAGAGCTCTCTTCCCTTGTTTTCTTGAATTAGTTCGGTATGTTCGAGAGATCGGATTTCAATTTTGTTCTTAATTTAATTTTATGCACCTCTCGTCACATACGTAATACTACGGTCGCACAGATCTCGGATTTCGCTTAGAGTCGCTACTACCGGTATTCCGTTTCCGGCATTTAGAAACGCTCTATCGGCTTGCTCAAATTTTTGGAGACAGCCTTCACATCGTTCGACTGCTTTGACTGTTACAGTTATCCTGTAGCAGATAGCACAGTAAGTCTGATTGCGTACCGCGTTTATGTGGACTAAATGATGTTTATAGAGGCGTTCATATTTAAGTCGTGTAGCAGAAGACAATGTTAAGTAACAATGGTGACAAATTTTTGAACAAGTCTCGGAATGTTGAAATATCCTCGAGTTTCCTAAGCTGGTAACGCACCGAAGGTTGCTCAGGTACACAAAGTCTTCCCAGAATAATTCGCGACATTCCCTTTCTAGTTCTGGCCAATCGCGACAGAGAGCCTCCCTCATTCTATATGTATTTGCTGCAATAGGAAATTCATCGCTTTAGGTATACATATATATATATATATATATATATTTATGTGTTGTAATATTTATGGCCTTCCATTTTTATGTAAAAAAAATAAATTTTTATTACTCGATGAATTTCCTAACCGGGGAGTCCCTTTCTTCGACGTGTGTCGCGCTCAATGCTTAACGTTAATTATCCTACTTGATGAATAGTAGTTACTAGTACTAATGTTATTATTTATACGCCTTTTTGTTAAACCGAAGGGTATGCATATGCTAGGATTCTTTCGGAGTCTTGAGCGTGGCCTAGTTTTACGAGGATTTCCTTGACGTCAAGTATTCCGCTCCCACATTCGTTTCTTATCTCTATCTTCACGAGCGCCGCTTCTTCTTCTACGTCCCCGACAATGCTGATCCATCCTTCCCGTTGTTCAATTAAAAATTTTAGAAGATCTTTTGCCCTCCGGGGCCATATTCTTTTTACTGGGCAAGGTTCTGTATATGCTAATGCGCAAGGGATTGCCCGCCATTCAAAATCACGGAATCTTTCTTCGAGTTGATAGATTTCGCAATAGGGCCGCTCGATAATACGGGCCCAATCTTTTAGAAAAATAGTGGCTGTTCCATCTTCATAGGCACTAAGAATAACGCCACGTTGCCATCTCCGTCTATCGTGAACGGCGACAATTTCATCTGCTTTAATGTCGTCGGGTCGGTGATGCAGCAGTCGCCCTCGTCGCGTCATCCGACGTTGGAGCTCCTCTAACATTTCTTCGAAATCGTCTGTAGAATTTTGTAGATGAACCCAAATCAAGGTGGGCGAGTCTACCCTTATTATTTTTACTTTCAGAGGGCTTCGAGTCAAAGTTCCCGTATTTATGTGGCCGATAGCAGTAGTCATCTATAAGAGAACCATGGACTCATTGGTGCAAATGTATGGTATTGTTTACATTAGAGATAGAGGGATAAGAATGGAAGAGATTTTTTTTTTATTTTTTTTTTTTTTTTTTTTTTTCAACTCGAGAGTATACGTTGAATTTTCTTTAGGCGGGAGCAGGGGGTAATTGTGCTGTTCCCGTCTAGGATCCTCTTGTAGTTCTGAGAATCTTATTGCTTGCGATCCTGACTCGTCAGGTGCTGAGGGAGATGGATTCCTTAATTTACAACGGTCTTTTCCTAGGTGTAACAAGAGTTGGGTGATTGAGTCCCATATTGCTCCTACTAAATATAGTGACCACCCGTACACGGTGTGCAGGGCATATCCGTGCACAAAAGTATCTATTATTAATTTTACAACTCTTACTGACATGTATATTCCGATTATCCCCGCGCTGACATTCCCAAAGATTAGAAATCGATTCCAGAATTTTTCCCATGCAGATGTAGCTATTTTCTCTATGGAGGCTTCGTCCAAAAGGTTAGAGATAGATCCTCCATTTATGGACCCCGATTGCCCCATCATTCCTCGGGCTACCGTGTTAAGCAGAGCTGGTCGTTCGGCAGGAAACATTATATGATCCCTAAGCGTTTCGAGTTCGTTTTCTGTATATATTCCGCTTGTGGCAAGCGAGCCGGGACTAATATATTTCCATGTTGGTTTAGTCATGGGCTTCATAATTATCGGAGGTAGCGTCTCGACTGGTTTGGGTGTGAATTTATACCATGAGTCTCCGAGAAGATACATGGCGGGTGCGAGTGAGTTACAAGTAACCTCCGTCCCTTGACGCAATAAAATATGAGTTTGTGGGGTTAAAAATAGACTCTCGTTATTTCGTAGTACTGGTAGCTGATCATAGCATTTTCCAGTGTGAGCAAGTTTCACCTCGACAGGTACGCATTTCACTATATGTATCACTTCTCCGGCTAACAAAGCCATATATCCTGGCCCTTGCATTATGTGGTAGGCGAAAGCGTCTGGGGCGTGAGTGGCGAGAGCCAATGCGTTTTTTAGTACCTTTTGTTCGAGGGTGCATTGCTGTTGGAGGACATTTCTATATAATTCGTTTACCTGAGTGCGTACGTGTTTTTCCACATACAAAAACTTGGAGTTTATGTAGGCAAAAATATCGAGGTTTTGCGGGCGATATTCCTTACCGAATATTGAACTCCCGAAGGTTGTTTCATAGATCAATAATTTCGGGTGTTCGGTTCTTATGAGCGTGTATCCACAGTGTGTATATTGTCCTCTCATTGTCAGTGCGAAGGTCGTTTCTTGAGAATTTAAAGAGTAAACTACCTGTGATTCTTTGCCGGTATCATCTACTAGTACATTCGCGAATCCATCATAAAGTGACCCGAAATTAGAAAGTGCACATTGACTCGGGGGGAGTGGGTCCCAGTAGGTGTTTCCTCCTTCTAGATCTACGCATTGGGTGGACTTGAAATCGCAGGTCACTCCGGACCGGAGCACTATTCGATTTGAGTTGAGTTGGACCGTGGCCTCATAATCTTGGAGTGTGATTTTTACAGTTGCGAGCACAATCACGTTGGGCCAACTCCCAAAAGAATCGGAATAACTAGTCCCGTGGCACGTTCCTGCGTTATCTATGTGCCCTGCCAAGGTTACTGGTCGTGAGACTGATTGATTTGCCTTTAAATCGGATATCACAGTATTTCCGTGACGATAGGTTCCGATCCATTGCATTTTCATGCAAGTTTCACGGGAGGTTTCTTCTATGTATGAGTATTTGCCATTAAGCACGTCACCGGTGTGAGAGAACATTCCGCATGTTTTTACTATCCTATCGATCTCAACTTTGCATTGAATAACTTTTACTGTTTTAAATTCATTGATCTGTAAGAGTTGTATATATTTTTTGGTCTGGTTCACACGTTGAAGAGGTATATCGCATTCTTCTGTATTAAGTAAGGACATTGTTGTTATATTTGCCATCGGTGATCCGCAATCGTAGCCTATTATTCCGGCTGTTTCGCGGGCCCATGCTATTATTAGTATTATAGCCATAACCCGGGGATCCATCTGAAATTTTGATTGTTGTTACTATTTATTTTAATGGTTAAGGATGGGTTTTATATGGGAAACTCTCAATCGATTGGGATGTACAATTCGGCTATTTTTCTTTATTCTTATTTTAACGTTCTTTCTATTTATTATTTCGAGAATTTCGTGAGGGCCAGTATAATGATCTCCGAATTTACCGGGTTTAGGCCCTTTTAATAAGAATACGTAATCTCCAGGCTTAAACGTCTGTGGGTTAATTTTCTTGTCGTAGTGTTTTTTCGACTTAATTTTCGCATTAATAACATTTTCGCGGGCGTTGGTTTGGATGCCGTGAAGTTGCGTAACTAAATTTATCAAATAGTCATCGTAACTTGCTAATTTATCTTCTGGGCCTAAGAGTTCATTAGTCGGAATTCTTGCTATCTTGCCGAATACTAATTCATATGGCGTGTGCTTCGTGGCTTCGTGGACGCTGGTATTGTAATTAAATATTGCGAGTCCGATCCATCTATCCCATTGCTTTTGTTCATTAGCATACTGCTTTAAATATTCTCCTAATGCATGATGCGATCTTTCTAATGAGCCGTTCGATTGAGGGTGGAAAGCCGTTGTGCGAAATTTGCGAATTCGGAACAGCTTTGCTATTTTCTTCATTAATTCACTAATGAAATTTCTTCCTTGATCGGTCAATATGGCTTTGGGCGCTCCTAATACACAAATAAATTTATCTACAAAAGCTTCCGCTATTGTTTCGGAAGTCTGGTCAGGTAAAGGAATCCCCATACAGAATTTTGTCAGCTGATCCTGCAGGGTTAGAATGTATTCATTTCCTCTCATGGTTTTAGGTAACGGCCCCACTATATCCATAGCAACTTTGTCGAAAGAAGATCCTGGCGTGTCAGTTATCATCATGGGTTGTTTAGTTTTTACCCTAACTAATTTTTTCAACTGACACTGCAAACATTGCTGTATATAATGCTGGACATCTGTCTTTAAATTTTCCCAATAATAATTATGTTTAATTCTGTTATAAGTTTTTGTAACGCCACGATGTCCTCCGGTAGGCAAGCAATGTGTTTCTCCGATTATAATAGGTCGAAGATCTCTTGGAGGGTATTTAACTAATCCATTGCAAATAATTAGTTTAGTCGTGGAGTTGATAAACGTTAATTGCAATAGTGGTTTAATGTTATTCCATGGTACATTGTTAACAATATCCGTTTTTGCAATACTAAGAGTTTCTAGTTTTAATTTTTCGACTATAACACAGAGATCTTTTAGCACGGCTGTTACCTGAGTTAAAGTCATCGTTGGACCCTCGCGCTGTCCCTCGCTAATGGGCAACGCCATATGGTAACGTTTTTTATATTTTATAGCCTTAACCCTGCCTAAGGTAAGATCTTCCAAGTTTGGAAGCTCATTTCTTTCGAATAATTTTTGAGAACCTGAATCTAAAGGCTTTCCTGTAGTATCTACGAAATATGCTACGTTATCCTTCCGCAAGAATAATAATTCTCGAGAGTCGAAAACGTTGCTTTTAATTATTTGATCTTTAATAATAGTAGGCTTTGCTTTTCGTCGTTTATTTATTTCGCAAATTTTATTTGCGTCATTTTCACTATCGCTTTCTTTATCCGGTGGATCGTTTCTATTTCTTGTCTCGTCGTTTTCTTCTTCTTCGTCCTCTGTTTCCTCGTCTTGGTTTTCCATTGTCTCGTCGTCAGTATTATCGGCTTCTCTTGCTGTCGGTCTGTTTCTAATCTTCGATGATTCGGTTTCGTCTATTGAATAATTATGAGCGGTGTCTTTAATCTTCGCTGTCTGGCTTCTCGTTTGTATTTTGTCGCGTGTAGGAAAGTCTTGAGTTACTTTCTCTTTCATTGTAGACACAGGCTGCATGGAATCCATATGGTTACTATACAGATCGTTGTCCGACGGCGGATTCTCAAATTCCTCCTGGTCTGAGAGATACAATTCAAAGTCTTCGTCTTCTTCGTCTGTTTCTTCTAATAAACCGGCTATAATTTCTGCGTCTTTCGGGTCATTAGGATTTAAGATTTTATTATGCTTAACTACATTACAGATTCTTTCATTGCAATTTACTGGATTTCTAGATAAAGCGTCGGCATTTACATTAGTTTTGCCGGCTTTATATACTACATCGTAATCGTATTCTGCTAATTTAAGTCTCCAGCGAAGTATACGCATGTTGGCATCTTGTGCATTTTTGAACCAAAGTAGGGGTTTATGGTCTGTGACTAGCGTAAATTTGCGTCCGTATAAGTATGGACGAAAATGTTTGACGCAGTATATTATTGCTAATGCTTCCTTTTCGTAGGTGTCATATTTTATTTCATTATCGGTTAGTGTTCGAGATGCGTATGCTACTGGTCGATCTTTATTTATTTCTCCTTGTGACAAAATGCCTCCCACGGCTATTCCAGATGCGTCGGTGGTCAAAATAAATGGTTTAGAAAAATCAGGATATTGCAATACTGGTTCTTCGCATAATTTCTCTTTCAATGCTTCGAAAGAATCCTCTTGAGCGGATGCCCATTCGAAGCGAACGTCGTTTTTTAGCAAGTTAGACAGTGGTTTGGCTAGTGCAGAAAAATTTGGTATAAATCGCCTGTAATATCCCGCTAGTCCAAGAAACTGTTTAATATTTTTCGGAGTTTTTGGTCGAGGAAATTGTCTTACGGCTTCTAATTTTTTCGGATCGGGCTTAACACCGTTTCTACCTATTATATGCCCAAGGTATGTCACTTCAGTCTTCAGAAATTCACATTTATCAGGTTGTAATTTTAAATTTGCTTTGCGGAGTCGATCCATTAATAAATTATATTTTCTTTCATGCTCTTCCAGTGAAGTAGCATAAATAACTATATCATCCATATAGACGAATAATTCCTTGCCTTGCAATCCGGATAATACTAAATCCATTAAACGTTGGAAAGTCGCAGGTGCATTTTTTAATCCGAATGGCATTCGTTCGAATTCATAATGCCCGAAGGGAGTAGTAAATGCCGTTTTGTGACCATCGGCGGGGTCCATTTTTATTTGATGGAAACCAGAAGCTAGATCGCATACGGAGAAATATTCCGCTCCTCCTAATTGATCCAGGATGTCAACAATGTTAGGTAATGGATAAGCGTCGCCAATGGTTTTTTCATTTAAAGCGCGGAAATCTAAAACCATTCTCCAGCGTTTGTTTCCCTTTGAATCTTCCTTCTTAGGCACTATCCATATGGGCGTATTGTAAGGTGACTGAGATAATTTTACTACGCCTCCATCTAACAATTCTTCAACTTGTTTATTTATTTCTTCTTTATGAATTTGAGGAAATCGATATTGTCTAGTATTGATGGGTCGGTCGTCTGTTGTCGGTATTTGATGTTGCAACACGTGAGTCGCTGTTAATTTTTCTCCGGGTATGTGGAATCTATCCTGGCTGCCGGATATAAGACTTATTACGTTATCTCTTTCTTGGATATTTAAATGATCGAGACGTAATAACTCCATAATTTCTGCGAGCCTATTCTGCTCCAAATTTTCAGAAATTTGAAAACATTCGCGAGGTATTTTATTTTGCAAATCTTGCTTCTCTTCTTCTGTTTGAATTTGTTTACTTTTAAAATTTTCACTCATTTGTTGAGTTGAGGCAACATTTTCTGCAAGAGATTCATTTTCTTTAGAATAATATAACTTACTTATTTCGGGGGTCTCGGTTCTGTTCTCTTTTGAAGGTATTTTTGTAATTGAATGAGAGATGTCATCGTTTCTTATGACCGTTTTGTTTCTAAGAGATTTTATTTTTTCTTGGGAAATAGAGGAACTCTTTTCCTTCGGTTCCCTTAAAATAAAAACCGCATCGCTTGACGAGGTTTGGTAACTTCCCTCTTCACGATCGGCAGGAATGAAGTGCTCTGAGGGAGGGGTTTGGAAACATCCCTCACTAATAATTTTTAGATTCTTGGATAATCCATTAGAAGTTTGGTAGCTTCCCTCCGTTTGGATTTGTGAATCGCTAGATAATTTAGGAGGAATTGGGAATTCTCTCTCCCTAAGAATTTTAAGATTACTGGACAATCCAAGGCAGGTTTGGTGATTTCCGTTTTCTTGAATTTTTGAATCTCTGGGCAATTCAGGAGAGATTTGGAAGCCTCTTCCTCCAAAGTTTTGGAGATCTGGATTTTTGAAATTAAAATTGTTATTCAATTCTTCATTTTCCTTTAAGATTTTATCTTCAGTTTTCTCTTTTATTTTTGCCTCATTTTTAAATTGATTTTCCTTTATATTCATTCTTCCATTTTCCTTTTCTTCGAGATTTTTCATTTTTATTTGATTACTTAATTTCTCAATTTTTCCATCAATTAAATTTACCTTCTCGTAATGTGTATTATTTCCACCTTCATTATTAATTTCTTCGTTTACTTCTTCTTTGTTAGTCTTGCATTTTATTTCCATAATTTCTTCTAGTTCATTTGGCATCTCGATTTTATCCTCGTGATCGTCGAGTATATCATTCAAAGGCTTGAGATACAGAGTCGGTACTTGAACTTCTACTTCCTCATCCAAAGTACTTATAACATTCAGGTAGGCTTTTCCGTCAACGTTTTCTGCTATAGTTTCCTTTGAATAAATTCCATGGGCAATTTTTAATTTAGGTATGTACCCGATTTTTATATCAGGGTTCCCTACTCTCACATAAAATAATGATTCGGACCGTGGAGCTGCGGTAATAATTTCTGGAGAAAAGAAAGGAACGTTAGTGCCTGCTACGTTTAAATAACCATTAGCATAGTCGATTTTGGAAAATGTTTGTTGAAAGAAATCGTTACCTAATATACCGGATTGTGATATAGGAAAATTACTTGACACGATATGGAATGTTACTTCTTTCCCGAAAAGAGGAAGAACGATTTCTCCGAGAGTATAAACCGGGTATTCGTTTATTCCGCTTAACTTCAAAATATTATTGTAATTGATAACTATGTCCGTGGGTATAAAATGTTCTTTAATTATATTCGGTCCTGACCCAGTATCCAATAAAAAGGTAGTTTGCGGAATCGTTTCACAAAAATTTACCTGAACAGTAGGCACGCGACTATGCTTGTCAAGATTTATGGTTACTTGGCGGGCGGTCAACACATGCTTATTTACTTGGTTTCTTTGGCTGGCGACGGGTGTGAGATCCTTCCGGACCCCTGCTGCACACCCGACGTCGAGGGTCCATCCGCGTTTCCCGAATTGTTTGCTTTTCTACGATTGTTGCTTGCAATTCGCAGTTCGCAATTCTCGAGGAGGTGCCCCTGCTCTTTGCAATATCGACAAACTACCAAATCTTTAGGTACCGCATCTACCTTTGGATTTGATCGACAATTTTTTGCGATATGCCCGAAATTATTGCAAATTTGACAGGTGATTTTTAATTTGTTCACCTCGCCGCGTTGCTCATTTTGTTTTTTCCAACAATTATTGGCCGTATGCCCTAGCCGATCACACCACTGGCAAACTAGAGAGGGCTTATTTTGAATATTAATTTTATTATTTCTACATGACTTAGCGTCATGCCCGGATTTAGAGCATAATTGACAAATGACGTTATTTTCCCGTATCATTCTAACAGACTGTCGAGTTTGAGGATCGCGTAACCGACATTTGTCGGCACTGTGCCCACGTTTTTTGCAAATTTGACATATTAAAATTTCAGTTCCTAAATCGGATCCGATATGACCCAGCTGAATTGTCTGAGTCAATTTTCTGCATTTTGAAGCTGAATGTCCCTCCTTGTAACAAATTTGACACGTTTCGCGCGGCCGACTAATAATTGTTTCTCGGTCGGCAGCGCTACCTTTGCCTTGTCGCAAGTCGGTCATTGAGCGTAGTTCGCGCTCTATTCTTAATGCATCGGATACGGTTTCGTGAACATTTAAATCCCTCGCGATTCTTTGCTCAATTTCCGGTTTCAATCCTCTAATGAAACATTTGCACATGTCTTTTTCCAGTGATATTTTTACATTATGATCGGGTGGGCCATTTCCCCATGCTTTATATGCTTCTAAGATTTGTTTTCCTAACAATTTTACTCTATTTGCATAAGTAATTACATCTTCTTCATTTTTTTGATAAATGCACCCTAATTCCCCTTGCAATTGATATACGGTCTTAGATGCCCCATATACTTGTTTTAAATATGCGGTTAATTGAGCAACGGTATCGAAATTTTGATCCTGAATTGTACGGCGCGCTTCGCCGACGATTCGTGTTCTAATTATGCGAGCAAATTGAAGCTCCGCCTCGGCGGGTAGCATGGACTTAGCTTCCTCGCATCCTTCAATAAAATAAGATAACGGAATATTTTGTCCATCAAAGAAAGGGACGGCTTCTACCGCGTACTTCAAAGAAGCGAACGGATTTGAGTGAGCCATTCCGGGTGGTTTAGTTTTAACGATAGGTTCGGGTCCCTCTATTCTTTTTACTGTATCGTCTCCCGCAACGTCGGAGTCGTCGAAACCAGGTATTAGCGTCTTGTCGCCACCTCCCAACGAACTCTCCGAATCATGCAAAGTAAGATCAAATAATCTAGGAATTTTTTTAAAGGATGTGGTGGGAGTTGATGTCTGTGTAATCGTGACTGGTTTACGTCCAGGTATACCCTGGTTTTCAACAGCAGATTTATAAATGTTATCGATTTCTTCTTTATTTGATCCGGACCTCGTAGTCATTCCTGCTCTTAAAAATTGCACTTTTCATCCCGGACGAGCCCCCAAAATTTCTCAAATGGTCTGTTACGTCCAGAATTCTCGAAATAAGTCTCTCGGGTCGGTTGGCAGGTAGAGACTTAGAGAAATAATTCGAGCGAGGTAGGAAGGACGGAACAAGCCTAATCTCTCGCACACATGTCTCCGGGCGAGTGCGACGAGTCGAATGCGTCAGGTGAGTCAGAATGTAGGTCAGGTGTCAAGGATGACGACCTATGACTCTCATTCAGACTCTTGCATTCGTGTAGTCCTTATTTTGCGTAAACGAATCGAATCGCTTTTACGCGGGATCGGACTAAGTGCAATTTTATCGGAGCGGGAATTAGAGGTGATTGAAGTAAAGAAAAATGATTGAGACTAAGAATTACAATTTATTTTAACATAATAAAAGAAATAACCAATTACAATGATAGGTGATGACTAAAAGGATAATTATTAATGTACAAATAATATTTTTGTCAGTAGAAAATATGTGTAATAAAAAGAAGAAAAATCTTATGTTCTTAATAACAAAAAAAAATTGTAATTATAACTTAAATTCTAGTTGGTTATAAGTGTGCATGTGTAGGTGTATTTTATGATCAAGGAATTTTTAGTTATCTAGGTAGGCTTTGGAGCGAGTCGAAGATTTCTTCAAATTCATTGAGTACTCTTCGATTCGCTTCGATATTTTCATTTACTATATTCTCTACCTGTTCGGAAGTAAATAATGAATCGGAATGCGGGTTTTCTTGGGGAAACTCTAGCGCGGGGGAATATGGATCTTCCGGAGGTCTTCGAACAGGTGAATCGGAATTACGATAAAAAAAATCGGGGGAAGGTGTAGGAGGAAAGTCTGTAGGAGAAAAGGTTGAATCCCGAGGAGAGGCTAAGGGTTCTGCCAAAGGATCGAAGGTAGAAGACGGTGACCCTGGTGGTTGTTTAAAATCTGGTTCTACATGAGATCCAGGAGAGTAAGAGGGGGAAGGATAACGACAGGGGGAAAAAGAGTGTGATTCAGGGGACGGATTTGAGACTGGCGGAGATGAGTCGGTCGGTTCGTCGGAAGTACTCAAATTAATTAGAGCGTTAGGTAAAACAGAAATTTTTGCTCGCTGTTTGCGTAATTTACCGCAGAGCGACAACGATGCGCCAAGCCTCCGGAGCTTCTTATTTCGGCGATTCCGACAGTTCTTAATGGCTCTTCGAGTTTTATGGTCAGGGACTCGCTTACGCACTAAAATGAATTTGAGAATTGACGCTACGTTCTCTCTTTCTTATAAAGGGAAATAAAATTTATATTATAACTTCTTGAAAGAAGAAAAAGGAAAAGCAAAAGAAAAAAAGGTTTGAATTAATAAAAGGAACAGAATTCTTCGTTTCCGCTGGAAGCAAAGAAAACTGCGAATTCAATCGAACGAGAGTTCGATTGTATCCAGCAGGGAATAAAGAGAGTCGTGGACCCAATCGAAAGAGCTCGATTGTATCCTACGGGAAATAAAAGAGTCGCGGACCCAATCGAAAGAGCTCGACTGTATCCTGCGGGAAACAAAGAGAGTCGTGGACCCAATCGAAAGAGCTCGATTGTATCCTACGGGAAATAAAAAGAGTCGCGGACCCAATCGAAAGAGCTCGACTGTATCCTGCGGGAAATAAAGAGAGTCGTGGACCCAATCGAAAGAGCTCGATTGTATCCTACGGGAAATAAAGAGTCGCGGACCCAATCGAAAGAGCTCGACTGTATCCTGCGGGAAATAAAGAGAGTCGTGGACCCAATCGAAAGAGCTCGATTGTATCCTACGGGAAATAAAAAGAGTCGCGGACCCAATCGAAAGAGCTCGACTGTATCCTGCGGGAAATAAAGAGAGTCGTGGACCCAATCGAAAGAGCTCGATTGTATCCTACGGGAAATAAAAGAGTCGCGGACCCAATCGAAAGAGCTCGACTGTATCCTGCGGGAAATAAAGAGAGTCGTGGACCCAATCGAAAGAGCTCGATTGTATCCTACGGGAAATAAAAGGAGTCGCGGACCCAATCGAAAGAGCTCGACTGTATCCTGCGGGAAATAAAGAGAGTCGTGGACCCAATCGAAAGAGCTCGATTGTATCCTACGGGAAATAAAAAGAGTCGCGGACCCAATCGAAAGAGCTCGACTGTATCCTGCGGGAAATAAAGAGAGTCGTGGACCCAATCGAAAGAGCTCGATTGTATCCTACGGGAAATAAAAGAGTCGCGGACCCAATCGAAAGAGCTCGACTGTATCCTGCGGGAAATAAAGAGAGTCGTGGACCCAATCGAAAGAGCTCGATTGTATCCTACGGGAAATAAAAGAGTCGCGGACCCAATCGAAAGAGCTCGACTGTATCCTGCGGGAAATAAAGAGACTGAGAGTAATAGAGGGAGAAAAGGAAGGGTAGTGCAATAATACTGAATATATGAATGTTTTGAAAAATATAAATCAACAAAACAAATATCTTATGAGAGAGAGAAGGTAGTCTTATGAAGAGTAAAAATAAAAAAATAAAAATAATGGACGGCTGAGACTTACTGTTGGGTGAAGTTTGAAGGTGCGAACGATTTAGTGGTTGGCAGAGCGGATTCAGCTTACAACGGCGGACGGTTGGTCGACGGTTGGCACTCAGAGTGTTCGGATCTCACAATGCCGCGTCGAATTTAAGTACGGTGAATACGAATCCGAACGTCACAAACTCGGACATATAATGTCACGGAATGTGCGCCGGATCGAACTAGAGTGAATCGCGAAGCGAAAAATGAGCGATTGATCAGAATGAAAAAAAGGTGCGGTATGTGCCCGTAAGTGACTGTAAATGATTGTAAGAAAGTAAGTAAGTGCCCGCGGGCTCCGGAGCTCCTTCCTTTTATACCTGATTCTGCCTATGATTTCTATGGGATTTTAATCCGCAGGTGTACTGCTTCCTATTGTCGTCCGCGCGCTACTTTTTAATTGTACGACAAGTGTTTCATGTCGATGGGGTCAATCATCCGCCAAAATCGGCACGTGTCAAGGATGGACCAGCCGTATTGACTCGACTTTAGTGTATCTGCGCGGTTAAGGTAGATCATCTTTTCGAAATTTTCGGTTGCTTGGCTGCATCGATTTCGAAAGAAAAGAATTGTTACTCCACAGGACGTAACACGTGTCTCTTAAGATACCTCTTTGTAATTTTCGTTTGAGCGCTCTAAGTCCAGAGAGTTCTTCTGGACCGAGGCAATACGCGAACAAAAATACTAATAATTCTTTGTATATTTTATATATTAAATTACAAATTATTTTGTGCTATTACAAACTATGTTTTATTTTATATACTAGAGAAATATATAGTTCAGGAAGAACAAATTTGTAGTGTATTGTGGCTACTGTAAGTAAAAAAGTTTAAATATGTTATCAATTAATCTTGGTTATCAAGAAATATGCATAATTTTATTAATATTGCAATAGGTAAAAAATATAACTTATTTATTCTAACTTTATAAAGATATTATTCTCCTAATCATTAATTACTTAAAATGTTCACCTTTTGCTTGCAAATATTATAATACTTATGTTATACTATAACGATATCATTATACGTCGCCGTCAATTAATAAGCCTAACTTCAATATGAATACTATCTATGTATACCTATACTTCTTATTTTATTAACAAATCTTTATCTTATGCAACAAAATTTTAATTTACTGTGATTATACATATTACATGAGATTGCAAACTATCAAAAAATAATAGTTTAGCAAATCAAGTAAGTCATGATACAAGGCTATATTTCTTATTTATTACAATATTAATCTAATGGTCTATTTCGTTAATTAAGCCGAGGAGTTATAGTATATCTGAATTTTCTGCTTACAATGATTTCTAGAATACATTCTACAAATTTATTTTCTCGCGGGGCATCCTGCATATAAAAGAAATATTTTATCACATAATATGTAATAATATTATAAATATTAATATTATTCACATTCTTAATTAAATAATGTATATTTTCAAATTTTAAGCAGCACGTTACATGAAAATTGAACAAGATATTATATAAAATCGATTGTATTGAAAATAGATTAATACTGCAGGAAAAACATCAACTTTCTAAAGACGTTTGCACTGTCCAAGAAATGAATTTTCCATTCCCGATATGTACAATTTCTGATTTAACATCTTTTGAAGAACAATGGGAGGACAAGAAATTTGAAGATGAAGTGTTACGACATATATAATGTCCGCAAACTTGTATCCATTGTTTACATTATAATGGGATTCTGTAACTCTTAACGATAATATCAGTATCGTTAAGAGTTACAAAATCCCATTATGATGTACGTTATCGATGCACAGCTCTTTACCATATTTGTGCAACGACAGTATAACGTTACTGATACCGTTAAGAATTACAGAATTCCGATGCTGTAACGGGATTTTGTAATTTTTAACGCCAGTATCGATATTATTATATTGTTGTGCTTATTCTTATTAAATTTTTGCTCTGTTAAGCAATGTGAAAAATAATACAGAATTGTGGAATTTAACTATTTCTGAGGTATAATGCTATGTAAATTATGAGGATAAATTCCTGGACACCTCTCTCTCTCTCTCTCTCTCTCTGTCACATCACAATGCTAGCTTTAACTTAAAAATGTAATTAATTTTCTTCTTAATTTTAATGATTTTAATAAGAGAAGTGCCAAGAAATTCTTTATACAGTCGAAGAATCGAACAAAAAATTGCACGAAATCTAGATATTTAATTACATTTAATAAATTATGTCATTGCAAGTATTCAAACAAATATTTATTAGAATTTAATAACTTTTTTCTCAGTGTAGAATCTCTTGATATAAAAAAATAATTTTAATAAAATAAATAGAAAAATATTTTTCAATAAATTTTATTATTAAAAACAATATTAATCGCTACTTTACTTTTAAATTGCCGCGTTCTAACTTCTGTTCGATCAATCACGCATTCATATTCGATCATAACGTATCCCATAAAATCAGTCAGTCGGCTCTTTCCTGTTGTCGAGTAAACACGTGTTGTCTGTTTGTCGCGCGTAAACACGAGTTTTATCGAGCTACATATTTTCGCACGCCGAATGACTAATAATTATTTACAGTGATCGTTACTCGAAGTGATCGTTAATTAGTTACTCAAGTTTTATTGATCAAATGAATGAATTGTGTATTATGATATTAAAGTGATAATTTAATTTACGAGAGGATCAAGGAAACTTTGGTCTGTCTCATCGTGGAGACAACTAATTGATCGCTGTACAGAATAATATCTAAGTAAATGCATGTCCAAACTTGTTCATGCAAGCACGCGCGCACGTATGCGCGCGCGTTTGCTCTCTCCCCCCCCCCTCTCTCTGTGTGTGACAAAAAAAGTACTACTGTTTCTAAAAACTCGAGATGTAAATACTTTTGTAGATTTCGTGCAATTTTTTGTTTGAGTCTTCGACTGTACAAAGAATTAATTTCCTGGCACTTTTCTGATTAAAATCATTAAAATTAAGATGAAAATTAATTACATTTTTAAGTTAAAGCTAGCATTGTGATGTGACAGAGAGAGAGAGAGAGAGAGAGAAGGGAGAAATACTTGTGTGTTATATCAGCTGAGCGCAGCAGGCACCTCACGACACACCCACGCGTAACGGTGAGTGCGCCGCTCCTGCGTACCATCTGTATTCGACCCGTGATACGTTAACTTAATCGGCTGATATTTCAAAATCTAAGCGTCTGACAAATTTTTGGCAAAGGACAAATCGTCTTAGAATTCGACTAGGAATACGTCCCTTAAAAGACAACGGGTTATTCTGAATCACCCTGCAGTTTATATTCATTAATATAATGTTATTTGAAAAGTTGATTACTTTTAGCTACATATTTTAAAACTTGTCAGTGGAAGCACTGCGTGTATAATGATACGCAATATATTTAAAAAAACAATAGCAGATGATGTAGCCAAAGATTTTAGTTAGGCTGGAAAAAAAATAAAAAAAGCTTCAAGGATTTAAGACTTTCAAAAATCATTATACGTTAGTATTTTTTTATCTACTTATTGTAGGCTATCGGGTGTTAGCTATCAGGCTTTTGTTTTGTAAATTGATTTCCATTAATACTTTGAAATTTTGTAATTATTTGGAAAATGGATAGGTATGATAGAAAACGGATAATGATTAGGAAACTTTTGCTTACATTTTATTTTCACACTACGACTGAATTTGGAATTTTTAGACACCTTATATATTTTTGACTAAAATTTGAAATATTAAATAATATTTCTATATGTTACAGAAGCTACTCGTATGATACATAAGAAAATAACAGACAGTACCATTGCAGAATATGCATCAAAATGACTTGCCCAAGCAGATATAAGAATGAAAAGAGGAAAAAATGAAGAAGAGTTAGAAAACTAAGTAAACAACATTGTATATCTTATTACATCTTTGTATTCTTTGTAATTATTATACACGTATGTGATATTAACAAAAGTATATTTTTCATTTACGTTTCATTGACGAGATTGTATTTTGTTTATTAATTCGTTTTCAAAGACTGCAACCAAAGCTACATACACATATATATATATATATATATATATATATATATATAGTACTACAATACTTATATTTTAAAATAATATAATCATACAATATTGTATATTTTATTTCTGCTTCTTTATGTTCTTTATCTTCTTTGTGATTATTATACATGTGACTAACATAAGTATATTTTTAATATATTTACATTCCAAGATTGCATTTTTTTAAAATTAATTTTTACTAGTTTGTTTCCAAAGATTGTGCAACCAAAGTTACATATATATATAATATAATTATACTGCAATACTTATAATCCAAAGTAATAAAATAATATATCTACTTTATATACGAATTATAATTATTTTTATTACCTCCAAAATTAATTGAATTCTTAAATGAAATACGTTATATTATTATACATACAAATTGGCATATTAGTCTTAATATATCAATATATCATTCTTAATATATCGTTAGTCTTAATAAATTAATAATACTAAAACTTCCTATAATAGATTGATGCGTTTTTTAGAACAATTTTAATTACTTTGTGTGTTAAGAATATTATGTCAAGTTGTATAGAATCCATTAGTAAGGTCTTGCACACAATAGAGGAATAGAAATGATTATTAAATATTAGAAACAAAAAAATTAAAAACACTGATTAACAAGGAAAGATCAGGAAAAAGTAGAAAAAGTTGATTTTTATAAACTTTTTTGCAGTATAATATTTTCAATGAACTGTCCATAACTTTTTTCACATATTTCTTATAATTCGTAGATGTAGAATTATAAGAAATATGTGAGAAAAGTTATGGACAGTTCATTAAAAGTGTTGTGCCGCAAAAAAATTTATGAAAATCATCTTTTTTCCGCCGATTAGATGACCTTCTCCTCTTAAATGTAAAACGCACAGTGAATATAATATTTCATGCCTTATTTGTATCTATTGTGCGTTTTGTTTAATATTTATTTCTAATTTTTTGTATGTCTGATATTTAATTCATACAATACATAATTATTTGCAGCAATTAACATTCCAGCGTTACAGCAATCTTGCTGCAAGTATTCCTCCAATGCTGTACACTGTGTACTGCTTTGCTACAATATTGTTGCAAGTACTTCTCTATTGTACGCAGAGCATAATATTGCATAAAACGTTATATTGCAATGTTGCTGCAACATTACAGTGCAATATTTCAGCAATATTGTTAAAGCGGACATTTTACCGTTGCTGCAATATTGCTGAAACATTGCAGCAATATTTCGCAACATTTCTGCAATATTACAATCTTGCGATAAGATACTTCTGCAATGTTGCTGCAATATTTTTGTGCTCCATGGGATTTGAGCAATTTGAGCAGAAGCGTGTATACTGACGGTACTGCTGAAATAAATACCAAAACCGTCTATTCATACGATATTGATGAAAAACATGTACGTTTTCTTTCAAACCATGGTTGCGTTTAAAATATAAATAATCGCGTAAAATATAAATAATCAACACGCATTTTATGTGTATACGATGTAAACTATACGTATAAACAATACGTATAATACTTTGTACAGATGTAATCTTGAAATATACGGCAACCCTGATTCAGACTCTATCACTTTTGTCTGAAATGATTTTTCCGTATCTTTCACATTTTTTAGAAATATTTACATGGGACAATTTAATGAGTCACCTGTATACGCACATATATAAATTATGGTCCTAGTGATAATACTAGTGACAATTCTAAAATGCTCATATGATAATGAAAGAAATGAAATTAAAAATGTTAACATTATCGATCAATATTATCGACATTTTTAGTTCCACCTAGTAAATGTCGCAGGACCATCGAAGTTCGGTCGTCTTTCCAGCATCCCCTTAAGTACTAGAATCTTAAATCACGATCCAAGAGAGCATCGTGACTGAGAAGGCTAGATGCTAGCGTTACTATTTTCCTTCCACGGCGGACCGGGTTCGAATCCGAAGCATTACTTTTTTTTAAGTCTTTTGCTATTATATTTTACAATTACATTATTTTTATTATTTTTTAAATTAATTAATAATGTAAAACATATAATAATAAAATTTGTATTAATTAAAAATTAATAAAAATATTTTATAAATTATTTATTATAATAAAATTATTCACAAAAGGCCTTAACGAACAGATCTATTTCGAAAAATAATACACTTTAAGAGTTTCTACAATATTATAAGTTATAAGACCATAATAAATTAGATTGAAGTTAATAAAGGACTCTCAAAATTTAAAATAATTAGTAGTCGTAAATTAGGCCAATGAGAGTCAGCGCGGGTATAAGTGCGCAAATGTTTATTTCTTATCAAAATACAATTTCAACGTATTTATTTCCTAACAAAGTACAATTACCACGGATGTTTCGACTCATTGTGAGTCATCTTTAGCGCAATATATAAAAACAGTTCTCATCGTTATCAATCAGCAAAAAAACGGGAGAACATCGCGTCACCAACGGTTTGCCAAATCCGCAGTGGCATCTTTCCCCGTAACAGTGTCAAAGGAAATGACAATTCTCTATCCAATTATCGTATGTTTTTTTTTTTAAAAGATTATTAATAAATATCTTAATTGGCTATATTTGCGTGACTCACCCATTTTCAACTGATCTACTAAATCCTTGGATAAAATTTTGTTATAAGAATAATTTCAATTCTCTTGTCAAAGTATACACTCACAAAAGGAACGTGCTTACTATCTCAAGTCAGAATGTATCAGTACAAAATTACCTTTTCAAAAAAGATAAAAGAAGGTGCCAATTTATGTGTGAGCGCGCGCACCTTATCTATAATTTTTTTTAAAAACTCAAATGGTACTATTTTTTAATCGAACCTAAATGTATTTTTTCCAAAAAATGTATGAAATCTTTAAATTGCGCCAATTATAAAGAGAATATATTGCTGTTTGAAATAACTGTTGTACTACTTTTAACGAATAAAATGCAAGTGATAGTGTATTTATTTTTTAAGTAAAACCCAAGTAGCGGTATCTTTAATTCCTTTTTAAATAAAATTCAAGTGATACTGTCTGTTTATTTTTATTGAAACATTTTTCTGTTCCTACCTAAGTGGATGTACTTAACTTAAAAAAGTTTCAATAAAATATGTAACATTTAATCTCAAAGAATTAAACAGAAATGAGAATGTTTTATTAAAATAAAAAATTTTTAAACTAAAAAAATTGGCGCTGCTAAATGTCTAACTATAATCTAAATAAAATGTTATAAAACAGCAGCGCCAATTTTTGTAGCTTAAAAATTTTTTATTTTAATAAAACATTCTCATTTCTGTTTAATTCGTTGAGATTAAATGTTACATATTTCATTGAAACTTTTTTAAATTAAGTACATCCACTTAGGTTAGAACAGAAAAATGTATCAATAAAAATACACAGATAGTATCACTTGAATTTTATTTAAAAAGGAATTAAAGGTACCGCTACTTGGGTTTTACTTAAAAAATTAATATACTATCACTTGCATTTTATTCGTTAAAAGTAGTACAACAGTTATTTCAAACAGCAATATATTCTCTTTATAATTGGCGCAATTTAAAAATTTCATACATTTTTTGGAAAAAATACATTTAGGTTCGATTAAAAAATAATACCACTTGAGTTTTTAAAAAAAATTATAGATAAGGTGCGCGCGCACACACATAAATTGGCACCTTTTTTTACTTTTTTTTGAAAAGGTAATTTTGTACTGATATCACGCGTTTTTGTAGTGTTAAGCAATATATTTATTTTTTGTGATGTCATGATTTCAACTTACAAGTAAGATTATAATGTGTGTGTGTGTGTGTGTGTGTGTGTGTACACATACACACGCACACACACGCACACACGCACACTATATATATATATATATATATATGTATGTATATATATATATATATATATATATATATATATATATACATACCAAGCAAATCAAAAACTGCTTACATGAATATAATTAACCTCAACTCCTATCCACAATAAATAATATGTCTTTTGTATAGACAAGATTATATATTGTGCACTTTTTTCAGCCAAATTTGTTTGTCTCGTACAAAAACGTGTTGAATAAGTGTATTATTAATAAATATGTGCAGTTAAAAATATATATTTTGCATTAACTGGAGTCAATATTATATTATACTCCTACGAATGCTACGTATAAAATTTTTCAAGTGTCATAAGATATGATTGACAAAGTACATATGAATATGATAATGAAACATAGCTAATTAGATTGCATGAGCCTTATTAAATTTATTTTTATCTTTCTATCTTTCTCCAATGCATATTTTTCCCAGCAAAAATGTGGTTTGCTTTTTTTCAGGTCTACCTCTAAGTCATATTTTTTTAACTCTAGCATAATGTAAATGTACATTTTGAATGAATTGACGTTTGAAACAAGTGTCAAATGATTGAATAAAGATATAAAAATATGTGTAATTTTACAAGTTGAGTCTCATAGGTCTCAACGCTGCGTATTCTCTCTGGTTTTAGAAATTTGTAACTAGATTAATTAATAAGTATGGTAAGTACATTTTGAATCCTATTTATTAAAGTTAACAAAGTTAAGTGTAGCTCTTACAATATATATTGAGTTCACTAAACTAGTTAAAATACTACATGATATTAAATATGCTCGCTGTGTTACAAAATAAATGTTAATTGTAAATAAATAATATGTGTTAATCTCGCTGTTATCTGATATTTAATAATATTTCTGAGCGTCTTATAAAAGATATTTTTTCTTATAAAAGATAATTTATTTTGTAACACAGCGAGCATATTTAATATCATGTATTATTTTAACTAGTTTTCAGTAAACTCTATATACATTGTAAAAGTTACACTTACTTTATTAACTTTTTTAATAAACAGGATTCAAAATGTACTTACCTTACTTATTAATTAATCCAATTTCTGAAACCAAAAAGTACACGCAGCGTTGAGGCCTCTGAGACTCAACTTGTAAAATTACACGTACACCAGGCATTGGAATCATTTTTATATCTTTATTCAATTATTTGACACTTGTTTCAAACGTCAATTCATTAAAAATATACATTTACATTAACGCTAGAATTAGAAAAGTATGACTTAGAGACAGACCTGAGAAAGCAAACTACATTTTTGCTGAGAAAGGTAAATATGCATTGGAGAAAAATAGAAAGATAAAAATAGATTTAATAAGGTGCATCCGATCTAATTAACCTCGTTTCATTACCATATTCATGTGCACTTTGTAAATCATATCTTCTTATGACACTCGAAAAATACGTTGCATTCGTAGGAGTATAATATATAATAATATTGACTCTAGTTAATACAAAATATATATTTGCAACTGCTCATATTCATTAATAATAGGCTTATTCAACGCATTTTTGCACCACGCAAAAGAATTCGGCAGAAAAATGTGTCGTTTGCCCCGCGAACCGAGATATTATTAACGATTCATGTTACAGGTTAGGAAACCTGTCATACGTGCAATTATGATCGCGGTCACGTGATGCACATCACATGGTCGCATAGATGCTGATAGTGTAGTAGCGAGCGCCACACTGTGTCCAGGGTTGCCAGATGAGCTTGGGTAAATATCGCCAACTACAAAGTTTTTCGTAGCCAAAAATCGCCATTTTATTGGTGAATTCTCGCCAAGAAAATCGCCAACTTTTAGGAACTTATATTAATGAATATAACTGATGTAATTACACTACATAGGCTTTTTTACAATAAGTTGTTAGTTGGTATCATAAGTCATAAGCCATAAAATTTGACCAATCACAGTCAAATGTGAAGAGAATATTCGACTGTGATTGATCAATTCTTATAGCTTATGACTTATGATACCGACTAATAGCTTATTGTAAAAAGCCTATTAAGGCTACTTCGACCCCAACTCCGATTAATTTTAATCATTATAGTTACTTATAAAACTGACAAATAGCAAAATTTGTTACAATTCTGCCGTTGGTTAGCTTCATAAGTAACTATAATGATTAAAGTTCATCGGAGTTGGTCGAAGTGGCCCTTAGAGAGGGTTATTTAAATGAAAAATATGAGGTTATGATATTATTAATCAAAACATACATTGACATTAAACAATGTTTAATTTATTATAATTTTATGACATAATATATAACTTTTTAATAACTTTCATTACATAATACATAACTTTTTAATAACTTTTTAAATTAATCTTTTAAAACAAAATTAACACAAACCTTTGGCATCTATTAAAACAAAATTAACATATTTGATAACATTACATAAAAACAAGTATCATTGATAATTCTTTTTCTAAATAAAATGTCACATTGTATGATTAATACGATTTTGACAAAGTTTACGTAGTTGTATGCATAATTACATTAGCACAAACTGTTATGTTATATATCGGATAAACTAATACATGGTAAATTAAAGTCTTGTAACATATCACATATTTCAATTTCTAACTCTTGTATATTGTCGTTATCAACATTACTTGGGTTAGGATAAACTATTTTCGAATTAAAATCAGTCAACATGGACTTAGTCGCCACGAAACTAGTACAACATACGTTGTTTGCATAGAAATTCATTTGTATTCTTATTAAGCTATCTAACATTTCAACTAGCATCTTATTACGTGCTTTAGTTTTAAGGGGTTACACCACAGTAGAGAGCGAAAATTTAACGTTTTTTTGCGATTTTTTTTTAAGTGAAAGGAAAAGTAAAAGGGTAATTCTTTTTAAGAATGTTGTTAAGCATGTTTTGAAGTTTTAAAAAAAATTTTATTTATTAAAAAATATTACAAAATGGCTGCCCAACAGCCGTTTCTGCAGAACAGTTTTTTTGGAGGGGCTCCGCGGCACACAGTAGAAGTGCAGCAAAAATTAATCTGGAACAAAATAAAAAATTTTTTCTTAAACTACATTAGTATAGCTATAAAAGTACGTAGGGGATTTTGAAAATATTCATTTTTGTTAGATTGGCGAGCATTTGAAAAAAAAAGTTTATTTTACTATCAAAAAAACAGGCACTTATTTGTACCTAAAAAATCGAAATATTAACTTATCGAAAATTGGCTACGTATTTCTATGCGGAATGTTGTTTTAAAGATGTGTTATTAATTTGGAGTGAAAAAATAGAAAATTGTTTGAGTTATGCTGTGTGCCGATTTGAAAAAACGTGTTTCGAGAAAAACGCATTTAAAGTTTTGACTCGTGTTTTGAACATGATAAAATAAAAAATTTGATTATTAAAAATTTTTTACCTTTAATCTGCTATTCCAGCACCGTAAAGCTGACCTTCCAGGTTGCTAAACTCTTCCTCGTTTTCTTTCCTGGACGCTTTTATGCTGGAGCGAGCCTCTTTCGCTGCGTCCGTCAAAGAGCGCTCCGCGCGTTGTATTCGAGCAGCGTCCGCCTCTAAGCAAAAGTTGTAGGATTGTGGTCCAATGTTCATGTCCATCACTTTCATTGTTCTTAAAACGTTTATCAGTTCATCATTAAAATTACAAACAGCAATGTAACTTGCTATTTTCTTTAGTATTTCTGTAATATTTTCTTTCCGCTTGAATAATTTTTAGGAGCCAAGTGCCAGACTGTAGAATTAAAACTTTTGTTGCTGTTCTGCGTATAGCCTCCCAAGCAACGATTCAGCAACACGTCACGGCTCAAATCCTCGTAGATTGGTCTGATGGCTTCAAAAACTTCGTTTGCTAGTGCCGGCTTATGATGGAAGGAGTCTAAGAAACCCGTTGCTTGCGCCTTCTTCCATTTGCACCAAGACTCTGAGCATTTTTCGTGCTGTGGATATGGCTTGCATACACTTTTTTTCATTGTAACTCACATAAATGTCAAGGCTACAAATAACGTGTGAAAAATTAGCACTGCAAAAGAAGATCGTGATTTCGAATAACTTCCATGCAAAATTTACGTTTTCTCTTAACATCAAAGGACGCTGTGTTTAAACGTACTTTGTGTTTAAAATGCTTGAAAATGTTTCTAACAACATCTATTAGTGTATTAGAGAAGTTAAAAATCGAATGGTAAGACATAATACTGTACCCGACAAGCAGGTGTCGTATTTACCGCAGATAGTCGTTTCGGAGCAGTCGGGAGGGGTCGAGAAAGAGATCGAAATTTCAATGAAAACGATTTCTGGCAGATATAAAACCGTTTGTCTCTTATTCTAGAGGGTTCAAAGGATTTTTTAAGCCAATAAAAAAATAATTGATTTTTTGAAATTTCTACTGTGGTGTAACCCCTTAATTGCATTCATTATAGAGAAAACACGTTCAACAACTGCGTTGCTCGACGGTAATAATAACAGCTCGAGTGCAAATAATGCTATTTCCTTAAAAATATATTTACCGCCTGCATTTTTGAGTGAATATGCACATGGCCAGAATGAATAGCAATCATTTAATACATTTTCCCCGAAGATTTCAGCCCAATCAATGCTTAATAATTTATTCCACTGGGACTCGAGTATGCCAAGGTCATTTGGTTTAGTCATTTCTTTAAGAAAAGGCAAGTCTTTAAATTTGGGTCTAGTTTGGCTCAAACAAATTTTAGGTGATAAAAATTTGAGTTGCTGAAAAAACTTCAAGTTGATTGGCAATCTTTCTAACAATTGTAAACTCAGTCTTTTAATAAAATTGTAAGCCCGCATTTCAATATTCCTTTTTTCATTATTTGTACATTGTTTATAACAAGCGGCTTCATAATATTCTATACCAAAATCAGCTTCGTTTACAGACACGTACGCCAATTCATTGCTGAAAGCTTTTCGAAGTTCCTCGAAATTGTCTGATATAAAAATGGGTTTTAGAATTTTTCTACCTAATAAAATAATCAAATCTTTTAAATCATCGTATGCTCCGCCTAAGTCAACGTTTTCTTTTTGAAAAGATAAATTAACAATATTCAATTCATAAAGAATTGGTTTAATTATTTTTAAATATAAATAATTGCTTTCATCGTTCAACATTTGGTTTAAAATACGCGCTTTATAGCATTTTTCTTTTTCTACGATGTTAGTAAAATGCGTTTTCAATTCGAACCAATGTTCCAAAATAACTTTAACAACATTATATCTCACTAGCCATCTTGTTGTTGATTGTTGTACAAAGTGATGGAATTGTTTGCTCGAATTTTCGCCATTAATCATATCCCACGTAAGCTTATACATGGATCTTCTGACTGCGCTCACAGAAAACCAATTATAAATTTCATTACAAAGATATTCAATATTTGCAGGAAATTCCATAGCTGCGTTTGATACGGCGTTGTTAAGTGCATGGCAAATGCATTTGACGAGTTGTAATTTGGGAACAGATGACTTTAAAATCGTGTATAAAGAATGATTGCACCCACACAAATTAGAGCCACCGTCTGTTCCCAAACCAATGATATTGTTCAAATTTAGATTTATCTTATCACAAAAGTCGACAAGAACTCTATGTAAAGTTTCTGCATCTGCTTTATCGATCTTTATAATTCCTAAATAATTAGTAACAATTTTATTTTTACTGTTACTAAAATATTTGATGCATATACATAAATATTTAAACACTGCTACGTCGGTGGATTCATCAACGATTAAAGAATATGGCATATCGCCAACATCTTTAACAAGATCATTTAAGACATTTGAGGCAATTACATATTTAATTAAATTGGCGCATTTTGTTCGATGCAATTCTAATGTAAAATCTTTAACTTTAAAAGAATTAAACATATCACTGAGGTGATCGATACTTCTTAAGCTCGAATGACATGCTATGTAGGCAACAAGATTTAAATCTCTTACTTTTTCTTTCTCTTTGTCTTTATAATTGCAGAGAGATGTAATTTTCTGTTGTTTCTCCAAACAGTCCCTCTTGATGATGAGCTCTTTGGGTGTTTTTGCAAATCCGTGGCATGAGCACGAAGAGTCTTTTTACATACTTTGCAGTAAGCAGTATTCACACCATTAGATGGAACGCTATTAGCAATTTCACTTAGCCAACCTTGAAATTTTTAATAAAATAAAATCAATACATTTTTATTATTGTAATCGAAGAAGCTAGTAAATGCTCACAAAAAGGAAAAACGATTAAATTAGTTTCAACAAAATATAAATAAATAAATAAATATATTAAAATTATATTTATATATATTTTAAGACGTATTTGAAATGTCTTATTAAATAAGTGAATAAATAAATGAATAAATAAATATTATTTCTTTATTTATTTAATAAGACACTTCAAATATGTTTTTGATTAACCGGATTACCAAATTATGCAAATATATTTGATGTAATTGTTATTTTACCTTCTGCCCAGAGTTCTTTCTCCCAGGCTTTTTTATACTGCCTTTTTTTGCTTGTTTTTTTTTCATTCATTTTTAAGTCAATTTTGGATTTTGAATTGGACCACAAAAAAGTTTAGTCGCAACGATCTTTACGATCGTCAATTTTATATGTAATTATCTAATGATAAATTTGTTGGGTTAGGTTAGGTTAGGATATACGTGAAAATTATATATTTATCAAGACAGATAGTATCTTTAAGATTTCCTTCTATCTATAGAAAATTGCAGAAACATACCTGATTTTGCTGTTAAATATCTCATACAAAGAAGTAAGAAAATCAAGAAGCATTTAGCGAGAATCCCGTGATTACGCTTGAAGCAAGAAGCCTTCTAGTCACTTCAGTAAATATGGGGATTTTTTGGTTCTAGATTGAAAGTGGAATGTGCCTTGTGCCTTACGAACGTTCGCAAACTTTCAATATTCGTTGACCAATCAGCACATCAGAAAACGGCGGAAAGTTTCTCAATCAATCTTGCGATACGTATGACATCGGCCAATGAGAGTGTTTGTGGGAGAATGAGAAAGAAAGAGTGAGTGAGTAAGTGCTAGAAAGAGAGAGAGAGAGAGAGAGAGAGAGAGAGAATATCGATAGAAGCCAAATAATCGCCAAAATCGTAAAGATTAATCGCCAAGAAAATCGCCAGTCGCCAAATCCGATTATAAAGTCGCCAGACCAAGGTGAAAATCGCCAATTTGGCGATAAATCGCCACATCTGGCAACTCTGACTGTGTCGAAAATGTGAAAGGGAGAATTCCTGAGGGCGACGACCAAGGAGACGTATCTTACAGATAAATGTAGAGATTAGAATTTGCATCGCGATATCTCCGCTCGTACGGCACGGAGAGAAAAAATAAAAACACTTTTATATATGCAATTTTTTCCAAGCTATCGAATGAGACGACTTTGAACTTGATCGGTTCAGCCGTTGCTGAGATCTGATAATCTTGTTATGCTTGAACTCGCTGACTCGCGTAAAAGAGGCGTCGGTCTTTCTCGCTTTTTTTTTTTTTTAATTGGCACGAGACGCGACTGCGCCTCTTGATACCGACTGTGTAAATCTCGTTATTCGGATTCTAATGTCTTGCTTTAACGCTACACGCAAAGACAAGCAGTCGGGGATATACAAATCAAAATAAATACATAAATACGAATTGAAAAATAATATAAAAATCAAATGAGTCATTGAATAAATAACTGAGAATAAGCTATCAGCGAATCGACTATTATGGCTGTGTTCGCGTAGCATGCTATTAGCGCTATCGTGTCGTTTTATCCTTATTCTACATCTAATGATCGATAAAGATAGAATGACGGAATAGCGCCAATAGCGCGCTTCCCGAACGCAGCCTATAATTAACATCATAGCTTGTCATATTAAATAAAAATAAATAAATAAATAGAAAATAGTAAAATTAAGGCGAGTCGACTATTCTAAATAAAATGAGTACACGAAAGAAGGAATACATACAGGCGAGTCAACGAGTTGCAAATAACATGAATCAGAATTTATATTAATTCTGTTACATTTTGTTTAGTAGTGAGAAATATGCATGATGTAAGCAATCGGTATCTGTTTGCAGATTAAGGCTGTTATTTTATAATTGTATGTATGTAACATTTCTGATGTTAGCCGACTGCCCAAAAAACGCTCATTGTCTAGGATTTTTATGTTTTCTCAATCGAATTCGTGGTTATAATTGAGTCTGTGTTCGGTGATTACAGAGTGACTGTTGGTATTCCACTTAATATTGTTACGATGTTCAGTGATTCTTGTTTTTAATTTTCGGCCAGTTTGCCCTACATATGACGCATCGCAGTCTTTACACATCATCTTGTAAACTACATTTTTCTTAAGGTTATTTGGGAGAACATCTTAATTAATACAAATTTTATTATTATCTGTAATTACAGTATTAATTAATTTAAGAAATAATAAAAATAGTGTAATTGTAAAATATAATAGCAAAAAACTTAAAAAAAAAATAATGCTTCGGAGATTCAAACCCGGTCCGCCGCAGAGGAAAAAAGTAACGCTAGGATCTAGCCTTTTCAGCGACAACGCTCTCTTGGACGGTGGTTTAAGATTCTAGTACTTAACGTACAAACGTCAAAAGGTTTCTACTTCAATTGCAATTTTCTTAAAAAGTAAGGCCCATTCACGCTAACTCTTTTACACTGTTAATATACTTGTCTCCCCCCCCTTTCGAATGAGCTACTCATCTCATTTGGCATTTTACAGTTTTTGCCGACTCCTTGTAAGTCTGAGACTGCGTGAACCTAGCATCTTATTTTGTCCTAATTATGTAAATGTTTTTTTTTCTTTTATAACCCAAATTATTTGTTTATACTATCAGTGTTCGCGTATCGCCTCGGTCCAGAGGAATCTCTTTCTGGACTTAGAGTGCTTAAACGAAATTACAAAGAGGTATCTTAAGAGACACGCACTGGAGTAACTTGTCAATATCACTTTATTCCATTGCAGCACAGAGCTCAGCGATCTCTGGGCCTACGCGATATAGGACGCTCTGTACGATATAAAGTATCGTATTGTCAAAATTGAAACGAGAAAAATGGATCGCGTTCGCGAGTCGCGTGCTTTCCACTCTTCGGTCCTCGAAGCTCCGCTCTCGCGTCTCCCTGTCGTTCCCAGCTCCTCGATCCACCGAGAACGACGGCGAGGCCGGGGAAGTAAACAAAGCCGTACGAATACGGCAGAAATCTTGCGACATTTAAATTTGTTCAAATAACGAACATGCCGCCCGCCTCGTCCGGTTCATGATGTAAGAAAAAAGGTGAAACAAGTAACCAGATGCGCAGTAGACCATATAATACTCTAGACCAATCAGAACTGGGTCTAATTTTGAGATTCAATACGGCTACGGCTCCGGTACAGGGACGTTTTTATACTTGTATTTATACGTGAATCGGAGATAATCGGTGAATCGAAAAAATTCAAAGCTACTTAAAAAAAGAAGAACGTGAAGGTAAGGTTGAGACTTTGTACATTAATGAAAATTGTAATAAATGTTATTTCAAATTTTTTAAACTTGGATTAGAAAAATTTTGGAAAGTTATAAGAATGAGCTTATGTGTATAGCTAAATTGTTGTATTTTATGTTTATAACAACAGTGTTTACTGCAACAGTGATTTGTATTAAGAGGATGCTAAAGTAACAGAAGAACTTCCTCGACGTCGGTCCTACTGCAGATTATTTTTCGAGCGAGACCAGGCTATTGCTCTTTGTCTATCGCATAGATGTGTCTTTGTTTTTTGATTATTTTGCCATCTGCAAAAAGTCCTATCAACTACAGTTGAAGATCATATTGCTCTGTTTATGACAGTTCAGCTTCGCTGAGCGAAATACGCATGTTGTAAAAGCACATTAGGATATCTTTTTTGTTAGGTGTTTAATTATAATTCCACGCGGTCAGTGTTATTCGTGCATGTTTTCTGAAGCCTGCTATACTATCATTTTGTACGTACGAGCTTCACAACTTCTGTATTAAGGTAAAGTTAACCTCAGGTGACGGCTATACGAGTGAATTTTTAATGATTTATAAAATTTTTGTTATTTTCTTGTAAAATTGACCTCAGCAGGTCTTCTTTTTACGCGCATTTCAATTCTAAAAAAAATTTTTGTGATTCTGTAAAGCCAATCCGAAGATATTTTATGCACTGTAAATGTCGGTAATTCGTGGTACTTTAGCATCCTCTTAAAGATAATAAATTGGAACTTATAATGTACAATTCAATGTGTAATGCAGTGTAATGTAATCTGACTATAATACTTTGCTTAATTATAGAAATCATGCCAAAGTACTGCATAATTAATTGTGCTAGTCGCACAGACTGTACACGTCAAACCAATATTACATTATTTCGTTTTCCAAAAGATAAAATTATCCGTCAGCAATGGATTGAAGCATGTGGGCGAAATGAAAAAGATATACATATTATCGCTGGTAAATATGTGTATACAGTATGCATACTCATAAACTAATTATGAATCTGTGTACATGCATTTCGCATTTGTATATTTGATATTTATTACAGCAAGAATATGTGGTTTGCATTTCGAAAAGAAATATGTTTTGAAAGGAAATGGACGAAGCCATGTGCAGAAGATGTGCCAGCGAGAGAAGTATATAGGTTGAAAAAGAATTCCGTACCAATCATACAACTCTATCTGGAAAAAGAAGCAGAAATACTAAAATAAAAGTAAAGTAAGTATAAAAAAATATATATTCAAAAAATTGCACAAAATTTGTAATAAAAAGATAAAGTAGTCCACAATGCCAAAAATCCGAGATCTTGATTCAATTTTTTTGATGACTAGCGTTATAATAGAATTTACTAAAACTTAAGAAATACTAATATCTTAGGTTTAATTTTTTAAATCATAATGTGAGTTATATAATTTTTTAATTTTTTAACTTTTATTACGTTTAATTTTTATTACGTTGATTTTTATTGCGTTGATGTTTAATTTTTATTTGTTTTGAATTTAAAGAGAAATAATAGTTTATGTTAGATTAAATTATTTGCAAAAATTTTTAACAAATAAAGATTTAGAAATAAAAATATGTTGTTTTCATATCCCATTTTCTATCCTGCTTAATTTACCTACATGAATTATATAATTTCATCTATACAAATTTATGTATATAAATTTATGTATATAAATTTATTTATATAAATATTTTATCTATATAAATTATAATTTAAGCATCTTTGTTTTGTCTAAGATTTATATGTAATTTATTTTAGCTTTATCTACATTATTTTAAGTTACCTAACGCTATATATTGTGACGGTGGTTTTTACGCACCTGTCTGCGTTCCACAAGTCTGCGTCGCCCGCTCACGGCTTATCTCTGGACCGCGATCTTTATTTCCCTCGAATAATTCTTAGCGTACGGAATTGGGCGCCAGGCACGAGAGAGCGTGCCTCTCTTTCGGTTTACTAATTTCTCAAAGTTATGTTAACGCTAATTGCCGTGAGCGGGGCGATACGACCGTCCGGCAACTTCCTGCTAAGTCGGAGAGGCGCGGGGGGGGGTGTCGGTGCGGGCAGGTGGTGATTGAGAGAGCGAAGGAGAATCGCAGAATAATGAGGCGAGAAGTAACAATGAAAATAACAACGTGTATTTCGATGGTTGGGTTAGTAGACTACAAAACTCCGCACGTTGTTCACCCGCGTGCGGAACGCGGCACAAATTCGCGGAATGTTACTCGAGGCGACTCAGTACTCGCACGGCATCGCGGGACAATCCCCCCGCATCACGTTTAATCTCTTTGGCGAGGTGGTCGCCACGGGAGAAGGTGCACACTAGTCGAAGGGTCTCGTGATTTCTCTCACCGCTACTACCGTGACCAGGCTACGCTCAACCCGCGAAATCAGACAAGACTCACACACGCACATTTACACGAACTTACGATACAACGACAGCTTGGCTGTGGCGATACAGGCGCGAATACCGGAACTAAAGAAACTGCATAATGCGGCGGGATCGGGTGAGCGACGTCGCGGCTACGACAACGGATGCGTTAACGGCGCTACAACATCGCACGCGAATACGAGACAGTCACGGAGCGAACCCCACTTAATTCTGTCAGTCGCGACGTCATTCGCCTTCGATCGCGAAATCGGTGACTTTACAATTCGTTCGTGACGCTCGTCTCACCCTTTGGCGTGGCACGGAACTTCTCCGGGAGTTGGCCGTAGAGTCTTCGGCACCAGTTTCCGGCTCGGGGCACGCTCACAGCACAAGTGAGCATCGATTCTCGATCCTGCGGGAGGCTCGCGGCGCCGCGCCCCACTTATCGCTGCTGCCGCTTCCGCATTGGCTGTTATCAAGCGGCTAGATCCTGGCGGTGCGCGCATTATTCTATCGTTCTGCGCTTCTGACGTCGATAGCGCGCGAGGCCCGAATTTGACAGGCAATTCTCGGCTTTCCCGGGAACTGATATCGACTGGCCTCGTCTCCGGTAGCGGCTGGCCGCCACCTCAGGCCCGTGATGCCTCCTCTGCTCGACCCTCGATCTCGCCTCGTTTTCGTTTCTGCCTGTTAGCTTCGCGCAACTTCCGCCTGCGGAACCATAACTCTGCCGTTCCTGAAAAATTAACTCCTGACAACCAGGGTCTCTTGTGCGGTGGTAAACGGAAGGGACAGTGGGAGCGGCACAACCTGCGAGCCCCCGCGTCTCGGGGTGCTCCGTAATTCCCTCGGTAACGTTCCTGGATTCTAGTTTCTTTCTCGACCTCTGGGTGGACGAGACGTTTTACCCGTACAAGGTGTTTTTCCCGCAGTCACCGTCTCTCTCCTCGATGGGCCTATCGCTCACGTAAAATTAGCAGCGGACGCAGGGACAGCACAGAGACGAACACACACTAAAACGGTCGCACCAACGGAACCGCGTCTGCTCCCGAGCCGGAAAGACGCAGCATCCGTGTCGCGCCTCGCGGTCCGGCCATACGGCCCTTGTGACGGACAACGAACGCAAGTTGCACCGTCACAATATAAATAAAGACATTTTTGCACTTTGTATTATTTTAAGTATTTTTACATTTTTATATTTATTTTTTTTAACAACATCTACATTTTAAGTACGTGTGACTACATATGATTGTTTTGTATTCAAATTGCGCGGATATATTTGGAAATATTTGGCGCGGATATATTTGGCTCGATGTGGTGACCCAAATTTCATTGGCTCACCACATCGAGCTACGCCTTTTATCGCGCATCGAGCCACCGACGATGCGCGTTGCTTCACTTTGTTTCTTACTTAATGGTCCGGTCGATGATATACGAACTGGTTTAACAATAGTATAAACAAAAATTGATGAACAATTACTCTAACTTAACAATTAATAAAGTGAACTTAATACGCGAAACTTAAACGCTAATGTAGTAAAGGAAAGTTAGACGCAACTAAAATTAAAGATTAAAGAGAGTTGTTGAGACGTCCTCGCAAACAACGCTCGTCGGTCAGGGCAACGCCGCATCAGGAGGCTTGTTCAACCTTTCGAGAGTTCCCAGATCCGTGGTAATTGGAAGAGGACAGATCTTACGCGTCAGCTCGGTCGCCGCCGTACGGATCGTCGCCACGCGCACGCATTCGTCTGGTCCTGCAAAGACTCGCGTAATCCGACTCAGTGGCCACTTAGCAGGCGGCAGCAGCTCGTCCCTCACCAACACCATCGTGCCCGGCGTAAGGTTGGTCCGCTCTCGAGTCCATTTTAAACGCTGCTGCAATTGATGCAAGTATTTCTCGTGCCACCGCTTCCAAAACGACTCCTTGATCGCGGAGATCAACTGCCAGCGCGATGTGGGATGGAGATCGGACACCGGGACCTCCGGCATATTCTCGAGCGCCTCGCCAACCAGGAAGTGCCCAGGCGTCAGCGCCACCAGATCCGCCGCGTCCGTGCTCAATGGACTTAGCGGCCTTGAATTAAGACAGGCCTCAATCTGGCACAGCAGCGTCGACAGTACTTCGTAGGTCAAGGTATGGTCACCGAGGATGCGGCGCAGGTGATACTTGACCGAATGGACTCCCGTCTCCCAGAGGCCCCCAAAATGAGGAGCCTGTGGTGGAATGAACTTCCATTCGGTTCTGTCATTGGTCAGCACCTCGCCGGCCTCCCTATAGAACTCAGAGGCGGCCCGAAATCTGGCTCTCAATTCAGCGTCAGCTCTTCGAAAATTAGTGGCATTGCCGCTGAGTACTAGGTGACAACGACCTCGATGAGCAGTGAATTAGCGGAATGCTGCAATAAAAGCCGACGCAGACAGGTCTGATACGGCCTCCAGGTGAACCGCTCGGGTGGCTAAATAAATAAAGAGACAAATATAACCCTTGCTGGAGGTGTGTCTTCGTCCCTTGTGAGTCCGAATACGCAGAGAACCGGCGTAGTCGACCCCCGATGCAAAGGGTCTAGAGGGATGCACGCGTTCGGGTAGCAGCTGACCCATCTTCTGTTGCGCCGTTTCCGCACGAAAACGGGCACAGCGCACGCACTTTTGGGCGATCCTTCGCACTCGAGTGGCCACTCCCACGACTCAGAATCGATGAAGAAGATAGCTCCACATGAGGGCCCCCATGCAAGGTAGACGTATGCGCGTCGCGAAGGATTAGCTCGGTAAGAGGACTTTCCTTTGAAAATATCAGGGGGTGCTTCTCGCTCCAAGCCTCTATCAGTTCAGAGGAAAGCGGATCGTCCCAGCCGTGGCCAGCAAGCTACAAATCCTGCATAAAAATCCTGGCAAATATCAAGACCGGCGCGACCCAACCCAGCGGGTTAAACAACCGAGCCGCGTTGGACAGGACCGTCCGCTTCGTGGTGGCTTCGTGTTGGTGGAACACCGCCACTCTGACCGACAACGCATCCTCGTCAGGGTGCCACACTATCCTAAGTGCGCTTACTGCATCAAAAGCCGGCAGCAACGCTTTTTCCGTCGACGTTCGCAGGAGAAGTTTCCGCGCGTTCGAGGCCTAATTGTCGAGCGAAAAAGCTCCAGCTTGCAGCAGTGCCACCAGCTGGCGCTGAACCTCCCGGGTCGCCGTCAGATTGCTTCCACCTGCTAAGATGTCGTCGACATAAGAATGTCGTAACAGGGCCGCCGCTCCCAGCGGAAAGCGTGCAGCCTCGTCCCTGACCAACTGCTGCAGCGTGCGTATGGTCAGGAAGGGTGTCGAGGTCGTGCCGTAAATCACCGTCCTGACCTGGAACTCTCAAACTCTCTCCGTCGGGCCGGCACGCCAGAGTATCCTCTGCAAGTCCACGTCCGCCGGATTTACTCGGATCTGCCGGAACATCTTGATTATGTCGGCCATGAATCCGACCTTGAATTCTTTCCATCGAGTCAGGATGACCCATAAGTCGGACTGTAATCGAGGACCTGGTAACAAACAGTCATTCAGCACATAACCAGATGTCGTTTTAAAAGATGCATTAAAAACCACGCGTATTTTCCCTGTGGAAGCTTCAGCTTTGAAGATTGCGTGGTGAGGCAGATAGTAAGACACCAACGGGTCAGGAACATCAGCCGGTACGAGATTCATGTGATCCAGCGCGAGATACTCCACCATGAAGTCGGTATATCGTTTCTGCAGCTCGGGCTTTCTTGCCAAACGCCGCTCCGAGCCGAGCAACATAGTCAGTGCGGTCGAGCGTGACTAGCCCAGCCGACCAAATCGATCCGAACGACAGGGCAGCCGCACGATGTATCGGCCCGACGCGTCCCAAAAGAGCGTCCGTCGGAAGTGCTCATCCGCTTAATCCTCGTCCGGAGTCAGAACGCGCTGAGCGACAACCTCCTCGAGCTCCCACAGACACTTAAGAGCTGCTGTGAATTTACCAACGGGCTGTGCCAGCAGCACAGACACAGTGTGCGTAGCGATCGCTACGACCTTCTCCCCGAAATCCACCGCGCCCGTCAGGATCCAGCCAAAGGCGAAGAGGTGTGCCGAAGGAGATCCTGGTCCACTGTGGCAAATGTCAGGTCGCATCACCCGTCTACAAATGTTGGTGCTAAGTACGACGTCCACCGCAGCCGGCGTCGCAAAGTCCGGGTCGGCCAATGGAAGGTTCGTCAAGTGCGGCCATGCACGCGCTACAACGCGTTCAGGGGAAAATAGATCCGTCAATCGCAGAGAGCACGAATGCTTCCGTCTCGAGACGGAACGTTAGGTTCGTTTGGGACTTGATACTAACAAGGGGAGTCCGCGACAATTGACTCGCCGATTTTAATAAAATTTTATGGGTGTGTAGTATTCACTCACCCCTTTACTGTGGTAAAACCGTTCGTTGCGAAACTTAGGCATTCTCGAGAAAATAACAATTAAATATTTCCAGCATCTATAGTACCATTACAGAAGAACGGTTGTTGAGTTGGCGATGTAGCGTAGGTCGTTAGAATGTCGATTAGTACGCGTGAGGTTCCAGGTTCGATCCCCGTAAATAAATTTGTTTTTTTTTAATTTAAATCTTATATTTTTAAATTGTTATATTATTTAATATAAAATGTTATTTAAAAAAAAATCAAGGAATTTAAACATGCTCTTTTATTATTAAATAAATTAAAAGTTCTCATGAACACAAAAAATATATTTGCAATAAAAATTTACAATAACTATTATACAATTAGTTTACAGTTTTTAGGGTGATACTTGTCGTAAAAACAATTAAAACACAATGGTTCATTGCACCATGCACATATAATCATTAACATTTTATGTGCACAGTCTTCTATTTCATTTGATTAAGAGAATTTGGAAAACAAATTTCATTAACATTTTTAAAAAGACTTCTTTCATTTGTTATTTGAGATGCAAACCATGCATATTTTAACATGTCAAAAAATTGGCGCATTTAATTGATTGTGAACTATAGAATGTATTTTAATAGCATCCTCACGATTGACTATTTCATGAGAACTTTTAATTTATTTAATAATAAAAGAGCATGTTTAAATTTCTTGATTTTTTTTAAATAACATTTTATATTAAATAATGAAAAACACTTTAAAAATTATATATAACAATAAAAATATAAGATTTAAATTAAAAAAAAAAAATTATTCACAGGGATCGAACCTGGGACCCTACGCATACTAATCGACATTCTAACGATCTACGCTACATCGCCAACTCGACAACCGTTCTTCTGTAATGGTACTATAGGTGCTGGAAATATTTAATTGTTATTTTCTCGAGAATGCCTAAGTTTCGCAACGAACGGCTTTACCACAGTAAAAGGGTGAGTGAATACTACACACCCATAAAATTTTATTAAAATCGGTGAGTCAATTGTCGCGGACTCCCCTTGTAAGATTAACAGCGGTAGAGGCTTCTCCTGTTTGCGTATCCTGCAGCTCGGCCACCGCAACCCGGACACGGCGGCGCGGCGCGCGCAGTAGTTGGGCAGGACTCTCTGTTATGAAGAAAGCCTCCGACCCAGTATCAAGCAGGGTTCGCACCGTCAGCTGCCTGCCGGATGGTCCTTCAAGCAGAACTTGAGCCGTGATCAGCAGGGCGGTTCTTCCGCTAGTAGCGATAGCCGAGCTCACCCTTGTCTTGTTTTTCTTGTCTCATTTGAATTATTATTATTTAGGACCCTTGAAACTTGTATTTATTTTCTAATTTTTTGAAAAATGATTTTGTTTTGGAGGCTGTTTAATTGAACATTGTTCAACAAATTTAATAAGTTTTTTCTAAAAATTTTGCATTAACTTTCAACGTAAAATTAACATTTTCATTAAAAAATATGGTTCGACAATTAGATTTTCTATACAATCATCATTCAAACATTGATATTATGTTGCTTCTGAATATGCGTTTCTTTCAGGCAAAGGAGATTCTCTTCTGTATAAAGATGTTCGGCGATTAATACGATCGTCATTATATCCGTCCACAAGAAAATTATTCTCAAAAATTATTATTCGAATTATCTATGTCAATTTATGATAAAAATATTAAATAATACAATTGTATTTTTTTATATTATCTAATTTTTTGTTAAATTGTAAGAAATTATTATTTTTCTATTTATTATTTAGGTAAACGTTTTTTTTGTTAAACGTTTGCACGCATGCATTATAAAATACGACTTGCACAATATAAAAATAATAAATTATTGAAATAATATATTAATCTTACATTTTTTAAAATTTAATCACAAAATCTTTTTTGACGTGATAAATTTTGGAGAAATAATATTTGCGTCGTGTGTCAATTGAAAGAAAATTTTCCAATTTTTTTTTAATAATTATGTAGCTTGATATGATGTACATTTTATAATGTTTTAATACATCAGATATTAATATACAGATTTGTTGAAATAGCCAGTCTTACTTGATCGACCATTTCTTCGCGTTACGTTTCGTAAACGCGTTGATTCGTGAAGAATGCCATGTTGATAAAATCGGCTATATAAAATAGCGAAAAGTTCATATATTAGTTGTCCCTTATCAAGATAATGAATAGCGTATAGAACTGTTGTTCTCTTTGCGTTTTTACTACATTTTTCATAATTGAGTAAATATTGGATAACTCTTTAACTGTAACGAGGACGCGGTATTATTGACTACATTACTAAAGTTATTTTTTACGTTATGTATTTTTTGAAAGAATGTCAGAATGAAAAAATGCTGATTTGTCTTTTATTCATATTTATTTTAACGCGGGAAGAGAAGAACGTGGAGCCTCCTCCCGCGTTAAAACAAATGCAAAAACAATCGAGCTGTGGCCAGAGAGAAGTTGTTGATTAGACAAAAGTTGTGCGAGAAAAGCGACAGTGTAATAGTGCAGCCAACAATGCCTCCAGGTTATACCAACGAAGAGTTAGCAAAGATGGTGCTTATTTATGGTGAATGCCACCAAAGCGAAAGAAGAGCAGCAGCTTTATATGCTAATCGATATCCTGATCAACGGCATCCGGCACTCCTTTATTCGGAATTTTATATCGCCGACTTTGCGAAGCTAGCACACTGCATGCATCAACGCGTCCACGAAATGTCCGGAATGAAAGATTAATTGAGCAAGTAAGAGAAGCTGTGTCAGCAAATCCGCATACCAGTACTCGGTATGCGCAATTTAAATATTATATATATCACACCAAGGTGCATAAAGTTATCAAAAAAATGCGGAATGGCATCCATTTAAGAGACATACTACATAAAAATTGTTTCCACAAGATCTATCTCGTCGAGATAGATTTTGTGATTGGATCTCAGACCAAGTAAGTTTAAGCATTTACGTATGTAATAAATAGAAAATTAATAATTTGTATAATTTCAAAAAATAGTTATAATTTAAAAATGTAACAAATTCAAATATATTATTACATACTTTTATTGTGTAGGTTGACATTGACAATATTGCAAATGATAATTTTTTTGAGAAAAATCTTATGGTCCGATAAATGTACATACGTTTCGAAGCGACAGGTATATCAATCGACATAGTGAACATCACTACGCAGAAGAAAATCCCCATTGTTGCAAAGAAACGCATATACAAGGACACTATAGTGTAAACGTTTGGATGGGGATTTTAGATAAGACAATTATTGGGCTACATTTCTTTCCAGAAAATACTAATATTAATGCGGAAGTATATACGGAATTTTTTAGAAAAAACTCTGCCAAATTTGTTAAACAATGTGCAATTAAATATCCCCTAAAACAAAATTATTTTTCAACAAGACGGCCATCCAACTCATACGGCACTTCGTACACGGGGAGTTTTAAATGATAGATATCCAAACCGATGGATGGGATGCATAGCAATCTTCACGAGTGGCCACCGCGATCACCTGATCTCACACCCATAGATTTTTTTGCGTGAGAGTATATACGAGATTAGGTATATCAAACATTACCAGCCACTCGTGAAGATTTAATGGAAAAAATTGAAGCAGCTAGTCGCAATATTACACCAGCGATGCTAAGTAACGTGCGACAAAGTTTTATGAGAAGAGTCGCATTATGTATGAAGGCATTGGGTGGTTATTTTGAACACTTATTATAAAAATTAAATAGTTTCCAATAAATAGTTTTTATATAAATTTAAAAAAAGTTTTTGATTAAAATATTTTCTATTAGACGATACTGGTATAGAGCGTCAATTTTGATTAATAAAATAAATACCAAAGGCGTCTATTTTGACGGTACTGGTGTAATAAATACTAAAGGCGTCATTGACATCTTCACCGCGCGGCCTGTTCTTAGCTAGGCGACCGCTTGGTTTCCGCACGCGGGTAGAGAAAGTACGCGCTCGTTTG